>NC_086104.1:58224536-58862036 GCF_963921235.1 Mobula hypostoma | reverse complement strand
CAAAGAAAGAAGGTGGGGGATGGGGAAGAAGTACAACATAGTGGGTGATAGGTGAAACTGGGAGAGGGTGGAGGGGTGAAGTAAAGAGCTGGGAAGTTGATTAGTGAAAAAGATAAAGAACTATAGAAGAGGAAATCTGATAGGAGAGGACAGAAGGGCATAGAAGAAAGGGAAGGGGGAGGAGCACCAGAAGGGATGATGGGCAGGTAAGGAGACAAGGTAAGAGAGGGAAATGGGAATGGGGGATGGTGAGGGGGGAGGGGGAAGGCCATTACCAAAAGTTTAAGAAATCGATGTTCATGCCATCAGGTTGGAGGCTACCCAGATGGAATACAAGGTGTTGCTCCTCCAACCTGAGTGTGCCTCATAGCGGCAGTAGAGGAAGCCATGGACTGATACGTCAGAATGGGAATGGGAAGTAAAATTAAAGTGGCACCAGGAGATCCTGCTTTTTCTGGCGAATGAAGCGAGGAGCTCAGCGAAGCAGTCTCCCGATCTACGTTGGGTCTCACTGATATACAGCAGCCACATCAGGAGCACCAGATACACCAGATGACACCCAACAGACTCACAGGTGAAGTGTCCCCCTCACCTGGAAGGACTGTTTGGGGCCCTGAATGGTAGTGAAGGAGGAGGTACAAGGGTAGGTGTGGCACTTGTTCTGCCTGCAAATGTCTTCAACTGCCTCAATCCTCAACCACCTTTCTCACAGTCAACAGTACTTCATGTCCTTCTCCCAAATCTGAAGTTCTTCAGGTGTCCCTTTAACTGCCTCTTGCCCCACATCATCCAGCATGCAGCTGCTACTGAGGACAAAAGGACTGGTATGCAGCCTTTGCATGCAGAACTGGGAGCTACTGTATATTTCATGAAAAGCAACACATTGAATTCTTTTATCAAAGCAGTGTAGAATCCACCTACAGCACCTCATCAATGCATGAAAGAATATCAATATATTTCTAGATCAAAGTTCTCAATTTCACCAGGCAATTACGTTAGATCGATCAGATTTTCAAGAACTGAAACAGGTATTGATATGTCTGGCAGCAATCTGAAGTGCTCAGAATATCACTCTGTGTGCAGTGTTTAGCAATGGGGATCAAGAAAACTGCTAATGTCAGAAATCAGAAATAACAACAGAAAATATAAAAACTCTCAGCAGGTCAGACATCACCAGTGAAAAGGCAAACAGTTAGTGCTTCAATTTCTCTCTGCAACATGCTGTCTGACCTGCTGTGCTTTTCCAGTATTTTCTGTTTCTTCTGTGTTAAGCATTGCTTCCCTGGGAATTTCAGTAACAGCTCTTCCAACTTTTGTCAATGGAATAGAATTTGGAATTGTTAGAGTCTTTGAAGATTGCCCACAACCTTCTGCTAGCTACTAGGATCACAATTCACAATTCTGGGGCCTCTTAAAAAAATATCGGCTATCTCAGTTGAATTTCCTTCTCCCTCTGTTGATGTATTCAAGGGACCCCTTGGACCATACCTGGTTACTTCTCTGAAATCTGTTACTGTTGCCCACCATATTCTTGCTAATATGCATTTCCACTATATTATCAAACGAAGGCAATTGCAATAACCTTTAGATGGTGCTTGCTTATTCAATGGAGCCCTCTTCCCTCACTTAAATCAGTCCAGTTTCCAAATGTTGCAGGGTTGAGTGAAGAACCAAAGAAATGGAATCTGTTGCGATGGTGGGATAATTGGAGTGGATCTAAGTCACTCCCCGGATGGGAGTTGATGTGTTTCATCAGCAACCTCTCAAAGTTTTTCATCACAATAGACATAAATGCTACTGGACAATAGCCACCAAGGAAGGTTACCATATTCTTCTCGGGAACCAGTAGTAACTGAAGCCTACTTCAAGCAGATGAGGACCTTTGACTGCTGAAGTGGGAGGTTAAAAATATCCGTGAAATATCAGCCAGTTGATCAGCATTGGTCTTTAGTATTCAGCCACTAGACCATCTGGGCTGGATATTTTCTGCAGGTTCCCGCTCCTGAAGGATGCTCTCATGTCAGTCTCAGAGAAATCATATGGCTGTTGGAAGAAGTGGGAGATCATAAAAGTGCGTCTATGTTTTGTCACAGTGAGCATAAAAGGCATTGAGCTCATCTGGGAGTGAAACCTTGTTGTTACACATGTCACTTGGTTTTACTTTGTAGAGGGTGATAGCATTCAAATCCTGCCACAGGTGTTGAGCATCCCCCAGTAACTCACGTCTGTCTAGAAATTTCACTTCGCACGCAAGATGGCTTTCCAGAGATCGTACCTGGACCTCTTGCATCTTATTTAACGTGAATGCCACTGAACTGGCCCTCAGCAGATTGCAGATTTCATAGTTCATCCAGGACTTCTGGTTGAAGAAGACTCTGAATGATTTTCTCAAAACTCACTCATCCACGCCTGTTTTAATAAAGTCCATGACAACCATGGTACAATCATTCAGAATTTCTGATGAATATCCCAGCCTAGTGACTCACAGAAATACTCTGACTCCTCTGCGCACCTCCTTATTGTCCTAATTTCTGGAGCCTTGCTCTTTCGCCTCTGCCTTTATGCAGGTAGGAGAATGATAGCCAGGTGATCAGATTTCTAAAAATGTGGTCTAGAGATGGAATGGTAGGCATTCCTTATGATAATGTAGCAGTGGTCAAGTATGTTGGGACCCCTGGTGCTGCAGGTGTTACGTTGATGATAACTGGTCAGAGATTTCTACAAGCAAGCTTAATTGAAGAACCTGTCAATAATCGGAAAGGTGTTGGAGTGGCTGTTCCTTTTTTACTAATTGCAACACTCAATGAATCAAGTGCTTGACTAACATTGGCCTTTGGCAGTATTTAAACTGCGGTCAGCATCATGGAGCAAAACTCTCTCGGTAAGTAGAATGGACGACACTTCATCATAAGACGTTCCAGTTCAGGACAACAAGAGTGTGGCAAGAAGACTACATCCAAGCACCACAAAAAATTTGTCATTAAACACAGACCCCCACTTTTTGTCTTCTTTGAATCAGCCATCTGGTCCATCCAATGCATCGAGAAGCCCTCGAGCATGTCCAGAGTATGCTATATCTCTGCTAAATAGAGAATGCAGCCCTCACTTCCTCCCAATACATCAATCTCATCCTTACGTACTACTGGAGAAGGAAACTGGCAGTCCATGAGCCAGTCTTCATCAAGGGATCAAAGGTGGAGAGGGTCAGCAACTTTAAATTCATCAACACCATCATGTCAGAGGACCTATCCTATGTCCAGCACACAACCACCACCACAAAGAAAGCACGGCAGCACTTCTATTTTCTTAAAATTTGTGGAGGTTCAGAATGTCATCTGAAACTTTGATAAATTTCTTTTTCTTTATTAATCTTTTTAATGATTTAAAAGGAGCATAAATACAAACAAGAGGAGAATTATCTCAAATATATATATCAATAACCAAACAAAGAGTGAAATAGACATTATCAAAATCATACATCATGTAGTATATAATAAAAAAGACAGCTAATTCTCCTCTTACCAATTCATGGAGAGGAAAAAGAACTAAATTTTAAATGAAGAAATAAAACCCACTACACTATACAAGAAAAAAGAAAGGAAGAAAAAAAAAGATAAATTTCTATAGGTGCACAGTTGAGAGTATACTGACTGGCTGCATCAATGGCTGGTATGGAAACACCAATGCTTTTAAATGGAAAGGCTTGTAAAAAGTAGTGGATACAGCCCAGGCCATCACAGGTAAAGCCCTCTCCACGATTGAGCACATCTACAAAAAGCACTGTCACAGGAAAACAGCATCCATATTCAGGGACCCCCACCATCCAGGCCATGCTCTCTTCACTGATGCCAGCAGGAAGGAGGTACAGGAGCTACAGGACACATACCACCAGGATCAGAAACAGTGTTACCCCTCAACCATAAAGCTCTTGAACTTAAGGGGATAATTTCACTCAACTTCACACACCCCAACATTGAACTTTTCACCACAGCCTATGGACTCACTTTCAAGGACTGTTCAACTCATATTCTCAATATTTATTGTTTATTTATTTATTATTATTTTGTTTGCTTTTTTCCTTTTTGTATTTGCACATTGTTGTCTTTGCATATTGATGTCCGTCTTGTGTGTGGTTTTTCATTGATTCTGTTGTGTTTCTTTGTAGTTACTGTGAATGCCCGCAAGACGATGAATCTCAAGGTAGTATATGGAGACATACATGTATTTCGATAATAAACTTACTTTGAACTTTGAGTTTCCTGGTTTGAAAGCAGTTTCTCTGAATATTCAAACTACATATCAATGCTCATGGATGCATATTTCTAGTACTCTCTGCAGTATTCTGTTTTACATTACATTTAAAGTGTTCCATTGTTTACATAAAATGTAAAAACTCATGTCAACAATTCCTCAATGACCAATTATGTTTTGCCTCATACAAGAACTGACAGTGTATTATCAGATAGGTGAAGAAATAAACAGAATTTTGGTGATCCAGTGAAAGAAGGACAAAGCAGATAAACATTTCCAAGATTTCACAGAAACAGAAAACCTACAGCACAATACAGGACCTTCGGCCCAGAAAGTTATGCCGAACATGTCCCTACCTTAGAAATTACCAGGCTTCCCTATAGCCCTCCATTTTTCTAAGCTCCATGTACCTATCCAAAAGTCTCTTAAAAGACTCTATCATATCCGCCTCCACCATCGTTGCCGGCAGCCCATTCCACGCACTCACCACTCCGAGTTAAAAAAACTTACTCCTGATACCTCCTCTGTACCTACCCCCCAGCACCTTAAACCTGTGTCCTCTTCTGGCAACCATTTCAGCCCTGGGAAAAAGCCTCTGTCTATCCACATGATCAATGCCTCTCATCATCTTATACACCTCTATCAGGTCACCTCTCATCCTCCACCACTCCAAGGAGAAAAGGCCAAGTTCACTCAACCTATTCTCATAAGGCATGCTCCCCAATCCAGGAAACATCCTTGTAAATCTCCTCCGCACCCTTTCTGTGGCTTCCACATCCTTCCTGTAGTGAGGCAACCAGAAATGAGCACAGTACTCCAAGTAGGGTCTGACCAGGGTCCTATATAGCTGCAACATTACCTCTCGGCTCCTAAATTCAATTCCACGATTGATGAAGGCCAATACACCGTATACCTTCCTAACCACAGAGTCAACCTGCGTAGCTGCTTTGAGCATCCTATGGAATCGGACTCCAAGATCCCTCTGATCCTCCACACTGTCAAGAGTCTTACCATTAATACTATATTCTGCGAACATATTTGACCTACCAAAATGAATCACTTCACACTTACCTGGGTTGAACTCCATCTGCCACTTCTTAACCCAGTTTTGCATCCTATCAGTGTCCCGCTGTAACCTCTGACAGCCCTCCACACTATCCACAACATCTCCAACCTTTGTGTCATCAGCAAACTTACTAGCCGACCCCTCCACCTCCTCATCCATTGTCAATTATAAAAATCACGAAGTGTAAGGGTCCCAGAACAGATCCCTGAGGCACTCCACTGGTGACCAACCTCCATGCAGAATATGACCCATCTACAATCACACGTTGCCTTCTGTGGGCAGGCCAGTTCTGGATCCACAAAGCAATGTCCCCTTGGATCCCATGCCTTCTTACTTTCTCAATAAGCCTTGCATGGGGTACCTTATCAAATGCCTTGCTGAAATCCATATTCACTACATCTACTGCTCTTCCATCAATGTGTTTAGTCATATCCTCAAAAAATTCAATCAGGCTCATAAGGCATGACCTGCCTTTGACAAAGCCATGCTGACTTTTCCTAATCACATTATACCTCTTCAAATGTTTATAAATCCTGCCTCTCAGGATCTTCTCCATCAACTTACCAACCACTGAGTTAAGACTCACTGGTCTATAATTTCCTGGGCTATCTCTACTCCCTTTCTTGGATAAAGGAACAACATCCACAATCCCCCATCCTCTGAAACCTCTCCTGTCCCCATTAATAATGCAAAGATCATCGCCAGAACTCAGCAATCTCCTGAGCTCAGCAATCTCCTCCCTTGCCTCCGACAGTAGCCTGGGGTACATCTCATCCGGTCCCGGCGACTTAACCAACTTGATGCTTTCCAAAAGCTCCAGGACATCCTCTTTCTTAACATCTACATGCTCAAGCTTTTCAGTCTGCTGCAAGTCATCACTACAATCACCAAGATCCTTTTCCATAGTGAATACTGAAGTATTCATTAAGTACCTCTGTCATTCCCTCCAGTTCCATACATACTTTCCCATTGTCACAATTGATAGGTCCTATTCTTTCACATCTTATCCTCTTGCTCTTCACGTACTTGTAGAATGTCTTGGGTTTTCCTTAATCCTGCCCACCAAGGCCTTCTCATGTGCCCTTCTGGCTCTCTTAATTTCCTTTTTAAGCTCCTTCCTATTAGTCTTATAATCTTCTAGATCTCTAATATTACCTAGCTCTCTGAACCTTTTGTAAGCTTTTCTTTTCTTCTTGACTAGATTTATTACAGCCTTTGTACACCACGGTTCCTGTACCCTACCATAACTTCCGTCTCATTGGAACATACCTATGCAGAACTCCACACAAATATCTCCTGAACGTTTGCCACATTTCTTCAGTACTTTTCCCTGAGAATATCTGTTCCCAATTTAAGCTTCCAATTTCCTGCCTGATAGCCTCATAATTCCCCTAACTCCAATTAAACGCTTTTCTAACTTGCCTGTTCTAGTCTCTCTCCAATGCTATTGTAAAGGAGATAGAATTATGATCACTATCTCCAACATGTTCTCCCACTGAAAGATCTGACACCTGACTAGGTTCATTTCCCAATACCAAATCAAGTGCAGCCTCTCCTCTTGTAGGCTTATCTACATATTGTGTCAAGAAACCTTCCTGAACACACCTAACTGTTAGGGATCAGCAGCAATAAGTATGAAATTGAGTCGGGTTTTTAATAAACAACGAAATTTATTAACCTCTACTCAAAAGCATAGAAAAGTAAACAAACGACTAACTTAAACAGAAGTTAACGGTGTTATGTGCCTTTAGTTATCAAATGATCAAACTTAGAGACAATTCTTAACAGACCTTACTCAAGCACAGTCTTAAGGTGGTAGTTCAAAGAGTCCAAATGATTTATGAAATAAATGAGGCAAGACTTCCGAGCTAGTGATGAAATCAAAACTGCTCACGCAGATCCCAGCCAGGAAATGCCTTGTCCGAAGATATCATGAAGAATACGATTTCTCACAGTAACTGACCTTTCGCAGGAGGTGGTTAACACATAACACCCGAGACCATGCAGAGGTTAGCCAAAAGTGTGTGCCACAATACCCATATGGACCATACCAAATGTCAGTCATATTCAAGGCACACAGAACGCCGTTGATTTCTTGGGTTCGTACGAAGCTGGCAAATTCTTCACTCTTGCTCTCTCTCTCTTTCCTCGAGTACGTAACCACCAACTGTGACTCCCCAACAAAACAACTATGCAACAAATTACGGTCTCCCCTTTTATACCGATTGGAACATGCCATCACGTGTCATCACATCATCCCACTATCACGACCGTTAAATCATACTAATATCACGAGACAATTACATCACACCAATATCACAAGACAATTACATCATGCTCACAAGGTACTCATGGGACAGGTAACATAACAAACTCTACCCCATCTAAACCCCTTGCTCCATGGAGATGCTAATCAATATTTAGGAAATTAAAATCTCCCATCATGTCAACTCTGTTATTATTACACCTTTCCAGGATCTGTTTCCCTATCTATTTCCATATCAATGAAGGCATTATTTTTAAAAATAAATTACAGCCAGGGAACCAAATTGGGAGCGTCAGAAGAGAAATCATGGGGAGCAACTCAAGAGATACAGGGAGTTCTTGCAACATAAGGCTTACAGAGAAGGGAGAGCAAAAATATTCATGTACTAGGGACAAAAAGTAACATTTGCAAAAGACAAAAATCGATATTTAACCTTCAAAAAGTTGCTACGACAATATTAACAAAAATTGCAGTCCAATTAGTGCTGTTGAAAAGTCGACTATCATTATCGTGTCTACTTCACCTTAGGTAACGAGTGCTCTGATTTTGTTTCTTGCTCACTCTGCACCTAAAAGATAGAAAAAGCAGTGATCAGATTGGTTATTTCTATGTGATGGAAAAGAGAATCAAATTTCTCATTGGGTGTGGCCAAATTGAGAAGCAGAGACTGCCTATTACTGCCTATTCACAAAGACAAACTATCGCATTGTAGAAACAGTTACCACAAATCTTCTCTACAGTTAATACAGCACATAGTTCCTTGCTGAATAATCTGACTTCATCCTAAAAAAAAATCTAAAGATCAATGAAAGTACAGAAACCATAAAACTGCATTCAGTTTGCGCTCATACATGCTTGTATACATTTGCTCAACAAATGTCAAACTGATACTATTTTCGCAAAAGCACATCAGAAATATTGCTGAAAAATCAAAACAATTAAAAAGTTAAACAAAAATAAAATGGTAGATCAAACCTTATGCGTGATTTATGATAGAATTACACAGAGTTATAAGGAGCCCAATAGTTTATTATGTGCCGATTGTTGCTCACAGTGCCGTGAAATCAATAACCATCAAACTGGCTTTAGACCCAATCAGAAAGTTAGCAATATTGCTGTGGGAATTGTACAGCTGTGCCTTTGAATTGATGCAACCAGCCAGGATATTCTCAATAGTACATTGGTAGAAGTTTCTTAAGAGCTTGGCGACAAATCAAACCTCCTTAACCTTCTTTAAAAAAAGTAAAGATGCTGGCTTTTTCTATGCTTGTATCCATGTGCTAGTCCAGGAGAGATTGTCCAGTTGTTAATGCCCAGAATTTTAAAGGTGCCGACTCCCCACCACCAACCTCTCAATGTAGATTGGCAGCTGTTCACTCCCCCATCCCCTCTGAAGTCAACAATCTGCTCTTTAGATTTTCTGACAGTGAATTTAGGTTGTGATTGCAGCACCACCCAAGCAGGCATCCTATCTCACGTTAGAGGGCCAACTCATTACCATCTGTGATTTATCCAACAACAGTGGCGTCATCGGCAAACTTGAAGATGACATTGGAGCTTTGAGTGGCCACACAGTCATGTGTGTTTAGGGAGGAAAACAGAAGGCTATGCAAGTAGTCTTAAGGTGCACTTGCGTTCATGATCAATGAGGAGATGTTATCAATTGTCAAAGACAGTTCTGCTGATGAGCAAGTCAAATATCCAGTTTCAGAGGGAGGTACAGAGGCCCAAATCTTAATGATTGTGTTAAGACATAAGCTGTAGACAATGTACAGCATCCTGACATACAAGTTCCTGTTGTCTAGATGGTCCAGAGCAAAGTGAAGAACCAAAGAACTGGCATCTGCTCTTAACCTGCTGAGGTGATTGGCAGATAGGAGCAGACCCAAGGCACTTCTGAGACAGGAGCTGATTTGTGCCAAAACCAGCATCTTAAAGCACTCTTTTACAGTTGATGTACACACTAATGGATAATAGTCATCGAGGCAGATCACCACACTCACCCAAATTCACAGGTACAATAGCTACCTTTTCCAAACAGGCGGGAATCTCAGACCATACAAATGAGAGTCTGAACATGTCCCCAAACACCCCAGCCAGTTGGTCCGCAGAGATCTTTAGTACTCCATCAAGTATGCCATCTGGATCAGATTGCCTTTTGTGAATTCATCCTCTTGAAGAAAGTTTGGTCATTGGCCCAAGACTGAAGTTACAAGTTCATCCAGAAATGTGGTGGCTTGTGTTGGTGTGTCATAGTTTACCCTATTAAAGTGTGCACAAAGGCATTGCATTCATCTGGGAGTGATGGGTTGCCGTCACTTATACTACTCGATTTTGCCCTATAGGAAGTCATATTGTGCAAGTCCTTCCACAGCTGTTGAGCGTCCATATGTGAAAAGTTTCATCTGAAATTGCTGCTTTGTACTCAGAGATGTTATCTGGATTTCTTTCTTATATGACCCTGGGTTGCCAGCTCTAAAGGCCACAGATCTAGCTGTCTGCTGATTACGAATCTCCCGGTTCATCCAGAGCTTCTGGTTGGGGAAGACCTGAATGTACAAACTATCTACAAGGCAAAATGTTATGTGCCTTGGCTACTCTGTTAGCACCTCCCTAGCAACACCCCCATCACCATAGGTGCATGGGAACAGCTGCACATTCTCCTCCAAGTCATGCACTGTGTTGACTTGAAAATATGTTATCGGTCCTTCATTACGAACAACATGTTACTGTTAGTCATCCTAGTGTAACACGCTATAAGGTTTTACTGCTAAGGCTAATGTAATGGCTTCTATGTAATGTTCCACTGTTAAGGTAATAGTTTCTTGGTAGCAGCAATGTTTGGGTTATGACTAGAGATAACGGGACTTTGGGATTTAGTGGCTAGCCAATAAGAGATTGTTGCTGTGTCTTGTGATTCTGGAAGCAGTTGTTTTTGCGGGCTTTCGCCAGAGGGAGAGAGGGAGATGAAGAGAGAAGACGCGAATGGAGAAATTTGGTAGACTGGTGGATGGGGTGGACTCGAAATGGGGGTCCTAAGGTCAGCGATGCTTGGAGGAAATTGATGGTGGAAGAAGAACTACTGAACTGCGTGAGCTCCAACTTTGTGTGCACAGATTGTTTAATAAGATTTGGGCCCTTTTTCTTTTATATTTTGTTTCTCTACTAATCATACAGTCAAAAGTAGGAGTTATAAAGCTTAATTGTTTAATCACATATTGTGTACTGTTTGCTATTTCGGGGTACTGATGTGTAACAGGGGACACATCGCGCAGCATCCACATAAACGAGATTTCTTAAGTTTGGCTGGGCAGGGGGTTATATTAAGCTGCTAGGCGAAGCGAGTGCTACACTAGAATTACTAACATGTCATCTCAACAGCACTGCAAGGATATCTCCACCAGAAAGACTACAGCACTTCAAGACCCTGGGCCTCTGTACCTCCCTCTGCAACTGGATCCTTAGCTTCTTCACTGGGAAATCACAATCTGTACAGATTAGAAATAGCATCTCAACCTCGTTGACAATCAGCACTGGTGCACCTCAGGGATGTGTGCTCAGCCCACTGCTCTCCTCTTTCTACACTCATGACCACGTGGCTTGGCATAGCTCAAATGTCATCTATTAGTTGACGAGGTAACTACTTTTGGCGGACTGTCAGATTGTGACAAGGGGACATACAGGAGCAAGATATACCAGCTAAATGAGTAGTGTCACCACAACAACCTTGCACTCAACGTCAGTAAGACCAAAGAGATGATTGTGGACTTCAGAAAGGGTAAGATGAGGGAACACAAATCAATCCTCAGAGAGATCAGAAGTGGAAAGAATGTGCAATTTTAAGTTCCTGGGTGTCAATATCTCTGAGGACCTAACCTGGACGCAACATATGGATGCAGCTACAAAAAAGGCAGATCATTGGCTATATTTCATTAGGAGTTTGAGGAGATTTGGTTTGTCACCCAAAACACTCGAAAACTTCAACAAATGTACTGTCAAGAGCATCCTGACTGGCTGCATCACCACCTGGTATGGAGTGGGTGGGGAGGGGGAAGAATGTACAAGATTGAAGTAAGTTGTAGAAACTTGTCAGATTAATCAGCTCCATCATGGGTAACCAGCCTCTGTAGTATCCAAGACATCATTAGGGACGCCCACCACTCAAGACATGTGCTCTTCTCATTGTTACCATCGGGAGGGAGGTACAAAAGCCAGAAGGCACACACTCAGCGATTCAAGAACAGCTTCTTCTCCTTTGCCATCCGAATTCTAAATGGACATTCAACCCGTGAACACTATCTCACTACTTTTTGTTTTTTTTTCACAACTTATTTTAACTGAACTATTCAATAGACATATATATACCCACACACACTTAATGTAATTCAGTTTTTCCCAGTATTTATCATGTACTGCTTCCGTAAAGATAACACATTTCACAATGTATGACAGTGATATTAAAACTGATTCTGATATTGCATTGTACTGCTGCTGCAAAGACAAACTCATTTCACGATGTATACATGCCACTGATATGAAACCTGATTCTGAAAGCCAATGACCAAACATACTGCCTGCTTTCCAGCAACATTCAGGTCTCTAAACAAAGAACTTTGCTTGCAATGAATAACTTTATAAGTCAGAAGGGATCCCATTCAACAGCAGTTTTTTTTATTATTCCAGGACACTCACGGCAGGTATTATAGTTTATTACAATTCACTTTTTATTCTGTTTGCAAAAGACTGACTATTAGATGATTTAGGCAACTTATTTTTGAATATTGCTTCATAATAGACAAAGCTAGAGCTTGCTAACAACAGAAAAGAAACTGCACAAGTTTTTGTACTATTGCTTATATCCTGTTTCTAGAAATATTACAAGCGATCTTGTGCCTGTGATATTAGTGAAACATGCTGCCCTCTGTCTTTTAAATTATTTAAATTTCTATTTCATGTCCATCAGCTACACTTTACAAATGTATTTATCAATATGCATTTGAGTGGTAGAGATGCAATGTGGAAAAGTTTGTAATATATTGAATCCAAGGAAAAGTTGTTCTAAGAATATGCAAGATAGCTGTACATGTATGAAGACATGAAACAGTTTGAGACTTGGCATTTAAAAGAAAAGGTACAACAACTTCACCTTTTCAAAGGCACTAGCCTATATATAGATCTGCAGAAAATGGGCCTTGCACAATATTATAATTTATGTCAAATTTACAGCTATTTATGTAACATTCAGCCTTAACACAAGATATGTGCTGTGCCAAGAGCTTCAGTTCAAACTCATCAGGCTGGAAAATTGGTTTGAGAGCAAGCCGCACTGTGAAATAGCTAAAAGGTCACTCATCAGTATGGTAAGTGTCTATTTTTGTTTAGCTTTGCAGCTGAGGGGAGAATAGGCATCGGAACCTGTCAGGCTATTGAGCATTTGTGTTTTTCAGAGGAATGTAATATGAGGACAATCACTAACTCTCACAGATTTTATAAATGGCGCCCAGCTAAGCAAGCTGGTTAGAGTCTAGAGTCACAAGTTGTTCAAGGATCATGACTTCCATCACAATGTTGAGACCCTGCTTTTAATTTCAGACCTGGAAGAAACTACACGGTTCTTTCTTGTTTTTGGGGAAAATACATAAAATAGGATAGGTCTTATTAAGTTTTTAAAAATGTTCAACATTACTTCAAAAAAAAAGTAATAAAACATTCTTTACTCGTGGCAAGTAAATCTCTGATGCTGAGGTAAAACGTCATGTATACCAAAACATCCAGACTCAGGCTTAGTAACCTCAACCCTACACCAGAGTAATAGAATTCCCTTCATTTCTGGTTGTTATCGAATGACCTACCTGCTGGAAAATAAAAAAAGTTATAGGTTGGATGTTGCTGCATAGCTAATGTATACTATTAAACAACATGTTATCACACAGTAACTCCAGTCACAATAGAAAGACTGTTGAGTTGCTATCTAGTGGGGCAATGGGGACAGGAAAGTACTGAATGACTATGACATCCTTGGAATGAAATCCGAGGAGGACTCCTATTCTAAAGAGGGAAAGGGATCAAAGTAAGCAAGTTTCCAAGGATCAGAGGCATTAATCTTGGTCCACAAAAGGGAGACAAAGGATAAAATTTATGAGTTATAGGGTTATACAGCATGGCAACAGGCCATCTGATGCAAGTTATCCATGCCAACCCAGATATCTTTCTGAGCTTATTGCATATTTTTTCATTTATTCAATATCTTCTTAAACCATTTCTATCCATGCACCTGTATAAATGCGTTTCAAAGATTTTGATTATACCTGCCTCTACCACTTCCTCTAGCAGCTCGGTCCCTATAGCCACCACCTTTTGTGTGGAAAGTTACCTCTCAGGTCTGCTTTAAGTCCTTCCCCTCTACTTTTACTATTCTACCCTGAGAAAAAGTCTCTAACCTTATTTACATGCCTCATGATTTTATAAACCTCCACAAGGTCATCTGCAGCCTCCTACTCTCACAATCTGTCTAGTCTGTCCTTGTATCTCAACCTAGAAACAGCCTCATGAATATTTTCTGCACCTTTTCCAGCTCATAACCATGAAACTGGTGGACTGTTTGTAAATACACATTCAATTGACTAATGTCCTTTAGGATTTGGAATGGATATTTTAAAACAGCTTGCATACATAATCAATAATGCCCCAATCTGGTCTGACTTTTATGCAACTTCAGAGCCACCAAAAGTTGCTGATGCTTCCCATCTGCTCAGTTCAGGGACAACTGGGGATAAATGATAAATAATAAATGCTGGCCTCACCAATCATGTCCACATCCTGAGTATCAACAAATAAAAAAATAAACATCCACCAGATGTCTAATGATGGCCTGAACTATCACGAGCAATGGGCCTTGTTTACATGATGCCAGCAAGCTGCTTGCTGCAGATGGACACAGTGCTTCAGCCAATTACATTCTCATGCAAATCAGTGATATAGATGACAAACAAAACACCAGGGAAAGTCCTCCATCCCATTCCTAACTTATGCCTTGCAGATGTAAGAAAAAAATTGGGGTGTTAGGAGGTAGTTGCCCATTCCCCAACCCTTTCTTGTCATATTATTTATGTGAGTGGTCTTCTTGAGTTTCTAGTCAAAAGTGACCCTGAGGATGTTGATGTTGGAGACTTGATAATGATAGTGGCATTGGCTTTCAAGAGTAGATGGCTAGACAGTCATTACCTTGCACTGTTCATGATACTTGCTATTTATCAGTCCATGTGTGAACGTTATTGAGGTCTTGATAAATGCAGACATGGACTGCTTTTTTTTTGTAAAAACCAAGGAGTGGTAACTGGATTGAACATAGTGCAATCATTAGCAAACATCCCACTTGCAAAGTAAGGTCACTGGTCAAGCATCTTAAGATTTTCCATGTGTTGCCATTAAACATAAGTTTTACCAGGGCTTCTTGATGCTTCACTGCCTGTTATCAAAAGCAGGCCCTCATAGCTCATCTCTGGAGTGCAGTCCGTTTTTAGACCAAAGCTATGATGAAGTCTGGAGTGAAGTAATACTGGAAAATGCCAAAGTAAGCTACTGTAGCTAGGTTGAAGTATTGTTTGAAAGTATTTTTGCAACTCTTTCCATCATCTTGCTGATGATCGTGAGTTGACTGCTTAGGCAGTCAAAAGCTTGACTGTGAATAGGACATACCAGGGCAATTACCTGCACTGCTGGGTAAATGTCAATGTAGCAACTTTACTGCAACAGCTTTAAAAAACGTGATTTACTGAGAGAGGGAGATTAACTCTGTTTCGATGTTTTGATGTACCTGTGACAAATAGAGTAAAATGTGCCGCTTGCATCAACAATCAGTATAGTCTGAGGATGTGCTGGGGTCAGCCACAAGTGTCATCATGCTTACAGCACCAACATTGCACGCCCACGACGTACCAACCCTAACCAGTATGTCTTTAGAACGTGGCAAGAAACCAGAGCACCCAGTGGAAACCTATGTGGTCATGGGGAGAACATACAAGCTCCTTACCACAGTGGAGGAATTGAACCCGGATCACCAGCACTGCAAAGAGATGTGCTAACTGCAATAGTACTGTACCACATCTTGGTTAAAGTCACAGGAGTTCTGGAATGTAGATCTTCAGTTCTCCAGCTAGCTGAATTTTATTTTTTTGTGAGGCTACTTAGTGTACTTTACTGCAGCTGCATTTGGTCCACAGGCCAAATTTAAGGACCTACAGTCACATATAGTCTACACAGGACTACAATGGTGAATTTTCTCCTCTGAAGGATATGTGTAAATTGATGGTTCTTTACAACAATATCATTAGTTCCATGGTAATAATGACTAATACTAAATTATTAAGCAAATTTTCCACAGTTGCGATGGTAGGAGTTCAAGTCTGGCCCCTGGACTATTATGGCAGACCTTTGGTTTACTTGTTGTTGCACCACCATTAACATCCCAAATCATACAGCATAGATCAAATAGAACAACTGAACTTGAACTGTTTCATGTCAGGTTAGCAGTAAGACTCATTATTCATCAAATATATAATTCTTCCTGCTGTGCAAAGTCAGATTTCACAGATTCCATGCAGTACAATTGCAAAGCAATCCATATTCTTCAGTTATCCCATTGTGTTATTTTACATTTCAGAAGCTTCAGCATTTTATTTGCATTCAGTGGCACCAGATATCTAAAAGTAGACTGATGAAAGAAGTGGAACAGTAATGTGAGCTGAATGCACTGAATTTATTGGCTATCACATGACATTAACAGTTGAAATGCACTCTTCTGTCACAACCCCTGAATTCATAACTCTGACAAAATGCTGACCTTGGCCAGGAATTATATTTATCACTCAGAATCTGGCAGCAAATACAGAACAGAATATAAAAATGCAGACAACAATCATTTCGCATGTTAAGGTTAAGAGATACTCAGTGGAAAATGTTCAAAATTTCTCATTCAAGGGTAAAGTTTTTGTACAAAGTATTCTCAGGTGATATGATGCTTTAGATCTAGTGGTACATCAGTGAGTTCAGAAGCATTAATTTATATTCATATAGCACTGCATTATATTCTCAAGAAATCCTTGCATGAAAAATAACACATTTGTTATTTTGGACTTGTAGTTACTGTCATTTGAAGGGAAATAAGCTTATAGTTCATTAATTAACCAGTCTATTAAACATATTTCCATTAAACATAGCTTGAACTTTCTCCCAGTAAATTGCTGCACATTAATACAGCTTCCTGAAATCACCTCATGCCCCCATCTAGGTTACTCAAACCACATAACTGTATTTTCTCTTGAGCACAAGAGCAATGTCTGCTCATGCAGACTTCAAAGGCCAACAGATACTGCTTGAAAATGCATGATGCTGTGGGGACAAGCTAAAATATGTAGGCCTTAACCTGTGCTCCTAACAGTTCTAGTTATGCTGAATTAGTGTTATAAAAAAAATATAAAAGGTGCATTCATTCTACTACATGAATGCCGATGTGGTGAAGATGGAAATTGGACAAAGCTTTAATTCTGCTGACCTTTCATCAGTAACTAAATAGTTATGAATTTATTCTGAGCTAGAGATTCCCTCTCACTGTAAGTATTGTTGCAAAAAATTTACCTCGCTTATACCTGGTGCAAAATCCTTCCCATGAATCTACATAAACATGAAAGCCACAATTAAAATATACTGTAATTCCAATGTTTACTAATAGATTTTGAGCAGCTAAATGTTTGACCATTCAGGTTTTAAAAGTGATATTGCTGGTATTACTGAATCATCATGGTAAGTCAGAATTGAAAAGAGATAGCTCTGATTAGATCTCTGCTCACTGGTCATTTTTCATGCCCTAGGATACACTTTTGCACAATATGTTTTATTACTATGGTGAAATTATTGCTGATGAACTGAAAATTCATACACCCTTGATTTAAAATCCCAACAGATTAATGATTAGGGCAAAGAGAGATTTCTTGAACTGTCAATGAATGAGCGCTTTAAATTTGAGTTTGCAAATACTTCACTGCTTGGTATTAACCTGAAGGCAGTTTAAATTTATTTATTTATTTTCTCCCAGATATTTTGCAGAAAGTATTATTGTTACAATTAAAACTTTGCATTTGAACATTTCAGGAGACGAGGGTGTTACCTACCTGGCAAAGTAGAATTCCAAGACAATTGTATCACAAGTTTAGGAGTGGAATTAGGCCATTCAGTCCATTGAATTGGCTCTGCCATTCCATCATGTCTAATTTATTAATCCTCTCAATGCCATTCTCCCGCTTTTTCCTCATAACATTTGACGTCCTGAATAATTAAGAACATATCTATTTCTGCTTCAAATATACCCAATGGTTTGGCCTCCACAACCACCTGTGACAAAGAATTCCACAGATTTACCACCAACTGGCTACAAAATTCCTCATCTATTCTAAAGGGATGTCCTTCTATTCTGAAGCTGAGCTCTCTGATCCTAGGCTCCCCCGTTACAGGAAACAACCTCTCTACATACACTGTCTAGGCTTTTCAATATTTGATAAGTTTCTCATTCTCCTAAACTTCAGCAAGTACAGACCAAGAGCCATCAAATACACTTCATACATTAACCCTTTCTTTCCTGGGATCACTCTCACAAATCTCTTCTGAAAACACTCCAATGCTAAAACATCCTCTCTTCGAAAAGGGGCCAAGAACTGCTCACAATACTGCAAGTGCTGACTGACCAATGCCTTATAAAGCCTGAGCATTACATCCTTGCTTTTATATCTTAGTCTTCTCAAAATGAATGCTAACATTGCATTTGCCTTCCTTACCACTGACTCAACCTGCAAGCTAAGCTTTAGGGAATCCTGCTCAAGGATGCCCAAGTCCCTTTGCTCCTCTGATTTCTGAATTTGCCGCCAGTTTAGAAAGTAGTCGATGCCTTTTTTCCTTCTACCAAAGTGCAATGTATGCTTCCCTACAATATATTCCATCTGCTAATTACTTGCTCATTCTCCTATTCTACCCAAGTCCTTCTGCAGACTCCCTGCTTCCTCAATACTAACAGGCCCTCCCACCTACCTTTGTATCATCCACAAATATGGTCACAAAGCTATCAATTCCATCATCCAGATCCTTGATATAAAATGAAAAGAAGCAATTCCAGTACTGACCCCTGCGTAACACCACTGGTTACGGGCAGCCAACCATTAAAGGTCCCCTTTCTGCTCACTCCTTGCCTCCTGCCAGTCAGCTAATCTTCCCTTGTCAGCCACTGTTGCCTCATATTCCCTTTAGAATACTTCTTTGGGATGTATCTATCCTGCATCATCCAAATTGCTCTCAGATAATCCAGCCATTGCTAGTCTGCGGTCACTGATAATCAGATTTATTATCGTCTTGAAATGTGTTAACTTAGCATTAGATGGTCAATGAAATACATGATAATATAGTAAAGGAATAAATAAATCAATTACTATACATACGTATATGAATAAATTAAAAATAGTGCAAAAACAGAAATATATACAGGTATATTTAAAAAGTGAGGTAGACCCCATGGGTTCAATATCCATTTAGGAATCATATGGCAGAGGGGAGGAAGCTGTTCCTGAATCATTGAGTGTGTGACTTCAGGCTTCTGTATTTCCTTCCTGAAGGTAACAATGAGAAGAAGGCATGCCCTGGGTGATGGGGGTCCTTAATAATAGGCATCTCCTTCCTGAGGCACCGCTCCTTGAAGATGTCGTTTGTACTACAGAGGCTCGTGCCCGAAATGGAGTTTACTCATTTTATTACTCTTTTATTATTCTTTTAGTCCTATGCAGTCCTGCCCCCCCCATACCAGACAGTGACACAGCTTGTCAGAACACTCTCTGCAGTACATCTATAGAAGTTTGAGTGTTTTAGTTGACAAACCAAATCTCTACAAACTCCAAATGAGATATAGCCACTGTCTTGCCTTCTTTATAGCTGCACATGTCGGGACCAGGTTAGATCCTCAGGGATCTTGACACCCAGGAAGCTGCAATTGCTCCACTTAAGACCATAAGATATAGGAGCAGAAGTAGGCCATTCGGCCCATTGAGTCTGCTCCGCCATTCAATCATGGGCTGATCCAATTCTTCTAGTCATCGCCACTCCCCTGCTTTCTCCCCATACCCTCTGATGCCCTAATTCTGATCCCTCAATGAGGATTCTTTTGTGTTCCTCGTCTTACCCTCCTGAAGGCCCCTTCCAATCAATTGGCCAGCTCTTCTCTCATGCCTCTGTTGTTCCCTTTGCTCCACTGTAATACTGATACATCTGATTTTTGCTTCTCCCTCTCAAATTGCAGGGTGAATTCTACCATATTATGATCACTGCCTTCTACTGTTTCCTTTACATTAAGCTCAACCACAAGCTACTCTAAAATCCATCTCCTAGGCATTCTACAAAATCCTTCTCTTCAAATCAAGAACGCTCACCAACATCTCTACTTTCTGAGAAGGTTGAAGAGAACTGAGCTATGCAAATCTATACTCATATTATTCTACTGATGCACAGTAGACAGCATCCTAACATGCTACATCACCACATGGTACGGAAACTGCACTGTGGCGGACAAGAAGGCTCTATAATGGGTAATCAAAACTGCCCAACACATCACTGGCATCAGCCTAACCCTATTAAGGGCACATATACAGAAAGGTGCCAGGAAAAGACCAGCAATATCATGAAGGTTCCCACCCACACTGCTCATGGACTATTTGTCCTGCTCCCATCGGGGGAAGATCATGTATCATTCGTGCCAGGACCAACAGGCTCAAAAACAGTTACTTTCCCCAACTAGTAAGGCTGCTCAACATCTCCGCCCACTAACCCCAATCACCACCACTTTATTATTTGCTATCAGAGTGACCTTATGTACTGCCACCCCTATTCACACTTGATGGACGTACAAGTTACCTTATGCATTTATATTTATTGTCTTTCTTATCATTATGTTCTGGATCTATCCTTTTTGGTGCTGCATCAGATCTCAAGTAACAATTATTTCATTCTCCTTTACACTTGTGTACTCAAAATGACATTAAACAGTCTTGATCTTTATCTTGGGATCCAGCACCAACCTGATTTTCTAATCTACATTCATATTGAAATCCCTCATGACTATTGAAACATTGCCCTTTTCACATATCTTTACGTTGCAGTTTGTACCCTACATCTTGGGCTACTGTTCAGAGGCCTGCATACAACTCCCATCAGTCTTTTTACCCCTTCAGTTTCTTACCTCTAACACAAGAATTCTACATCTTCCAATCCAGCCAGTAACAGAGTTTGGCAGTAACAAAGAAGTCAATTCTTCTGCTTAGGCTGATGTGGATGTGGTGTTCAAAGCGAGTATTAAATAATCTACCTAAAGTCATGACTTAGAGTGAGAGCAAAATTTGGTCAACTTACATATTGATGACATCTGGTGGAATGATCTTGGCAGATTTTCTGAAGATATTAATCCTTTTGCTTACCTGACTCACATCTCCTGACAATTTGATTTCTAGTGTTCATTATCAATTACAAGCAAAGTAACCTGAATAGTATCTCTCCACCAGTATCAAGAAAGCATATTATGTGGTGTTTATCTCATTGCTGAATTGTTAAATTTCCTACATCACAACAGTAAATTTCAAAAATGGTTGCTGAATGCTACAAACTGAAAAACACCTATTTTTCTTTAATTGCTTAGGTTCTAAAGTGACTTTATGCATCATTGGGAAAGTACAGGTGAGCTCAGTTATACCCTATACACTTCCTGCTCAGCCTGAGGGTTTTAACAAACTGCATTAATAGGATTCAGGAATTCATTACAGCTAATTGTATGAGCACCTAATGTAAAGATCATGAAGAATATTCCTCTAAATGCTCCAACAAAACAGTTAAACCACAAACCTTTTCCAAGATGGTATTAAGCATTGAATTTTGATAGTTTTGATGAATGTTCCTAAATTATGCAGAAGTTAAAAATACCACCATTTTCACATGCTTTTCCCAATTGCTAAGAAGTGCTAAAATCATGTCACTTTTCAGCAGAATGAACAATGAAATGACATACCTGGGGTAACATCCGGTTTTCTTCCTCAAGCTGTTTCACTCTGGTCTCCAGCTGTTTGACATAGGTAAGTGCCGGCTCTGAAACAAAGTAAACATTCACTTTTCATTAATCCAGAGCAGCACTCAGTATGCAGCCATTTCTTTTCAGCATCGTCTTTAAAAAAAAACTAAATTCCGAGATCATACACATTAATAAGCATCTGTTCACAGCCAAGCAATCTGGCATTGCTGGAGTTCAGATCAGTTTTTAAATCTGTTTAAATTATTAGAAATAATGTCTGTAATTTATATTATGGTAATTGCAAAGTTCAGGAACAACATAAACTGTTAATTTTTTTTTATTGTTCTATTGCAGTTCTCAAGCCATGTACCACAGCTCGACCTCCATTAAGTGTGACCATCTGTACCAACATTTTATGGAGCCAATGGCTGTACAGTGAAGGGAGCTTGTGGTATATATATCAAATCACCCAGAGAGGGGTGAAAATTATATATTTTTTTAATGCATGCTGTAGGTGCCATGGTAGCATAGAGGTTTGCGCAATGCTATACAGCCAGGGGGTGTCGGAGTTCAGAGTTCAGTTTGGGTGTCCTCTGATACATCCTGCCCGTTGCTGTAAGGAGTCTCTGTACATCCTCCCCGGGGAATGCGTGGGTTTTCCCTGGGTGCTCCAGTTCCCTCCCACAGTTCGAAGAGGTACCAAATAGGTTAACTGGTTATTGCAAATAGTCCCATGATTAGATTACGGTTACTCAGGGTTGTCGGAGCAGTGTGGCTCAAAGAGCAGGAAGGGCTTACTCTGTGCTGCATCTCTAAATAAAAATCCATGTTGCTCTTTAAACACACATGCTATGAGAAGGTAGTGGGTGGTCAGCAGTATGCGTGTTGATTATTCACAAAACTGAAATTCAAAAGATAGCAAAAACTAAAGCACCAAAAGAGCCTGCTTAGTGCTCAGAGACTTTACAAAGGACAAAGGCTGTTGAATTAGAAACCATTAGAAGAGCACTTCAA
The DNA here is from genome assembly GCF_963921235.1 of Mobula hypostoma. Lineage (NCBI taxonomy): Eukaryota > Metazoa > Chordata > Chondrichthyes > Myliobatiformes > Myliobatidae > Mobula > Mobula hypostoma. The sequence continues at coordinate 58,839,350 of NC_086104.1, read as the reverse complement.
TTGTTCAACCAAACAAAAGTGCTGTAACAATCAAAACTCCACTAAATATAAAGAATAGTTTGTTCACATATGGTATTTTAAGTTCAAGATGCAGTTAGACTAAACGAACAGCGATGTGGTGAGTTTAGAAATTTGTACTTTCACACCAAAAATGTAACCCTGTTATAAATATGTAATTCCACATTAAGTGTCATACCTCTTGAAATGAAACTCCATTCTAAATGTAACCCCATTGCAAAAGACAGGAAACGTGTTTTAGCACAACTGAAAAATATTAGTGAATTCCCATGTGTGAACAGCACTGCATTGAATCCACAAATCCTTTGTTTTCATGGGAGGTGTGGATGGGAAGAAATGGAAAGAGATGTGAAAGATTCCCAAGCCCAAACCCAATGAAAGATCAAAGGGGAAGCTAAACTTTTAGTTAATATAGCCAGAAGGGTTTACTTAAAAACATTAAGATCCTTTAGCTACTTGGTCACTGCTGGGAAGAATGTCATCAGTCACCAGATAATATTGGCAAATGGACAACTGATTCAGAAGCTGAATTGGAGCAAGGTGACCAGGTCAACTACCAGAAATGATATCTTATTGCAATTGCAGACAAGTAGATCATGAAATGGTCATGAGAATGGAATATTCAACTTGCAGCTGCAAGAGAATAAGGATTTATTTCTGCTCTTTCCTTTCCAGTCCTGATGCAAGATGTCTAGACTTCCAGCACTTACAGAATTTTTATGGATTGGACTTGCTATGTCAGCTGTTATTTTGAGGGTATCATGATACCTCAACCTCACATAAAGATACTTCACCATAGAATGAAGAACTCCAGACTGTTGTCTTTAAATTCCTGAACTGGATTTTCAGAATATACAGTAATTCAATCCTGGCCCATCATAATTGCACTGGGGAGGAAGAACAATACCAGCTCCATTATGTTTAAAGAAAATAAACAACAAATTAATGTCAAATTAAAAATCCATTCATGCAAATTCAAAACAGGGTTTTCAAATCCCTTTTTAGTTTTGTTTCTCTTTTCCCTATAATCATTTCCTCCTCTAAAAACCCTCTAACTGTAACTTTCTCCATCCCTGTTCCATTTACAGACAGCCCTTGAGCCATTGTGTCCTAAACGCTAGAATTCTTCCTTTAAATTTTCTACATTACCTTTCTTTTTCGAGATACTTCTTAAACAACATTCTGGCAGAAACGTGCCACAATTTCTCCATTGGCATTGTACTAATTTCATTGATAATGCTCATGTAAGATATCTCAGAAAGTTATAGGTGTCACAAATTCTTTACTTACACCTGAGCAAAGTTGCATTCATTCTCCAACTCTTTGGCCAACAAAGAAAGAGCATTTTTTTTCCGCACTGTTAATTGTATCACAACACTCAATTGAAAACTGTATTTGCTGTCGTTGATTTTTGGATGAGTTATTTTTCAGGACTGTGCACAGTTTAACTAGATACAATACAGCAGGACAGAATAATGAGTACGATTAAGGCAAATCAAGCAGAATATTTGGTAGTTCTTGATCTGAGGATTTGACCATCCCTTTGCCTCCACAGACCCTGCTTGACCTGATATGTTCTTCCAGCAGTTTGTTTCTCACTCCAGATTCCAGCATCTGTTGTCGCTAGTATAGCTGTTTATGATTATAATATTACGGTTTGCTTCCTTTATTTATTTCATAGCAACACAATTCAAAATAATATTTTGTTTATTGCAGGAAAATTGGTACAAGGGGTAGCAGTGCAATGGAATTCAGCATAAATTGCTGGAGAACATCATTTAATTTGTAAATGTGAAGCAAGCTGGTAAATTGGAAATGTGGCCCATTCAGCTTCAAACCAATTGCAGTACATCAGGTAAAGTCAAAACAACCTTGCAGAAGCTTAGGAGTTGAATCATGCTCAGGAGAACAATGGGCTATCAGCCACTCTCATTCAACCATTGATCCCTGAAACGGCAGCACTTTCCATCCAGCACATTAGGTTTACACCAGAGTTTGCTGATGCACGAACAGAAACTCCCATTTATCAGCACTGTGGAATGAAATGCAGATAGCTAAATGACATCTTTTCTTCAGCATATTAAGAACAATTAACCTTTTGAAAAATTATTTATGTCAACTTGCTTAGTATTTAGATGACTCTGACCACCAGATGTATGCCACAAGTCTATAAGGCCTGTGAAAGAAACCATTTCGCAGAGCTGCAGATTCAGATAAAGACTTGAGTAACAAGTTTGCTGAGCAAATCTCTCATAATTTAACTCAATACCCATCTCGTCTTGCCAGACATATATTGGTGTGTGTGGTCCCAGCCTAGAAAAAGGAAATGCGATCAGTGATTCCTGGCAGCCTAGGTATAGGACATACAGTATATATTCTGTATTCATTCACATCTACTGCCACTCAGTGCCCCGAGCCAAACTGTTTCAACTTCCAGCTGGTAAATGGAGGAAAAGTAATTTGAAAACAACCTACTTTATCTAATACTAAAACACTGCTTCAAAGCTAAGTACTTGTATCCTCTAGCACCATCCTCCCACTTCTTTGCACTTCAAATATTCCAGTGCCTTATTTCTGAAACGACATTTACAGAGAGTATCCTGCGCTGATCTCATAAAGCTGGTCAAATGCTTTAAATTTCAGCATAATGAGCAGTCAACTTGTTATAGCTAAGGTAATAGATGAAATCATGTCTGATCATTATAAAAGTGAAAAAGGCAACAACAGGAGATTGAAATTGTGAGCTCCAACATTCTTATGAGCTTCCCAATGGAAATCACAATGTTAAGAGGGAGAACATCGAGTCCATGTCAATCTTCAGAGCAATCCCACCAGTCCCATTGCCCTAACTCTTCCTTGTAACCTATACTCTCATATATATTCATTCACTCATTGAGATACAGCGCAAAACAGGCCTTTTTGGCCCTTCGAGCCACACCTTACAGCAATCCCAATTTAATCTGAGCCTAATCACAGGACAATTTAAAATGAACAATTAACCAACCCACTGGCACGTCTTTGGACTGTGGAGGAAGCCGAAGCACCCGGAGGAAACCAACATGGTCACGGAAAATCAAGTCTTTGCAGTATTGAGGAACCATAGCACCAGCAGGAAACCCATGTGGTCAAAGTGAAAATGTCCTTCTTCACACAAACAGCTGCCAAGATTGCTGTAGCAGTAGCATTAACTGCTACACCATTGTGCTGCAAAGTCTAGTTAAACCATACTATAAGTAATTTGTGGAACCAAAAATACCCAATAAATACTTAACATTTTTATATAGCAATCTCTGTTCTAATATTAATAAATTTAAATAGGTATAGAAGACTTTGGTTACAGCTAAAAAGTAATTCCTTTGTTTTGTAGTAGCATGCCCACAAAGAATGATAAAGTTTTCCGTTCTTTAGAAAAGGGAGGGAAGGAGTTCCTGGTGGCCAGCTATTATAATTCCACTCCCTACTCCCATGCCGACATGTCAGTCCATGGACTCCTCCACTGCCATGAGGCTACTCCTATGTTGGAGGAGCAACACGTCATATTTTGTCTGGGTAGCCTCCAACCTGACTGGATGAATATCAATTACTCTAACTTGCTATAATTTCTTCCCACTACTGCCTTCTCTCTTCTTCCATTCCCCATTCTGGCTCTCACCTTATCCCTTCTCTTCTCCTTACCCGCCTATCACTTCCCCTTTGGTGCCCCTTCTCCTCTGTTTTCCTCCATAGTCCACTCCCCTCTCCTATCAGATTCCTTCTTCAGCCCTTTAGCTTTTCTCTCTATCACCTCCCAGCTTCTTACATCAACCCCGCTCCCCCACTTACCCATCTTCCTCCTCACCTGGCTTTACCCATCTGCCAGCTTGTACTCCTTCCCTTCCCCCAGCTTCTTTTTCTGGCTTATTCTCAATAACTTTCCAGTCCTGAAGGGTCTTGGCCTGAAACATCAACTGTTTAATCCTCTCCATGGATGCTGCCTGACCTGTTGAGTTCCTCCAGCATTTTGTGTTATCTCATTATGCACACATGAGAAATAATCTGCAAAATATTTTCATTGCTAAGTCATGAAGATTTCTTGACCACATAACAAATAACAGGAAGAAGATTTTTGTTAAATTGTGGGATTTTGAATCTGCCTCTATGTAACATTTGATCAATTATTCTCCGTTGGTAAAAAGACCAAGGTAATGTCCCTGAACGACTGGCATCCTGTTGCACTCACCTCAATAATAAGCAAATGCTTTGAGAGGCTGGTCAAGGATTACATCCGCAGCTTGTTACCACCCACATTGAACCCCCTACAATTCACCTACTGACATAACTAATCGATAGACGATGCAATAGCCACAGCTCTACACACCATCCTTGTACATTTGGAGAAGAAGGATGCATATGTGAGAATGCTGTTCTTGGACTACAGTTCAGCATTTAACACCATAATTCCCTCCAGGCTCAACAAGAAAATCAGAGACTTTGGCCTTCACCCTGCTATAAGATTTTAAGACCATAAGATATAGGAGCAGAGGTGGGCCATTTGGCCCATCAAGTCTGCTCCACCATTCAATCATGAGCTGATCCAATTCTTCCAGTCATCCTCACTCCCCTGCCTTCTCTTCATACCCTTTGATGCCCTGGCTAATCAAGAACCTATCTATCTCTGCCTTAAATGCACCCAATGACTTGGCCTCCACCGCCACTCGTGGCAACAAATTCCACAAATTTACCACCCTCTGACTAAAGTAATTTCTCCGCATCTGTGTTCTAAATGGACGTCCTTCAATCCTGAAGTCGTGCCCTCTTATCTGAGACTCCTCTACCATGGGAAATAACTTTGCCGTATCTAATCTGTTCAGGCCTTATAACATTCAGAATGTTTCTATGAGATCCCCCCCCCCCCCCCATTCTCCTGAACTCCAGGGAATACAACCCAAGAGCTGCCAGACGTTCCTCATACAGTAACCCTTTCATTCCTGGAATCATTCTCGTGAATCTTCTCTGAACTCTCTCCAACGTCAGTATACCCTTTCTAAAATAAGGAGCCCAAACTGCACACAATACTCTAAGTGTGGTCTCACGAGTGCCTTACAGAGTTTCAACATCGCATCCCGGTTCTTATATTCTATACCTCTAGAAATGAATGCCAACATTGCATTCACCTTCTTCACTACAAACTCAACCTGGAGGTTAACCTTTAGGGTATCCTGCACAAGGGCTCCCAAGTCCCTTCGCATCTCTGCATTTTGAATACTCTCCCCATCTAAATAATAGTCTGTCCATTTATTACTTCCAAAGTGCATGGTCATACACTTTCCAACATTATATTTCATTTGCCACTTCTTTGCCCATTCCCCTAAACCATCTAAGTCTCTCTGCAGGCTCTCTGTTTCCTCAACACTACTGCTCCTCCACCTATCTTTGTATACATTGTGAAAAGCAGCAGTCCCAACACCAACACCTGTGGAACTCCACTGGTAACCAGCAGTCAACCAGAATAGGACCCCTTTATTCCCACTCTGTTTTCTGCCAATCTAGTAACTTTCCTGTAATTCCATGGGCTCTTATCTTGCTAAGCAGCCTCATGTGCGGCGCCTTGTCAAAAGGTCTTCTGAAAATCCAAGTATACCACATCTACTACATCTCCTTTGTCTATCCTGCTTGTAATTTCCTCAAAAAATTGCAGTAAGTTTGTCAGGCAGGATTTTCCTTTCAGGAAACCATGCAGGCTTTGGTCTAGCTTGTCATGTACCTCCAGGTGTTTCATAATCTCATCCCTAACAATCAATTCCAACAACTTCCCAACCACTGATGTCAGGCTAACAGGTCTATAGTTTCCTTTCTGCTGCCTCCCAACCCTTCTTAAATAGTGGAGTAACATTTTCAATTTTCCAGTCATCCAGTATAAGGCCAGAATCTATCAATTCTTGAAAGATCATTGTTATTGCCTCCACAATCTCTCCAGCTACTTCCTTCAGAACCCAAGGGTGCATTCCATCAGGTCCAGGAGATTTATCCACCCTCAGACCATCAAGCTTCCTGAGCACCTTCTCAGTCATAATTTTCACTGCACATACTTCACTTCCCTGACACTCTTGAATGTCTGGTATACTGCAGATGTCTTCCACTGCCTTGTGAAGCTGGATCCTGGACTTCTTGTCAGATCCCCAGCAGGTGGCAAGAGTGGGCTCCCTCACCTCTGCCCCTCTGACCCTCAAAGGTGCTCCTCAGGGCTGTGTGCTAAGCCCCCTCCTTTACTCTCTGTATCCCCATGGCTGTGTCACCATCCACAGCTCCAACGGCTAATGAAATTTGCTGATGACACTATATTGATTGGTCTAATCTCAAATAATGAGGCAGCCTACAGAGAGGAAGTCATCACCCCGACACAATGGAAAACAACCTCTCTGACAATGTCACAAAAACCAAGGAGCTGATTGTGGACTACAGAAGGAATGGAGTCAGGCCAACCCCTATTGACATCATTGGATCTGGAGTTGAGAGGGTGAACAGCTTTAAATTCCTCAGCATAGACATTACCAAGGATTTCACGTGGTCTGTACATACTGGCTGTGTGGTGAAAAAGGCACAACAGTGCCTCTTTCACCTCAGACAGTTGAGGGGTTTCGGTATGGGCCCCAAAATTCTGAAAACTTTCTATCGGGGCACAATTGAGAGCATCCTGACTGGCTGCAGCACTGGTTGGTATGGGAACTATACTTACTTCAATTGCAGGACTCTGCAGAGAGTGGTGCGGACAGCCCAGCGCATCTGTAGATCTGAACTTCCCACTATTTAGGACATTTATAAAGACAGGTGTGTAAAAAAGGGTCCAAAGGATCATTGGGGACCCGAGTCACCCCAACCACAAACTGTTCCAGCTGCTACCATCTGGGAAGCGGTACCGCAGCATAAAAGCCAGGACGAACAGGCTCCAGGACAGCTTCTTCCACCAGTCCATCAGACTGCTTAATTCATGCTAACGCAACTGTATTTCTATGTTATATTGACTATCCTGTGGTACGTATTATAAATTACAAAAATTGCGCATTTAAATGGAGACATAACGTAAAGATTTTTATTCCTCATGTACATGACGGATGTAAGTAATAAAGTCAATTCAATTCAATTGCCGTCAGCCCTTAGAAAGTCCATATGACTGGCACCTACAGTACTTTATTTCCTCCATCAGCCTTCTCTATTACTTACAAGAGTAAAGTATAGTCAAATGTAATTTGCTTTAAATAAATCTTTGATTTGTTAGATTAAAAGTGTCCAAGACATAATTAATTGTGAGCTGGATCATTATCTGAAGGTTTTCTAATAATATTTGGCTTCTTTATAGATTATCTGACTTCCCAGTCTAGCACCATTCCCATATCTAAAGGCAAGTGGAAATTTGCAATCAGAGCCATGATAATATTCATCTTTCAGCAATCTAGAAATTACCCATTTGAATCAGTGTTTTTCTACCTGAGCTCTACTGGGTTCTTAAGCAAACTTAATCTATTTAAAATTATACAATGCTGCCATGCCTTCTTTACTGCAGCTGCTTCATTGAAAATAAATGCAAACAGTTAACTCTTGAAATGTCTTCAGACTTGGAAAAGAAATGATTTAAAAAATTAATTTGTAATACCCCAAAAGCAAAATTTATTAAGGCAAGAGCATCAGGAGTAGTGTGGTCCCAAGCCAAAACGTCGAATATTCGTATGCCTATGCCTCTACAAGTGCTACTTGATCAGATGAGTTCTTCCAGCAGTTACTTTTCCTTCCATGTTCAAACATCTGCAGTCTCCTGAATCTATTGTGCTCAATATTTATTAAATTTGACATCTGACAAAAAAAACAGCAGTTGTTCACCAAGCAATTATCAACTGAAAGGTTAAACCAAGAAGTACAATTATTTAGGATTACTGCACGAGCAATTGATTACAGCATCCTTCTCATTACAGTAATGGCAGTGGTGCGTGTGAGGTGGGGGGTGATTAGTGACTGGGGCTATTATGGTTACAATTTCCTTCTCTCTGTGACTCTATGGCATGCAAGCAGATCATCAAACCCATTCATGCCAGAGCAATAAATTTAAAATACAGATGGCAATTAAAACAATGATCAATTTTATAACATCTTCTGGGATCCACCTCAGTAACATCATCTTTATTAAAATGGAAACATCCATTTTACTTTATTAATAAAAAAGATGGAGGGTTATGGTCCAGGAATTGGTCGATGGGGCTAACAAGGATTACAGTTCAGCATGGACTAGATGGGCCAAAGAGCCTGTTTCTGTTTTGTAGTTCTCTGCACATTAATAAATATAATAAGGCAGAAATTGACAGGTTCTTAATAGGTAAAAGAGGTTAAAGGTTACAGGAAGATGGAAGAAAGGGATTGAAAAAAAATCAGCCATAATTGAATGGCGGAGCAGACTTGCTGGGCCAAACAGACTAATTACATTACTATATGTTATTGTCTTGAGAACAGTAATAAACAGTGGATTCAGGTTTTTTGGTATCTCCTCTGAGACCTTTTGGAGCAATGGACAAACTAGACACAATGGTAAAGTCTACAGAGATGGATCAAAGTGGAGAGTATACTACTTAGCTTTCTGTAACCCAGCTCCACTATAACTGCATGAAGCTACTCAAAGCTCCTGTGACTCAGGTTTGATCTTCACCTCTGATACTTTGTGTAGAGTTTGGATACTCATGTGGATTTTTCTGGGTGCTCTGGTTTGCTCTCACATCCCCAAGATGTATGGGATAAGTGAGTGCTAATATACAGAGTTAATGGGCATGTAACGAGAATTAAATGGGGTTAGTTTAGGTTTTGGCGTAATTAGGTGCCTCATAACTGACACATCTCAGTGAGTGAAAGGGACCGTTTTAGTATGTACGACTCGATGAGAAATTATTTTCAAATGACTAGAAATGTTTTCATTCTGTGTAAAAAAGGGGTTGTAACTCATACCAATTTCAATGAATTACCTCTGCTTCATTTTTGAAAAAAAAAGTCCCATATTAGAAACACAGAAAACCTACAGCACAATACAGGCCCTTCAGCCCACAATGCTGTGACGAACAAGTACTTACTTAGAAACTACCCAAGGCTACCCATAGCCCTCTATTTTTCTAAGCTCTATGTATCGATCTAGGAATCTCTTAAAAGACCCTATCGCATCCGCCCCCACCACCGTTGCCGGCAGTCTATTCCACACACTCACCACTCTCTGTGTAAAAATCTTACCCCGACATCTCCTCTGTACCTACTTCCAAGCACCTTAAAACTGTGTCCTCTCGTGGCAGCCATTTCAGCCCTGGGAAAAAGCCTCTGACTATCCACATGATCAATGCCTCTCATCATCTTTATATACCTCTATCAGGTCACCTCTCATCCTCCGCCACTCCAAGGAGAAAAGGCCGAGTTTACTCAACCTATTCTCATAAGGCATGCTCCCCAATCCAGGCAACATCCTTATACATCTCCTCTGCACCCTTTCTAGTTTCCACACCCTTCCTGTAGTGAGGTGACCAGAACTGAGCACAGTACTCCAAGTGGAGTCTGACCAGGGTCCTATATAGCTGTAACATTACCTCTTGGCTCTTAAACTCAATCCCACGATTAATGAAGGCCAATGCAGCATATGCCTTCTTAACCACAGAGTCAATCTGCGCAGCAGCTTTGAGTGTCCTATGGACTCGGACCCCAACATCCCCTGATCCTCCACACTGCCAAGAGTCTTACCATTAATACTGTATTCTGCCATCATATTTGACCTACCAAAATGAACCACTTCACACTTATCTGGGTTGAACTCCACCTGCCACTTCTCAGCCCAGTAACCTCTGACAGACCTCCACACTATCCTCAATACCTCCAATCTTTGTGTCATCAACAAATTTACTAACCCATCCCTCCACTTCCTCATTCAGGTCATTTATAAAAATCACGGAGAAGGGATCCCAGAACAGATCCGAGGCACACCACTGGTATGACCCGTCTACAGCCACTCTTTGCCTTCTGTGAGCAAGTTCTGGATCCACAAAGTAAGGTCCCCTTGGATCCCATACCTCCTTACTTTCTCAATAAGCCTTGTGAAGCCTTCTCAAAATTGTAAACACTTTTTAACAATTTGACATAGAATGATAAGCAAAAAAAGTCTTTTCGCCTAATAGTTCATTTCTGAGGCAGGAGCTAGAGATCTGAACACTGACCTTCATTCCAATTACAGATATACTCAAAGTGTTCAGTTTATATTGGTAAATGATAATGTTGGCTTTCCTGGAAAACCTCAGCTTCAGCAGATTAAATTTCTCTTATGGGTTAAATTAGACAATCTTGTTTTGTGCTTTTCTTTCTCCTGGAGGACCTTGTTCTGAAGCTATTGCTTACCCTGTTCTTCACCCAACAGAATGTTGGCACTGGTAGGAGACATGATTCACCAAATTGTGCAGGATTGAAAAAATTTACTAGCAAAAGAACAAAAAAAATCTACAAACAACAGGAATTCTGCAGATGCTGGAAATTCAGGCAACACACATCAAAGTTGCTGGTGAACGCAGCAGGCCAGGCAGCATCTCTAGGAAGAGGTACAGCCGACGTTTCAGGCCGAGACCCTTCGTCAGGACTGGAATCTACAGACTGAATGCATGGTTGCTGAAATCACCTGGTGTTGGTAAGACAATAACAACCCCTTGAAACAGAGAAGATAAGAAATAGGAGCAGGAGTAGGCCATGTGGCCCATCAAACCTGCTCCTCCATTCAATAATCTCATGGCTGATCTGGCCATGGACTCATCTCCACCTACTTGCCTTTTCCTCATAGCCCTAATTCCCCTACTATGCAAATATCTATCCAACCTTGTCTTAAATATATTTACTCAGGTAGCCTCCACTGCTTCATTAGGCAGAGAATTCCACAGATTTTCCTGCCTCTGGGAAAAGCAGTCCTTCTTCATTTCCATTCCAAATCTACTCCCCTAAATCTTGAAGCTATGTCCCCTAGTTCTAGACTCAACTACCAGTGGAAACTTTTCTGCCTCTATCTTATCTATCCCTTTCATAATTTTATATGTTTATAAGAGACTTCCTTTCATACTTCTGAATTCCAATGAATACAGTCACAGGCGACTCACTCCTCCCCTCATCTCTGGAATCAATGTGGTGAACCTCCTCTGCACCACCTCCAAAGCTAGTATATCCTTTCTAAAGGAGACCGGAACTGCACGCAATACTTCAGGTGTGGCCTCACTAGTACCCTGTATAGTTGCAACATAACCTGCTCTCAAATTCAATCCCTCTAGCAATTCCATTTGCCTTCTTGATAGCCTGCTGCAACTGCAAACCAACCTTTTGTGATTCATGCACAAGCCCCTCCGCACAGCAGCATGTTGAAATTTTTAAACCATTTAAATAAATAATCTGTTGTTTCATTTTCCTTCCAAAGTGGATGACCTTGCATTTACCAACACTGTACTCTATCTGCCAGACCCTTGCCCACTCACTTAACCGATCTCTGCAGACTTTCCACATCTTCTGCACAATTTTCTTTTCCACTCAATTTAGTACTATCAGCGATCTTAGATACATTACACTCAATCCCCTCTGCCAGATCGTTAATGTATATCGTGAACAGTTGCAGGCCCAGCACTGACCCCTGTGGCACTCCGCTCACCACTGATTGCCAACCAGGTAACACCCATGTAGCGCAACTCTCTGCTTTTTATCAGTTGACCAATCCTCTATACATCACCCCCAACTCTATGCATCCTTATCTTATGGAGAAGGTTTTTATGTGGCATCTTCAGCGAAAAGAAAAAGAGCAGTGAAAAGAAAAATGTGTAAGAAATACTTGATTTAATCTAGGCATCAATTTTTTTTTTATAAAAACTTAATTACAGTTTGGATGACAGCTTCGGAAAATAAAACAGGGAACAAATATATCCCGAGAACAAGTCATTTTACCTCTAACTCTTGCTTAGGCAGTCTGAGTTACTCACCTAATTAGTGCTCAGGAAGAATGTGTAACCTGTATCAATGACCGTCATGCAGTAGTACTTAAAGAACATCCACAGTGATGAAGTGTTTTCAAAGAATTCAAAGGACATTTATTATTATCAAAGTAACTATGCAACACCAAGATTCATCTTTTCTACAACCATGAAACAAAGAAAACCATGGAACCTGTTCAAAGAAAATGAACCCCACCTCAGCACAAAAACACAAATAGCACAAACAGCAACAAGAATATCAACCCCCTTACATGCAAAAAAAAACAAATCACACAAATAGCAACAAGAACATTAACACCCCATGGCCGATAAAAAAAAACAAATTGCACAAATGGAAACAAGAATGAATGAGCAAAAACAAAAAAAAACAAAATCGAAAGAGTCCATATTCAATTCAGTTCAGAGTTTATTAGTTCAATCCACAAACCAGAGAACTTTGGTATCATCCTCCGACAACACTGAGGGAGAAAGAGACCATTAGAATGCAGGGACCTTCCCTCAGGAGCAGTGAGCAAAGAAAAGAGAGAACATCTCATGCAAACACCCTCTCTTGCAGAGGCGAGCGAGATGCTGGTAGACAGTGTTGAACACTCCCTCGCCTTCTGCACTCGCCTCAATGTTTTAGTCTTACTTAACACTTTATTTGACGAGATCAGCGAGAAATGGAGTTGATCATGGGCTCACGCCCTATCTCTAAGCTTCTTGGTCTCAAAGCCACTTGCCTCCTGGAACCTTCTTGGAGACAGCAAAGTGCCAAATTGCTCAGTCGGCCCAAAAACACACCATTAAACTGTAGATCACAGGCTCCAACAGTACTAGAACCATATTTAAAAGAGAAAGAAAATGTAAACCTGATTGAAAACAACACCTCCTCCACAATCTCCATCAGTAGAGGTGCACCACAAGGCTGTGTGCTCAGCCCCCTGCTCTGCTCACTTAATACTTATGACTGTGTGGCTAAGCACAGCTCCAATGACATATTTAAGTTTTCTGTTGACACCACTGTTGTAGCCAAATCAAAGGTGGTAAAGAATCAGCATATGGGAAGGAGATTGAAAATCTGACAGAGTGGTGTCACAACAACCTTTTACTGAAGGTCTGCAGACCAAGGAACTGATTACTGACTTCAGGAGGAGGAAACTGGAGAGTCATCAGCCTGACTTCATTCGGTTTCAGTTGCACAATGAGAAATTGCACCATACCGTTGCAGCTAAAGAAAATTCACATTATCTAAGTCAATGGCAAGAAGTTTGATCCTGATATGGGAGAGGTCAGATGATATTAAAATCATATTGAGCACTATATGTAGAATAAAATTCTCCTTTGGAAAATTGATTGTGTAACAATTTCTCATTGTGCAATTAAAACTGAATTTATTCTAAAGTAAAACATCTCTAAAGGACAGGGGTAAAATAACACAGATGGGAAACATGGGTTGTTTAGTATCACTCCTGAAATTTGTCTAATCATTTCCAGTTATGAGTTAGTCTTGTAGGTTAGAGTCAGAGAGTTATAGAATCATAGAGTCATAGAACAGTACAGCACAAAAACAGGACCTTTAGCCCATCTAGTCTGTGATGAACCATTAATCTGCCTAATCCCATCAATCTTCACCCACACCATAGCCCTCCATACCTCTCCCATCCATATATCTATCCAAATTTTTCTTAAATGTTGAAATCTACCCCATATCCACCACTTGCACTGGCAGCTCATTTCACACTCTCACCACCCCGAGTGAAGATCCTCATATTCGCTTTAAACATTTCACCTTTCACCCTTAACCCATGATCTCTTGTTGGAGTCTCACCCAATTTCAGTGAAAAAACCTGCTTGCATTTACCCTAACTATACCCTTCATAATTTTGTAAACCTCTATCAAATCTCACCTCAATCTTCTACATTCTAGGGAATAAAGTTCTAACCTACTCAACTTTTCCTTGCAACTCAGGTCCTCGAGTCCCTGTAACATTCTTGTAAATTTTCTCTACACTCTCTCAATCTTATTTACTGTATATCTTTCCTTTAGATAGGTGACGAAAACTGGGCACAATAATCTATATTAGGCCTCACTAACATCTTGTACAATTTTAATATAACATTCCAATGCCTGTACTCAATATAATCATTTATGAAGGCCAAATATGCAAAGTCTTTCTTTACAATCCTATCTACCTGTGATGTCACATTCAAGGAATTACAGTTTGTATTCCCAGATCCTCATTTCACAAACTTACCGACACAAACTTCTGTCACCTGCCCTGTCACATTTCCAATAGGAAAATTTAGTACCACACACTCTCAAGTTGGGACCTCTACGTACAGATTAAGGGAACTTTCCTGAACATATTTGACAAACTCTTTCCGATTCAGCCCTTTTACAACATGTCAGTTGCAGTATGTAGAAAGTTAAAAATCACATATCGTAACCTTATGTTTCTTGCAACAGTCTGCAACCTCTCTACAAATTTGCCTCTAAATCTCAGACTGTTGTGCAGTCTATAATACAATCCCATTAATATGATTATATCTTTCTCATTCCTTACTTCTACCCATAAAGCCTCACTAGACAAACTCTCCAGTTTGTTCTGACAGAGTGCTGCTATAACATTTTCCCTGATTTGTAATGCCACCTGAAGCACCTTCAATTACTCCAAAAGACTGAGGTTTGGTAAAATACTGAAAGGTTTTTATTCGCTGTACAATACGACCTCCACAGTGAGTGTCTGCCCCCGGACTGAGGGGGAGGGGCAAGGCGAACACCTTTATACAGGACTCTGTGGGAGGAGCCACAGGGGCAGTCAGCAGAGGGGTGTGTCCAGACAGGCAACCCAGTTACAATATATATATACATGGTTTACCACATTCACCCCTCCTTTTTTTTTTAAAAAAAGAGTCCCGCGGGGTGAAGTGACTGACAATATTTACAAGAAGTATATTTACAGGTCAAGTCTATCAGGCGGTCGAGTCCGTCGCTGTGATCTACGTAGCACCGGCGATGGCGGTTGTGCTGGCTCCGGCCTGACTTCAGGTGCCAGCACGTTAGGCGTCGGTAATCCCTTGTGCGTGTGCATCGCGCCCGGTATGGGAGTGTCGTGTGGTGTCTGTATAGGGTTTGGGGTGCACGGTGTCTCATAGGTACATACATTGGTGGGTACGGGGTCAATAGTCACCACGGAGTGTTCAGGGTAGGGGCCCAGAGCTCTTGCGGGCACCAGGTCGCGGATGGAGACCGTGTCCTCCCGCTCATTAGGTAAAACCACGTAGGCATACTGGGGGTTCGCATGAAGTAAGTGAACCCTCTCGACTATCAGGGAGTACTTATTGCTCCTCGCATGTTTCCGGAGCGACACTGGCCCCGGGGATGTCAGCCAAGATGGTAGGGTGGTTCCAGTGGTCGACTTTCTGGGAAAAGAAAAGAGCCTCTCATGAGGGGTGGCATTGGTGGCTGTGAATAACAGGGAGCGGATGGAGTGGAGTGCCTCGGGAAGGACCTCCTGCCAGCGGGAGACCGGCAGTCCCTTTGACCTGAGGGCTAAGAGTGTAGCTTTCCACACTGTGCCATTCTCCTTCTCTACCTGCCCACTCCCCCAGGGATTATAGCTCGTGGTCCTACTGGTTGCAATTCCCCTAGCCAGTAGATATTGGCGCAGCTCATCACTCATAAACGAGGACCCTCTGTCACTGTGGATATAGCATGGGTATCCGAACAGAGTGAAGAGCTTGCGCAGGGCTTTTATAACTGACGTGGTAGTGGTGTCGGGGCAGGGGATGGCGAAGGGGAACCGCGAGTACTCGTCAATTACGTTAAGAAAATACACATTGAGGTCAGTGGAGGGAAGGGGGCCCTTAAAGTCAACACTCAGTCGCTCAAAGGGGTGGGTGGCCTTGATGAGTGGTGCCTTTTCGGGTCGGTAGAAGTGCGGTTTGCACTCTGCACAGACTTGGCAGTCCCTGGTCATCATTCTGATCTCCTCAAGGGAGTAAGGCAGGTTCCGGGCTTTCATGAAGTGGAAAGCCGGGTGACTCCCAGGTGGCAAATGTCTACATGTAGGGCATATAGCCGGTCGATCTGCACGCTGGCGCATGTTCCCGAGGATAGGGCATCGGAGGGCTCATTGAGCTTCCCAGCCCTGAACATGATGTCATAGTTGTAGGTGGAGAGTTCGATTCTCCACCTCAGAATTTTATCATTTTTGATTTTGCTCCGCTGCTGATTATCAAACATGAATGTGACTGAGCGCTGGTCAGTTAGCAGGGTGAACCTTTTGCCGGCAAGATAGTGCCTCCAGTGCCTTATAGCTTCCACTATGGCCTGGGCCTCTTTCTCTACCGCAGAGTGCCGAATTTCAGGGCCTTGAAGGGTACGGGAGAAGAACGCCACTGGTCTTCCTGCCTGGTTGCGGGTAGCAGCCAGCGCAAAGTCGGAGGCGTCACTCTCTACTTAGAAGGGAATGGCCTCATCCACCGCATGCATTGCTGCTTTGGCAATGTCCCCTTTTATGCGGTTGAAGGCCGCATGGGCCTCGGCAGAGAGGGGGAATGTGGTGGACTTGACCAGGGGTGGGCCTTGTCTGCGTAGTTAGAGACCCATTGGGCATAATATGAAAAGAAGCCCAGGCACCTTTTGAGGGCTCTGAGGGTATTGGGAAGAGGGAGTTCCAACAAGGGGCGCATACGGTCGGGGTCAGGGCCAATGACTCCATTCTCCACGACACACCCAAGGATAGCAAGTCGGGTGGTCCCAAATGCACACTTGTCCTTGTTATAGGTGAGGTTGAAAGATTTGGCCGCTTGGAGAAATTTTTGGAGGTTGTTGTCGTGATCCTGCTGGTCGTGACCGCAGATGGTGATGTTATCCAGATATGGGAACGTGGCCTTCAGTTGGCACTGGTCCACCATCCGGTCCATTGCCCTCTGGAAGACAGATACACCATTCGTGACACCAAAGGGGACGTGCAGGAATTGATAAAGCCTGCCGTCCGCCTCGAAGGCAGTGTAAGGGCGGTCCTCCCGGCGGATGGGAAGCTGATGGTAAGTGGATTTTAGGTCTATGGTCGAGTACACCTTGCACTGTGCTATCTGATTGACCATATCCACAATGTGGGGTAGAGGGTACGCGTCCAGCTGCGTAAACCTATTGATGGTCTGGCTATAGTCCACGACCACCCTATTCTTCTCCCCGTTGCGAACAACCACCACCTGCGCCCTCCAAGGATTTGTGCTTGTCTCAATGACCCCCTCCCTGAGCAGCCGCTGCACCTCCGACTTAATGAAAGCTCTGTCCCCCGCGCTGTACCTCCTGCTTTTAGTTGCCACGGGTTTACAGTCAGGGGTCAGGTTGGCAAACAGCGGTGGGGGAGGGATCCTGAGGGTGGAGAGGCTGCAAGTGGGGTCGGTGTGTGTGTGTGTGTGGTCAATAGCGGGGTACGTGACATATCTCTACAAAACAGGGGATTTATGACAGTAATTGGCGCAAGGGGCCCCATCATACTTCATTGTCACGCTTTTCAGGTGGCTCTGGAAGTCCAACCCCAACAGCACAGGGGCACACAGTTGAGGCAAGACCAGTAACGTAAAGTCCCGATATTCTGTGCCCTGCACCACTAGTGTCGCTACACAACCCCCCCCCCCGGATGTCTGTTGTATGCGACCCGGAGGCCATGGTGACCCTCTGACTTACCGGCCGGATCATGAGTCCACAATGCTGCACCATGGCCGGGTGGATAAAACTCTCCGTGCTGCCTGTGTCAAACAGGCAGCTTGTCCTGTGCCCCTCCACCAGGATGTCCATTATTGACCTTGCGAGCTGGTGGGGAGCGCTTTGGTCAAGGGTCACGGAAGCCAGGGTGGGGTCACTGTCTTGGTCCGGCGTGGTGGGGTGCCCCGTGAGCACCCGTTGGTCGTAGGCGGTGGGAGGTGGCCCCGACCAAGATGGCCGCCCCCATGTCTCGCACGTGGTGGTGGCATGCAGGGAATATGGCAGCAGGCAAGATGGCAACCCCCATGTCTCGCATGCGGCGCTGCTCGATCCCGCTCGCGGTTTTGACTTACAGACCTTGGCGAAGTGGCCCTTCTTTCCGCAGCTGGAACAGGTAGCTTGTCAGGCCGGGCAGCGTTTCCGGGGGTGCTTCTCCAGTCCGCAGAAGTAGCACTTCGCGGACTCACGACTGGCGGCAGCCGAGGTCGATTCGCCAGCAGGTTGCGGGGTCTGCGGCACCCACGAGGCCATCGGGGGATCGCGTGCCTGGAGAGCCTCGGAGTTATGCAGAACGGCCTCCAACGTATCAGTCAGCTCCATCGCCGAACTTAGGGTAAGATCGGCGTTTTCCAGCAGCCGCTGGCGCACGTACACTGACCTGGTCCCCGTGACGAAGGTGTCTCTCACTAGGAGTTCTGCATGCTGCACCGCCGTCAGCTCCTGGCAATTGCAGGCTCGCACGAGCGTCCGTAGGGCCTGGACGAACTCAGCACTCGATTCCCCGGGGCGTTGTTGCTGTGTTGCTAAACGGTGCCGAGCATAGACGCTGTTTATCGGCCGCAGGTATTGTCTTTTGAGTGCAATCATTGCGCCATCGTAGTTCGGCTGGTCTCTGATCAGCAAATAGAACCGTGGACTGACCCTGGAGAGTAGAACTCTGCGCTTCACTACGGGGTCGGTCGCTTTAATCTCCTCTAGATATGCTTTGAAGCAGGCCAGCCAGAGTTCGAAAGCGTTTCCAGCTTCCAGTGTTTGTGGATTGAGGTCTAATTTTTCTGGTCTCAGGGACTGTTCCATGTTTTAAAACGTACAGCGAATAAAATTGAAGCACCTTCAATTACTCCAAAAGACTGAGGTTTGGTAAAATACTGAAAGGCTTTTATTCGCTGTACAATACGACCTCCACAGTGAGTGTCTGCCCCCGGACTGAGGGGGAGGGGCAAGGTGAACACCTTTATACAGGACTCTGTGGGAGGAGCCACAGGGGCAGTCAGCAGAGGGGTGTGTCCAGACAGGTAACCCAGTTACAACATATATACATGGTTTACCACACCACCCCTCCCCCTTTAATCCCTCCCAATATCACGCTTACAACAACAGAATACTGGAATATTGAGCTGCCAGTCCTGCCCCTCCTGCAACCAAGTTTCACTAATGGCTACAATGTCATAACTCCACTTGCTGTTCCATGGTTTAAGATTATTCCCCATCCTACAATACTCCTTGCATTGAAATATACACAGCTTAAGACAATAGTCCCACCATGCTCAATCTTTCACTTCTGGACTCTGTATGTATGCTTAACAACATCTTTCTCCACAACTGCTCCACTATTTGCTCTGGCACTCTAGTTCCCACCCCCTGCAACTCTAATTTAACCCCCTCAAACAGCACTAGCAAGACTTCCTGCAAGGATATTAATACCCCTCCTGTTCAGGTACAAAGTGTCCCATCTACACAGGTCCCTCCCACCCTGAAAGAGTGCCTAGTGATCCAAAAATCTGAAGCCCTCCCTCCTGTACCAGCTCCTCAGCCACTGTCTGAACTTCCTACTTCCGGTTTCTGTAGCATGTGCACCGGCAGCAATCCTGAGACCATAACCCTCCTATTCTTTAACTTAGCACCCAACTCCCTGAACTCACTTTGCAGGAACTCATTACCCATTCTACTCATGTCATTGGTACCACTGTGGACCAGACCTGACTTAAGAATGTTGTAAGTTCAATTCGAGATGTTCCTGAACCTGGCACCCAGGGATCAACAAACCATCTGGGAATCTCGCTGTCATCCATAGAACCTCCTTTCTGTTCCCCTAACCAATAAATCCACTATCACTGCAGCTCACCTGTTCTCCCCCTCTTCCCTTCAGAGGAACAGAGCCACTCTCAGTACCAGAGACTTGACCATTTATAGCTTTCCTCTACTCAGTTATTCTCCCACCTCAACAGTATCCAAAGTGTTATATCTGTTTTTGAGGGCAACAGCCACAGGGGTACTCTGCACAGGTTCTTGTAACTAAAGGCGAGTTCTGCTCTCTGCTCATCAAAACTCCGAGGAATTCAGTGGGAAAACACATGGAATTTCACAGAAGTGTTACAAAAGAGCCTTGAAATCTCGTCATGGTGTCACATTTGAATAGGGAATAACAAAGTTCATGCATCATTACAATTAAAGACTGCAGATTACGTCCTGGAACTTAAAACATTATAAATCTAAGTCAAACAACAGGAATTCTGCAGATGCTGGAAATTCAAGCAACATACATCAAAGTTGCTGGTGAACGCAGCAGTGAGTAATCCCTTACTCACTCTTCCTTCAGTTAGTCCTGACGAAGGGTCTCGGCCTGAAACGTCGACTGCACCTCTTCCTATAGATGCTGCTTGGCCTGCTGCGTTCACCAGCAACTTTGATGTATGTTGCATAAATCTAAGTCAAAGAGTTTTATTATACTCTGTAGTAGAACGGTGTTTTAGATCAATGATAAAGGAGTGAGATATTTGCTTATTGTCCTGATACAAGAAATGTAGCTGAATTGTCCAATGCCATCTGGAAATGTCTATTAAAAGTATGGAAATGTCTACTAAAACTCTGATGGAGATTAAGAAGAACAGGGAATGTTTGTAAAATTTAAAATAATGAAAATGCAGAATCGCATCCTTCACCTTTGTGCAAACCCCTTGATCTCTGGCAGCTCTTGGACAAATTCAGGTTTTGATTCACTTAATCACCATTAATTCTAATTTCAGTCCAAAGGTGGTCGATTTCATTCCATCACCATGATAACGGCAAAGTGGAATTAAGTGATTTAAGTAATTGTTTTAACTTCTGTTTTGGGCTAAGAATTCACTCTGGAATTATATTAACATGAATCTGACACACAATCTATAGATCAGAATTATTATCACCGGCACTGCTCCTTGAAGATGTCTGGGTACTTTGAGGCTAGTACCCAAGATGGAGCAGACTAAATTTAAACCCTCTGCAGCTTCTTTTGGTCCTGTGTAGTAGCCCCCACCGCCGCCTCCCCATACCAGACAGTGATGTAGCCTGTCAGAATGCTCTCCACAGTATAGAAGGTTTTGAGTGTATTTGTTGACATACCAAATCTCTTCAAACTCCTAATGAAATATAATTGCTGTCTTGCCTTCTTTGTAGCTGCATCGTTATGTTGGGACCAGGTTAGGTCCTCAGAGATCTTGACACCCAGGGATCCTTTTAAGATTATGAGAACACTCAGTCCTCATTTATTGTCATTTAGAAATGCAAGCATTAAAAAATTATACAATGTTCCTCCAGAATATCACAAAAAAAACAGGACAAACCAAGACTAAAACGGACAAAAACACATAATTATAACATATAGTTGCAACAATGCAAAGCAATACCATAATTTGATAAAGAGCAGATCATGGGTATAGTAAAAAAAAGTCTCAAAGTCCCAATCGATCATCATCTAACACAAGCAGCAGAAGGAAGAAACTCTCCCTGCCATGAACTTCCAAGCACCGACAACTTGCCGATGCATTGGAAGCACCCGACCGCAGCCGACTCCGAGTCCGTCCAAAAAATTTGAGCCTCTGACCAGCCCCTCCGATACAACCTCTCCGAGCGCTTCGACCCCTCCCCGGCCGCCGAGCAACAAGCAAAGCCGAGGACTCGAGGCCTTCTCCTCCGGAGATTCTGGACCACACAGAAGCAGCAGCAACAAAGCGGGCACTTCAGAAGTTTCTCCAGGTGTTCCTCCGTGCTCTCACATCTGTCTCCATCAAATCAGGATTGTGCACGGCATCCTACTTGACAAATAACAGACATCACCACCAGAATGGCGGCTGCGAGCTGCGTCGCATCGCCATCTTCTCCTCCCGAACTTGAAACTGCTCACTCTCTCCACTTCTGATCCCTCTGAGGATTGGTATGGTTCCTTCGTCTTACCCTTCCTGAAGTCCACAATCACCTCTTTTGTCTCACTGACGTTGAGTGCCAGGTTGTTGCTGCGACACCACTCCACTGGTTGGAGTATCTCAGTTCTGCAAAATGAATCCCTGAACAAGGTCCAGACCACCGATTCAAAGTAATCCTGTAGGCGCTCCCTGTGCTTCCCTTGTCCATACCTTCTTGGTCCTCAATACTGGTGCTGCAGTCTTCAGTCTCTGCCTATACTCAAGGAGTAGAAGTACAGCCAGGTGATCAGGCTTCCCAAAGTGAGGGTGTGGAATAGCACGGTAGGCATTCTTGATGGTGGTGTAACAATGGCCCAGTGTGTCGTTTCCCCTGGTATTGCAAGCGATCTTTTGATGGTAATTGCTTAGTGATTTTTCTTTTCCAGACTGCCCTGGCTAAAATCCCCCAAAGCAATGGAGAAGGTGTTAGGGTGCACTGTTCCGTGCATGTTGATCCCATTGCTCAGATCATCGAAAGCCTGATTGACATTGGCCTGAGGTGGAATGCATACCACTACCAAATGATCATGGAAATCTTCCATGGTAGATAAAATGGACGGCACTTAACTGCAAGGTATTCTAGGTCTGCTGTCCCAATTTTGCTCACCACCGATATATTTGTTTACCAAGAGGAGTGGATCATAAGGCATACTCCTCCAACTCTGCTTTTGAAAGACTCTTATAGTTCTATCCTGACGGTGTATAGTAAACCCGTCGATCTGAATCGCTGCATACAATATGGAAGGGGTTAACCAGGACTCTGTGAAACAAAAGATATTTGCGGTCCTAATGTCCCTCTGATTCAGCACCCTAGCAGGGGAAATTATATCTTATTACACTAGAACCTGACAATTTCAGATGAGGCTGTCTGCTATGTGGAGTACATATGTTTAGTCGGCTTAAGGTCCAACATCAAGCATTTACAAAGTACCAATCGTTAAATGGGGGAATGTGCAGCTGCAAAGATCTTGGGTCATAATCCTCTAGTATCCTTTATATTGATCGACCAAAGGCTGTGAAGGACATTACGTCTATACAAACACAAGCATCATCTGAACATTACAGCTCAATTACTGAAGTTTTGGGTCACTTTTATTATGCTATATAGTCATTGTAGGTTGAACAATAGTTCTGGAGATTTATTGGAAGCAAGTTGCTAGGTCGCAATTAATCTGAATCAACAATGCTGGGCAGCCCATTCCATGCCTGACACCAGACTCCCTAAAAAGACAGTCTATACCTCCAATAGCCAATAAATTTCTCAACATGCCCTTGCTAAGTTATCATTGCCAGGTGCAATCTTTCAATCCCATTAGAAGCACAGGAATTCTGACTCAAGGGCATAAGGACCATTACATTTATTTAAATTTATTACTAAAAAAATTTGACAAAAGCAACTATTTATCCAGCTTCAAGAACTGTAGAAATGACAAAAATATGTGCCTCCTGCAGCCTCTCAAGCTTATTGTGGTAACATTTGCAGAAACAAAATCTAATGAGCAATTAAGTAGAAGGTGACTTTACTGAAATGACAAATGGGAAAAGACTCATCCAGCTCTCCAGTTAGCCATTATTGCCAATGGTCTTATTAAAATATATTCACCAACTCAGAGCTAGTATCAGAACATAATCCCCAAAAACAACTTCAGCAATATCTTTTAATTAAACGCTGGCTTTTTAAACTTCTTCCTCATAAACATAATTATTCAGCCAAATAATCAAGTTTTGTACTTGCCTTGGGGACAACATGTGGAAAAGTGATAAATTGTCATCATGCCAACTCAAGGTGTGATCTCCCACATTCAATGACTGTCAATTATTTTACTACATTCTCAATAGCTTAATGATAGTATTTCCTGCTTAAATTGGTAGTGCCATTGCATGGTACCTGTGAGCTATAAAACAAAATACAAATCAAAGCTTGACTGTGTCATTCTCAATTCATGGCTACATCCATTCAATTAATCATACAATTCATCCTGTCTGGGATAATGTTACCATATTTTGGCGACAAATTACAGTGTTACATGGAAGTAATTACTATTTTGGTGCAGATCCTAATAAAAAAAAGTCAAATAATGATTACCTCATGCTAGAGAAAGCATTAATTAAAAGTGACTGTGAAGACTGATTAGTTGAATAAGCAAGGCATCTTCCAGAACTAATTCCAGATAATACAAACTATGTTAGAAATCAGAAATGCAATAACCATTGTTATTTCTAGTTTTAGTTTTTTGCTGAAGAATAAATATAAGCCACCATTTCACATTACTTAATGAATATGCAATATTGGACACATTTAACAAGATTTCACTTATCCCTGCAAAATTTAAATTTCATTCATAATTAACTTTAGTTAGAAAAATTCTGAATTTTGAAGTACATTTATATTTTCAACTAGAAATCATTTTAATAAACAGGCTGCTTTTGACATTAGAACACATTTTAAACCAAAGACCAGACATTTGTGAGGAATAAGGTTAGTCGTATTTTTTTAAAAATCAAATATGGTGAATGGTCTTTTTTTGATAAAGCAACTGCAAAAAAAATAATTTTATTAATATCCTCATTAATTGTTTGGGAAATAAATTATCTTTACAAAATAAGAAAAATAATTCAAGGATTTTAAGTGACAATCAACATGAAAAGGCAAAAAATCTGAGGTGGTTATGTGAATCGAAACTGAGTGCACATTATTCTCCATATGACCAGCTGAGGCAAATCTGGGGCTTAGTGGACTTAATATGTAGCTAGATGCAGCTGGTTTTTTTCCAGGGAATTCATGAACCCCTGCAGCGACCAGAAATCTGAACTAAAATTTAAAAAAAACACACAAAATAATTTACATTTGTCAGTGGAGAAAGAAACTACCAATATCAAAGCAACACAGACAAAACACAGGAAGAACTCAGCAGGTCAGGAAACATCTATCGATACTGCCTTACCTGCTGAGTTCCTCTAGTGTTTTGTGTGTGTTGCTTTGAATTTCCAGTAGCTGCAGACTTTCTCATGTTTGTAATTAACTAATGTCAAAGACCTTTCTTCAGAACAAGATATAGTTAGAAATTAAATGTGTTTGACATTTGCCAAGGTGAGGAGGAAAGAAGTAAAAGAATAAAAAATGGGTGTGAGTGATTCAAAAGGGATGAAGAAAGATTGGATGAGGGAAAAGGTTGTGGCAACTGCAGTAAAACAGTTCTAATTGCAGTTTTGAAAATAGAATTACCTCTATTTCCAGAGGTATTATGTATTTTAGTAATGTTTCAATGCAACTTTGTAAATAATTTTTACTTCTAAATGCACTACATTTTAAATTATTTTAGCATTTCAGAAACAGAGCCTCCTGTATTGTTTTCTGCCAAAGTCCATCAGGGGCAGTGGACTTTTGGCATTATGATACCTAAAATCTGATTCGCCTTACGATCTGACAGGGGTGCAAAGGGTCAACAAGATCACACCAGTTGAGTGCAGGCATGCAAGCATGGTTGACAACCCTGGATATGGACCAGGTCCTGCATAATATAAACCAATTTTTGAAAATGCTCTTGTCAAATGTTTTAGATACATAATAGCATTTTATTGTCTTAAAGATATTACATAATGCAGGCACAAGTTGTTATATAAAGTGGAGAATGGATAAAGGAGGAAGGGGTGGAAGGGAGAGAAACTACCAGAAGTTCAGAAATCAAAGATCATGGCATCAGATTGGAGACTACGTAGACGAAATACAAGGTTTTGCTTCCCCAGCCTGAGTTCTGTCTCATCATGTATAATACAGATGTTACTGTAAACTCTTGAATTATATACACTTCTCAAATCTAAAAGTGTGGGAAAATAGATCCCAACTTTTTCCATCTTTGATCAACTTTTATCTTTCTTCTCCAATTTCTTCCGTCCATAAAGCAGGTAATAATGGTAATCATCAGTTATGTAAATATAGGTCAGTATGATTTTATTTTGGGAGATGAATCAAGTATGTGAAAGCTTACAATTTAATGTACATTATCACTTGCTGAACTCTTGCTCTTGGTGAATTCAGCCGTCAGTTAAAATTGTTTTATTGACATATTTCATGAACCAAGCACAGACGCCATGCAAAAGCTGCTCAGTCTATCAGACAACACACTGTGCTTGTTGCTAGCTGGGGAATCCAAAGCTTCTTCTGTGCAAGACCTAGTACAGCAGTGCTCAAACAAGTGGAATCTCTTTTGTTCTGTGCCCCAAGAATGATTTTCTTTCACATCTTATAAATTTACAGCCCATACTCCAACTCAAGGGCTATTTTGACAGATCTTCACTACCTAATCTGTCCTCAGGGTTGTAAACTTAGGTTATCTTCTCCAAAGTAAAAGGTAACACACTTTAGATTTTGTTTCTATAATTTATAATATAGAAAATTCACCAATATCAAGAAACCACTTAACAAAGGTGTACAGTTCTCCAAATAAGAAACAAGTGCTCAGAATGGATTTCACCTACTTTTAGTGTAATGAAATATTGTCACACTAAGAATTATTGCATAACTGAAGCACCTCTAAGAAGAGCAATGAAGCTGTTTAAAAAAAAAATGAGTATGAGAAAGCATTAGGATAACTTGGGTCCAAAAATCAGAGCACTAGCCTGAGAGTCCTATGGATATAGGCACAGATGAATGCAGCTGCTAACTTTTTGCTGTGTATCTATTAGAGAAGTGCCTCAATTATTAAAGACACAGTCCATGTGGAAGCTGGACCAAAGCTGAGCTGCTTCCTTATACATTTATTTATTCAAATGCACACCATTCTATAAAACTTTAATCACCCAAGTTATTGCTCCATTCATATCTCCACAACACCCCACCCTAACCCACTTGCAAGCATAGAGAGATCAACTTCCAAAAGATTGAATATTGAAAAAGTTGCTCAACAATTTCCATCTCCTAAAACAGCAGGGATTAGGAGACAAGACGTTTGCACAGTAGAGCTTTTAGCTCAGTGATTCACCAGGGTTCAATGTGGCATATAATCATTCAATTTTAAGAGCAAGGCTATACTTTACCCACCAGTGTAATGATGATTTCTATATCAGCTTTGATCTGCAATAGTCACCTTCATTTACATGTGGCTCTATACAATCATAACATGTTTTGGTTGCAGCAACTACTTTCTTTTCCTAACTTAACAGTGCATTCGTAGAAGTCCCCAGCTATCCCCTCCCAGAAACACAAGGAAATCATGCAGGAATACCAGTTAAAGACACTGGAAAGAGGCTAATAATTGAAGAATAGCACAATCTGTGTCATTGTATCTGACTTCCCATAGCACTACAGACTAACATTGAGGAATAAGCAAATTAGTGCAAAGGGATCATGAGTCAATGTGAGATACTGCTGACATGAGAGGCTGCAGACTGCCATGGAAAATTTGGTTCATGGGCTCACCAAAAGAGATGGTCTATGCATCGATAGTGTTGAGTGTCAAAGACAAGCAGCAGATTTGGGATGCATTTAGGGCAATGATGATGTAGATATATAAAGGGTATATTCACTGTGTAATCAGGCATACCTGGCATGAAACCAGACATTCCCATATTCTTCCAAAATACTGCAACATTTCTGCCACACAACACCTACAAGTTCAGGAGACATCTGTGGAGTCCACACCAACCAATTTTAATTCAATGTAGGCTTGACCTGATCTAGCTAGGGATCTGATGGCTGCCACACAAAAACTGCTTGAAGCAGCAAAGGATGATTAACATGTGGGAGCTGCTTTATGTCCTCACTGAGTAGCAAAATGCCACTCATGAGCAGATCAGGTGTTCTTATTGACAGATGCCATTTGCAAACAGATGGCTGTCCACGAGCAGCTCACTGTTCTCCTCAGAGAATTAACTGGTGCACATCAGCAGATTGCTCCTGTGTATAAACAGGTGCCAGGTGTGTGCAGATTATTTCCTCTAATATAAGCAGCTACATGGCTCCTGCAACTCACATAGAATACAATTGTAATACTGCTTTCTACAAACATGTGGCAGAGATCAGAGTATTAGCGACTGAATCAGAATAAAACTGCATAAAACTCTGGAGACAGACAGAAACAGACCATGCATGTTCAAAAAAAAAAAATTGTGCAGTCTGTTTGTCATTTTCAGCCACGCTAGAAAAGAAAAAGATGTATTGTTGTACTCAAGTGGGAATGCTGGCTTCAAGTCTGGGTTACATTTGTATTAGTAGAATGGTCAATGTACTGTATACTTGCAGTGGCTGTTGAAGGTACATATGATACCCAAAGATCTTAGTTCTCAAAAAGATGGGTAATCTCACTGTTAGAAACATTCCTTGCTCACACCTATATTCGTTAATGGAGCGAGACTGAAAACAATCATTTTATATTAAAACGGACTGTGACAACGCTTACAGCAAGTCTTCTGGTAAAGCGGTAAAATACAGATTATTTGTAATGATAACAAACATATTGCAAATGTCTCATGTGAAATATTACAATAATGGAAGTATTAGAATATTGATTGACACAACAATGATCACTGGCATTAATTCTGACCAAAGCAGAGAGACAGTGAAAAAATTGCCACCCATTAATTTACACCAATTATATAACTAAATCATATTTTATTCACAAAGAAACTTAATACCAAAAATGTATCTGAAATGTGAGCTGCATTAAATTAGTGTGAGACTTTTCCAAGAGAGCTGTAAAGAAAGAGCAGAAGTTGGGTGCTGAGTAAACAATCCTAAAAACTGAGGAAGGTGGAGTGTATAGAGTGACAGTTGTTAAAAACTGAGCATATCATGTGGTATAACTTTGAAACATTGTTGTACCAGTGCAATTAATTCAAAGTTTACTACTTTCAATAAATCTTGCTTTTGCTGATGGCTTTCATGGCATTACTTACCTTTGCAGGTAAAAATTTGAAAAGACTCGTGAACCAGCAACATCCCAAGCTCAATGACAAGCAACACTGAGTTTGAAATATTGTTGATTGAAGAAATTGCAGTAATGGTAACCCAATGCAAAAGAAGTAGAGGATAGGTTTCTCTATAAGTATCAGTGAAGATGCAGGCTGTTGACATGGCAGAGATATTGGAGAGCTTCAGGGATATAAGCAGTCTCAGCCATTTACTTTGTTTATGGAGTACATACGTGTTCTTAAGAGACACTATCACAAAGTTTTCAGGAGGCAATGCATTGGATAAAGAAGGACTAAGAAGAGGAAGATGAATCATTGCTGTAGATACAGCAGGAGACATGAGACATTGAAGAATTTACTTGCCCGTGAAATACCAAAGGGATTTTCGTAAGTACACAAGAATACAGTAGAAAAAGTAAAAGGAGGAAAAAAATCACTTAGCTTCTCACACCTACTCTGCCTTTCTATACAATTGTGGCAGATATTTCATTTCAGCACCATTTCCCAGCACTAACCATATATCCCTTCATTGCTTTAACATCCGAAAAACAATTCACACTTGGATGACGTTAGAGTTCGAAAGGACATCCTAATCCGTTGCTGTTGAGAGATTTAAGGCTCCAGATCTGGCACATGCAACCAGTGACCAGAGGAAAGGGTGGTTAAACACATGGTCAGGCTGATGACACCAGGAAAGAGGTACAATTTGCAAATGATCATATCCCAGATGCTACAAGATTATATCATGCCCAGTGCAAACAGGGAAGACAGGTCCTGTGGTGTAAAGCAGTCACAGGGGAGCATTCCAGCAGACAAAGGTACTACAAGATCATGGAATAGCGCCAAGAATGAGTGAGATATCTGCATCCACTGACAGTTCCTGCTGCATCTTTGATTGTGCACTTAAGGTCATCATAAATGGTCATCCACCAAAGAAAGTGACAAGCAAAAATGAAACTCACTTGTTGTGACACACCTGTGCATTTCCACCAAACAGCTGCAATACCATTCTGCAGGTATTCTCTGCAGATTCTTAGGGAAATGTCATGCACTGCCCAGTACCAACTCTTGGACAGGAGCCATAAGTGAATTGACAGAAAAGGCTTTTTGATCGGATGGTGATATCTTTGGGCCTGTGGAAGCCTTTGGTGCACTTCATTACCCAATTTATCCAGCAGTTCTAGGGTTCTATTGGGTTCTAGGCCTTTTGGCCAGAAGAAAGCCATTTACTTTTGCTGAAAGCACACTCAAACTGCAGGTGAATGAAGAACTGCACAAGTTAGAACAGAAGAAAGAGTTGGTGAAGATCAGACACAGTAATTGTGTTAGCCTTTTCAAAGGATTGTAGAATCAGAGAATGGTATAACATGGAAACAGAGCATATGGCTCAACTCATCCATACTGACCTGGAGACAGCCTTCCCTATTAACCTTATTGCTCAACACCTGGTCCAAATTGCTTAATTCTACAGGGTTCACAAACCTTCGCGCACCACTGTATGTCATGAAATGTGTTATTTTGTGGTAGCAGTACATTGCAATGCACAATAAAAAACTATAAATTACAATAAGCATACATAAAAAAATTAAATTAAATTGGCACAAAAAGAGGGGAAGAGAAAGGTGAGGTAGCATTCATGCGTTCAATTGTCCATTCAGAATCTATGGTGGAGGGGCAGAAGCTGTTCCCAAATCGTTGAGTGTGTGTCTTCAGGCTCCTGTACCAGTTCCTTTTTATTTATTTAGAGATACAACATGAAATTAGTCCTTCGAGCTGCACTGCCTAGCAACCTACCTATTTAGCACTAGTCTAATCATGGGACAACTTACAATGACCAATTAACCTGCTAACCAGCACATCTTTTTAAATTGGGAGGAAACCAGAGGACCCACAGAAAACCCACACATTCCACAGCAAAGACATATAGACTCCTTACAGATGGAATCAGAATTGAACTCCGAACTGCAATGCCCCAAGTTATAATAGTGTTGCACTAACCATTATGCTACCTTGGTGCCCCAATGGTAGCGATCTATCAATTACCATCATGATGCAAATCATTACCGACAATTCCTTGACGGCAGCAATGTCCTGAGTGACAGTGGTCTTTAATGACACATGCTGCCGTTTTGTGGAATCTCCTTTTGAAGGTGTCCTCGATGCTGGGGATGCTGGTGTTCAAGGTAGAGCTGGTTGAGTTTGCAGCTTTTTCCAATCCTGTGCGGTGGCTCCTCCACACCAGATAGTGATACAACCAGTTAGAATGCTCTCCACAGTACACCTGTAGAAATTTGCAGGAGGCTCGGGTGAGATACCAAGTTCCCTCAAACTCCTCATGAAATTTAGCCACTATCATGCCTTATTTGTAATTGCATCAATATATTGGATCTAAGCTGGATGTTGAAACCCAGAAACTTAAAACTGCTCACCCTTTCCACTACTGATTCCTTGATCAGGATTGGTGTACACTCCCTCGACTTCCCCTTACTGAAGGCCACAATCAGTTCCTTAGTCTCACTCAGGTTGAGTGCTTGGTGTTGTTTAACATTCAGAAGCTATTGTGATTACCACAATGCTCTCAGCAATGAGTGGGTACAGTAATGGACTCATAATGAGATCACTGGTCGCACACACATCTCACACTTCCATCTCCAGTGAGACAGAATAACTTGAGGAAACAGCATTGGCTATTATTTTGGGTTCATGCACTCACAGGAGCCCTGCATAGCAGAACATCTCCATATTATTCAGCATTTGTCAGGAAAAAGAAATATGGTGATGGAGGCAATGAAGTAGCAGCTGGTGAACACCAAGCAGTTCATGACCCGTTGGCGAGGTTGCTGTTTACGTACAGGATCACATCAGCTCACCAATGTGATCCAGCTGAAATACTGATAAGTTGTCACTTGTGGTCATGTCCAATCATGGTGCAGCTTTATTTCCAAGGGCAACTGGAAGAAAAAAAAAGCCCAGACAGGAGGCACAAGTCATAAGGACAATAGAAATGAACTCAAAAGGAGGTATTGTGAGAGTGTTACACCACCCTTCTATGAAGGATTGTCAAGGTCCTTGGAAAATGCCATGGGCAGATTGAGGAATTACCTGAGAGCTGGAAACTACATGCTGAAAATGTGGAAGAGGGCAAATGGTCATATAGGTCAACCTGAATTGGTTCTATGATACAATCATCATCAAGCACACATGGTTCCCGAATCACAAAATGGAAGAGATGACAAACCACCAGAAGGAGATGATCCACAAGGATTGACCGCTCCTGAAGTGAACACTTTAGGGATAACAAAGGCACCTTTGCAGCTGAGAACTTAAAGACCATTACATTTGAATGAATGCATAATTTTAGTAACCATGTGCCCACATACACTAAGTATTCAAACAATTGTATAAATTTATTTGTGTAAATAGTTGGTGACTTACACGAGTTGAATTCTTTCATCATGGGGAAGCTATGCAAAGCACATAAAGTGAAGTGTTGCTCAGCACTATAGTATGTACTATACACCACAATTTGTGACTAACACATTATCGCACCACTGCTGGTTTGTTGAAGAACTTATTGCATTCAACGAAGGTGTTGTTAACAGCTCTGCCTCTGTCATTTACCTTTTCAAACAACACTTAGGAGCCTACACACATGACAGAATGGAGTTTTTGAAATGGTGAAGGGCTTTGTGGTTAATTGTAGAGCAGGAGATTTATATGTTCAAAGTCAGATCAAAGAAGGACAGTGGAAAAGACACAGTATTGGAAAGGTCATCACAGCAAAGTCAACAAAGCTGAGGTTGGGATTTCAGATCAGGACTTGGGCCGTAATTTTAGTACCTTTCTGCAGGACACCCAGATGGCATTGCCTATCTACTAGAAAACACATCTTTTTAAAATAAATGTGTGCTAGTTCATGAACCAATGCGATAACAGTGCTTACTGCTCAGTAGATACAATTCACTGCTCTGGAGGAAGCAAATTGAACATAGTCACAATTTGAAAAACATGAAAAAATGTGCAAAGCAAGCAAATACAAGACATGTTGGAAATAAATCTTCCAAAATGCCTTCTGAATAATGCACCATTGCTGTTCATAAGCTGAGAAAAAGAGATACAAGATGCATTTAAGCAGCTTTTTTAAAACCAGGATTCCTGGTTAGAATAGAACTAGCGAAGAAATTTCCAGTTGTATTTACGCTGTAGTTCCACAATCATAATGAGTTATGAATTGCTACGTGTATTTACATTTTTGTTTAGCTTCAAGTCAAAAGGGTAAAAACTAGCTTTTTGATCTGACTTTGAACATATAAATCTCTTGCCCTACAATCAACCACAAAGCCCTTCACTATTTCATAAACTCCATTCTGTCATGTGTGTAGGCTCTTATTCTGCTTGTTGTTGAATTTGTTATTGACTTTTTAAAATAAGTATTTGATAGTAGCCTTTTCATCATTTATTGTTCTTTAATCAGTTGCTTTATTGCAAAGAAACTTGATCATCGCTTCACTGCAGGTTTTCCTTTTATATTCATTGCATGTTTACAAGTTTAAGTTATTGCTGTGGTCATTGGTATATTACTAATTCCTCTAACATTAAGATACTGCCTAACTATTTCAAAGTATTTTTATTGTCGAAATGCGGTTTACTAGACAATTAAAAGTATTCACCCATTAACAAAGGCTTCTAGCTGATCACATCTTTCAACAATAAAACTTCCAAGAATTCAACATGAATTATTAGCATTTGATTCTCAATATTGACTCTTTAGCAAAGCTGGTAAGAACACGCCATTCAAGTCTTCTTCCACATCCATTAAAAATACAGATATTTTGTAGCTCATAGAAATGTAATTTACCAATGGATAAATGAAGGGTTCATTTTAAATTTTAGTGTCAATTGTAGTAACATTACAACCATGTGTTTTCACCCCATGACAGAAAATATATAGTTAAATTTTCTAGCTTAATGCCAGTTACAGATGACAGCAAGAATATTCCTCTGATTAACATATAGACTGCCAGAATGTTTTCATTTTTCCATTACCAATAGAGAGACTGGAAAATACACTGTTTTATAAGAATAAAAAGTCCCTATTGTATTATACGAGATCTAGGATGAGCTAGTAAACTGGATACACAAATGGCTGGTGCGAGGAGTCGCAGGGTAGTAGTGGAGGGTTGTTTGTCAGATTGGAAGGCATGTAACCAGTGATATGCCACTGGGATCCATGCTGGGTCCACTGTTTTTTTGCCATCAATATTAACAATTTGGGTGAGAATTTAAAAACGCAAACACAAGGAAGTCTGCAGATGCTGGAATTTCAAGCAACACATATAAAAGTTGCTGGTGAACGCAGCGGGCCAGGTTGCATCTCTAGGAAGAGGTATCTCACAGCTATCTGGACTATTCCTCTTCTCACCCTGTCTCTTGCAAAAATGCCATCCCCTTCTCGCAATTCCTCTGTCTCTGCTGCATCTGCTCTCAGAATGAGACTTTTCATTCCAGGACGAAGGAGAAGTCCTCCTTTTTTAAAGAAAGGGGCTTCCCTTCCTCCACCATCAACTCTGCTCTCAAATGCATCTCCCCCATTTCACACACATCTGCTCTCACCCCATCCTCCCGCCACCGCACTCGGAATAGGGTTCTCCTGGTCCTCACCTACCACCCCACCAGCCTCCGGGTCCAACATATAATCCTCTGTAATTTCCGCCACCTCCAACGGGATCCCACCACTAATCATATCTTTCCCTCCCCCCACCTCTGCTTTCCTCAGGGATCGCTCCCTACGCCATTCCCTTGCCCATTCCTCCCCCCCCATCCCTCCCCACTGATCTCCCTCCCGGCACTTATCCTTGTAGCACTTGTTCTGCTTACACATGGCCTTACACTCCCTCCCTCACTACCATTCAGGGCCCCAGACAGTCCTTCCAGGTGAGGCAACACTTCACCTGTGAGTTGGCTGGAGTGATTTACTGCGTCCAGTGCTCCCGATGCGGCCTTCTATATATTGGCGAGACCTGGCGCAGACTGGGAGACCATTTCGCTGAACACCTACGCTCTGTCCACCAGAGAAAGTAGGATCTCCCAGTGGCCACACATTTTAATTCCACATCCCATTCTGATATGTCTATCCACGGCCTCCTCTACTGTAAAGATGAAGCCACACTCCGGTTGGAGGAACAACATCTTATATTCCGTTTGGGTAGCCTCCAACCTGATGGCATGAACACTAACTTCTCTAACTTTTCTATTAATGCCTCCCTCCCCCTCGTACCCCATCTGTTATTTAATATATATTCTTTTTCTCTCTCTCCTTTTTCTCCCTCTGGCCCTCTCACTATACTCCTTGCCCATCTTCTGGGCTTCACCCCTCCCCCTTTCTTTCTCCCTAGGCCTCCCGTCCCATGATCCTCTTGTATCCCTTTTGCCAATCAACTTTCCAGCTCTTGGCTCCATCCCTCCCCCTCCTGTTTTCTCCTATCATTTCGGATCGCCCCCTCCCCCTCTCAAATCTCTTACTAGCTCTTCTTTCAGTTAGTCCTGACAAAGGGTCTCGGCCCAAAACGTTGACTGTACCTCTTCCTAGAGATGCTGCCTAGCCTGCTGCGTGCACCAGCAACTTTTATGTGTGTTGGGTGGGAATTTAGTTGGCTTGGTAAGTCTACCTACAAAATCAAAAATGGAAAGGTATCTACAAATACAACAGGATCCACATCAACTGGAAAAACTGGGCCAAGGAATAGTAGATGGAACTTCACCCAGACAAATGCAAAGTGATGCAGTTTGGTGAGTTCAGCAATGGTTGCTTTTAGTCAGAGGCACCAAGTACAAGAGTTGAAACATTATGTTACGCTATACAAGGCACTCGTGAGACACTTGGAGAATTGTGTGTAGTTCTGGTTGCCATGTTGCAGGAAGAATGTGATTAAGCTATTGAGAGTGCAGAAAAGATTCACGAGGATGTCGCCAGGACTGGATGATTTGAGTTACATGGAGAGATGGGAAAGGCTTAAGCTGTTTTCCCTGGAGTTTAGGAGCTCCAGGGAAGACATCGTCGAGAGTGAGGTTATGAAGGGATACAAAATCATGAGGGGTATAAACAAGGTGAATAGTCACACTTTTCCCTCCAGGTAAGGGGCACCCAAAACTCAAGCACAGATATTAAATGTAAGAGAGGAGACATATGAGGGGGATCTGAGGAGCAACATATAACCATATAACAATTACATCCCTTCTAGTCCGTGCCGAACACTTACTCTCACCTAGTCCCACCGACCTGCACTCAGCCCATAACCCTCCATTCCTTTCCTGTCCATACAGCTGTCCAATTTAACTTTAAACAGCAACATCGAACCTGCCTCAACATCTCCACGCAAAGGGTAGTAGTGATAAGAAACAAACTGCCATAGGAAACAGAAGAGAGGGATACGATTTCCATGTTTAAAAGACATTTGGATAGGTTCACGCAAAGATTTTGGATG
This sequence comes from Mobula hypostoma, assembly GCF_963921235.1. Classification (NCBI taxonomy): domain Eukaryota; kingdom Metazoa; phylum Chordata; class Chondrichthyes; order Myliobatiformes; family Myliobatidae; genus Mobula; species Mobula hypostoma. The sequence continues at coordinate 58,803,013 of NC_086104.1, read as the reverse complement.
CACATATGCAGATGCAATCAAATGGGATGAACTCAGATGAGCCACTTGCCAGCATGGACCGGTCGGATCAAAGGGCCGGCTTCAATGCTCTATAACTTAACTCTAGGATTCCAATTCAATATTTTGCCATCATTTTGATGTACAAAGTCCAACAATGATGTAGTTTAAAGTTAATGGTAGAGTCCTTGCATTCTCAATAAACTAGCAATAATTCTGAGGATATATTATGTGTGTTGGTCTAGTGTCCAGTGTGAGGTGGATATGTGATGGATTCATATTAAAGTCATTACATTATATTGAAATGGCAGTAATCATTCAAAACTTTTCAGAGATGGACAATCCTATTGAGTAAAATTGTGATCTATTCATGTTTATATGCATGCTTCAAGGAAAAGAAACAGACAACAAGACAATAAGACTGAAACATGCCAACAGTTTAAAAGCAGAGACTGGCATCTATTACACTTAATCTAATTTAAAGCAAAAATCAAATAGTTGGCATTCACAAATGTTGAATTGTTCATTGAATTACCCTCATTTTATGTAGCGTTTTACAATCTGATCTAATTTATATCCTTTTTACAGTAATATAATTTGAATCATTTTCTTAAATATTTTCTATTTGTCCACATTATTAAGCAAAAGACTGAAGCTGGTTTGTAAACTACTAAATGGAAATAATAGTTGAATCAATGTAAACACTTTATATGAAATGTATACAAACCAGACAGTTCAATGTTGAAAAACACCAAAATATGTCAACCATTCAGTATTTCTGCTGCCAAATAATAGTTGTGATTATTTGTTCGCTGACATCAATGATGACTCTCACGATCTTATGTTAAAACCGTTTATTAAAATTTTCATCCTTACACTTACTTAGTGGTTCTACCCCTTTAGGAGTTTAGGAGATTTGATACATCTCCAAAGACTCTTACAAATTATTAAAAGTTGTACAGTATTTACAGCAGGGCAGAGAGCATTCTGACTGGTTGCATCACAGCCTGGTATGGAACTCCCAAAGCACAGGATTGCAAGAGACTGCACAGAGTTGTAGACTCAGCCAGTTCCATCATGGGCACAGCTCATATTGCTACTAAGGACATCTTCAACAGGCAGTGCTTCACCAATCAGAACATGTCAATGTCTTATAACCACCATCAAGGAGGTACAGGAGCCTGAAGACACAACTCAATGATTTAGGAACAGCTTCTTCTCTGCCATCAGATTTCTAAATTATCCTTGAATCCATGAACACTGCCTCACTATTTCTTTTTGTTTTGCGTTATTTTGAAACTGACAGCAAGTTTGTATCTTTACACTATATTGCTGCCATAAAGCAACAAATTTCACATCATACAATCAGTGATAATAAACCTGATTCTGGTCTAGTTACAAGTTTCTGACAACTTCTACAGAAGATATTCTTGAAAGAGCACACTTACACGTCTGCTTAAACCTTCACTGTACTCTGCAATATGGAATAAGCGCATAGAATCACAGAGCAATACAGATGAGATGCAGGCTCTCTGGCCCAATAGTGTCCACCCAGCTAGATCCATTGGCTTCTGTGCTGTTGAGGGCTTCAGGAGGAGGCCAAGATGGATTATCTACTCAGCACTTCTGGATTAAAATGGTCAAAAAATGCTTCTTTGGAACTCATTGAACCTCCACTTTTTGCTAAGTTTTTAATTGTTCACCATTCATAACAGTAGAATTTTGACCTAATCACATTGTCCTTTCTCTGTGCTTGCAGACTGCTTTTGGTGTTTTCGATGCACATCACCCGATTAATGCTCAGGGCACTAAGCTAGCTTATAGATCCTGAATGCCCAATGTCCAGAGTACCTTTTTAATATTCTTACAAATTTCAGCGTTTCTTCCAAGTACTGTTTTGTGCCTATTCTTGAGAGAGCATGATTCCATAGTCATAATGAGCTTAAGCACTGCAGTGTCCTTTTGACATTTAATGACCTTAAGGTAATAAAAGCACTGAGATGCATTCTGAAGATCTAATTACTTCAGTGTTTTAACAGGATGTTTTATTTCCTTTCTGCCACACGCTGGGAATGAAGTAGAAAGAAACCCAAGGTAGTTTGCCCACTGGCCCCTGATGCTTTCCTGCCACCAATTACCTCATTGCTTACCTAAGATCAGGCATAAAAAGACCACCAAAACAATGCAGAGAACCAATTTAAAAATTAGTGTTCATCTTGCTGCTGTTACCGAGACTTAGCTTTCAACTTTAGACCATAAGACCACAAGACATAGAAGTAGAATTAGGCCATTGAGTCTGCTCCGCCACTCAATCATGGCTGATCCCGAATCCCACTCAACCCCAAACGCTTGCCCAGCTGCCTTCTCGCCATAACCTTTGATGTCGTGACCAATCAGGAAAATATCAATTGCCGTTTCAAATATATCCACGGTCTTGGTCTCCACAGCTGTCTGTGACAGAGCATACCACAGATTTACTACTCTCTGGCTAAAAACATTCCTCCCTGCATGTCAGTGAGTTAGACTGGCGGGAAGTTTGAAAAGCTTTATAGAGCGGGTGTCGGAAGAGTGGGCGATGGAGTAGAGGTAGACAGAGTAGGAGGGCTTTGGCGATAACAGGTCGAGGTGAGGTAGGTTACCTGTGAAGAAAAATAGTTTTCATGTTTTATTATTTTGCAACATTGAATCATAGTGGATTTAATTTGGATTTTTGACACTGATCAACAGAAAAAGACTCTTTTGCGTCAAAGTGAAAGCAGATGTCTATAGAGTGATCCAAATTAAAAATATCCAACACAAAGTAATTGATTGCACAAGTTTTCACGTCCTTCACATCAGTATTTAGTTGATATACCTTTAGTGGCAATTACAGGCTTGAGTCTGTGTGGATAGGGCTCCATCAGCTTTGCACATCTGGACACTCCATTCTTCTTTACAAAACCGTCAAATTGCATGGGGATCGTGAGTGAACAGCCCTTTTCAAGAACAGTCACAAATTCTCAGTCGGATTGAGGACTGGACTCTAATTTGGCCAGTCCAACATATTAACTTGTTTTTAAGGCATTCCTGTGTAGCTTTGTTTATGCTTGGGGTCATTGACATGCTAGAAAACAAATCTTCTCCTAAGTTGCATCAGGTTTTCCTCCAGGATTTCCCTATATTTTGCTGCATTTACTTTACCCCCTACCTTCACAAGCTTTCCAGGGCTGGCTGCAGTGAAGCATCCCCACAGCATGATGCAGCCACCACCATGCTTCACGGTAGGGATGGTGTGTTATTGATTATGTGCTGCGTTTGAGGCACACCAAACATAGTGTTTAGTCTGATGGTCAAAAAGCTTAATTTTGGTTTCATCAGACCACAGAACCTTGACGTCAGTCTCCCACATGCCTTCTGGCAAACTCCAGCTGAGATTTCATGTGAGTTTTCCCCCCACCCCCCAACAATGGCTTTCTCTTTGCCACCCTCCCATAAAGCTGCGACTGGTGAAGCACCCAGGCAACAGCTGCTGTATGCGTAGTTTCTCCATCTCAGCCACTGAAGCTTGTAACTCCTCCAGAGTTGTCATAGGTCTCTTGGTGGCCTCCCTCATGAGTCCCCTTCTTGCACAGTCATTCATTTTCTTTTTTGAGAACAGCTTGCTCTAGGCAGTGTGTCATATTCTTTCCATTCCTTGATTATTAACTTAACTGTACATGAATGGATATTCAGTGACTTGGAAATTTTGTCTCCATCTCCTGACTTGTGCTTTTCAATAACCTTTACATGGAGTTTCTTAGAGTGTTCTTTGTCTTCATGGTGTAGTTTCTGTTAGTATACTGACTCACCAGCAGTTGAACCTTCAAATACAAGTTGTGATTTTACTATAAACCATTGAAACACCTTGACTGCAGACAGGTCTCCAAAAACAGATCTCTATTTAACTAATTATGTGATTAAGACCAGTTGGCTGAATGAGTGATGATTTAGTGTGTCATATTAAAGGGGGTGGTGGTGAATACTTATGCAATCAATCATTTTGTGTTTTATATTTGTAATTGGTTAGATCACTTCATAGAGATCTGTTTTCACTGTAACACAAAAGAGCCTCATTCTATTGATCAGTGTCAAAAAAGCCAAATAAAAGACACTGTGATTCAATGTTGTAAAACAATAAAACATGAAAACTTCCAAGGGGAGTGAATACTTTGTATAGGCATGATATATACTTTTGGGCCTCACAACTTTGGGAAGACGTGGAGGGGGCAGCAGTGGCAGATGGTACACCATTTCCAATCATCAATCAGCACTCATTAAAATCACTTCACCAATCTCATGCAAACAAAATATGAAGTGGTCATGCTGCAAATTAAACACCAGAAAAAGGTTAGGAATGTGCACATTTGGGCAAAAGTATGAACATATTCTTATTCTTTAGAAAATACGAAGCACACATTACCTAACAACCATACTCCCTTGCCTGCCCAAGAGCATCCAATTAGGAAAGATTTTAGCCATGAATTGTGCCTGCAATTATTTATAGTTTCAGACTGCAATTCATTTGGCAGTCGGAAGCACAATCATGTCAACACTAACAGCCTCAGTTTCTTGGCCATGATCAATGCTCAGTAGGAGAGCTATACACCTCCAGGACACCACAGACAAATAGATCCCTCCAGAGATTTTTACTTTCAGGCTGTGAGTCCCAGATTTTTTAGCACACGAAGTGGCTGATGTTGTCATAGCAACATGGAAAAGAGTATCCCAGCTAAGCCTGAGTCAATTGAATGAAACCTGAGTCACAAGATACTACACTAGAACAGCCTTAGTTTATAAATAGACTTTAAATGGAAAGAAGCTAAAGGATAAGGTAGAGTACATAACATAGTAATTAACCAATGCAAGATATTGGCAATCAAGTGTAGGACTGCTTAGAGTAAGGTTGTCTGTAGAAATATTTCATTGAGATAGGCAAGATCCTTACACTGCATTGCCACAGTTGGCAATAATATTCCTACATTAATGTGCAACTCAGAAGGACCAAACTATTTGTCTTGATTCTCTTGTCCTTTCTGAGAATTGATTGCATCCTATGTACTATGTAGGATTGGTGTGATGACACCATAGATCCTTGCACTCTTGGATCAGACAAGCTGCCTGGCTTGAAGACTCAATACGTCCCATCAGGCAGGGTATTCCAAGAGATGAAACCATACTTGATAGCCCTGGATAGGGCAGAGTGTTCAGAGTAGTACAAATTCTCTGGACCATTGGTATTCAGCCACATCACCACTTCATTTGATCTAATCTATGACTCTTTCCTCCATTCAAGTATAAAATACTTGCACAGAACTGAGTCATTCACAACTTTTGGGTCGTTCCTTCAACAAAGCCAAATCCGACATGATATAGTAGATCATGAAAAGTAGTACAAATAGGAAAGGGCACCTAGTATTCCTGTAAACAGTTACAATCTGTGTTCAAATGAATCACGTGAAAAGTACATATTCAGTTCTACTTCACCAGATCATTGTTAAAAGTAATACTAAAAAGGACAGTGACATGGAAAGAAAAGACCAGAAACAAAATCCCAAACATTCCTTAGAAGTCTACAAATAGGAACAAATGTCTTGAAAATAACTTGGGGGTATCCTGGTTTCTGTGGGAAATTTCATCTTCTCATACACTTTTTGAACCAGGTAAAAATATTATAGGAACTGGAGCTGTGTTTTATGTAGCATGCTTACAAATCCACATATTTCCTGTAGGAGCCATTTTGGGTTAATTACACCATTAAAATGATGACAGGCCTGTGCAGAATATCCCTTTCATGATTTTGTATCCAATGCTGCTATGCCAGTAGACACCAATTTACAAAATTCACATCTGGAGATGATGACACACATGTTCCCAATTGCCAACATCAATCCCGGCAAGAATAATAATCAAAATTATACATATTTTGCTCAGACTCAATTTAATTCTCTAATCATTAGATGCTTTCCAAATTGCATAAAAACCTGACAATTATCACTGTTACCATTCCTCCAAAGATCTAATCAAACCCAAATGTTACTTCAGTCTCCGAAGATATCCTCATACTGCATGAGGCTCCAATAATGAACAGCACTGTTAAGTTACATTAATATTAGTTCTCATCTGATCACATCATCTGCTGAGGGTGTCATGTTGACACAGGCAGAGATGCAGGTCTCCCCACCTTCCTGAAGACAAAAACCAGCTCTTTTGCTTCATTGATATTGAGGGAAAAGTTGTCGGCATGACACAATGTCACCAAGGTTTCCATTTCCCTCCTGCATTCTGAGATGGTGATACCATCTGCAAATTTGTAAATGGAGTTAGGAAAGGATCTGGCCAGGCATTCATGAGTGTAAAGGGAATAAAGCAAGAGGCTGAAGACACAACCTTGTGGAGTACTAGTGTTTAGAAAAATCGTGGCGGAAGTGTTGCAGTCTGTTGGTTCAGAAAATCAAGGATCCAATTACAGAGGGTAAGATTAACTCCAGAAGTTGGTGATGAGTTTGCTTCTGATGCCTTCCGAAAAGGTGCCTTGATTTAGTTGGACCCACCTTGTAAAGCCACTGAACCTTCCAAGCACTTTCTGGGTGGAGCAGAAGGAGTCGAAAGCTGCACAAACTATTTCAGTAATCTCACTCCTTACTGATTTGAACCTTCTTAGCTCTGGAGATCCCTAATATTAGAATCCAGCTGTCCTCCACCTCCAGTCCTGTTGGGACTCCTTATCTGTTGCTGACCATCATTCCTCATTCTTCCTTTCCATATGTGATATCTAAATCAACATCCCATTTGACAATTACCTTTGCAAGCAGGAACTCCAACGGATGCTCATTAGATTAAGTAATCAAATGGATATTAATTGCTATTTAGAAAATGTCAATTCTATATAAAAATAAGAGGTAAAACTTTTCATAAATAAAAGTGATCACGCAGTAGCAGGATTTCTGTCAAAATTTAAGGATGATTATTTTTGTGCTTAGGGGAATGAAAATTGCTGTCCACACCCAGTAGAACCCAACAGGGTTGACTTAGAATTGTATTCTGCGATATCTGATAACACACTTAATTGTTTCAAACTATAGCAATTCAAGCAGCTATCTACCACCTTTTGAAGTATCCAATGATGGACACCAAATTTCACCAGCTCTGCTGGTGGCAATCATATCCTGAAAATGGTGGACAAAAATCATCTTAAGCGGTTTAATGTTCTTGTTTCCTCAGTTTAAATTGTAATGAATGAATATCATTGCTAACCTAGATAACATGTGACTTGTGTCCATGTTATGAATATTACCTCTCAATATTGTAAATATTATCTCTTATTGTAGCAAGTCGAGTTCAATTTTCAAATTTAAATCCCTGTTCAGAAAAAAAAATTTTACATCTTTTTGTAGGCACTAAATTTATATCTCATGTTTTCCACAATGTTTGCCTGATGTTTTTTCCTGTAGGTTTAATAATTCACAATGTTGTTTATGCAACTTTCACGGGCACACCAATAATTTAGACCACAAGACATAGGAGCAGAATTAGGCCATTCAGCCCATCCAGCCTGCTCCGCCATTCCGTCATGGCTGATTCCAGATGCCACTCAACTCATACACCTGCCTTCTTGCCATATCCTTTGATGCCCTTTAGTCCTGATCCTTTGATCAGGAAATGATCAACTTCCACCTGAAATATACTCATTGACTTGGCCTTCATCGCAGTCTGTGGCAGAGCATTCCACAGATTCCCTACTGAGGCTAAAAAAAATTCCTCCTTACCTCTGTTCTAAAAGGTTGCCGCTCAATTTTGAGGTTGTGCTCTCTAGTTCTGGATATCTCCACCATAGGAAACATCCTCTCTGTATCGACGCTATCTAGTTCTAGTTCTGGATACCTCCACCATAGGAAACATCCTCTCTGTATCGACGCTATCTAGTCCTTACAACATTCGGTAGGTTTCAATGAGATTTCCCCCACATTTGTTTACTTTTATGGAATTAATCCAAATAATTTTCTTGAAATAACCATTATGTTTTAACCAATGGCCAATAAAGGAAGCTATCGTACTGTTGTAACTCTTTGCCATAATTTAACTGGCTAGCTGCCAGGTTTCTTTGGTAGAAGACAATCACAGTGTTTTCATTAAGACAACAAATGGTGTTTGAGTGGATTTTATTGAAGTTGCATTCTTTACCACTGCTTTGAGTATGTAAGCAGAGAGGAGCTAAGGGCTGGTTTTGCAACATAGAAGTAAGAGTACACCATTTGACCCTGCCTTCTGCACTGCCATTCAATGAGATCACTGGTGATCTTTTACCTCAAGTGTCCCTTTCTTAAATTCTAAACTAACCCCCTTTGACCTATTAAAGTTGCTGGTGAACGCAGCAGGCCAAGCAGCATCTATAGGAAGAAGCGCAGTCGACGTTTCAGGCCGAGACCCTTCGTCAGTCCTGACGAAGGGTCTCGGCCTGAAACGTCGACTGCGCTTCTTCCTATAGATGCTGCTTGGCCTGCTGCGTTCACCAGCAACTTTGATGTATGTTGCTTGAATTTCCAGCATCTGCAGAATTCCTGTTGTTTCCCTTTGACCTATTGATCCCTTTAGGTAGACATAATTCCAATGTTCACCAGTTGAAAGAGAGTGAGGTATTTGAATATTTTGGAAGGAGATTCCGAATTTGAAAATATGTTGAATCAGCAGTAAAGCTCAGAGACAAAGATCTTTGGATATTAAAGAAATAAAAGAATATGGGTTTAACACAGGGTGGTAGTGTTGTTAAAAGATTGGACTTAATTTCAATGAAAGGTAGAGCAGGTGAGTGACTGAGTTGTTTCCCCTTGCTTTGTAATTTTATAAACAGTAGATGACTAAATTGGCCTGAATTTTTTCCCCAAATACTGAGCTACTTGTACACAGCACAGATCAATAGGAAATGGCCATGTTATATGGAGGTAATTTCTCAAGGCTAAGTTGCTACATGTAGCAGGCTTTATCCTCAATTGTGAGGTCCTATGCAGTAACATGTTCCCCTTCATTTGGGAGCCAAAATAAATACTACACATGAAAGTGATATATTGATGGCCAGTCAAAAACATTCCAGGGCAAATATTCTAGATATCTACACTTGAAAATATTTAAAATTTTTAAAAAAGTAAAAACAAGGTTATTAATACAATTAAAATAATTACATATATTGAAATCAATAAAAAAGAAAACTTAATTTGGTTTTTCACTGGCTTTATTCTCTATTCAATTCAAATCAATGAAGCCACTGTTCAACTGTTCACAAGCTGGCTCTAACCCCAATGCAGGGAGTTGCCATATTGCACTTCATCACTGCATTCCATGAAAAGTCCAGGGCCAGGGTGCATTAGAAGGTTGTTGATAATGAGCTGTCAACAAGATCAGGATTCTGTGTTTGCGCACACATGTACAGCGATCACAAATTTAATCACACTTCTTCAGTGTAATTCCAAGCAGTTACATTTCTATGCCCCATAGCTGTGTTGTGTGATGCAGTTTTTCAATTGTTTTGTGTTTGCATATTTGAAGTACAGCAAACAATTTACTCATAAAGATGTTGTAAAATGATGTTGAACAATTCCTTTTCATTTACACAACTTTTTTTATGTACAGCTGGGAAAACACAATTTTTGAATCCAAAATGGACTAACAAATACAAATTTTTATAATGATTATATGGATATCATTTCTGGGCATGATTTTTCTGTTACATGCAACAGCTCAAGAGAACAGTGACTGCTTCTACCAACTGGCAGTAAATCTTACTTGAAAAAAAAATCTCAAATGGGTGTGAACTATGAAAGAGCTTTTGTGTGCATTATGACATGTTAAATTACAATTCAGTTCAATAAATGGAGATATATGAGGTACATATTTGAATAGATAATCTTGATTACACTTTGGAAGAAAAATTTTCAAAAGATACAAGTTGAGTTAGGAAGTGCAGAAAAAACGAAAGCATTTCTGCACATTGTTCTGAACTGCGCAAATTATCAGAACATTGTCAATTTGGAGCTAGCCTATCTGACGCATTGAGGGACAGGTTAGTGTGTGGCGTGCACTGTGAAGCCACACAAATGGAGCTCCTGTGTGAAAAAGACCTTACATTAGAGAAGGTACTGAATATTGCAACATAATTGGAAATAACAGAACAGGGTGCTTCAGAGACACAACAAAAATCTCTGGAATATGCCACAAATAAAATGTCACTGAACAGAAATGATGGAAAGAAATGTTACCATTGTGGGAACATGTCACATGACCCTGAGGACTGTTGGTTTAAAGACAAGGAATGCAGAAACTGTGGTAAACGGGGCCATATTGGCAGAGTACGCCAAACTAGTAAACAGCAGAAAAAGCACAAAATACAAAGGAACAAGAAACCCCAGAAAGGAAAATACAACAATGTACACAAAATGAAAGAGCAGTTCTGATGAAAATGACTCAGACAAAAGTGAATTGTCTTGTCTGCAACTTCACAGCGAAGAGTAAAATAGCATTTTCTTCAGCAGTTGAACGGAGCAGGACAGCGCAAGCGTGTGTAAATCGGCCCATAAGGCAGCGGGAGTACTTAAAAGACAGCAGTTTGTGGAAGTCGGTCATTTTCCTCAGCAGTTGAACAGGGCGGGACTGCGCAAGCACGTGTAAGTCCGCCCGTGAGACAGCAGGAGTATTTAAAAGAGCAGATTAACGGAGCAGGTGACAGAGTAGAGGGAGACAGAGTAGGAAGGCTTTGGCTCCTGAGGCTTCGGTGAGCAGAGGCTGAAGAAGAGCTTCACTTCAAGTGAGGTAAGGTTAGGTAGGTTCCTTTAATAAATCTAATTACCTTAAAAGTAGAAAATGGAGGCCGCAGTTAGGGCAGTTGAGTGCTCCGTTTGCAGGATGTGGGAAGACAGGGTGAGCACAATCGCCCCTGATAACTAGACCTACGAAAGGTGCATCCAGCTGCAGCTCCTGACAAACTGAGTTAGGGAACTGGAACTGGAGCTGGATGAACTTCGGATCATTCGGGAGGCAGAGGCAGAAATAGAGAGGAGTTACAGGGAGATAGTCACCCCTAAGAGTCAGGAGACAGGTAGCTGGGTGACTGTCAGGAGAGGGAAAGGGAATAGACAGAATGAGCAGAGCACCCCTGTGGCCGTTCCCACCAATAATAAGTACATCATTTTGGATACTGTTGATGGGGACGACCTACCAGGGACAAGTTGCAGTGGTTGCGTCTCTGGCACCGAGACTGGACCCTCAGCTCAGAAGGGAAGGAGAGAAAAGGGGAGAGCAGTAGTGATAGGGGATTAGATAGTTAGGGGGACAGATAAGAGGTTCTGGGGAAGAGATCGAGAATCCCGGATGGTCTTTTGCCTCCCTGGTGCCAAGGTCCGTGATATCTCAGATCGAGTTCTTGGTATTCTCAAGAGGGAGGGTGAGCAGCCGGATGTTGTGGTCCATGTAGGGACCAATGACATGGGTAGGAAGAGTGGGGAGGTCCTGAATGGTGAGTTTAGGGAGTTAGGCGCCAAGTTAAAGGACAGGACCTCCAGGATAGCAATCTCAGGATTGCTACCAGTGCCACGGGCAGGTGGGTTTAGAAATAGTAAGATAGCGCAGATCAACACGTGGCTGAAGACATGGTGCAGGAGGGAGAGCTTCAGATTTATAGATAATTGGGCAGTTTTCCAGGGAAGGTGGGACCTGTTCCGGCGGGACGGTCTACATCTGAACTGAAGGGGGACAAATATTCTTGCAGGTAGGTTTGCTAGAGAGGCTCTAGTGGATTTAAACTAGATACGAGGGGGGAGGGGAACCAGAGTGTAGGAACAGATGTAGGGAAGAAGGAAGAAAAAGAAAATAGTAAAGTTGTTTGCACCGTTAGTGATAAACAGAGTAAGAGGTGGAAATTTTCTTAAATGCATTTATTTTAATGCTAGGAGCATTATAAGAAAGGTGGATGAGCTTAAAGCATGGATTGATACCTGGAAGTATGATGTGGTAGCTATTAGTGAAACATGGTTACAGGAGGGCCTCTTCCTATAGATGCTGCTTGGCCTGCTGCGTTCACCAGCAACTTTGATGTGTGTTGCTTGAATTTCCAGCATCTGCAGAATTCCTGTTGTTTGCGTTTAAATTCACTACTGCGAAGCCTCTTCCGGTGATGCCTACACCGAAGAAGTTTAGATCCTCTCTTCGACGGGAGTTCAGTGAAACCATCTCTCACTGCTCCCCATCTGTAATTTCTTCGGCTCTTCAACTTTTCGACCACACTTTGACTCAAACTCGCTATCACAGCCATGTATCCTTTCTTGGAACGTGCCTCCGTCGCCAACTTACTCCAGTTGGCTTTAGGATTCGTTTCCAAGCCTCTCAATTTGGACCTTCTGAGGATCCCAGGTACTCACATTTTATTGACGCTGCCTCTCGCCGCTTCTCCCGTCAAGCTCTGAAGGCGATGCTCTCCGCCATGAGGAGGTACTTGGTGTCCCTATCCCAGACCCTTCCACACCTTCGGGACACTTTCTTCGCCGTCTGTAATGGTCCTACCCGCTATTTCATTCTCCGTCGGATCCACACCTGCAATCGCCGTTTTTTTGACTTTGTCATGTTAGGCAAAGATCGCAAGATCTTACATCTACGGACTCCAGAGCCTGCCGGCCCCGACGCTAGCAGGCATGAACTTTCAATTGCGGCCTCTGCCATTGATCTCGGCGGCTCCAACACCTCAGGACATATTCAAAACCCGGACTCCAGCATCGACCACGGACACCTTCACAGCGATTGCGCAACCACCAACTGCGACTCCAGCCTTGAACTCCAGGCCGGGTCTTTATGTGCTGCTGTTGTGACTCCCGTCTCCCCTTCTCCCACCAATACTCTGCAATCCCATCTCCCTCAGATCCCACCGTCAGCTCCTGGGCCCTCAGAGGCTCCATCTTCCTCTCACCCCAACCCTCCCCTCTCCATTGACACCCCCAGCCTCCCCCCTCCCTCCTCTGATCCCAGCTCTCATCCGTGCCGGGTCTTTACCATCCCCTCCGACCTTCAACTGTCGGAGGCAGAACGCTCTGTTCTCAGTAAGGGCCTCACGTTTGTCCCCCTTCACCCACACCTCAGCGAGTTCCGTGTTCGCCACGATGCGGAACTTTTCTTCCACCGTCTCCGTCTCCGAGCCTACTTCTTCGGCAAGGACTCTTCCACCCCCACCGATGACCCCTTCTCCCGTCTTCAACCCTCCTCTTCTTCATGGACACCCCGCTCTGGTCTTCTGCCTGCTCTGGATCTCTTTATTGCCAACTGCCGACGGGACATCAACCGTCTCGACTTCACCGCACCTTGTCCCCATTCCAACCTCACTCCTTCGGAACGCTCTGCTCTCCACTCCCTCCGCACTAATCCTAACATTATTATTAAACCCGCTGATAAAGGGGGTGCTGTTGTAGTCTGGCGTACTGACCTCTACCTTGCCGAGGCACAGCGACAACTCGCGGATACCTCCTCTTATTTACCCCTCGATCGTGACCCCACTAAGGAGCACCAGGCCATTGTCTCCCACACTATCAACGACTTTATCCGCTCAGGGGATCTCCCATCCACTGCTACCAACCTTATAGTTCCCACACCCCGCACTTCCCGTTTCTACCTCCTACCCAAGATCCACAAACCTGCCTGTCCTGGCCGACCTATCATCTCAGCTTGCTCCTGCCCCACCGAACTCGTTTCTGCATACCTCGACACTGTTTTATCACCCCTTGTTCAATCCCTTCCAACCTATGTTCGTGACACTTCTCACGCTCTTAAACTTTTCGATGATTTTAAGTTCCCTGGCCCCCATCGCTTTATTTTCACCATGGATGTCCAATCCTTATATACTTCCATCCCCCATCAGGAAGGTCTCAAAGCTCTACGCTTCTTTTTGGATTTCAGACCTAATCAGTTCCCCTCTACCACCACTCTGCTCCGTCTAGCAGAATTAGTCCTTACTCTTAATAATTTCTCCTTTTGCTCCTCCCATTTCCTCCAAACTAAAGGTGTAGCTATGGGCACCCGTATGGGTCCTAGCTATGCCTGCCTTTTTGTTGGGTTTGTGGAACAATCTATGTTCCGTGCCTATTCTGGTATCTGTCCCCCACTTTTCCTTCGCTACATCGACGACTGCATTGGCGCTGCTTCCTGCACGCATGCAGAACTCGTTGACTTTATTAACTTTGCCTCCAACTTTCACCCTGCCCTCAAGTTTACCTGGTCCATTTCCGACACCTCCCTCCCCTTTCTAGATCTTTCTGTCTCTGTCTCTGGAGACAGCTTATCCACTGATGTCTACTATAAGCCTACTGACTCTCACAGCTATCTGGACTATTCCTCTTCTCACCCTGTCTCTTGCAAAAACGCCATCCCCTTCTCGCAATTTCTCCGTCTCCGCCGCATCTGCTCTCAGGATGAGGCTTTTCATTCTAGGACGAGGGAGATGTCTTCATTTTTTAAAGAAAGGGGCTTCCCTTCCTCCACTATCAACTCTGCTCTTAAACGCATCTCCCCCATTTCACGTACATCTGCTCTCACTCCATCCTCCCACCACCCCACTAGGAATAGGGTTCCCCTGGTCCTCACCTACCACCCCACCAGCCTCCGGGTCCAACATATTATTCTCCGTAACTTCCGCCACCTCCAACGGGATCCCACCACTAAGCACATCTTTCCCTCCCCCCCCTCTGCATTCCGCAGGGATCGCTCCCTACACAACTCCCTTGTCCATTCGTCCCCCCCATCCCTCCCCACTGATCTCCCTCCTGGCACTTATCCGTGTAAGCGGAACAAGTGCTACACATGCCCTTACACTTCCTCCCTTACCACCATTCAGGGCCCCAAACAGTCCTTCCAGGTGAGGCATCACTTCACCTGTGAGTCGACTGGGGTGATATACTGCGTCCAGTGCTCCCGATGTGGCCTTTTGTATATTGGTGAGACCCGACGCAGACTGGGAGACCGCTTTGCTGAACATCTACGCTCTGTCCGCCAGAGAAAGCAGGATCTCCCAGTGGCCACACATTTTAATTCCACATCCCATTCCCATTCTGACATGTCTATCCACGGCCTCCTCTACTGTAAAGATGAAGCCACACTCAGGTTGGAGGAACAACAGCTTATATTCCGTCTGGGTAGCCTCCAACCTGATGGCATGAACATTGACTTCTCTAACTTCCGCTAGGCCCCACCTCCCCCTCGTACCCCATCTGTTACTCATTTTTATGCACACATTCTTTCTCTCACTCTCCTTTTTCTCCCTCTGTCCCTCTGAATATACCTCTTGCCCATCCTCTGGGTCACCCCCCCCCGTCTTTCTTCCCAACCTCCTGTCCCATGATCCTCTCGTATCCCCTTTTGCCTATCACCTGACCAGCTCTCGGCTCTATCCCTCCCCCTCCTGTCTTCTCCTATCATTTTGCATCTCCCCCTCCCCCTCCAGCTTTCAAATCCCTTACTCACTCTTCCTTCAGTTAGTCCTGACGAAGGGTCTCGGCCTGAAACGTCGACTGCGCCTCTTCCTATAGATGCTGCTTGGCCTGCTGCGTTCACCAGCAACTTTGATGTGTGTTACAGGAGGGGTGTGATTGGCAACTAAATATTCCCGGATTTAATTGCTTCAGGTGTGATAGAATCAGAGGGACAAGAGGGGGAGGTGTTGCATTGCTTGTCAGAGAAAATATTATTGCGGTGCTCTGGCAGGATAGATTAGAGGGCTCGTCTAGGGAGGCTATTTGGGTGAAATTGAGGAATAGGAACTCTTATGGGGGTGTATTATAGACCACCAAATGGAGAGCAAGAATTGGAGGAGCAAATTTGTAAGGAGATAGCAGATATTTGTAGTAAGCACAAGGTTGTGATTGTGGGAGATTTTAATTTTCCACACATAGACTGGGAAGCCCATACTGTAAAAGGGCTGGGTGGTTTGGAGTTTGTAAAATGTGTGCAGGATAGTTTTTTGCAGGAATACATAGAGGTACCAACGAGAGAAGGGGCAGTGTTGGATCTCCTGTTAGGGAATGAGATAGGTCAGATGACAGAGGTTTGTGTTGGGGAGCACATCGGGTCCAGTGATCACAATGCTATTAGTTTCCATATAGTTATGGAGAAGGTAGGTCTGGACCCAGGGTTGAGATTTTTGATTGGAGAAAGGCTAACTTTGAGAAGATGCAAAAGAATTTAAATGGAGTGGATTGGGACAATTTTTTTTATGAGAAGAATGTAATAGAGAAATGGTGGTCATTTAAAAGTGAAATTTTGAGAGTACAGAATCTTTATTTTCCTGTTAGGTTGAAGAGAAAGGTTAAAAGTTTGAGAGAGCCAAGGTTTTCAAGGGATATTGGAAACTTGGTTCAGAAAAAGAGAGATATCTGCAAAAAAAATATCGGCAGCATGGAGTAAATGAGGTGCTCGAGGAATATAAAGAATGTAAAAAGAATCTTAAGAAAGAAATTAGAAAAGCTAAAAGAAGATACGAGGTTGCTTTGGCAAGTAAGGTGAAAATAAATCAAGGGTTTCTACCATTATATTAATAGCAAAAGGATAATGAGGGATAAAATTGGTCCCTTAGAGAATCAGAGTGGACAGCTATGTGTGGAGCCAAAAGAGATGGGGGAGATTCTGAACAATTTCTTTTCTTTTGTATTCACTAAGGAGAAGGATATTGAATTGTGTAAGACAAGGGAAACAGGTAGGGAAGTTATGGAATCTATGATGATTAAAGAAGAGGAAGTACTGGAGCCTTTAAGGAATATAAAAGTGGATAAGTCTCTGTCGTGGTTTTACAAGTGACAAAGGAGACGGCGAAGATTCTTCAAGAAATTTTAAACTTTAATTTGCAAATCAAAGCTGAGACAGACTGTGGGCTAGCCTCTGTATGCCCACCACTGAATGCCTGCCTGTCTGTTTCACAGAGCATTTTTTATAGCACCGCTTCTGGGTTAACTGCATTAGCATATCGCTGTAAGCTTTACTCTAGCTAATAAATCAATCTACTTGGTTAAATTCTTCTTTCTCAAGAGGTCAAAAGTACACAGGTTTCATTCTAACTAATGAATCAATGGTTACATAGCAAAATACCATAGTAATCCCCTACACACTCAATAACAGACACTTAATGCATAGTTAAGTCATAGTAAACACCTAAATAAACACTTGATATGCAATAAAAGCGCACTTAAATAAACACTTAGCAAACAGAGTATTACAATGTTTTCCAATATCTCCAGGTCCTGACAGGATATTCCCTAGGACCTTGAGAGAAGTTAGTGTGGAAATAGCAGGGGCTCTGACAGAAATATTTGAAATGTCATTAGAAACGGGGATGGTGCCGGAGGATTGGCGTATTGCTCATGTTGTTCCATTGTTTAAAAAGGGATCTAAGAGTAAACCTAGCAATTATCAGCCTGTGAGTTTGACGTCAGTGGTGGGAAAATTGACGGAAAGTATTCTTAGAGATGGTATATATAATTATCTGGATAGACAGGGTCTGATTAGGAACAGTCAACATGGATTTGTGCGGGGAAGGTCATGTTTGACAAATCTTATTGAATTTTTTGAAGAGGTTACTAGGAATGTTGACGAGGGTAAAGCAGTGGATGTTGTCCATATGGACTTCAGTAAGGCCTTTGACAAGGTCCCACATGGAATGTTGGTTAGGAAGGTTCAATCGTTAGGTATTAATATTGAAGTAGTAAAATGGATTCAGCAGTGGCTGGATGAGCAACGCCAGAGAGTAGTGGTGGATAACTGTTTGTCAGATTGGAGGCTGGTGTTTAGTGGTGTGCCTCAGGAATCTGTACTGAGTCCAATGCTATTTGTCATATACATTAATGATCTGGATAGTGGGGTGGTAAATTAGACAAGTAAGTATGCAGATGATACTAAGATAGGTGGAGTTATGGATAATGAAGTAGGTTTTCAAAGCTTGCAGAGAGATTTAGGCCAGTTAGAAGAGTGGGCTGAAAGATGGCAGATGGAGTTTACTGCTGATAAATGTGAGGTGCTACATTTTGGTAGGACTAATCAAAATAGGACATACATGGTAAATGGTAGGGCATTGAAGAATGCAGTGGAACGGAGGGATCTAGGAATAATGGTGCATAGTTCCCTGAAGGTGGAATCTCATTTGGATAGGGTGGCAAAGAAAGCTTTTGGTATGCTGGCCTTTATAAATCAGAGCATTGAGTATAGGAGTTGGGAAGTAATGTTGAAATTGTACAAGGCATTGGTGAGGCCAAATTTGGAGTATTGTGTACAGTTTTGGTCACTGAATTATAGGAAGGATGTCAACAAAATAGAGTACAGAGAAGATTTACTAGAATGTTACCTGGGTTTCATCACCTAAGTTACAGAGATAGGTTGAACAAGTTGGGTCTTTAATCTTTGGAACATAGAAGGTTAAGGGGGGACTTGATAGAGGTATTTAAAATTATGAGGGGGACAGATAAAGTTGACGTGGATAGGCTTCTTCCATTGAGAGTGGGGGAGATTCAATAAGAGGACATCAGTTGAGAGTTAATGGGCAAAAGTTTAGGGGTAACTTGAGAGGGAACTTCTTTACTCAGAGAGTGGTGGCTGTGTGGAACGAGCTTCCAGCAGAAGTGGTTGAGGCAGGTTTGATGTTGTCCTTTAAAGTTAAATTGGACAGCTATATGGACAGGAAAGGAATGGAGGGTTATGAGCTGAGTGCAGGTCGGTGGGACTAGGTGAGAGTAAGCGTTCGGCACGGACTAGAAGGGCCGAGGTGGCCTGTTTCCATGCTGTAATTGTTATATGGTTATATGGATCAAAGAGTTATATGGATCACTCCACAAGTGGCAGGCGTGAGACTGAAAATGGAGTTGGACACAGGCTCAGCTTTAACAGTGATCTCTGTACGCGACTACAAACGATGGTTTTCTCACATACCTCTGAAACAAACTAAACTACTGCTAAAGACTTACACGAGACAGAGAATATGTCCCAAAGGTAAACTTAAAGTGACAGTGACCTACAGAGACAAAACACAGCAGCTGAACCTCTACGTACTGAAAACTGGAGGACCACCATTGCTGAGATGTGAATGGCTCAGGAAAATCCAGTTGGATTGGCACACCATCAAGGCACTAGTTGTGTCAGCAAAGGAGGGCAGCAAGGCTACATCTGATAAACTGTCACAAATACTTGCTGACTCTGAGGAGGTGTTCATGAAAGGAATACGAACACTTCAGGGCATGAAGGCAAAGATTGAGATTGGGGAAAATGCATGTCCAAAATTTCACAAAGCCAGACCAGTGCCATGTGCAATCCGTCCTACAGTAGAGGCTGAGCTGAAAAATCTGGAGCAGACTGGGGTCCTGTCAAAGGTGGATTGGAGTGAATGGGCCATGCCTATCGTTCCAGTCATGAAGAAAACCTCCAGCACAAAACCAGGAAAACTAAGCAAGGTGCGCATATGTGGAGACTTTCAAGTGATTGTTAACCCAGTTCTCCGCACAGTATAGTATCCTCTACCTCGTATTGAGGACACGTTTGCTTCTCTGTCAGGAGGGGATCATTTCACCCAGGCTCATCTCCAAATGGAAATCGATGAAGCATCCAAGAAGTACCTGACAAATACACACAAAAGACATTACAGTACAACAGGTTGGTGTTTGGGATAGCATCAGCTCCTGCAAACTGGCAAAGTGCAATGGACCAGGTCCTGCAGGGGATTCCAGGGTCTCAGTGTTACCTGGATGACATCATTGTCACCGGCAATGACGACGACAAACATCTTTCTAACCTTGAACAAGTGCTCACCAGGTTACGAGAATATGGGCTTGAGCTAATTAACGGAAATGTGAGTTTTTCAAAAAGGAAATCTCATATTGTGGGCATGTGATCCACAAGGATGGCTTACACATGTCTCAAGACAAGATAGAAGCAGTGCTTAAGGCACCACCACCTGAAAATGTGTCTCAGCTGAGAGCATATCTTGGACTAGTGAACTATTAACACAAGTTCGTGCCTAACCTATCCACAGTCCTACACCCACTAAATGCACTATTACGGACAGGGACACAGTGGAAGTGGACTGAGAGCTGTGAGAAAACGTTTCAAGAAACTAAAAGACTCATAACTTCGGAAGGGGTGCTAGTGCACTTTGACCCCTCCTTACCAATCCAACAGGCTTGTGATGCCTCACCCCATGGGATAGGAGCTGTGTTATCTCACAAGTTTCCAGATGGTTCATAAAGACCAATAGCCTTTGCCTCAAGAACGCTAACTTCAGCTGAACGCAACTACGCACAGTTTGACAGAGGCCCTAAGCCTCATGTGGGGAGTCTAGAAATTCAGTCACTACCTGTACGGTCAGAAGTTTACCCTGTTGACTGACCATCAGTCTCTCGTGTCAATCTTCCACCCAAGAAAATGCGTTCCAGTGATGACAGCACAAAGGCTGCAGCGATGGTCTCTTTTCTTAAGAAGTCACATGTATGTCATTGAACACAAGGGGACCAAGCAACATGGCAATGCAGATGGGTTGTCACATTTACCACTGCCGACTTCAGAGATAACTACACAAATGGATTCAGCAGAGGTCTTTCACACAACAATAGTTGAACAACTACCAGTGACAAACAGCCTCATTGAAAGAGAAACACGCAATAACCCTATTTTATCAAAAGTGTATGGCATCACGGTAAAGGGATGGCCAGCGCGGGGTAACACACTGTTTCCAGCCTTCTCAGCGAGGAAGGAGCAGTTGTCAGTGTATCGGGGAACACTAATGTGTGGTTCACGAGTTGCAATTCCTCCCAAGCTACGCACCAGAGTGCTGGAGGAACTGCACGAGGGGGCACCTGGGTACCGTGAAGATGAAAAGTCTTGCCCATGCCTATGTGAGGTGGCCAGGAATCAATAAACAGATTGAGGACTTGACCAAAAACTGCTCTGGATGTCAAAAGATCCAGAACACACCACCACAAGCCCCCCTCCATCCATGGAAATGAGAGCATATCGACTTTGCTGGACCATTCATGGAATCTATCTTTTTAATCACCATCGATGCACACTCCAAATGGCCAGAGGTCATCAAAATGAAGACAACCACATTGGAAAAGACCATTACAGTTCTGAGGGCCATGTTCACCAGGAATGGCATACCAGAACAAATCTGCACAGACAATGGACGACAATTTGCCTCTGAAGAATTCCAAAGTTTTGTGAAGAACAATGGAATCAAGCACTTTACATCTGCCCCTTACCATCCATCCACAAATGGCTTGGCAGAAAGATTTGTGCAGACATTCATGAAAGCCATCAAGGCAATGGACAGTGAAAATTAACCATTGCAACACAAGATAGCCAACTTCCTCCTTGCCTATCGTAATGCAGTACACACAACCACTAATCAGATTCCAGTGTTGATGTTTCTGAACAGGAACCTGAGGTCCCGCATGGATCTTCTCAAACCAGGTGTACGGCATGATGTGGAGAACAGACAGTTCAAACACGTGAATGCTAAGTCAACACGGAGCTTCAGTGTGGGACAGTCAGTTCTTGCATGTGATTACCAGACTGAAAAGTGGCAACCGGGTATAATTTCCACCATAGACAGGCCACTGATATATACAGTGGAGGTAGGAGAGAACGTATGGAGATGTCATGTGGACCAAATCCTGGATGCTCAGGTGAAAAACACAACAACACCTTGCCCAGACTCCCCTGACATAGAAGCAAACACTCCTGATGTGACCACATCAGCCTCATCTACATAAGCCTGTAAGCCTGTCATCAGTGCTGATGACCCACCTAATGTACCTGTGGAGACTCATTCCCCAAAGCAGACGTTTCAGGACAGACGTTACCCGGAGAGGCAGAGAAGACCTCCCCAGAGACTTGAGTTCTAAATGGGTCTTAGACCAAAAGTAAAAAAAAGGCTTGTAATAATCTGATATTATTAAGTTACTTTGTTATAATTTGTAAACAAGTGGTAGGCGTTTGTATGTTAAGGGTAAACATATTTGTTTAGTATAGTGCCCCAGTAAAAAAAAGTTGATACACTATTAAAATAAAAGGAGTGGAGTGTACCATATAGCCTATCTTATAATAAGAGACTACTTAATGTTTTAGTAACAAGTCGTTACATGTGCTAGTATTGATCTGTATGTGTGTGTCAAGTTCAGACTCTACCAGTAAAGAGCCATGAAACTTAGTTCCCATCTCCAGTGTTTTTAATAATAACATAGTTGTGTAAACAGGCCACATACGCAACAGTCTATGATATAATCTCATTAACATAGTCATAGCTTTCTTATTTCTCACTCTTACCCATAAGCCTCACTAGATGAGCTCTCTAGTCTGCCCTGACTGAGGACTGCCATAACAATTTCTCTGACTAGTAATGCCTCACCTTCCCCATTAATTCCTCCCACTCGATCATGTCTAAAGCAGTGGAACCCTGGAACAATGAGCTGCCAGTATTGCAACCAAATTTCACTAATAGCTACAATGTCATGGTTACATGTGCTTATCCATCCGAGAAAGCTCATCTGCCTTTCCTACAATATTCCTTATATTGAAACATATAGAGCTCGGAACATTTGCTCCACCATGCTCGACCTTTCAAATCCTGACTCTGTACGGAGGCTTAACAACATTCTTCCCCGCAACCTCTCCACTATCTGCTTTGGTGTTTTGGTTCCCATCACCCTGCAGCTCTAGTTTGTAAAATTGTATGATCTACCCATTTCTGGCCTCAGTAGCATATGGCATGGCTAGCAATCCTTAGATCATAACCCAGGCACTCCTATCCTTTAGGATCGTACCCAACTCTCTGAACTCCCACTGGAAGTCTTCGCCATCCATCCTACTCAAGTCATTGGTACCGATGTGGACTATGGCTGCTCGCCCGCCCAGTTAAGAACATTATGGACTTTGCCACCTGAGAGGCAACATACCATCCAAGAATCTCATTCTCATCCACAGAATCACCTATCACAACAGCTCACTTCTTCTCCACCCTTCTGAGTCACAGAACCAGACTCCATCAGCACTATCCAAAGCAGAATACCTGTAATTAAGGGGAACATCCACAGGGGTAAAATGCACTGGCTGCCTAACCCCTTTCCCCCACCTGACAGTCACCCAGTTACATGTAATCTTGCACTTTGGGTCTACCCTGTTGATCAACTCCCCAGCCTCCTGGAAGATCTGAAGTTTATCCGGCTCTAATTCCTTAAGACAGTCTGAAAGCAGGTGCAGCTTAATACACTTTTTGGAGGTGTAGTTGTCAGAGACACTGGCGATCTTCCTGTCTTCCCACATCCCACAAGAGGAGCGTGCCAATATCTTGTCTAGAATCTCTACTCCTCTAACTATACAATAAAAAAGCAGGAAAGAAAGAGAAAAAATAAATAATCGACCTACTGCCTCTGCCAAAGCATACATTTCCCACTCTACCACTGACCCACTCACACAATAGCACTCCACTTAGACCCAACTTTTTTTTATTGGACCTTGAAGGTGCCTAATTATGCACAAACATCACCAAGCAAACTGTGACACACACAATCTTTAGGATTACCTTAAAGAATGTGCAAACTCCAACTGCTTATTCATTGACTGCTTAGTCAGGTAGATACCAAAAGACAAAAAGCATTGAGAAACAGCAATTTTGATTCTGGGGCACGGGAGAATGCAAAGCACCACAAAAATTGCTGCAAATCAGAGACAAATAATAATTTATAACAGGCTTTTAACAAAATAACTACAATACAAGTTATACATTGTTTGAATTAAGTGTGCAAAAATATTTTGTGGCTTGCCTTTTCTTCTTGCTTCCCACCCATTTTGGGTCAGAGTTCAGAAAGGGAATGCAATGATATTTTGATAGCTTATTGAATTAGTATTGCTTTTTTTATATATAAATCTCAGAAATGAAATTGTATCTAACCCTGGCTTCTGTCTGATAACTTTAAGTTGCCAAAGCTAAGACTATTTCCTGGTGAGGATGGATTCACAGAACGAAACCACGTGCAATTCATCACAACAATGACAGCCCTATTCTTTATTGGTATGATTGACTGAGTGCAAATTCTCACTTTATATTTCCATTATCTTATTCCCTGAAGGAAGATATGCCAAAAATTTGAAAATTCCCAAGGGATTAAAGTGCCAGTCATAGAGTGATGATATCACTACACTTCTTATTTTTGAGTAAAAATTGTATTTCCATTTTGTTTCACATTCATTCTGCCTTCGTGCAATACCCAAGAGTCACAGCTGAGTTCAGAGGGAGCATTTTCTGCTCCACTGATGGCTTGAGTACAAGCCCAATATCTTAAGGAGGCTTGAGACCAACTGAACAATGCCATGCATATTCAGATGAAAAGTCAACCTGTCAACTCAGGTGATTATAAACTGAATCCATAAGATTATCTGAATAGAATGCAAATTCTTCAACCAGCAGCACCAGAATAGATCTTTGTGTCACTTAGCTGTTGCATTTGTATATATTATGGCTACTCCATTTAAAAATAAAAATCATTGCAAAGGCTGTACAGCAATACAAGATGACCTATATTAATGATGCAAGTTGTTTTTGTTGTTCCTTGGTAGCAGAACATTTATTCACCAGCCAGTTCAAATCTTAGTTCTTTAACAATGTAATATACATGAGATAAACAGTATAATGTGCACAAGTGAGAAATTATCCATTTTGGTGCTAGTACTAGAAAACTGAAAATTATCAGAATGGCAATAGATTGGGAAAGGGGGAAAATGCTACAGCAGTCAAATTGTATTCTGGCATTCATAGCAAAGAAGTTTCAGAATAGGAGCAGGGATGTCTTTATTTCAATTGTACAGGACTTTTGTGAGATGATAACTTGAAATATCGTGTGCAATTTTGGTCTCATACTTAAAGGAAGACATTCTGGAAGGAGTTCAGCAATGTTTCCCCAGAATGATCCCTGAGATGGTGGGATTGATGCAAGAAAGATTGGGTCAATCAGACTTATATTCACTAGGGCTTATTAGATTGGGAAGACTATAACATTCCTAATTCCTCACAGTAATTCATCATAAATAGCTTATAAAATTCCAAGAGCAGTAAACAGATTAGATGCAGGAAGAATTTTCCTTAGAGTTGGTGAGCTCAGTGCTAGGGGTTATAGTTTAAGGCTGAAGTAATTCACTTGTGGTTGAGACGCGGAGCTTCTTCAGAGTGAAATCAAAGAAAACATCATTACATTATGATACTACTTTTCATGCTTCAGCAACACAGCCACCCACCCTGGACATTCTCATTTCTCCGCTTTCCTATTGAGCAGAAGACAAAAGCCTGAAAGCTTTGTACCACCAGGCTCAAGGTTAGCTTTCATTCTGCTGATATAAGGCTATTGAATGCTTCTTAATACAATATGATCTCTTCACCTCACAATTTATCTTGATAATTTTCACTTTTTGTTTATTGGTTTTATGTTCTATATGTGACAGTTTTCACTGCCAGATGAGCTCAATGCCTTTTATGCTCACTTTGACCAACAGAACATGGAGGAACCTTATGAATCCCACAGCACTGCACCCCCCAAGAGAGGAAAAAAAATTGCAAGTAACATGCATATACTCTGATAATAAAATTTACTTTGAACTAAATGACCCAGAGATTGTAGTCTCTGAGAACAACGTGACAGCATCCTTCAAGAGGGTGAACCCACTCAAAGCATCTGACCTTAGTGGTGGATCTGGCCAAGTACTGAAGATCCGGAGTGTTTACTGACATATTCAACATGTCATTTCATCTGCCTGAGGTACCCACCTGCTTCAAGCAGATTTCAAACATACTGGTGCCCAAAAATAACATAGTAACCTGCCTCAATGACAGTCATCCAGTGGCACTTGAATCCACGGTGATGAAGTGCTTTCAGAGATTTGTCGTGAAGTATAGAAACTCTTGCCTGAGGAGTGAATGGGATCCACCCCAATTTACCTACCACCTCAACACATAGAAAGTAGATGCATTTCATTGGCTCTTCTCTCAGCTCTGGAATATTTGGACTATAAAGGTGCATACATCAGGATGTTCTTCATTATCTACAGTTCAGCGTTCAACACCATCATCCCCTTGAAATAACCACACAGCTCCAAGACCTGGGCCTTGATATCCTTCCTTGCAGACCCTAGTCAGTATGGACTGGCAACAATATTTCCCCCCACAATCACTATCGGCACAGTGCACCACAAGGCTGTGCATTTAGCCCCCTACTCTATTCGCTTTATACTTCAGATTGTGAGGCTAAGTATACCTCCAATGTCAAATTTAAGTTTGCTGATGACACCACTATCATTTGTCAAATGAAAGATGGTGCCAATTGGCATAGAGGAGGACGACTGAAAACCTGGTTGAACGATGCCACAACAGCCTCTCACTCAACATCAGCATAACCAAAGAGTTTATTATTGACCATTAGAGGAAGAAAGCAGAGGTCCATGAGTCAATTCTCATTACGGGATCTGAGGTGGCCAGTAACTTTAAATTCCTTGGTTAAATTCAGGCCCTTGAACCAGCACGCATTAGTTCAACTCTGAAGTGATTCCACAATCTATGGACTCCCTTACAAGGACTCGACAACTCATGTTCTCAGTATTATCTGTTTATCTCTATTTATTTCATTTATTTGTTTGTTTGCAACTTGCACAGTTTGCCTTCTTTTATAGATTGGCTGTCAGCCTCCATGTATAGTTCTTCATTGATTCTATTGTATCGCTTTGTTCTATTGTGAATGCCTGCAAGAAAATGACTCTCAGAAAAAACATAGAAAATCTACAGCACAATACAGGCCTATCGGCCCACAAAGCTGTGCCAAACATGCCCTTACCTTAGAAATTACCTAGGGTTATCAATAGCCCTCTATTTTTCTATGCTCCATGTACATATCCAGAAGTCTCTTAAAAGACCCTATTGTGTCTGTCTCCACTACCATCACTGGTAGCCCATTCCACGCACTCACTACTCTCTACATAAAAAAAATTTACCCCCGAGATCTCCTCTGTACCTACTTCCAAGCACCTTAAAACTGTGTCCTCTCATACCAGCAATTTCAGCCCTGGGAAAAAGCCTCTGACGATCCACACAATCAATGCCTCTCATAATCTTATACCCCTCTATCAGGTCACCTCTCATCCTCCGTCGCTCCAAGGAGAAAAGGCCGAGTTTACTCAACCTATTCTCATAAGGCATGCTCCCCAATCCAGGCAACATCCTTGTAAATCTCCTCTGCACCCTTTCTATGGTTTCCACGTCCTGTAGCGAGGCGACGAGAACTGAGCACAGTACTCCACGTGGGGTCTGACCAGGCTCCTTTACAGCTGCAATATTACCTCTCGGCTCCTAAACTCAATCCCATAATTGATGAAGGCTAATGCACCGTATTCCTTCTTAACCACACAATCAATCTACGCAGCAGCTTTGAGTTTCCTATGGACTAGGAACCCAAGATCCCTCCGATCCTCCACACTGCCAAGAGTCTTACCATTAATACCACATTTTGCCAACATATTTGACCTACCAAAATGAACCACTTCACACTTACCTGGGTTGAACTCCATCTGCCACTTCTCAGCCCAGTTTTGCATCTTATCAATGTCCCGCGGTAACCTCTGACAGCACTCCCCCCACATGATCCATAACACCCGCAACCTTTGTGTCATCAGCAAATTTACTAACCCATCCCTCCACTTCCTCATCCAGGTCATTTATAAAAATTGCGAAGAGTAGGGGTCCCAGAACAGACCCCTGAGGCTGGGGTCTCCATGCAGAATATGACCCATCTACAACTACCCTTTGCCTTCTGTGGGCAAGCCAGTTCTGGATCCACAAAGCAATGTTACCTTGGATCCCATGTATCCTTACTTTCTCAATAAACACTGATGGGGTACCTTATCAAATGCCTTGCTGAAATCCATATACACTACATCTGCTGCTCTATCTTCATCAATGTGTTTCATCACATCTTCAAAAAAAATTCAATCAGGCTCATAAGGCATGACCTGCCTTTGACAAAGCCATGCTGACTATTCCTAATCATATTATGCTTCTCCAAACATTCATAAATCCTGCTTCTCAGGATTTTCTCCATCAACTTACCAACCACTGAAATAAGACTCACTGGTCTATAATTTCCTGGGCTATCTCTACTCCCTTTCTTGAATAAAGGAACAACATCTGCAACCCTCCAATCCTCCGGAACCTCTCCCGTCCCCATTGATGATGCAAAGATCAATGCCAGAGGATCAGCAATCTGCTCTCTCACCTCCCACATTAGCTTGGGTACATCTCATCCAGTCCCGGCAACTTATCCAGCTTGATAGTTTTCAAAAGCTCCAGCACATCCTCTTTCTCAATGTCTACATGCTCAAGATTTTCAGTCCACTGCAAGTCATCCCTACAATCGCTAAGGTCCTTTTCCATAGTGAACATTGAAGCAAAGTATTCATTAAGTACCTCCACTACCTCTTCCGGTTCCATACACAATTTTCCACTGTCACACTTGATTGGTCCTATTCTCTCACGCCTTATCCTCTTGCTCTTCACATACTTGTAGAACACCTTGGGGTCTTTCTTTAATCCTATCCGCCAAGGCCTTCTCGTGGCCTCTTTTGGCTCTCCTACTTTCATTCTTAAGCTTCTTCCTGCTAGCCTTATAATCTTCTAGATCTCTATCATTACCTAGTTTTTTGAACCTTTCGTAACCTTTTCTTTTCTTCTTGACTAGACTTACAACAGCCTTTGTACACCATGGTTCCTGTACCGTACCCTCCTTTCCCTGTCTCATTAGAACATACCTATGCAGAACTCCATGCAAATATCCCCTGAACATTTGCCACATTTCTTCCAAATATTTCCCTGAGAACATCTGTTCCCAATTTATGCTTCCAAGTTCCTGTCTGATAGCCTCATATTTCCCCTTACTCCAATTAAACGTTTCCCTAACTTATCTGTTCCTATCCCTCTCCAATGCTATGGTAAAGGAGATAGAATTGTGATCACCTTCTCCAAAATGCTTTCCCACTGAGACCCGACACCTGACCAGGTTCATTTCCCAACAGCAGATCAAGTACAGCCACTCCTCTTATAGACTTATGTACACGAGGAACCTTCCTGAACACATCTAACAAATGCCACTCTATCTAAACCCCTCGTTCTAGGGAGATGCCAATCAATATTTTGGAAATTAAAATCTCCCACAGCGACAACCCTGTTATTATTACACCTTACCAGAATCTGTCTCCCTGTCTGCTCCTCGGTGACCCCGTTACTATGGGGTGGTCTATTAAAAAAAAAACCCTTCCTGTTCCTAACTTCCACCCACAAAGACTCCGTAGACAATCTTTTCATAACTTCCTCCTTTTCTGCAGCTATGACAGTATCTCTGATCAACAGTGCCATGCCCCCACCTTTTGCCTCCATGTCCTTTCTGAAGCATCTAAAGTCTGGCACTCGAAGTAACCATTTCTACCCCTGAGCCATCCAAGTCTCTGATGGCCACAACATCACAGCTCGAAGCACTGATCCACGCTCTAAGCTCATCCACTTTGTTCATAATACTCCTTCCATTAAAATAGACACATCTTAAACCATCGATCTGCGCACATCCCTTCTCTATCACCTGCCTATCCTCCCTCTCGCACTGTCTCCAAATATTCTCTATTTTTGAGCCAACCACCTCTTCAGTTCAGTTCTCACCCCACAGCAACTCTAGTTTAAACTCTCCCCTTAGCAAACCTCCCCGCTAGGATATTAGTCCCCCTGGGATTCAAGTGCAACCTGTCCTTTTTGTACAAGTCACACCTGCCCCAAAAGAGGTCTCAATGATCCAGAAATTGGTGTGGGTGGAGAATTGGTTAGCAGACAGGAAGCAAAGAGTGGGAATAAACGGGACCTTTTCAGAATGGCAGGCGGTGACTAGTGGGGTACCGCAAGGCTCAGTGTTGGGACCCCAGTTGTTTACAATATATATTAATGACTTGGATGAGGGAATTAAATGCAGCATCTCCAAGTTTGCGGATGACACGAAGCTGGGTGGCAGTGTTAGCAGTGAGGAGGATGCTAAGAGGATGCAGGGTGACTTGGATAGGTTGGGTGAGTGGGCAAACTCATGGCAGATGCAATTTAATGTGGATAAATGTGAAGTTATCCACTTTGGTGGCAAAAATAGGAAAACAGATTATTATCTGAATGGTGGCCGATTAGGAAAAGGGGAAGTGCATCGAGACCTGGGTGTCATTATACACCAGTCATTGAAAGTGGGCATGCAGGTACAGCAGGCGGTGAAAAAGGCGAACGGTATGCTGGCATTTATAGCGAGAGGATTCGAGTACAGGAGCAGGGAGGTACTACTGCAGTTGTACAAGGCCTTGGTGAGACCACACCTGGAGTATTGTGTGCAGTTTTGGTCCCCTAATCTGAGGAAAGACATCTTTGCCATAGAGGGAGTACAAAGAAGGTTCACCAGATTGATTCCTGGGATGGCAGGTCTTTCATATGAAGAAAGACTGGATGAACTGGGCTTGTACTCGTTGGAATTTAGAAGATTGAGGAGGGATCTGATTGAAACGTATAAGATCCTAAAGGGATTGGACAGGCTAGATGCGGGAAGATTGTTCCCGATGTTGGGGAGGTCCAGAACGAGGGGTCACAGTTTGAGGATAGAGGGGAAGCCTTTTAGGACCGAGATTAGGAAAAACTTCTTCACACAGAGAGTGGTGAATCTGTGGAATTCTCTGCCACAGCAAACTGTTGAGGCCGGTTCATTGGCTATGTTTAAGAGGGAGTTAGATATGGCCCTTGTGGCTACAGGGGTCAGGGGGTATGGAGGGAAGGCTGGGTTCTGAGTTGGATGATCAGCCATGATCATAATAAATGGCGGTGCAGGCTCGAAGGGCCGAATGGCCTACTCCTGCACCTATTTTCTATGTTTCTATGTTTCTATGTTTCTAAATCTGAATCCCTGCTCCAATCCCTCAGCCACACATTTACTCTCCACCTCATTCTATTCCTATACTCACTGTCACATGCAGTGAGATTACTACCTTTGTGGTTCTGCTTCTCAACTTCCTTCCTAACTCCCTGTAGTCTGTTTTCAGGACTTCCTCCCTTTTCCTACCTATGCCGTTGGTACCACTATGTACCACAACCTCTGGCTGTTCTCCTTCCCACTTCAGGATATCATGGACGCGAACAGAAACATCCCAGACCCTGGCACCTAGGAGGCAAACTACCATACGTGTTTCTTTCCTGCATCCACAGAATCACCTGTCTGACCCCCTAACTACAGAGTCTCCTATTATTGCTGCCCTCTTCCTTTCCTTACCCTTCTGAACCACAGGGCCAGACTCTGTGCCAGAGGCGCGACCACTGTTGCTTGCCCCAGGTAGGCTGTCCCCTCCAACAGCACTCAAGCAGGAGTACTTATTGTTAAGGGGGACAGCCACAGGGGTACATCTCTAGCATCTGACTCTTGCTCTTCCTTCTCCTGACTGTTACCGACTAATCTGTCTCCCGAGGCCCCAGTGTGGCTACCCGCCTATAGCTCCTCTCTATCACCTCCTCACTTTCCCTGACCAGGCAAAGGTCATCGAGCTGCATCTCCAGTTCCCTAACGCGGTCCCTAACAAACTGCAGCTCAACACACATGGCGCAGATGTGGCCATCCAGGAGGCTGGGAGTCTCCAGGACTTCCCACATCTGACACCGAGCACAGAACACCAGCCTCACACACATACTTCCTGTCTGTATTCTACACAGGCAACTACCTCACCTCGACCCATTATTGTCTGAGCCCCGTTGAACCAAAGCCTTCCTACTCTGTCTCCCTCTACTGTTGCCCGCTCTATAAAGCTGTCTTCTTTTAAACTCTTCGCTGTTCGAACTGACCAACATCCATGCACTTGAGCAGTCGTGCCTCGATCAAACTGCTGAAGAAATAACCACGGAAATAATCTTAGGGTGGTATATAGGGACATATAGGTATTTCGGTAATAAATTTATTTTGAACGTTGCACTTCACTTTCTCTGGAGCTGCTACACTGTATTCTGCATTCTGTTATTGTTTTACCTTGCACTACCTCAACACAATGTGTAATAAATTGATCTGTATGAATAGCATCCAAACAAAGTTTTCCCCTGCCTTGATATATGTGATAATAATAAACTAATTTGAATTGTATTAAATTTATTCAGGAAGGATTTAGATTTGTTCTTGGGGATTAGGTGCCGAATTTCAAAAAGGGTACTAAATTTGGTTTAACAGTCATGATTGTACCAAATGTTAGAGCAGGCCTCCGGGATCATCTGGACAACTCTGCTGTTCTCTGTACTATGGTAGAACTACACACAATTCTTTATGTCAGGGATCCCACCCTCTTTGCTCATGGACTATTTCAGGGAGGAGTCTACGTAGCATCCACACCAGGACCACCAGGCAAAAACAGTTATATTCCCCCATACTAAGGCTAATCAACATCTTCACTCACTAACCCACCTCTCCAGCTTCCCCACCACCACTAGGTTATTATTTCTTGTCAGAGTCACCTCAAGTACAGACACTCCTGTGCCTAGCATCACTTTGTGCACATACAATCAATGTATATACACTATCTAATATATTTAGTGTTTTTATTATGATCTTACAGTTTTTTTTTTATTCTACATCGGATCTGGAGTAACAATTATTTCGTTCTCCTTAAACACGCTTGTTACTGGAAATGACATTAAACAGCTTAAACAAAAACCTCGCTTCAACACACAACAGGTAGTTCAATTACTGTCCCTGAGAAGACACTATTGACTCGTGAGAAACGGTTAACTAGGTTGAGCCTATGCCCATTGAATTGCAAAAGACAAAAGGAGGTCGCATTGGAACATTTATGCTCCAAGGGTACATGCAGACTATAGAAACTCAATTTTGACTCCATAGAAAGGACATAACCCATTGGAGGTGTGTGTCTAGAAGACTTGTTTGCTTACACATGCATTCCATGTCAACACAAGTTTAGTTGCTTTCAACAACAGAGGAGTAGTAGATGCAACGATCTTTTAAGTGTGTAACTTCCCACACCATATGTAAACTCAATGCAAATATTTAAATTGATTGAAACTGGTTCTTCACCTTAAACACCATTAAATTGAACTTGACTTTAAGTGTAACACACAAAAAATGCTGGAGCAACTCAGCAGGCCAGGCAGCAGCTATGGATAAAAAAGTACAGTCAACATTTTCTCTTGTTTGTGATTTGATTTCAAGTGTAACTGCATTTAAATTATTGAAATGGTGTTTGATCACTAGAAATGCAAGTCAAAAGTGTGGCTTCCTAGCATGGTAAAATTGTTTCAAAAAGCTGGCATGGTTATCAGAAAGGAGAGGAGAACAGTTGTGAAGTCAAAGGGGTAAAACCTACTGCTATTGAGGGGAAAGCTCATTTTCTGCTTAATGACTAGTCAGGCTTTATCAGAAAAGGACGAATTCTCTGCCAGAAAGCAATTGTAGCTGACCTGGTTTGTCACCAGAAGTCATGCCTCACTGCATCATCAGTGGATGGATCCCTAGATGGCTATGAATATTTTCAAGGTATAGCCTGTCACTTCAAAAGGTAGAGGGAAAGTGAAGTGTATCATAATGTCAGTTTTTATGTCAAGGTATTGGTATTCTTTCAACTTTAACCACAGAATAAAAATTCCTGTTATTTGTTATTTACTAATACCTCAACTGAATTCCTACACAACCACTAATAATTCAGTTATTGGCCAATTGTGAGCATAGGTAGACAGACAAGGAAATAAAATGGTCCTGCAAGAGTGCTTCAGTCAACTGTATCACTAGCTTTAGCAACCTATCAAGTCACTAAAGTCACCACACCTCTTCCATAATTTCTGAAAGGACCCAGTTAATGTTAACCATACAGCAACAACATGGATTTGTTTTACTTTAGTTTTATGAACATTCACATTATCTCAGCCATCCTGGTTTGTTGTGCTATATAGATGACTCCAGTGTTGCAAGGACATGTATAGAGAAGGGTGCGCCCCCCCAAAAAGGGCCAGTAACATCCTGAAGGATTCCACCCACCCTGCTCATGGACTATTTGTCCGACTAACATCAGGAAAGAGGCTATGCTGATCCACACCAGGACCACCAGTCTCAAAAACAGTTACTTTTCCTAAGGAGCAAGGTTGATCAATACCTCCACCTATTAATAAGTATTGCATCATTTCCTGTCAGGCACCTTACGTACAGACACTGATGTACCAAGCGTCATTTATGATTTTTACAATTAAACTATGTATAAGCTATTTAGTGTATTTATATTTTGTGATTATTTTTGTGTTCTTTATCCTATTTTTTTTTTATTGATACTGCACCGGATCTCGAGTAGCAATTATTTCATTCTCCTTTACACTTGTGTATTTGAAATGACATTAGACAATCTTGAATCTTGCATTCAAGACCTAGGGGGTACAAGGGTACACTGCAGTACTTTGAAAATGGCATCAGAGGTAGACATAATGGTGAAAAATGCACATAGCATGCTTGGCTTCATTGAAAGGAGCACTGAGTACGAGAGTTGAAATAGCATGTTACGGTCGTAAAAGATGTCAGTGAGACAACACCTATAATATTCAGTTGTCACACAATGTGAATTGATGGTTGGTGGTGTCGTGGCATCAGTACCTGACTTCAAGGCGAATGGTGCCGAGTTCAAATCCGGCTGGCTCCCTGCACCCTCTCCACCTGTGCCGGATTGTGCACTGAGCTGGCAACTTGGCCTGGCCTCATTAAAAATGCACAAACGTTTGTAGATAAATGCTAATAAAATGGCAAAAATGCTGCCTGCTGTGCCACAAGATGCAAAAAAGAATAACAACAATACTAAATACATTTAAACTGATTCATAATGGGAAAGTACAGGGATTATGGAAGAAATGCAGACTTATGGCACTAGCTCAGGAGGGCAGCTTGATTATTACAGGTAAACTAGGCCTGTTTCTGTGATGTTGGATCCAACTGTTTAATTCTTTGATTAGACTGCTCAATTGTTATTTTCTTTGAGTTTGATAATTAATTACCTACTTGTATCTTATGCAAAATAAGGAACACCTACTATTCCATACTTTGCATATCAGTAAATCAGATCACTTTGCTGTCCTTCTATATGCATACAAGTAGAGGCTAAAGAGAGAGCTCCAGAGATCAGGACAACAAAGAGGTGGTTGCAGGAGGCAGAGGAGTGGTTATGGGATTGCTTTGTGGACTTGGCTGGGTTCAAGGACTCATCTGGGGATCTGAATGACCACACCATAGCTGTCATGGACTTTATTAAAACAGTCATGGATGAGTGTGTCCCAACAAAGTCATTCAGAACCCTGGATGAACCATGAGATCCACAATATGCTGAGGGCTGGATCAGAGGCATTCAAATCTAGTGACCAAGAAAGTTATAAGAGGTCCAGGTACAATCTCCAGAAAGCCATCCATGGGCAAAATGGCTGTTCCGGAATAAACTTGAAACAACAAAGGATGCTCAGCAGTTGTGGTAGGGTTTCAACACTATCACCTCTTATAAAGCTAAACCAAGTGACATAGTGTTTCGCTTTGACCTTGAAAGCATGGAGAAACCATCACAAAATTCCCCGATGATACTGCGATTTCTGTCTGAGGCCTTCATGAAGGTTAATCCATGAGAGGTATCTGGCCAATATGGGGTACCTGGCCAAGTGCAAAAAACCCGTGCTGATCAACAAGCTGGAGTGTTCACTGAGATCTTAACCTCTTGCTTTGGTAGTCTGAAGTACCCACCTGCTACAAACAGACTTCAATTATACCAGTGCCCATGAAGAAAGTGGTAACGTACCTCAATGACTATCAAACAATAGCACTTGCATCCAAAGTGATGAAGCGTTTTCAGAGGTTGGTAATGAAACACATCAACCCCTGCCTGAGAAGTGACTTGGATCAGCTCCAATTTGCCTATCAGAGCAACAGGTCCACAGCAGTTGTCATCTAATTGGCTTTTCACTTAACCCTGGAACATCTGGACTGCAAAGATACATACAGCAGGATGTTCTTTACCAACTACAACTCAGCATTCAATACCATCATCCCCACAAAATTAATCAATAATCATCAAGACATTGGCATCAATACCACTTGTGCCATCAGATCCTTGATTTTTGTACTTGCAGACCCTGGTCAGCTCAGATTAGCAGCAACATCTCCTTCACTATCTCCATCAGTACAGGTACACAACAAGGCTGTATGTTTATTCCCCTGCCCTACTCACTTTACATTTACGACTGTGTGGCTAAGCACAGTTCCAAAGCCCTATTCAAGCTTACCGACAACACGACTGCTGTACACTGAATCAAAGGTGGTGACGAAATCAGCATATAAGAGGGAGACTGAAAATCTGACTGAATGGTGCCATAACTACAACTTCTCACTCAGTGTCAGCGAGACCAAGGAGCTAATTATTGACTTCAGCAAAGGAAACCAGAAGTCCATGAGGCAGCTCTCATTGGAGGATCAAAGGTAGACAGAGTCAGGATTTTTAAATTCCTCATTATTATGGAAGACCTGTCCTGGGCCCAGCACACAAGTTCAATTATGAAGAAAGCATGTCAGCCCTTCTACTTCCCCAAGAGTTTGCGAAGATTTAGTATGACATAAAACTTTGACAAACTTCTATAGATGTTTAGTGGAGAGTATATTGACTGGCTGCATCACAGCCTGCTATGAAAACACCAATGCCCTTGAACAGAAAATACCACACAAAGAAGTGGATGACCCGTTCCATTATGTGTAAAACCCTCCCCACCGCTGAGCACATCTAGACGAAACATTGTCACAGGAGAGCAGCATTCATCATCAGGGACCACCAGCACACAGGACATGCTCTTTTCTCACGGCTGCCATCAGGAGGAAGGTACAGGAGCCTCAGGATTCACACCACCAGGTTCTGAGACTCCTCAAAAATCAAAATCTTGAACCAGAGGGGCTACCTTCACTCTACTTCACCTACCTATTCACTGAACTGTTCAAAATGGACTCACATGGAAGTTGCTCTTTATCTCAGGTTCTCGATACTTACTTATTTATTATTACTTTATTTTTGTATTTGTTCAATTTGTTGTCTTTATCACATTGGTTGCACATGCAAGTTGGTGTGGTCATTAATTAATCTTATTATGGTTATTATTCTATTACAGATTTATTGAGTATGTCCATAAGAAAATGAATCTCAGTGTTGTATATATTTGTGAGCATACTTTGGTAATAAATTTACTTTAAACATTGAATTTTAATATGCCTCTATTCATTATACTAAGTATAATTCTGGAAATCTCCGGAAGCTTCTTTGTAATGCATTGTTTGAATAATGACTTTCTAATTGGTTACCTCTTGTGTAAATTTGAATGAAATTTTTCCTTATCTGTGGGTTTAAATATACGTTTGTAGTTGTTATCTGCTAGGCACTGTCTTCGCTCCTTCGTCTCTCTTTGTTTAGTAGATCTCTATTACCATCTATTCAACCTTCCTTTGCTCTATCAACTCTTAATAAAACGACCATGAAGCAGCAAGTTTCGTGCCTCATTCCTGAATTCTGAAAGAACCTTGTATTAAGCATCAAAATCTAACAGTGCTGTACAACTTATTTTACAGTATTGATTTTAATGCTATTTTTACTCTGAAAATATAGTATTACTTTAAAGTTGTCTTCTCCTATCTCCACATGCAGAGAATAATAGAATTACAAATGCTTCTCCCAAGACTTACCCAAAATTATTCATGAATCAATGTATTAACATTTCCTTTAAGAAATCTCAGCTACTTTCAGAACAAGCAGATCAGATGCATAGGATGTAAATTATTACAAATTGTACTTGAAACAATGAAAACAAGCCCCTGACATTTAGAGTTTAGAGTTAAATTTATACTTTTTCTTTACAGGCTGCAAGACTTTGATTTAGGAATTTACAATTCCATATATCAGCTTAGCTGCCGGATTGCCTGTGCCAAATCTGACAGAGAAAATGGTTGAACTGAATTGATTTTTTCTATTATTTTAAAAAGGAATGAGCAGAACGAAAAACATAATAAATGATATTAGTAAAGTATATAAACATATAACAATTACAGCACGGAAACAGGCCATCTCGGCTCTTCTCGTCCATGCCGAACGCTTACTCTCACCTAGTCCCAACTACCTGCACTCAGCCCATAACCCTCCATTCCTTTCCTGTCCATATACCTGTCCAATTTTTTTTTTTAAATGACAAAATCGAACCTGCCTCTACCACTTCTACTGGAAGCCTGTTCCAGTATTCAACTGGTTCTCAGCACCGCGCTGCAGACGTTTGAAATGATATGAAGCCCATTTTAAATCAGCCTGTTACCAACACAAGACTGATTTTAACATCATTTGTACAAGCTATGTCTGAAGCTTTAATTGTTGTTATATGTTGGTCAACATGTCCACTACCAATCTCTATCTCTCAGTGGAATCTCTTCCTCACTGTACCTCGTGGCAAGACAGAAAATTGGCATCAGATGAAGCCAAGATATTAGTTGCACAGTAAGGCTCTTCATCCCCTATGGCAATGTTATGGAAAGCACAAATTAAGATGAGTCATGGTAGTTATTTCAAGTACTGTAGTACAAAATTAGTAACCAAAGGTTCACGTTCCTCAGGTATTGAACAAACTCAAGTGTCCTTAAAGATACAGTGCCCATAAAAAGTATTCACCACACCCCCCCCCCCACAAGTTTTCATGTTTTACGATATTGAATCACGGTGAACTTAGATTTTTGACACTGATCAACAGAAAAGACTCTTGTGTCAAAGTGAAAACAGACTTCTACCAATTGGTCTACATTTATTATACACAAAATATTGGATTGGATAATTACTCACCCCCTTCAAGTCAGTATTTAGTAGATATACCTTTGGCAGCAATTGCAGCCTTGAGTCTGTGTGGATAGGTCTCTATTATTTTTGCACATCTGGACAGTACAATTTCTCCCCATTCTTCTTTACAAAACTGCTCAAGCTCTGTCGGATTGCATGGGGATCATGCGTGAACAGCTCTTTTCAAGTCCTGCCACAAATTCTCAATTGCATTGAGGTCTGGACTCTGTCGTGGCCACTCCAAACATTAACTTTGTTGCATTTCAGTCATTCCTGTGTTGCTTTGGCTTTATGCTTGGGTCATTGTCCTGATGGGAAACAGGTCTTGTCCCAAGTCGCAGTGCTCTTGCAGATCGCATCAAGTTTTCCAGAGGATTTCCCTGTATCTTGCTGCATTCATTTTACTCTCTACCTTCACAAGCCTTCCAAGGCCTACTGCAGTGAAGCATCCCCAGAGCATGACGCAGCCACCACCATGCTTCACGGCAGGGATGGTGTGCTTTGATGTCGTGTGGTATTTGACTTACACCAAAGATAGCGCTTAGCCTGATGGCCAAAAAGCTCAATTTTGGTTTAATCAGACTATAGAACTTTTTCCACCCGACGTCAGAGTCTCCCACATGCCGTCTGGCATACTGTAGCCAAGATTTTATGTGAGTTTTCTTTCAACAGTTGCTTTCTCTTTGCTGCTCTCCCATAAAGCTACCACTGTTGAAGCAGCCAGGCAACAGTTGTTGTATGCGCAGTCTTACCCATCTTAGCTACTGAAAGTTGTAACTCCTTCAGAGTTTCCATAGGTCTCCTAGTGACCTCCTTCACTAGTCCCATTCTTGCACAGTCACTCAGTTTTTGAGGACACTGCTCTAGGCAGATTTATAACTATACCATATTCTTTCAACTTTGCTTATGATTAACTTAACTGTATTCCTAGGGATCTTCAGTGACTTGGACATTTTCTTGTCTCCATCTGCTGACTTATGCTTTTCAATAACCTGCTTTGGAGAGTTGCTTAGAATGTTCTTTTGCTTTCATGGTGTAGTTTGTGCCAGGATACTGACTCACCAGCAGTTAGACCTGTCTGTCTGTATCTTGTTTTACGGCGGTTGGCATCCAGCTTAATGGTGCATTACCGCCACAGCAGTTAGACCTTCCAGATATGAGTGTATTTTATTACAATCAATTGAAACACCTTGACTGCACACAGGTGATATCCATTTAACTAATCATGTGACTTCTGAAACCAATTTGCTGCACCAGTTATGATTGGTGTATCACATTAAAGGAGTGAATACTTATACAATCAATTATTTTGTTTCTTATATTTTTAAATAAGTTAGATCACATTGTAGAGATCTGTTGTCATTTTGACACAAAAGGGTCTTTTTCTGTTGATCAGTATTAATAAAAGCCAAATTAAATCTACTGTGTATCAATGTTGTAAAACAATAAAACACAAAAACTACCATGGTGAATACTTTTTAAAGCCACCGTATGAGCTTTAAAGAGTAGAATGGAGAACAAATTAAAAACAACCATAAAAAATGTGTTTTCCTTATTTCTTACTTTAACCATTCCTTATTTACTAACAAAATTGGCAACATTATTAATTACACAGAGTATATCTATAACAATTCTTTTGCAAGTTCACAATGATGCATTCATATTTTAAGCAAATTTCTTATAAATATTAGTACTGGAAATTCTTATAATGCAAATATTTAATTCAGCTGATTTGACTTTTTGGGAATAGAATGAAAGTAAAAGCTTACAGTTAACTAACTTGCCCTTGTAATATTCATTTGTTTGCTACAACTCCCATGCGGAATGTTTAACAAAAGGTTAAAACTATGCATGGAGTAAAACCAGACAACAGGGCAGAGAACCAAAGCATGATTTTTAACAACGTGGGTTATGACCATAGAAAAAAACTGGCTGGAGTTACTTCACCCTCCAGTGTAAGACCTTGACTGGTTTGTGTTGCTACTCTCAGAGGCCACTGGTTTGAGTTACTTCCCTCAGAGGGACTACAGGATCCTAATTCTCTCGGTGATGTTATTGACATTCTGAGATTTAAGGATTGGAATGTAATTCATATTGGCTTCTTTCAGTCCTATGTTTTTTTTTGTGGTTTTGCCTGTTTTCTCTTGTTGCTGATTGTCAGCCTGGGGGTTTGGGTAAACTGTTATTTTTTGTGCAAAGGAGGAGTTGGGGGGGTGTTGCGGTTTGTGAGTTTTTATTTCTTTTTCTTTTTGTGCTGGAGGGGATTGATGTCTTTCTTTCAACTGCTTCTATGGTTTTCTGTATTTTATGGCTATCTGGAGAAGACAAATTGCAGAGTTGTATTCTGCATGCATACTTCAATAACAAAATGGACCTTTGTTTATTTCAGCGCATCAAAAATCAAACTTAGAGAAATTAGTGAAAAATTCACTCATTTTCTTTCATTAGGCTCATTTTATTAGGCACAAGGACATACCACCTTTAATTAACAAAAAAGTTAACTTAAGACTACACATGAATTAGAATATGATGTACCCCATGATGTAGTTACAATTGGATTACAAAATAAACTGAAGTATCTACCTTAACTACAGAATACAATCAACATATACACATTTACATATCCTCATTACCAAAGAAATGGAATATTCCACCGTGTTTGGTGGGAAAGGGACCACAAAGCCAACCTGAGCATATCAGCTCAGTTAAGAACCCAGGAGAAGATAGTGTGAAACAGCAAAACTCTCAATACAATCGCACACATACAGTTAAGTACAAATAAGAATGAAATTAAACTAAGGATTAGTGCCTGACTCTGCATCTATGTGAGATTGCAGGGGGGAAACAGTGGGTTAATTATGAGATACCAGGGAAGTCACTGAAGTGCATAGGCTCACCACAATGACAGCAGAATGACATGGCAACGTTTGTGTGAGAATGAATGTGTGTGTGTGTACAAGGATTGTGTTTAGTCTATCACAATGATGAAGACAAAAATACAAAAAGTACAAAGCAACACACACCAAATGCTGTAGGAACTCAGCAGGCCATAAGATATAGGAGCAGAGTTACGCCATTTGGCCCATCAAGTTTTCTCTGCCATTTCATCATGGCTGATCCAGTTTTCCTCTCAGCCCCAATCTCCTGCCTTCTCCCTGTATCCCTTCATGCCTTGACCAATCAAGAATCTATCAACCTCTGCCTTAAATAAACATAAAGGCAGCCTCCACAGCTGACTGCAGCAACAAATTCCATAGCTTCACTACTCTCTGACTGAACAATTCCTCCTCATCTCCATTCTAAAATGACACGCCTCTATTCTGAGGCTGTGTCCTCTAGTCTTAGACTCTCCTACCATAGGAAACATCCTCTCCATATCTACTCTATCAAG
The DNA here is from genome assembly GCF_963921235.1 of Mobula hypostoma. Lineage (NCBI taxonomy): Eukaryota > Metazoa > Chordata > Chondrichthyes > Myliobatiformes > Myliobatidae > Mobula > Mobula hypostoma. Next base: position 58,760,652 of record NC_086104.1, on the reverse strand, counting down.
GCCTTGCACCATTCGATAGGTTTTAATGAGGTTGCCCCTCATTCTTCTGAATCCCAGTGAGTGCAGGCCCAGAGCTATCAAATACTCTTCATGTGACAAGCCATTCAAACCTGGAATCATTTTTGTGAACATCCTTTGAACCCTCTCTAGTTTCAGCACATCCTTTTTAAGAAAAGTGGCCCAAACCTGCTCACAATACTTCAAATGAGGCCTCACCAGTGCTAAAAAAATCTCAACACTATATCCTTGCTTTTATATTCTAGTCATCTTGAAACGAATGCTAACATTGCATTTGCTTTCCTTATCTCAGACTCAACCTGCAAATTATCCTCTAGGAAATTCTGCACAAGGGACTCCTAAACCCCTTTGCACTTCAGATTTTAGTATTTTCTCTCTATTTATACAATGGTCAACTCTCTCATTTCTTCAACCAAAGTGCATGACCATATACTTCCTGACACTGTATTCCATCTACCATTTCTTTGCCCATTCTCCTAACCTGTCTAAGTCCTTCTGTAGTCTCTCTACTTCCTCAAACCTACCTGCCTTCCACCTATCTTTGTATCATCTGCAAATATGCTACAAAGCCATCAATTCCATCATACAAATCATTAAAATATAACGTAAAAAGAATTAGACCTGACACAGACCCCCTGTGGAACACCACTGGTCACCAACAGCGAACCAGAAAAGGCTCCCTTTATTCTCACTCTTTGTCTCCTGCCAATCAGTCACTGCTTTATCCATGCTAGGATCTTTCCTGTAATACCATGGGCTTGTAGATGGTTAAGCAGCCTCATGTGTGGTACCTTGTCAAAGATCTTCACAAAATCCAAGTACACAACATCAACTGATTCTCCTTTGTCTATCCTGCTTGCTATTTCTTCAAAGAATTCCAACAGATTTGTCATGCAGGATTTTCCCTTGAGGAAACCATGCTGACTATGACCTATTTTATCAGGTGCCTCCAAGTACCCCAAAAACACATCCTTAATAATCGACTCCAATATCCTCCCAATCACTGAGGTCAGACTAACTGACCTGTAGCTTCCTTTCTTCTGCCTCTCTCCCTTCTTGAAAAGTGGAGTGACATTTGCAATTTTCCAGTCTTCAGGAACCATCCCAGAACCTAGTGATTCTTTAAAGATCATTGCTAATGCCTCCACAATCACTTCAGCTACCTGTTTCAGAACCCTGGGGTGTACACTATCTTGTCCAGGTGACTTATCTACCCTCAGACCTTTCAGTTTCCCAAGAACCTTCTCTCTAGTTATGGGAACTTCACACACTTCATGAGCCCTGACACCTGGAACTTCCACCGTACTGCTGGTATCTTCCACAGTGATGGCCTAAAAACTCAACTGTTTGTTCATTTCCATGGATGCAGCCTGATCTCTGAGTTCCTCCAGCATTTTCAAGAAGACAAAGATTTCTTCAAGTGGAACTATGAAAACTTTTTTCAAGAAACTTTTTTCCACAACATTGCCGTGGGGGATGGAGATCTTTACTGTGAAACTACTACTTTGGCTTCAGCTGATATCAACTTCCTGTTATCAACAAGGTGCAATGAGGAGGAAATTCCACTGAGGATGGAATCAGAATCAGAATCAGGTTTATTATCACTGGCATGAGACGTGAAATTTGTTAACTTAGGAGAAGCAGTTCAACGCAATACATAATCTAGCAGAGAGAGAAAAAAAAAATAATAATAAATAAAATAAAACATAATAAATAAACAAGTAAATCAATTACATATATTGAATAGATTATTTAAAAAAGTGGAAAAACAGAAATACTGTACATTAAAAAAGTGAGGTCGTGTCTAAAGCTTCAAAGTCCATTTAGGAATCGGATGGCAGAGGAGAAGAAACTGTTCCTGAATCGCCGAGTGTGTGCCTTCAGGCTTCTGTATCTCCTACCTGATGGTAACAGTGAGAAAAGGGCATGCCCTGGGTGCTGGAGGTCCTTAATAATGGACGCTGTCTTTCAGAGACACCGCTCCCTAAAGATGTCCTGGATACTTTGTAGGCTAGTGCCCAAGATGGAGCTAACTAGATTTACAACCTTCTGCAGCTTCTTTCGGTCCTGTGCAGTAGCCCCTCCATACCAGACAGTGATGCAGTCTGTCAGAATGCTTTCCACGGTACAACTATAGAAGTCTTTGAGCGTATTTGTTGAAATATCGCTTCAAACTCCTAATAAAGAATAGCCACTGTCTTGCCTTCTTTATGACTACACCAATATGTTGGGACCAGGTTAGATCCTCAGAGATCTTGACACCCAGGAACTTGAAGCTGCTCACTCTCTCCACTTCTGATCCCTCTATGATGATTGGTATGTGTTCCTTCGTCTTACCCTTCCTGAAGTTCACAATCAGCTCTTTCGTCTTACTGATGTTGAGTGCCAGGTTGTTGCTGTGGCACCATTCCACTAGTTGGCATACCTCACTCCTATACGTCCTCTCGTCACCACCTGAGATTCTACCAACAATAGTTGGTAGATTGGTACTGGACATGTTGACCAACAAAGAGCAAGAATTAAAGCTTCGTATATGAATTAGGTGAATGATGTGCCAATGTTAAAATCTGACAGGAGCTGGTACCCGGCTGATTAAAATAGGCTTCCCATCATTGCAACTGTTTGGAGTGCTATGCCAAGAACTAGTTGAATAGTTTACTGATATCATTCATCATATGCCTTCTGTCTGCTCCCTCTTTTTAAAAAAAAGTAGAATAAATTAATGCAGTTCAACTATTTTCTTTGTCAGTAGTTCGAGTAATTAGAGCATCAATGGAGATGAGGTAAGGAGCGCATAAAGCCCAGAAAGGTATTTTTGCTTTTGCTAAATTTTAAGCTGTAAGAAATATCAACTCTTTCTCATATTCTTTGGACAAATAATGAGTGGTTAAGGGTCGAAACAGTCTGTGAAGGTTGGGAACCACCTGATGATATCTGCTCCTGGCTGAAGGCTACGGTTACCTGAAAAGGTATCTGGAGAATGCACCTTAACAGGTGTATGTAACAAGTAACCTCTGGTTTGTACCAGTGGCTTCCAGGAAAGACTGGATGGCAACCGAGGAAGGTCGGTGATGCTGGAGAGACAGCTGACCTCCAGGAAAGACTGGCAGGGGCTCACTAGGCTAGCAACCTTGTGGGCAGCACTCGCAAGAGGGCACCACTCAAGCTACGATTGAACACGGAGAGCAATACTCCCAGAGTCTCCCGAAAGAGGGGAAGGATGAGAGACTCAACAGGACGGTCATACCGGCAACAGCCAGGACAGGAAACACGACTACGAGGAAGCTAAAGCAAACAACACTGACCGGAGAGGAATTCACGGTAAGGTGTCATTGCGGGAAAGTCTGCAAAAACATCAGAGGGCTCAAGATACATCAGAGCAGGTCTAGATGTGGATCAATGGTGACTCAAGAGCAGCGCACGGACTTAGTGTCCGGTGAGCCGAAGGAGAATTCCATCCAGGAAGCACCCCACAGAGCTGAAGATCTCTCCACACTTGAGTCACCTCAGCACCAAAGAATAGACCAAGTGAGTTCCTCTTTGGCTACCCCAATCAATTCGTCAAGGAAAGACAGGATCAAATGGCTTGGATCGTCAGACAATGTCACCTGGATACAGTTCAATGATGATCTAGACAGCATCCTGGAAGTTGCCTTAGCAGATCCAGTACACAGAAATATTGACTCACTCACAGCCATAGCATACAATCTAGCTAAGGAACGATTTGGCCCAATGGAGCGGAGAAGCCAGCCCGAGTTACCACGGCAACCAAATAGGAGGGAAAGGGAGGTTCGTTGTTTGAGAGGCGAATTAAAGACGCTCAACAAAAGGTTTAAAATCAGCTCACCAGCCGAAAAAGAAGGTATTAAGGACTTAACCAGTATGTTGCAGGAAAAGCTGTGCAAACTCCGGAGGGCGGACGGCAAAGAAGGAAGAAAGAGAAAAGGCGAGCGCAGCTTGTGAGAGACCCATTCAGCTTCACCAGTACTCTTCTCAGCCAACAAAAATCTGGTATACTATCCAGCTCGAAGCCAGAGGTAAAGGAGTTCTTGCAGGAGACACACAGCGACCCATGGAGGGGTCAGGGATAGGAACCAATCGGGCTGTGCACAGACCGGAAAAACCATCAACTGAGCTGAATGTGAAGGAGCCTACGTGGCAGGAAATCCTGGACATCATCCGGAAAGCTAAAGCATCGGCTGCCCCAGGCCCAAGTGGCATACCTTATAAGGTGTACAAGAAATGCCCAAAACTTCTTCGGAGGCTGTAGAAGGTTATGAGAAAGATCTGAGCCACAGGTGTTATTCCATCAAGTTGGAAATTGGCAGAGGGATGCTTTATTCCAAAGGAAGAGGATTCTTCCACAGTTGCCCAGTTTAGGACAATTTCTCTCCTGGATGTGGAATGTAAGATTTTCTTTTCTGTGCTCGCAAGAAGGCTGACTTCTTACATGACGCAGAACCGATATATCAACACATCCATCCAGAAAGGCGGTATTCTAGGCTTTTCGGGGTGTCTGGAACACACCTCAATGATTAGCCATTTGATCCATGAGGCCAAGCAGAAAAAAGGCGACCTAACAGTTGTCTAGTTAGACCTCGCAAACGCCTACGGGTCTATTCCACATTACCTCATCCCAGAAGGTCTTGACCACTACTACATCCCAGTGGCTATTCGAGACATGATCACCAGCTACCTAGGAAGATTCAAACTTAGATTTACATCAGCCCATTTCACAACTAGGTGGCAGGACCTCCAGAAGGGGATTCCAACAGGGTGTACCATCTCCCCCACCCTATTTATTATGGGAATGAACCTCCTATTATCAGCAGCAGAAGATGTCACCCACGGCCCAACGCTGGAGTCGGGTATTGTTCAGCCGGCTGTACGAGGGTTCATGGATGACATCACAATAACAACTGTGTCACATGTCCAAGCAAGATGGGTATTGGAAACCCTGGACAATGTAGCCACTTGGGCAAGGATGTCCTTCAAGGCCAATAAGTCCAGGTGTATGGTGATCAGAAAGGGCAAAGTTACTAGCAAGCTTAGCCTCAAAGTTCAGGGTGAGGTCATCCCTTCCATCGAAGATAACCTGATAAAATGATTGGGGAAGTGGTTTAATGTGTCACTGACAGATGGGGCCAATGTCACCAATGCTGTGAAGCAGACAGATGAATGGCTGAAGAAGATCAACAAATCCGGACTTCTCGGTAAATTCAAGACCTGGCTGTACCAATACGGCCTTCTGCCCAGGCTTCTCTGGCTCTTCACACTTTATGAGTTCCCCATGAGGGCATCGAGAGGAAAACCAACAAGCTCCTGCGGAGATGGTTGGGAGTTCCCCCAAGCTTCTCTTCAGTGAGCCTCTATATTCGATCTGAGCCACTGCAGCTTCCCCTGTCATCTGTTGTGGAGGAATTCAAGGTGGCAAAATATAGAGCCTTATTAAGCTTGAAAGATTCCAATGACGTCTTGGTAAAGCAGGTAGGCGTTACAACCAGATCTGGGTGCAAGTGGGCAGCCTGCGCAGCTGTGGAGCAGGCAGTGTGTTCTCTGAAGCTGCAAGAAATCATCGGCAACCCCTGCGTCGGGTGGCAAGGCCTTGGCTCAGTCCACTTTCAGCAGTGGGGAAACGCAAGCATAAGGGATAGGCGAGACATGGTACAAGCAGAAGTACGGATCCTTTAGGAAGAGAAGCAGATGTCAAAGGCAGTGGAACAAGGGTTCCAGGGTGCCTAGACAAAATGAGATCTGCCCAAGCGCAAGATCTCATGGGCAGAGTTATGGAGACTGGAGCCCTTCCATATTTCTTTGCTCTTGTGATCCGTGTATGACACCCTTCCTTCGCCATTACATCTGTACGCATGGGGGTTTTGAGAGCCCCCGAACTGTAAGCTCTGTGGTGAAAAGGGGACACTGGCTCATATACTGTCCGGGTGTAAAACAGCTTTTACTCAAGGACGGTATAGGTGGCACCATGATAAGGTGCTTCTGGCTTTTTCTGACACACTAGAGCGAGAGAGATGCAAGAAGAGGACGGCTGGCACAGATTTGAGGAAGTCCATCACCTTCATCAAAGAGGGAGCCAAGCCTTTCGTAACCAAACAACCAAAGCCCAATCTGCTGCTAACGGCTAGGTCCTGGGAGATGAGGGTCGATGTGGGAAGGAGGCTGCAGTTCCCAGATGTGGTGCACACAACCCTACGCCCAGACAGTGTACTGTAGTCAACTGAAGACAGACAAATAATTATGGTTGAGCTGACTGTGCCATGGGAGGAGGGATGGGAGGAGGCCCATGAGAGAAAGGCCTTGAAGTACCAGCCCTTAGTCTTAGTCATAGTCATAGTCATACTTTATTGATCCTCGGGGAAATTGGTTTTTGTTACAGTTGCACCATAAATAATAATTAGTAATAGAATAGTAATACAAAATACTAATAAATAGTTAAATAGTAATATGTAAATTATGCCAGTAAATTATGAAATAAGTCCAGGACTAGCCTATCGGCTCAGGGTGTCTGACCCTCCAAGGGAGGAGTTGTAAAGTTTGATGGCCACAGGCAGGAATGACTTCCTATGATGCTCTGTGCTGCATCTCGGAGGAATGAGTCTCTGGCTGAATGTACTCCTGTGCCCACCCAGTACATTATGTAGTGGATGGGAGACATTGACCAAGATGGCATGCAACTTAGACAGCATCCTCTTTTCAGACACCACCGTAAGAGAGTCCAGTTCCATCCCCACAACATCACTGGCCTTACGAATGAGTCTGTTGATTCTGTTGGTGCCTGCTACCCTCAGCCTGCTGCCCCAGCACACAATAGCAAACATGATAGCACTGGCCACCACAGACTCGTAGAAAATCCTCAGCATCGTCCAGCAGATGTTAAAGGACCTCAGTCTCCTCAGGAAATAGAGACGGCTCTGGCCCTTCTTGTAGACAGCCTCAGTGTTCTTAGACCAGTCCAGTTTATTGTCAATTCGTATCCCCAGGTATTTGTAATCCTCCACCATGTCCACACTGACCCCCTGGATGGAAACAGGGGTCACCGGTACCTTAGCTCTCCTCAGTGCAGGAGTGTAAAGACAAGGGATGGCAGGCATGCTTGTTCCCTGTGGAGATCGGCTGCAGAGGTTTCCCAGCCAAATCAGCATGGCGGTAGGTGTCAGATCTGGGCCTGGACGAAAGGAGCAAAAAACAAGCAGCTCGTAGGATGGGGGAAGAGGCAGAAGGAGCCTCTTGTTGGATTTGGAGTAGGCAAGAGGAGGGAAGCTGGAAGCCAGGAGCAGATGGACAGTGACTTGGCCACCATTGCCGGCCCACCAACTTTAGAGTGTCGTGGTTAAGGGTCGAAACACTGTGAAGGTTGGGAACCACCTGATGACATCTGCTCCTGGCTGAAGGCTACGGTTACCTTATAAGGTATCTGGAGAATGCACCATAACAGGTGTATGTAACAAGTCAGTTCAGATTTTGGATCAAAGGTTAAAACTGAGAAGAACATCTTAGTACCAGCAACTTGCATGAGGAAACTAGTGCTATACTCTTGTTAGAGTAACACGAGTAAGCAAAGGTAAGAAATTAAGAGTGGACCTTGAAAAAGCACACAATCTGTAAAAACAATTGCAAAAGTCTACCTTATGGGTACTTTGGAAAGAGACCAAAAATACGCAATTTATAAATTGGTAGAATTTGCCATTTTCCAATACTACATATTGATATCTGTGATTTTATGTTCATTCATAATTTATTATGCTTTATTTGAAGCATTGAAACTGTACAACAGCAGCTTCAAAACATGAGTTCATTTTCTTTGTTTCCATTTTGGCCAAAAAAATTATTTTCCTATCCAACTAGTGAACTTATAAAGCAGTTTTTTCAAAGATCAGGTTTTTTTTTTGACTCCAAGATTGTTATTCATTTACCCTCGAACATTATTAATCCTTCCATTTTAATCTCAGACAGAGTAATCTACTGGGAAGGCAGTTTCCAGCTCACAGACATGGCCCACGTAGCATTGTGCAACACAACCATTCTGAGCATTACTGGATGGTTGCATTCACAGAACAGGTTTGTCCAAATGGATATTCCACATATAATGCTATCATTGCAGATATTGAATGTCAGGCAAATGTAAACATTCAAGAACAAAATAAAACTAATGTTTAAAATTACTTCATTAGGACAAGCAAAAGACATTTAAGCTAACTGAATTAAATCAATAAAAGCTTTGAAGTTTTCTTCTAGCAGCTGTTCTTTTCATTGATTTCAAAGGGGCAGCTGTAACTGCACCAGATTTAATTTACCACTAGCCAAGGCTGAGAAACAGAACATCTGCAAAAGTTCTCACTGCCCCATTGCACTCCATGAGCAGCCTTCAGTGAAATACTGGCAGCCAACAGCATGGGCAGCATCATGGAAGCGTAATCATCTGCAGGCGTAATCTCACATAGCACTGGACTCAGGGTGGGGGAGGGTTTGTGGGGGAGCATCAGCAAAAACTACACATTAGTCCAATAGAAACATCTGAACCTGTGCATAAGATCCATCTGATTGTTTTTAGTTATTACATTCACATTCCAAACAACTCAAATTTGCACACTTTCTCAATCAAGAAATCAATCACAAAAAAAGTGGCTAGTGCAGATCTATTTGATAACAGCACTCTCAAAAAGCATTGCAGCTGAGCACTTGCATAGGTCCATCAATGATTATACAAGCATAAAACAGGCTAGCATTTCATTTACACATTTAAGTACAACTTCCAAATAATGAACAATCACAAATGACTTTCTGCTGACAGACCAATGTTGACTAAATGAGCTTTTTCAAGCTATTACTATTTTTTCAAAATAATTCTATTTATTTTCCACTAGTTCTCCTCAATTACCTGATCAATAATGTTTTGTTACATTGATTCAGACTGAAATCCACATGTGCAACCTCCAGTTGAATTAAATCTATTCTTGTCACCAAGATGTTTATTGCAGCAAGACAAATAACAAAAGCACCTAAAATCAGGAAATAGAGATTGTGTATTTCTGAAGAATCATCACCAGGAACTCCCTGCAGAAAACTGTAAATGTGATCCATCATCATCTGAAAAGAAATAGACTACTGCTCTTTCAAAATGTTAAATGGGTTTTTGTTACTCTCCAGAACATTGTTTTGCTTCTGATTTCTAGCACTTACAGGTTATTTTTGTTTTAATTCATAAATTGCTACACCTTGGGCATAAATTAGAAGTTATTCGTGTAAATTGGTAAAGTTGATTTCCCATGACTAATCCCTGTGGCACACTCCTTACTGCATTTTGCTAACCAGGGAAAGACCAATTAATCCTTCTCCCAGTTTCCTATTGGCCACATTAGCAGTTTGAGTACTCTGCCTGTCCAGATCTACCTCTGCAGATACTGTTCTTGTACAAACTGCAAAGAAAAGGGACAAAATAAAGATGTGGCCACTTATGGTCATGTTGCACAATTTTAGAACAGTTAACCACAAATTGGAACCATCATGGGCCTTAGTATCCCCATCACTGAGAAAACCTCAAAAAGGCAGCATCCGTCAACGCATCAATCCATCAAGAAGAAGGTACAGGAGCCAAAAGACACACACTGAACGTTTTATGAACAGTTTCTTCCCTTCCGCTATCAGATTTCAGAACAGTCCAGGGCACTACCTCAGGAAGCTGCTGAGAATTTTTGTGATGAATTTCTTTGCCTCCAAAATCTAAATAATCTCATAGCATAAGCACTGTGATCAAAGCACTTCACAGACAATAAAATAAACTGATTTCGCAGTACATCGGTGTACTTCCTTGGCACATCCTCAGTTACCATTGTATTCTCATCTACAAATCATTGTCTCATAACAAAAGGCCTCAAAGGTTTCAAATGACAATCTACTTCTCCAGATGTTGCATAAGAAGATCCTAATACATATTGGTTCCGTGTTCTTCACTGCTACATACTGTACATCTCAAAGAACCAACCTATTCTGGAGTCTCAGAAGAAGTTAGTTACTCCTATGGTTTAATCACATCCCCAGCAACTTGATTAATGTTACCTCTTTCAAGGGAGGAGGTAATGCAGTTGTCAATATTTCATGCAAGATTCTTCTTGCTGTACTGTGGATATCCCTGAAGCAATTATTAATTTGCAACAACTTCATTTCTCACACAAGAATTAACATCATTTGATAGTTCACTGAGGCTTAGGATATACCAGATGCCCTGGATTAATAAAAATGATATGTTGTAAATGACAAATTACAGCCATATCAAGATAGGTTCAAACCTATTTGAATTTGAATCTAAATTCCAAAAGCCATTGCTGAAGCATTTTTTCATATCCTCCTTTTTCTCCCTCTGCTGGCAAACAATATCTGAGAGAAAGCATTTTAAAGAGCAATTTGGCAGAGATAGGTAAGAAAATACTTCAATTAATTTGGAAATGCAATGCAATTGCTTGTCACTTAAGGTTCCTGAAAGTGGCACAAGCTAGTATGAATTGAATTATAATTTGTTTTGGTCATGAAGATGGAAGACCTGGTTGGGTATTGAGGACAGGGGCTTGACATCAGCAGTTAGTCTGAAGAAGAGATATAGAAGAATCATACAGCACAGAAACAGGCCACTTGGCCCATCTAGTCCATACTAAACCATTCATCTGCCTAGTCCCATCGACCCGCACCTGGTCTGTAGTCTTCCATAACCCTCCATCCAAATTTTTCTTAAATATTGAAATCGAACCTGCATCCACCACTTCCACTGGCAGCTCATTCCACAGTATGTTCTGAATATTGAAGCTCATCAGTCACCATGCATACTCGTTTCCATCTGATATTTACTTTTATATTAAAAGCCATGGTAAAACAAATGAAGCAAACAAGTTCATTCCTGTGTATTAAAATAATGACAATTAAATTCAATTAGTTATCTTATTATGAGAAAAGCTGTCAAAGTAAGTTAATTGCATAAAAGTTTGTCTAGATTTGAAATATTGTAGAAGGCATTACTGTTAAATGGAAACTTGTAATGGAATTTAAAATAATCCACACATTATGATGATACACCCAAACTGTGCTCTACTCCTAGATTGTCAATGAGATGGACATCCAATAATATGGGCGACATAACATTTCTTATTTCTGGCATCAATTAATTTCTTTTTAGATTAGATTATGAGAACACTCAGTCCTCTTTTATTGTCATTTAGAAATGCATACATGCATTAAGATATGATGCAATGTTTCTCCAGAGTGATATCACAGAAAATCAGGACAAACCAAAGACTAACATTGACAGAACCACATAATTATAACATATAGTTACAGCAGTGCAAAGCAATACCATAATTTGATGAAGAACAAACCATGGGCATGGTAAAAAAAAGTCTCAAAGTCCCCGAGTCGATTGACTCCTGGGTCCCTGATAGCAGGCGGAAAAAGGGAGAAACCTTCTGCCATAAACCTCCAGGCACCATCAACTTGCCGATGCCTTGGAAGCAGCCGACCACAGCCGACACTGAGTCCGTTCATCTGAAAACTTCGAGTCTCCAACCAGCCCCTCCGATACAGCCTTCTGAGCGCCATCCTCTGCCGAGTGCCTTCGACCTTGCCCCAGCCGCTGAAACAAGCAAACCCAAGGATTCAGGGCCTTCTGCTCCAGAGATTCCGGTTACCACACAGTAGTAGCGGCAGCGAAGCGGGCATTTCAGAAGTTTCTTCAGATGTTCCTCCGTACTCTCACGTCTATCTCCATCAAATCAGAATTGTGCACAGTACCCTACTTGACAGATTACAGATATCATTCACCCGAGAGGCTGTGCTCGCTGCGTCATGCCACCATCTTCTCCTCCTCCTTTAGATAATAAAGTGTATGTTGGGTTCACTAGAATTTGCTAAGGACCTCATTTCAGGGTGAAAACTGGTCAATATCACCTCTACAACAGCATAGATTTCTGCTTTGATGGCAGCTCATTGAACACTGAATGTCTGACTATGTAACTTAAGTCAGCCACCGAGACATTAAAACCCTTGGTGTAGCAAAGCAGTAGAACAAAAAGTCTAACACCAGATACCAGAAGCAGTTCCATTCAATAGGCCATAAGAAAGCCCTCTTATTTCCAAGATTCCTTCAAAGAATCTAAGCAGGCAATTACCCCTATTGTTACAGCAGTGAAACACTAAATTAGGAAGGAAAAATATGTTCAGTCACTAGGGGAGGGTAATGATAATGAATGGAGGTGCATTGTTTACTCTAAGTTTTATTAAAACATGATATGCCTTAATGTTCTTTAATATTATTGTTATGGGAAGGAAGTGCAGGTTTAATCAGATTACTTTTGACATTTCAAGAGAAGAGAAAATTGGGCTGAAGTACTACCAGTCTTGATGGATACAGTATTAAAAGACAATTCTTTTTGTGGATGTTGCGGTAAGGTAAGGATTAAAGACAACATTCAGGCAAGATTAGCCTGGGGTAGTTATTTTCAAGTGAGACCCTCACTCTGCTCGCTGGGGTGACTGCGGCAGTGTGTGCTCAAACAGGTAAGTGAAGCCTCTGCATTGAGTTTTTTTTTCCCAAGAAGGTCTTCCTAAATCATATCAACCCTTTACACAATAAAGGGTGTCAGCGACTGATGAGATAGGAACAATGGAAGGATGTGAAAAATACCCGCAACGAAGGAACAATTGTTTTACAAACTTCAAAATATCATTAGTTATCAGATTGAATTTAAATTAACTTTTAACATCTTTATTGTGAATGATGATTGATCTTACAAGCAAGGAATTCAAATATAATGCTTGAGTCATAAGACTGTATGTGTTTTGGACCCAGTTTAGTTATTTTATTTTACTATCAGTGATAATAAGTGTTGGCAAGAGTTAAGGTTTGCTTGGAAGGTAATGTTACACAAAACATAAGGTTTCAGAGATCAATTGTACTCTTTATTTCTTCAAAACAGTAACAAAGACTCCATGGCAGCTCATCTGGCATTGCCAATCATGTATTTCTGTGCTAATATCAACTCTGGCCAGCTCTGCAGGAATGCTCAAATCACTGGAGACACAAGTGATTGTAGATACTGGAATCTGGAGCTTCTTTAGTTGCTGAAATCAATGCCTTTTTTTTAACAAGTCAAAATTGTGAAGTTTTGGGGATAAAAGCAGATTTTGGCAATGTATATCATGCAACTCAAAGAATATTGTAAAGTTAACTCTAGTTTGCTAAGACAACAACAGTCTCCTTTAAAATCCTAACAATCATCTCAATAGGCACTTTGGTTGAGGCAAATGCCGTGTTGTCACACAAGTATGCTACTTATTGCATGAAATAGGAGTGCATTTGGAAGATGCAAGGTTTATAACCTTGATAAATTTTGAGGATATGGGGAGAAATAACTATGGTATGTTTAAAACAATGTGGGCAAAAAACAGTAACAGTATGTTACAAGCTCACAGCGAAAGCCATCAACTGAAGAACATTATCATGATTAAATAAGTCAGGGAGAAACAAAAAAATGTAAAATAAATGTCACTTTGGAAAGGATTTCAATTTCATTATACAAAGGGAAGAGTGTTTATGAACTGAACTGCAAGATAGAAAACATGGGATTTCAAAAGAAACTGAGATCAATATTGTCAGTAGTATTTGATGAAGAAGAAAATTTTTAAAAAATAAATAATGGTTTTCAAATACAGAATGTAATGATATCAACAGCCAGATAAACATATAATATAAAAGAGTAATGTAATATAAATATATATAATATGCATACTCAAATATTTATGCAATCACTTTTAAAATACCAGAACTTATTTCTCAAAGTTATTCTCTTGATAGTACTAAAATGGAATTTGTTGATTATGTGGCCTGGTTACACAACAATGCTATTAATAAAAACGCTGGAGATGGGAGCTAAGGTTCATGGTTCTTTACTGGCAGAAACCGAACTCGGCACACAGGTAGAGATCAATACGTGCCTAATATCGCATGCAACCACGTGACCCTATAACACAAAGTAGTCCCTCATTATACTGTAGGCCATACAGTACAGAATTCAAAGACTGCAATATACTATTGTTTATCCACAAACCATGAGTCACCAGAAATCCTAAATTTCCAGGTAGTCACCTGTAAATGCACATTCAACTCTTGAAAAAATAAAACTGAGTAAAAAAAATGAAATTTGTACAGGGATGATTGCATTAATCAAATATCCACAGGTGTGACGTTTGTTTTATAAAATTAAGATGGGTTCAAAGCAAGTGTTAGAAACCCAAGATGAACTGTGGCCCTGTACTCATGAATCAGAATCAGATTTAATATCACTGGCACATAGAAACATATAACATAGAAAACCTACAGCACAATACAGACCCCCTTGGCCCACAATGCTGTGCCGAACATGTACTTATTTTAGAAATTACCTAGGGTTACCCATAGCCCTCTATTTTTCTAAGCTCCATATACCTATCCAGGAGTCTCTTAAAAGACTCTATCGTATCTGCCTCCACCACCGTGGCCAGCAGCCCAGTCCATGCACTCACCACACTCTATGTAACTATGCCTTCACATGCTAGCCAGTTCAGCCCTGGGGAAAAGCCTCTGACTATCCACACAATTAATGCCCCTCATCACCTTATACACCTCTATCAGGTCACCTCTCATCCTCCATCGCTCCAAGGAGAAAAGGCCGAGTTCACTCAACCTATTCTCATAAAGCATGCTCCCCATTCCAGGCAACATCCTTGGAAGTCTCCTCTGCACCCTTTCTATAACTTCCACATCCTTCCTGTAGTGAGGTGACTAGAACTGAGCACAGTATTCCAAGTGGGGTCTGATCAGGGTCTTATAAAGCTGCAATATTACCTCTCAGCTCTTAAGCTCAATCCCAAGGTTGATGAAGGCCAATGCACTGTATGTCTTCTTAACCACACAGTCAACCTGCATTTTTAGTTCTGTCTCTAGCATTTTTGTTAATAGCATTTGAATGTCCTATGGACTTGGACTCTTAGATCCCTCTGATCCTCCACACTGCCAAGAGTCTTACCATTAATACTGTATTCTGCCATCATATTTGACCAACCAAAATGACCACCTCACACTTATCTGGTTTGAACTCCATCTGCCACTTCTCAGCCCAGTTTTGCATCCTATCAATATCCCACTATAACTTCTGACAGCCCTCCTCACTGTCCACAACCTCTGTGTCATCAGCAAATTTACTAACGCATCTTTCCACTTCCTCATCCAGGTTATTTATAAAAATCATGAAAAGAAGGGGTCCCAGAACAGATCCCTGAGGCACACAACTGGTCACCGACCTCCATGCAGAATATGACCAGTCTACAACCACTCTTTGCCTTCTGTGGGCAGGTCAATTCTGGATTCACAAAGAATGTCCCCTTAGATCCCATGACTCCTTACTTTCTCAATAAGCCTTGCATGGGGTACCTTGTCAAATGCCTTGCTGAAATCCATATACACTACATCTACTGCTCTACCTTCATGAATGTGTTTAATCACATCCTCAAAAAATTCACTCAGGCTCGTAAGGCAGAACCTGCCTTTGACAAAGCCATGCTGACTATTCCTAATCATATTATACCTCTCCAAATGTTCATAAATCCCGCCTCGAAGGATCTTCTCCATCAACTTGCCAACCACTGAAGTAAGACTCACTGGTCTATAATTTCCTGGGCTATCTCTACTCCCTTTCTTGAATAAGGGAACAACATCCGCAACCCTCCAATCCTCCTGAACCTCTCCCACCTCCATTGATGATGCAAAGATCATCGCCAGAGGCTCAGCAATCTGCTTCCGTCACCTCCCACAGTTGCCTGGGGTGTATCTCGTCCAGTCCTGGTGACTTATCCAACTTGATGCTTTCCAAAAGCTCCAGCACATTCTTTTTCTTAATGTCGATATGCTCAAGCTTTTCAGTCCTCTGTAAGTCATCCCTACAATCACCAAGGTCCTTTTCCATAGTGAATACTGAAGCAAAGTATTCATTAAGTATCTCCGCTATCTCCTCCGGTTCCTTACACACTTTTCCACTGTCACACTTGATTGGTCCTATTCTCTCAAATTTCTATGTCATGACATTTGTTATTTTGTAGCACCAGTACATTGCAATACACAATAATAAAAAACCTAAAAATTACAATGTGTATATATGTATCAAAAATAGATTACATAAGTAGTGCAAAAATGAAGCAAAAAGAAATAGTGAGGTAGTGTTCATGGGTTCATTGTCCATTCAGAAATCTTATGGCTGAGAGGAAGAAGCTGTTCCAGAAACATTGATTGTGTGTCTTCAGACTCCTAAACCTCCTTCTTGATGGTAGCAATGAGAAGAGGGCACGTCCTGTGTGATGGTGATCCTTAGTGATGGGTGCTAGCTTTTAGAGGCATCATCTTTTGAAGGTGCTCATGATGAAGCTGGCTGGATTTACAACTTTCTGCAGCTTTTTCCAATCCTGTGCAGTGGCCTCTCCATACCAGATGATGATACAAGCAGTTAGAATGCTCTCCAAGGAACATCTGTAGAAATTTGCAAATATCTTTGGTGACATACCAAATCTCCTCAAACTCCTAATGAAACAGATTCATCGTCATGCCTTCTTTGGAATGGCATCAATATGTTGGGCAAGAGATAGATCTTCAAAATGTTGACAGCCAAGAACTTAAAACTGGTCACCTTTTCCACTGTTGATCCCTTGATGAGGACTGGTTTATGTTGAGTTCCCCTTCCTGAAGTCCACAATCAATTCCTTAGTTTTACTGACATTGAGTGCAAGGTTGTTGCAACACCATTCAACCAGTTGATCTATCTCATTCCTGTATACCTCCTCGTCACTACCTGAAATTCTGTCAACAGTTGTGTTACCAGCAAATGTATAGATGGCATTTGAGCTTTGCCTAGCCACACAGTTATGTGTGTAGAGAGAGTAGAGCAGCAGGCAAAGCACACTCCTTGAGGTGCGCCAACAATGATTGTCAGTGAGGGGCAGATATTATTTCTGATTCATATTGACTGGTCTCCCAGTGAGGAAGTTAAGGCTCCAATTACAGAGGGAGGTACAGAGGCCTAGGTTTTGGAGCTTGTTCATTAGAACTGAGGGTATGATTGTGTTGAACGCTGAGCTATGATCAATAAACAACAACCTGACGTAGGTATGCCAGTGAGATTGCATCCGCTGTAGGCCTTTTGTGGCATTAGGCAAATCGCAACAGATCCAAGTCCTTGCTTAAGCAGTAGCTGATACTGACCGTGACCAACATCTCAAAGCACTTCATCATAGTAATGTGAGTGCAACTGGGTGACAGTTGTTGAGACAGTTCATCCTGCTCTTCTTTGGCACTAGTCACTTTTTGTCGCTCTTTTGAAGTAGGTGGGAAATCTTGAAGATGTCTTTGAATACTGCTGCAGGTTGGTTGGACCACATTTTCAATGCCCTACCAGGTATACCATCAGGCCAAATGCCTTGGCAGGGTTCACCTCTTGAAAGGTGTTCTGATGTCAGCCACTGAGACAGACATCACAGGATCACCAGACATTGCAAGGTTCGCACAGGTAGAGCTGTATTCTTCCACAATTCATAATGTTAGGTTTTACTCTGTAGGAAGTAATGGCCTGCAAACACTGTCAGAGCTGACAGAATCCTCTAAGAAATCACCAAGATGAATTATGTTCAAGATCATCCTCAATTAAAGAGAATACGTGAGTAATATTAAGGCTCAATGGCAACTTGCAAGGACAATGCTGTGAGAGTGACTGTTCATACAGCTGCTTCAAGTGATCACTGAACTAAGTTGCATTCAAGCCTGAGTTGAAGTTACAGTTTAGGTTAATGCACTGTAAGGTAAAGTGATTATATTAGTACATGAGATGTTACAGTGTATTACATTTTTTCTTCAGTAGCTTCAGATAATAAAGCTGAAGTTCAGCATCAGCACAAATGAAGGAGATTCAAGCTGAGTTTATTGTCATGAGCACAAGTACAGTGAAGTACATGTACAATCAAAAGTTGCCTGCAGCAGTATCACAGGCATATTGGTACGAACAACAAGAGTGATGATGGATGTGGATTGATTGGGACACTGTTCAAGAAAAACATTCTGTGGAGCAGATGTCCATGGTGAATGTAAGTCAGTTAGAGTCATACAGCATGAAAACAGCCCTTTCACCCCTGCACACCAATGCCAACAACAAAGCACGCATCTAGCCTGTCCCATTCTTCCTCTCAGACCCTCATTAGCTTTGCCACCCCCATCTCAATTCCCCCATCATTTATCTACTTCAAATGACCGAAAAACGTCTTTGGCATATGGGTGGGAAACCAGAGCACCCAGGGAGCATTTAATGGAGTCATAGAGGGAACTTAAGAGTTTACACAGAGAGCGCCACTGGCAAGATCATACTCGGGTCTCCAGAACTGTGAAGCACCAGTCTTCATCACTAGGCCATTGTATCATTCCAAGCTACACAATGCTACGTCTGCCAAACTGGCCCTTTGATCAAAATTCCATTCATTTGAATGGATTTTCCCAAACTGGAGATGAGGTGAAAAAGGTAATTAAGGAACTTACGTTTTACTTCCTTGAATTTAATGCTTTTAACTATTTCTTCATGTTTTAACATATGTTAATCAATGTATATTTAAATATTAATGGATTTATCTACATCAAAAGTAATAGTATTTAAAAAGCAGATGAGTTTATCAAAGGCAGAGCCTCATCCTAGATTTACCTTCTGCCAAAGCTGTCGGTGAATTCCTAGGGTGAGACTTCTGGATGTTGCACCTGTCACATAGCTCCTGTTGAGAGCTCGGCAGCCTGTCTTCCCACCCTGCACCCATGAAGACAGATAGTCTATCCATTCAACTCTGAACATCAGACAAACATGCACCATAGAGAAGGTCTTCACCATTAAGAACCTGTAGTACACATGTGTATGGCCAACTACTTTAATATAATTAGACTCAAAAGCTCATGGCGGATGTGTTAATTTGCAAGTTCCTACTGTAAATATGTTTAAATATTTGTACAGTTTTGTTAATTTCTTTTAAAAGTTGATGCTTATTTCTCACCCCCTAACTTCACAAGTAATCATGTTCTTAGAAAATCAAAATAACAAATAAAATGTGGATTTCAACCTTAAACACCATTTAATTTCAATTTTGTGCAATCATAAATTCTATTTTGATCAGTGTTGCCAGCGCAAGATTAAAGAGAGGGCTGAGTGCATGCAATTTTTGCCATATAGCAAACATTGGTCTAAACCAACATTATCATTTTTCCAGATAAAAAGTCTTGACCTAAAATGCCACTGTCCATTTGCCTCTGACATTTTGCATGCTGTATCACTTGCCGTTTAATCTCAAATCTTCTATTGGAAAAACATCACATTCATGAACTATTTTGCAGTTCTTTTGCATTGAATATCATTGATTACTTGAGATTTATGTTCATGTATATTTACTTGTTCACTGCTGAATGATGCCCTGATAATTGTCAAATCGTACTGGCGTTTATTAACAGTCTTCTTACTGATGCAATATTCTGCATGTCTGTATGGGTTTTCAACGCTCGCTTGCTCCTGAATAACTTTCATATCTTGGTTGACTTCTTATCACAACTGTAACTTGGGGTGCATAATGTTTTGTATGTTGGTTTCTGGCTGTTTCTAAAAATTCTATTCCAAATGCATTATAAAATAATTTCATATCCTCTCTCTCTAATTAATGTTACTTTCACTGTCATTTGATGGATCAGTTACAATGACTCTTGAACTATATTTACTTCTTCATTCATCAGCACAATTCGCAACAAACTTTAACACATTGAAGTGTGAAACTTAGAACCGCAATAAGCTGTAGCAGTGAAAAAATCTGATAGCAATACTGAAAAATCATAGGGAAATCAATAAAAGGTACCAATAGCTAGTTGCGGATGATTGTAAAATGACATGAACTGAGGTATTTCCAGCAGAGGTTTCCAAAGATCCTCATCGAACTTCCTTCAAGATTAACATCTTAACTATTTTAGGCCTTCTATCACCGCACGTGTCAAGATTCATATATATTTCTGGAAGTCACTCCTGGCAGAAGGTATTGAATGAACAACATTCCATCCTAGTGGCTTGTCTATTGTCAGCTGAGCCGAATATTATTACAAAGAGAAGCATATGAATAGGCTGAAACAGATCAATAAACACTTCCAAAAAAAGTATCTGATATACAGAAAAATAAAGATTAAAGATTAGCTTCCTTCGTCATCTGTACCTCAAAACATACATGAAATGTGTAGTTTTGCGTCAATTCAAGTCAGTGAGGTTATTCTGGAGCAGCCCACAAGTATTGCTATGCTTCCGGCAGCAACATAGCAAGCTCACAATTTATTGATCCTAACCCATACATCTTTCGAAAGTGGGAGAAAACTGGAGCATCTGAAGGAAACCACACAGTCACGGGGAAAATCTAGAAACTCCTTGTATACAGTGGCAGGAATCCAATCCTGTTCAGTGATTGCTGGTTCTATAAAACGATTGTGCTAACTGCTATGCTACTATGCCGCCGATATTTCATAACATATTCATAGCAAATATGTTATATTTCATAACAGCATATTTCTATGAAGAATAGTCATTACATTTGTCTTTCATACAGTGTGAGTTAACAATCTACAAACCTGTGAGCCATTGTCTGATGCTATTACACAGCATCCATGTATTGCTCCAGGTTCCTTCATGATCCAAACAGTTCAGCGTATTGCTAACTATAGCAGATCAGAATGGGTCATCTTTAATCTTATACTGAGGGAGCTGATCTCATGTGGTATTTTGGAGAAAATATTCGGCATTACTGGCACAATCAATTTACAGATGAACCTGGGATTAGAGTTTTTGCAAATTGACAAGTTAAAATTTTTAAAGTACATCATGTATAAAAGTCAGAATTATTTACAAAGTGTAGAATAATCTTCTAATATAAGTCTCCAAAGTCCATTTAACTAATCCAGGCTTTACAAACTACTGCTGCAGATTCTACAGAAAGAGAGAGTTAAAATTCAAAACTCACATGCCAAAGATATTAAAAAGCGATGACAAAACAAGAAGAATTAAGAAACAAACATCACATTGTCACTAATGTGAATTATTTCATTGTCACATTTCTGGTACACAAGAACCAACAGTTGTTTATAAAATAACCTGAGCAGGTCCACTATAAGCAGTCAGAAGTTGAACTGTGAATTGATTAAATTCAGCCATTCATTCGCATGTTCTTCAGGATTATCTAGTTTCCTGTGGGTCTCTCATTCATTTAGTCAGCACACTACTAGCTGTCACAGGATCAGTTATTGTCATTTTCACCTCCTGTGTGATATCTTCAGAGATTTCATTCATCTCAGAGCTCCCTTTCATTACCCTTATATATCAGCAGAATGCCACTCTGTTGTTATATAAAGCTTTTGTCCAGCTTACATGGGCAGAATAGTGTTATTTCTGAATTACTCAATTCAATTCAGTCCACCGAGAATATAACATGTAGATGTATTTTTATTCTTTTAAGTTAACAAACTATTTGTCTCTTGCTAAATATCAGAATATTTATGGTAAGTTTAAGTAGTAATGTTATTCTATGATTAGTCATTGGATTCCAAGCCACTGAATTTTTATTTAAATCAGTTCTACATTTTTAAAAATGTAATTATCGTTGAGTTGTCAATTTAATTGTGTGCAATCTTGCACTCAATAATTAAATTATAATATCTTAATATTTCTCTGTAGTTTTCACATGTGATGAATTGATTCACTGAGGTATGACTTCACAACAGGCTTTTCTCAAGCCAATTCCTGTAACTTTGGGTGAAGCCTCCTGAAACTGCACAGGCACCTCTGACATGAAATTTCCAGAGAGATGAACGAACTTGAGAACTTCTACAGAAACTCAGTCCAAGACTGGCTATGAGATCATATGTTCAAAAACAAAATGGTAAATAACAAATAAAAAAACGTAAAATAGTCAGGAAAGGACTTGTCCCATGCAGGAGAAAGTGGATCATAATACATGCATTCCTGATCCATTCCGTTACTGCTAGTTAAACCAAATTGTACCAAATTATTAAGCTAAGTAAAATATTAAATTCTAAATTGCTTCAGCTTGCCCGATTATATCAAAATGAGAAACTTGAAACTAAGTTGATAATGCCACTTAGTTCGAAAATTTACAGATTAAATGTAGTTATTTACAACATGATCAAAGCTACAGTTCAGAAAAGAAAACTGTAAGAAGCTTCCAAAGCAAGTTGTCTAAAGGGCAGTATACTCTATCCAAACAAAGCTGAAGTAAAGAAGTAGTTTCCCAGGACTAGTATTTCAAGTTAAGAAGCATGCAGAAGAAATGACTTAACATGTGCACTTGTTCAAAGTTATTGGAAAGATAAACAGTCAGGTATAATCACTGATGTTATGGTCTGGCTGAATATGAATATTCTTCTGAATATGTCATATTTAGAAGTCAGGTATTCAGAGAGTCATGAGAGAGGACCACCTAATAGAGTGAGTGATGTTGTGAGCCTTCTGGGACAAACATTTCTGATTTAACCCAGAGGTCAGCCGCTGAAGCCAATTGAACAAAATAAATTGCAGTCTGAATTATCTCCAGCTTAAAGCTTCAGCCCTATCAGCAATCAGTAAACTTCACTTTATGATTTGTGACTTCTCAATAAACCAATAATAAATTTGGCTTAACTAGCTTTTTCAAAAATTTTACACAAAATTAAGATATTTATAGTTAATTCACAAGTTGGAAAATTAAAATGTAGTTACTTTATTTTATGTAAAAAAAAGCACTGTGAGCACTTGGTCAAATACAACGGCAATAAGAGCACTAGAGTAGGCTGACTAGACAAATAACTAGCCTGCATTGATTTATTAAACTATTGTGGAGACTTGCAACTGACTTCATTTTCTTTAGGCTTCTTGAAAATCTTTTTAAAGTGAAATGGAAATTTCAAACGATTGTGGAAAAGTTTGTGCATCAGTTACTCATTCCACCTAGTTCTTTCAACATATTTTCTCTTTCTTCTTTCTCCACTGAAAGCTGTGATCCATACTGTGGTCAGTGTCCAATGGTAACCTCCAGGTAACCAAGCATTTGACTTCAAAAAATATTACCACCAGCTCCCTTCTGTTCCGAGGTTTATCCAAAGCAGAGAAGTAACACCAGCACTAAAATTGATCATGTTTCCTCTAGCTGGAGGAAGAAATAATCAGTTATGGCTTTCAATCCTGGCAGGAATAAATCTTCCCTGCTAATGATAATTCTCAAATGCCGGATAATCTGCTGACATTCATTGCCTTCACTCAGGAAGAAATCAGGAACCACTGATCCACCTATATCAGTGAAATAACTGTCAAAAATATACAGTTAGATATATGAGTGTTAAATTGGCATAAAACAGTTGATAACTGGAATGTTTTTAAAAAACTATTTTTTCTTGAAATTTTCTTAATTTGATAGTGTTCAAAACCACAGACACTGCGTTTTGCCCTTCTATTTGACCTACACTTGTTTTGATCTTTGTGGCTATCAAACATATTATCATGATAGTTATATATTTAGTTTGGTTTTAATTCTGTATCCTGATTTGTCTGTCAATCTTCGTGATATTTTTCTTTATTATTTCCATCCAGCTCTGTTTCTCTGAAATCTCTGTTTTTTGAACAACTTAAAAGCTTAATAAATAACCTACATTGGTCAATCAGTATTGCAGAACAATTCTTTTAATGAGTTGCTGAGGAGGGATATGGGACTGGGCAGGTGGATATGGACGATAAGAGAATTTAAAACATCACAGGGAAATCTCCAGGAATTTATTTTTCACTCATCCCTTGTAACCTTCCAGAAAGAATCATAAAAGCTCTCAGAAAACAGTACCAACAGGCATTAGCAAAGTAAGATTTTCAAATATCTGTTCAGTTGAATCTGCCAAGCAATATTGTAGAGAGAAAAATATAAGACTATAAGACATGGGAGCAGAAATGGGCCATTTGGCCCACCGTTTCTGCTCTGGTATTCCATCACGGTTGATCCATTATCCCTTTCAACCCCATTCTCCTGCCTTCTCCCCATAACCTTTGATGTCCTGATTAACCAAGAATCTATCGACCTCCACCTTAAATATACTCAATGTCGGCCTACACAGTAGTCTGTGGCAATGAATTCCACAGATTCAACACCCTCCAGCTAAAGCATTATTTCCCCATCTCTGCTCTGAATGGACATCTCTCAATTGCGAGGCTGTGCCCTCTGGTCCTAGACTCCACCCCCCTCCCCCCCGATGGGAAACATACTACCCACATCCACTCTATCTAGCCCTTTCAATATTCAATAGGTTTCAATGAGATCTCCCTTCATTCTTCCAAATGCAAGTACAAGCTAAGAGCCATCAAATATTCCTCATATGTTAACATTTTCAATCCTGTGATCATGCTAATGAACCTCCACTGGACCCTCGCAAAACCCAATAAGGGGCTCACAAAATTCCAAGTGCAGTAAAACCAATGCCATACTAAGCCAAAGCATTATATTCTTGCTTTTGTATTGCAATCCTCTCGAATTCAATGTATTTGCCTTCCTTACCACCAAATGGACCTGCAAGTTAACCTTTAGAGAATCCCACACAAGGACTTCCAAGTCCCCTTGTCCCTCTGATTTTTAAATTTTATCCCCATTTAGAAAATAGACCACACCTTCATTCCTTGTGCCGAAGTGCATGACATATACTTCCCTATATTATATTCCATCTGCCACTTGTTGCCCATTCCCTCAATCCTTCTAAATCTTTCTGTAGATAGACTGCTTCAACACAGCGTAGAATCCCCCACCACCCATTTTAATATCGTCTGCAAACTTGGCCACATCCAAATCATTGACATCAAAATGAAAAGAAGTGGTCTCAACACCATCCCCTGTGGCATACTACTAGTCACCAGCAGCAACCAGCAATGGTACCTTTATTCCCCCTCTTTGTCTCCTGCCAGTCAGCCAATCTTCTATTTATGCTGGTGGCTTTCCTGTACAAGCATGGGCTCTTATTCTGTCCATGCTAGTAGCTTTCCTGTACTACCGCAGGCTCTTATTCTATTAATTAGCCTCACATGTTTTGCACCTTGTCAAAGACCTTCTGAAAATCCAAATTAACAATATCCACTAACTCTCCTTTGTCAATCCTGCTTGTTATTTCCTCAAAGAATTCCAACGAATTGTCATGCAAGATTTCCCTTTAGAAAATCATGCTGACTTTGGCCTCTTTTATATGTTCCTCCAAGTGCCCTGAAACCTCATCCTTAATAATACATTCCAGCACTTTTCCAACCACTGAAGACAGGCTAACTGGCCTATAATTTCCTTTCTTCTGAATCCCTCTTTTTTTAAAGAGTGGAGTGACGCTTGCAATTTTCCAGTCCTCAGGAACTATTCCAGAATCCAATGATTCTTGAAGGATCATTACTAATATCTTCACAATCTCTTCAGCTACCTCTTTCAGAACCCTGAGGTGCAGTCTATCTGGTGCAGGTGACAAATCTACCTTCACCCTTTTCAGCTTCCCAAGCACCTTCTCCTTAGTAACAGCTTCTGGCCCCTGATACTCTCACATTTTTGGGATTCTGCTAGTGTCTTCCACAGTGAAGACTGATGCAAAATACTTATTAAGTTTCTCTGCCATTTCTTTGTCCATCATTAAAACCTCCCCAACATCATTATCCAATTGTCCAATATCCACTCTCGTCTCTCTTTTACTCTTCATATATCTGACAGAACTTTTTGTATTATCTTTTATATTACTGGCTAGCTTCCTTCATATTTAATCCTTTCTCTCTTTATGGTTTTTTAGTTACCTTCAGTTGGCTTTTAAAAGCGTCACAATCCTCTACCTTCCTACTAACTTTTGCTAACTTTTCCTCAATACCCAGAGCCTGGACTGACACCAACCTACTGCCCTCGACTGTGTCTATTGTCGTGTTTATTATTTATGGTAATGCCTGCACTATTTTGTGCACTTTATGCAGTCCAGGATAGGTCTGTAGTCTAGTGTAGTTTTTGTGTTGTTTTATGTAGTTCAGAGTAGTTTTTGTATTGCACCATGGTCCTGAAAAACATTGTCTCATTTTTATTGTATACTGTACCAGCAGTTATGGTTGAAATGACAATAAGAAGTGACTTGACTTGACTTGACTATATTATATGCCCTCTCTTTTGTTTTTATGCTGTCGTTGATTTCCTTTGTCAGCCATGGTTGCCTCGTTCTTCCATTAGATTATTTCTTCATTGTAGGGATATATCTATCCTGCACCTTCCCAGTTTTCTCCGGATACTCTAGCCATTGTTGTTTCACTGTCATCCCTCCTAGAGCTCCCTTCCATTCAACTTTGGCTAGCTACTCTCTTATGCCTTTGTAATTCCCTTCACTCTATTGTAATACTGATACATCCAATTTTAGCTTCTCCTATTCAAACTGCAGACTGAATTTTATCTTATTATGATCACTGCCTCCTAAGGGTTCTTTTACTTTAAGCTTCCAAATCAAATCTGCATCATTAGATAACACCGATTTCAGAACTGTCATTCCCCTAGTGGGCTCAACCACAAGCTGCTCTATAAAAGCCATCTCGTACACATTCTACAAATTCCCTCTCTTGGGATCCAGCACCAACCAGGGTTTCCAAATCTACCTGCATATTGAAATCCCCCATTATCGTCACACTGCCCTTTTCTATCCTCCATTATAATTAGTAGCCCATATCCTGGCTACTGTTTGGAGGCCTGTATATAATTCCCATCAATGTCTTTCTACCTTTGTAATTTCTTAACTCTACTCACCTTTGATGCAACGTACATTCTTGAATGTTAAACTCCCAATTATGATATTCTTTCAGCCACAACTCAGTGATGCCCACAACATAAAACCTGCCAATCCCTAAATGCACCACAAGTTCATGTACCTTATTCGGTATACTACGTACATTCAAATATAACACCTTCAGTCATGCATTCATCACCTTTTTTGATCTTGACCCCCTGTAACACATGACTCATCCCATAGACTGCAAATTTGCCCTGTCATTTGCCTGTCCTTCCTCACAGTCTCACTACAAATTACATCTACTTGTATACCAACTTTTCCTTCCTCTCAGTCCTAACACTCCAGTTCCCATCCACCTTCTAAATTACAAACGTAGTTTAAATACTCTCCAACAGCTCCAGAAAACCTGCGCACAAGGGTGTACTCCCCTTCAGGTTCAGGTACAACCTGTCTTTTCAGTACAGATCACACCTTCCCCAGAAGGGATCCCAATAATCCAGAAAACTGAAACCCTTCCCGCTGCATCAATTCCTCAGCCGCACGTTAATCTACCAAATCATCCTATTCTTACCCTCACTGGTACTTGGTGCAGACAGCAATCCAGAGATTACTTCCCTGGAGATCCTGCTTTTCAGCTTTCTGCCTAACTCCTTATATTTTCTCTTCAGGACCACCTCCCTTTTCTTACCTACCTTTGTCATTGGTACCAATATGTACCACGACTTCTGGCTGCTCACTCTCCCTCTTTAGAATATCATAGACCCGATCCAAGACATCACTGACTCTTGCACCTGAGAGACTACACACCATCCAGGTGTCTCTTTCATGTCCACAGAATCTGCTTTCTGCTCGTCTAATTATGGACTCCCTTATCAATACTACACCCCTCTACACCCTTCCCTTCTGTGCACCAGAGCCTGATCAGTGTCAGAGACCTGGTCACTGCAGCAGCCCCTGGGTGGTCATCTGCCCCCCTACATCATCCAATGTGGCATACTTATTAATGAGAGACAAGCCACAGAGGTATTCTGCACTGGTTGCCTATTCCCTTTCACTTTACTGACAGTCACCCAGGTTGCCTCCTGCAGTTTAGATGTGACTACCTTCGAGTAACTCCCATCTATCACCTTCTTGTATGAGCAGAAAATCATCCTGTTGCAGCTCCAGTTCCTTAACACAGTCTCTAAGGAGCTTCAGCTTGACTCACCTAGTGCAAATGTAGTTATCAGGGATTCCAGCAGTCTCCCAAATTTCCCACATCTCACACAAGCAATATATCACAACCTCTGGATCCATTCCATTCTCAGTGCACTATCCTAGCAGAAATGTTTGCTTGTACTGCATGCAGCTGGGAGCGGGGATGTTACACTAGAGTTGCACAGGGATGAGAACCAGAGTACCATGAACAGATAGTGGAGTGGTTGTGGAGACAAATGTTGTTAAGACATCAGCCAAAGTCTGGGCCTCAGGTTGCGGTTCCGAATTGGAGAAAGGCCAATTTTGACGGTATTGTATCAGAAAGGATCTGGCAAGTGTGGATTGGGACAGGTTGTTTTCTGGCAGAGGTGTACTTTTTCAGTGGGAGGCGGAAATTGGTTTTGACAGATATTGAGGTCCTGGTTAAGATTTAAAAAAAAGGAGGTGCATAGCAGGTATTGGCAGGCAGGAACAAATGAGATATTTATGGATAAAAGAAATGTAACTTAAACACTTAAGAAATCAGGAGAGATTAAAGAAGGCATGAGGTTTCTCTAGCAGTCAAGATGAAAGAGAATGTTAAGGGCTCCTAGAGATATGTTAAGAGAAAAAGGAATGCAGGGACTAAACTAGACCTGTGGAAGATCAGAATGGAGCCAGAAGAGATGGAGGAGATCTAAAATTGATTTTTGCATCTGATTCTACTTGGGAGATGGACACAGAGTCTACAGAATTGAGGCAAAATAGGTTCAAGGTCATGGACCCTATGCAGATTACAGAGAAGGAGGTGTTTGTTATTTTGAGGCAATTTAAGGTGGACAAATCCCCTCAGACCCTGTGGGAGGTAAGTGCAGAAATTTCAGGGGCCCTAACAAAATTATTTAAACCATTCTTAACAACAGGTGAGAAAAGCGAAAGATTGGAGGATAGCTAATATTGATCCATTATTTCAAAAAGGCTCTAAAAATAAACCAGGAAATTATGGGCCGGCGAGCTTGACATCAATAGTGGGAAAGTTATTGGAAGGTAGTCTAAGGGATCAGGTATAAAAGTGTTTGAATAGACAGGGACTGAATAAGGTTAGTCAGTGTGGCTTTGTGCGTGGTAGTTTGTGTCTAACTAATCTTATAGAGTTTTTCGAGGAAGTTACCAGGAAAGTTAATGAAGGCAGGCAGTGGATGTTGTCTACATGGACTTACGAAAGACATTTTAAAAGGTCCCACATGGAAGGTTGGTCAAGAAGGCTGAGTCACTTGGCATTGAAGATGAGCTAGTAAATTGGATCAGACACTGGCTTTGCGGGAGAAGTCAGAGTTGTAATAGGGCTGTGACTCATGGAGCACTGCAGTGCTCAGTGTTGGGTCCAGTGTGGTTTGTCATCTATATCAATAATCTGGATGATAATGCAGTAAATTAGATCAGTAAATTTGTTGATAGCATGAAGAATAGGGGTGTAGTGGACAGCGAAGAAGACTATCAAAGCTTGCAGCAAGATGTGGATCAGCTGGAAAAATGGCAGCCAGCACTTAATACGGACAAATGCTGTGCTTTGAGAGGACCGACCAGAGTAGGTTTTACACAGTAAGTGGTAGTGCACTGAAGAGTGCAGTAGAGCAAAGCTATCTGGGAAT
Organism: Mobula hypostoma; assembly: GCF_963921235.1. Lineage (NCBI taxonomy): Eukaryota > Metazoa > Chordata > Chondrichthyes > Myliobatiformes > Myliobatidae > Mobula > Mobula hypostoma. The sequence continues at coordinate 58,730,922 of NC_086104.1, read as the reverse complement.
ATAGGTCCATAATTCAGTGACAGTGGTGTCCATCCCTTCTAGATAGGGTCATAAAGAAAACTTTTGGCACATTGGTCTTCTTAAATCAATGTATCAAGTACTGGAGTTGGGATGTTATGATGAAGTTGTATAAGACATTGGTGAGGCCTAATTTGGAATATCGTGTGCAGTTTTGTTCACCTACCTACAGGAAAGATGTAAATATGATTGACAGAGTACAGAGAAAACTCACAGATGTTGCCAGGACTGGAGGACCTAATTTATAAAGCAAGATTGAGTAGATTGGAACTTTATTCCCTAGAATGTAGAAGAATGAGGGAAGATTTGACAGAGGTATACAAAATTATGAGGGGTATAGATAGAGTAAATGTAAGCAGGCTTTTTCCACTGAGGTTAGGTGAGACTACAACTAGAGGTCATAGGTTAATGATGAAAGGTAGAATATTTATGGTAAACATGAGGGGAAACTTCTTCACTCAAGAGGGTGGTGAGTGTGTAGAACAAACTGCCAGCATAATTAGTGGAGGCAATTTCGAGTTCAACATTTAAGAGAAGTTTAGATAGGTACATGGATGGGAGAGGTAAGGAAGGCTATGGTCCAGGTGCAGGTCGATAGGACTAGGAGTTTAAATGGTTCAGCATGGACTAGATGGGCAGAAGGGCATGTTTCTGTGCTGTAGTTTTCTACTACCCTATGACTCTATGACACTAGCTATGAACTAACAGAAAAATAATTTACTAGAAACTTTCTTTCTTACTTAATTAGAACCTCAACCTGAGCTTGCCCAAGTTCTCACCCAAGCACGTTGAGCCAAAGCTGGACCACCTTTACAATGCTCTACTCACACAATGGCCACTCTGCTTACATCTCCTTTCTTTTTATTGGGCCCATGCTGATGGCCGCCTGCTAAAAAACTGAAAGCTCCGGAGCTCTTTCTGAGACTCATGCTACTTAACCAACAAACAACCTCTTGTGCAACACACATAAAAATTGCTGGTGAACGCAGCAGGCCAGGCAGCATCTATAGGAAGAGGCACAGTCGAAGTTTTGGGCCAAGACCCTTCGTCAGGACTAACTGAAAGAAGAGATAGTGAGAGATTTGAAAGTGGGAGGGGGAGAGGGAGATCCGAAATGATAGGAGAAGACGGGGGGGGGGGGGGAGGGATGGAGCTAAGAGCTGGAAAGTTGATTGGCAAAAGGGATATGAGAAGGTCATGGGATGGACGGGAGGCCTAGGGAGAAAGAAAGAGGGAGGGGGGAAGCCCAGAGGATGGGCAAGGAGTATAGTGAGAAGGACAGAAGGAAAAAAGGAAAGAGAGAAAAAAATATATAATAATAAAAGATAAATAAATAACCGATGGGGTACGGAGGGGAGGTGGGGCACTAATGTAAGTTAGATAAGTCAATGTTCATGCCATCAGGTTGGAGGCTACCCAGACGGAATATAAGGTGTTGTTCCTCCAACCTGAGTGTGGCTTCATCTTGACAGTAGAGGAGGCCATGGATAGACATATCAGAATGGGAATGGGATGTGGAATTAAAATGTGTGGCCACTGGGAGATCTTGCTTTCTCTGGCAGACAGAGCGTAGGTGTTCAGCGAAATGGTCTCCCAGCCTGCGTTGGGTCTCGCCAATATATAGAAGGCCGCATTGGGAGTACTGGACGCAGTATATCACCCCAGCCGACTCACAGGTGAAGTGTCGCCTCACCTGGAAGGACTGTCTGGGGCCCTGAATGGTGGTAAGGGAGGAAGTGTAAGGGCATGTGTAGCACTTGTTCCGATTACAAGGATAAGTGCCGGGAGGGAGATCGGTGGCAAGGGATGGGGGGGATGAATGAACAAGTGAGTCGCGTAGGGAGCAATCCCTGCGGAAAGTGGGGAGGAGGGGAGGGAAAGATGTGCTTAGCGGTGGATCCCATTGGAGGTGGTGGAAGTTACGGAAAATAATATGTTGGACCCAGAGGCTGATGGGGTGGTATGTGAGGACAAGGGGAACCCTATTCCTAGTGGGGTGGCGGGCAGATGGGGTGAGAGCAGATGTGTGTGAAATGGGAGAGATGCGTTTGAGAGCAGAGTTGATGGTGGAGGAAGGGAAGCCCCTTTCTTTAAAAAAGGAGGACATCTCCTTCATCCTGGAATGAAAAGCCTCAGCCTGAGAGCAGATGCGGCAGAGAAGGAGGAATTGCGAGAAGGGGATGGCATTTTTGCAAGAGACAGGGTGAGAAGAGGAATAGTCCAGGTAGCTGTGAGAGTCCGTAGGTTTACAGTAGATATCAGTAGATAAGCTGTCTCCAGAGATAGAGACAGAAAGATCTAGAAAGGGGGGGAGGTGTCGGAAATGGACCAGGTAAACTTGAGGGCAGGGTGAAAGTTGGAGGCAAAGTTAATGAAGTCAACGAGCTCAGCATGCATGCAGGAAGCAGCGCCAATGCAGTCATTGATGTAGGGAAGGAAAAGTGGGGGACAGATACCAGTATCGGCTTGGAACATGGACTGTTCTACAAAGCCAACAAAAAGGCAGGCATAGCTGGGACCTATACGGGTGCCCATGGCTACAGCTTTAGTTTGGAGGAAGTGGGAGGAGCCAAAGGAGAAATTATTAAGAGTAAGGACTAATTCTGCTAGACAGAACAGACTGGTGGTAGAGGGGAACTGGTTAGGTCTGGAATCCAAAAAGAAGCGGAGAGTTTTGAGACCTTCCCAGTGGGGGATAGAGGTATATAGGGACTGAACATCCATGGTGAAAATAATGTACTGGGGGCCAGGGAACTTAAAATCATCGAAAAGATTCAGAGTGTGAGAAGTGTCACGAACATAGGTTGGAAGGGATTGAACAAGGGCGGATAAAACGGTGTCGAGGTATGCGAAAAAATATATATAATGGGGTAGAGATTCCTCAGTACATGAGATAAGTGCAAGAGTGGTCCTGGGTCAGAAACTGGAGCCGGCTTTCACGGGTGCCATTGGAGAAATATTTCCAATAATATAGTAAATGTTATGCAAAACTAATTGCATGTAAGCAGCACCACAAGCAGACCCTTTCAATGACCCACACATTAACCTTAAGTAAATTCCAAAACTCACGTTGGAAATTGCAAATATCTTGGACCTTCCATGGGCGGAGGTCCTCATCTGAAACAACCGCTGTAGCCACTGAACTGCCTGGTATGAATGGTTTAGAAGAACAAGGAACACTTGCACTGCAACGGTTGTGTTACTTCTACAACAGGTTTCAAATCGTGGGTGCAGAGGTGGACCCCCAAATATAGCATTAACTATGGCACACCCCCAAAATTGGAAAGCTTGTTTCATGGAGAGTTATCAATAATATTTTCCATCATTGCAGTACAGCTAACCTCAGTGTCTTTAAGTATACTGGTCAAGTTGCTTGCTTCTTTTAAATCCTATTTCTATCCATGACCTGCCTTGTTTCTTTGTTATATACGTACTGGGATAAATATGACAGCAATCATATTAAAAATATATTCCACAAGACTGATTTTTACTACCTGTGGCCTCTAGACACATGCACATTATATGCACAATCAAAAGATTCATTGTAGCTGAACACTATAAATTGCACGGATCATGTTCAGCAAAAATATCTGTTATTTTAATCATTATTATGTTGTCAATCTCCAGAAAAATTAGTCTATGGTTTTCCCACCAGTGAAGGTCACCAGATTCTGATTAGCACGTTAGAATTAGGACCCAATGGCTTTAGCAGCAGCTCACGCACAGCCTCAAGCTTTAATAGCACAACAGTATGAACAGATCATAGAATGCCAGAATCTTAAATGCATAGGAAGCAGCTAAACAACACTTCTAAGGTATGTTGGCTCTCAGAAAGGGTAATGAAATTAATCATATCCCCAATCTTTCCACATAAATCTTGTCATTTTCTTGTCATACATATTGATCCAAATGCATTCTAGTTTCAATCACCTTTAACTCCCCAATCATACAGATAATTTCCCTTGCTAAAGTAAAACACATGAAATGCTGGAGGAACTCAGCAGATCAGGCAGCATCTTGGAGAGGAATAAAGACTCAATGTTTTTGGCCAAGGCCCTTCATTAGGTCTGGAAAGGAAGGGGGATGATTCCTGAATAAGGGGGGCGAGGGGAAGGAATACAAGCTGGAAGATGATAGTTGAAGCCATGTGAGGGGGAAGGGGAGGGGCTGAAACATAGAAACATAGAAAACCTACAGCACAATACAGGCCCTTAGGCCCACAAGGCTGTGCCGAACATGTCCTTACCTGAGAAATTACCTAGGGTTACCCATAGCCCTCTATTTTTCTGAGCTCCATATACCTGTCCAGGAGTCTGTTAAAAGACCCTATCGTATCCACCTCCACCAGCGTCACCGACAGCCCATTCCACGCACTCACCACTCTCTGCGTAAAAAACGTACCCCTGACATCTCCTCTTTACCTACTTCCAAGCACCTTAAAACTGTGCCCTCTTGTGCTAGCCATTTCAGCCGTCACAGTGAGAAGCTGGGAGGAGACTGGTGAAAAAGGTAAAAGGCTGAAGAAGGAATCTTATAGGAGAGGAGAGTGGACCATAGGAGCAAGGTGGAGGGGGTGGGCGGCATATCAGAGGGAGGTGAAAGGCAGGTGAGCAGGAGGAGTAAGAGAGGAACCAGAATGGGGAATGGAAAATGAGAGAAGGGGGAGGGGGAGAAATTTCCTGGTGCTAACCACTTACGGTGTAAAATTAAAGTTTTTCTTCAAATCACATTAATTTCTATGCTAATCATATTAGAGCTGTATCCTTTAATTCCACACTTCTACCAAATGGATATCTTTTCTCAGTCTCCTTTCTCGAAACATTACATTTGTGCTTTTTTAGAAATCTGCTGTGATTGTGATCTAAAACAACCTTGTCTGTCTCTTCTTTTCCTCCTTTTAGAACTGAACCCTTTAATTATATGTTTTTGTTATCTTCCAACCAATCTATGTCACTTTACATTTTGCATAGTACTATATGTGTTAACTTTCATTTACTAAGTAGTCATCAATTTGACTAACTTGTATAAATCCCCTCAAAGTCATTCATCATTTTTCACATCGCTCTCTGTATTTCCAATGTTTGTATGACTTACAGACTTTGAAACAATCCCTCAAAGATACAAATCCGCATCGCTCATCTCTGAGGGTAAAGCATCCACCACCAACCTCTGCCGAAAGCAACAATTACCCTCTTCCAGTCAAAGAAACAACCCTGCCACTGCTGAACATCCCCCACCGCACCCCCCCCCATGAACTTAGGTAATCATAATACCAAATTGCAGTGGTTATTTTTTTCACTTAATCATAATTCAACATTTTAAGGCATACCACATGTAATAATTGTTCTTCTTAACAACCTCTCCCCTCCCCCCCAAAAGTATTTAGTGCTTCTAATTACACATCTTAAGTTCACGCTGTTTGTGCTTTGCTACTGATAGCATTTAAGAAATGTCTAGAAAAGCACATGAATCACCAAAGCATGAAATGCTGTGGACAAATTGATGGCAAAAGGGATTAATACAGAAGGGTGCCCATTGGCCAATGTGGATGAGTTGGGCCAGATGGCCAGTTTCCCTGTTGTACAATTCTATGACAATATATCTAAGTGATAAAATGCATTTTTATATGTATGTATTTTAAATGTAGATGCATTTTTTCATTGTGCTCTGCCAAATAATGAAATGCAACTGCAGAATGAGATGACTGTTTCAGAGTAGCATTGGTCTCAATATGCCTAAATGAGATAAATCAAACTCAATTAGTTAATTTTTCCTTCTCACTCATCAACATTATCACTAGCTGGGACACAAGTTTCTTCCATTCTGAGCATTCAGAGCTGGCCTCAAACACCTGGTTTTCTCCCACAGTTCAGCTCAAATTATCCCAAGCTCCCAAGAACACATTGCACTGAAACAACTTGCTATCTCCATACCAATCAATTAATTTCAATAAACTGCATGTAAATGCTTGAGTTTCAGCAGAGGAAGGAGACTATTTTCCATGAAAATTCTGGCTAGATACAAATATAAACTCCCAGGGTGCAGACTACATCAAAGCATCACATTTAAAATAAATGAATGGATTTAAATCATTATCCTACCACAGCAGGGTTGCCAAAGACCTGCCAGCCCTTAGAGCTGAAAAGTGAGTTGAAATGAAGTCCACATTAGATAATAAATGGCACATCCTAGTCTAGAAGGTAATGACAGAGCCTGTGAACAAACACTTCTCAGAAAAACAGCTGAAGAATCTTGTCTAACTGAAGCAGGGATAAAGATACAAAAGGATGTACCCACTAACTTTACAGAACAAGAAAACAGTACCTTGTCAAGAAGTTCCAGAGGAATCAAAACTAACCGGAATCAGATTGGCTCAAGTTCATTGCATCAAAGTAAAGCAGACATAGACAGGACAGCAATTAAGATTTTTTTTGTCCTTCATTATTAAAGGGAGGATATTACAGATATGTATATATACACAGGAAAATACCAATCCATAGACAAAAATTGTTCTTTCAATTGTATCACTGCTTTACAAAATTACATCATGTGACTAACTAGTTGGTGTAAAAGACTTGGAAAAGAAAGCTGAAGGAGGCTATTTGAAAGAAAGCAATACTAATGATGGTTGTTGACTTTTAAGTCACTTCATGAATAATATACCATTGTAGGTAGTTTAAATTACTCACAATTTCCAATACCTTAGAGAGTGAATGTAGGAGATACAGAGACAAGTGTCCGTGAAGTTGAACTTGTGAACATAGAACATAGAAACATAGAAAACCCTACAGCACAATACAGGCCCTTCAGCCCACAATACTGTGCCGAATGTGTACTTATTTTAGAAATTACCTAGGGTTACCCATAGCCCTCTATTTTTCTAAGCTCCATGTACATATCCAGGAGTCTCTTAAAATACCCTATTGTATCCGCCTCCACCACTGTCACTGGCAGCCTATTCCACGCACTCACCACTCTCTGCATAAAGAACTTACCCCTGACATCTCCTCTGTACCTACTTTCAAGCACCTTAAAACTGTGCCCTCTCGTGTTAGCCATTTCAGCCCTGGGGAAAAAGCCTCTGACTATCCGCACGATGAATGCCTCTCATCATCTATCAGGTCACCTCTCATTCTCCGTCTCTCTAGTCTGCCCTGACATTTCTCATTTCTATACCCAGAATGCTCTTCATGATTGCCAAGTATGTTTGGATTCAGTATTTTCCTACCCTTTAAGAGGCGAAGGTATGAAATAAATTAGCACAACTCCAGCTGCCATCCTGAACCTGTGCACAATGAAAACACAGCTCAGTCCTGATCAGCCCTGCATCAACCGAGATGATTGGCAGATTTTGAAACAGTCCCATCCAAATACAAATCCATAAATGTTTTGTGACCAAAATATTCTTTTAAATTTGGCCACACTGCTGTGGGCACTGGGAATTTGGGGGTACTAGAGGAGATGTGGCCTGCCATTATTGAATAAGAACATTTCAGGATTTGGGCAACAATAGGAGAATGAATCAGAGGAGCTATGAATGGTTATTGCTAGTTATGAGTTAATGTGACTGGGGAAAAGAAGGGGAAATGAGTTAATATTTCAAGGACCAACTTTACATGCACAAACAGTGGACAGCTCATAGAAACCTGCTTAAAACAAATCCCAGACTTAACAAATATACTTATTATGGAACTAATGCGTAAAAGTGTGCCCTTTTTGAAAATGATCAAAATATTAATGGACAAGTCAAAATCTAGAATCTGCAATGGATATAGTCATTCCAGATTTGCTAAGAAAGAAGATGAAAGATAAATGGTAATAGGAATGAGGTATCACAATCTCTTGTTAAGGCATACTGAGACTTTGGTGGTCATGTGAACCAAACAAGCTCATGTGCTTCTCTAAGTGCTTTATGATTTTGAAAATGTTAAGAATACTGTCATTTCAAAGATGCCCAGAGACCAGTCACTTCTTTAAATGGGGAATAGGATACATTGTATGACAAGTATATATTTGTGTCCAGAATATGAAGTATCATAGGATATGGCAAGAATCATAAAAAACTATACAAGGTTATAGATTATTACCCATTCTCATTTATATTTTGTAGGAGTGCCTCAGTGTAGAGTCAGGCTATTTGTTGTCTGATAAAAACAATTCACAAAATACGGTATATTGTCATATTTATTTATCAGTTCAAATGCAGAATATATATTTTTAATTAATTTCTTATGTACTTTATTCTTCTGCTGCATTAATTTTGGCATTAAATTTTATATTCATTACCTTGCAACCAGTTAATTGAATTTTAAATGTCAACACATATTAAAGTTAAATAATTTAATTACAGAAGGTAAAAACTACTTCATTTAAACTATTTTTAAAATCTGATTGCAATTGCCAGATAAAGTGGTGAAATCTGATACAATTGCTGAATTTAAGATTGTGGGTCACATTTTTCTACCTTTCTGCTTATAGAGACAAGGGTCAAATAAAGGCTAAAGGGATCAGCTCAGCTAGGCAACTTTGTCAGCATGGATGAGTTGGTCTGAAGGCTGTTTCCATGCTGTATAACACTATGACTACAGAATGCATCTGTCACATTCTGTTACCATAATTCCTCTTTCTTTACATCAGATATTCCTTGTTGATTAAATAAAACATTTAAAAAATTAGAGATCATGCAAATAGTGACTAGTGGGGTACTGCAAGGCTCAGTGCTGGGACCCCAGTTGTTTACAATATATATTAATGACTTAGACGAGGGAATTAAATGCAGCATCTCCAAGCTTGCGGATGGCACAAAGCTGGGTGGCAGTGTTAGTTGTGAGGAGGATGCTAAGAGGATGCAGGGTGACTTAGATAGGTTAGGTGAGTGGGCAAATTCATGGCAGATGCAATTTAATGTGGATAAATGTGAGGTTATCCACTTTGGTGGCAAGAACAGGAAAACAGATTATTATCTGAATGGTGGCCGATTAGGAAAAGGGAAGGTGCAACGAGACCTGGGTGTCATTATACACCAGTCATTGAAAGTGGGCATGCAGGTACAGCAGGCGGTGAAAAAGGCGAATGGTATGCTGGCATTCATAGCAAGAGGATTCGAGTACAGGAGCAGGGAGGTACTACTGCAGTTGTACAAGGCTTTGGTGAGGCCACACCTAGAGTATTGTGTGCAGTTTTGGTCCCCTAATCTGAGGAAAGACATTCTTGCCATAGAGGGGGTACAAAGAAGGTTCACCAGATTGATTCCTGGGATGGCAGGACTTTCATATGATGAAAGACTGGATCGACCAGGTTTATACTCTCTGGAATTTAGAAGATTGAGGGGGGATCTGATTGAAATGTATAAAATTCCAAAGGGATTCGACAGGCTAGATGCAGGAAGATTGTTCCCGATGTTGGGGAAGTCCAGAACGAGGGGTCACAGTTTGAGGATAAAGGGGAAGCCTTTTAGGACCGAGATGAGGAAGAACTTCTTCACACAGAGAGTGGTGAATCTGTGGAATTCTCTGCCACAGGAAACAGTTGAGACCAGTTCATTGGCTATAGTTAAGAGGGAGTTAGATAAGGCCCTTGTGGTTAAAGGGATCAAGGGGTATGGGGAGAAGGCAGGTATAGGGTTCTGAGTTGAATGATCACCCATGATCATACTGAATAGTGCTGCAGGCTCGAAGGGCCGAATGGCCTACTCCTGCACCTATTTTCTATGTTACTATGTTTCTAATTTTCTGCAGGACTGAAAAACTAATTAACAACTGGAAATCAAATGTGATAGTTAAAAGCATCTACCGATATTCAACAATTCAAATTTGTTTTTGATTCTCCTTTCAGCTGTCATCCCTTGTGACAGAAAATTGAACATCTGTAAATACATTAAAAATAACGGGTTTACAAGAAAATAAATTTATCCATATACTGGGCATGTTAACATCTGAAATGCCTGGAGCAAAGTTCCCCATTGGAAAATTATGTTTGATTGAGACCATAGACCATAAAACCGTAAGACATAAGACAAAATTTTTTGTCAGATTTTTAGATTTTCTCCCCATTTAGAAAATAGTTTGCACATTTATTTCTACTACCAAAGCACATGACCATTCATTTTCCAACATAGCAGTTCATTTGCCACTTTCTTGCCCATTCTCTAAATCTGTCTAAGTCCTTCTGCAGCCTACCTGCTTCCTCAACACTACTTGCCCCTCCACCAATCTTTGCATTGTCTGCAAACCTGGCAACAAAGCCATCTATACCATCATCTAAATCATTGATATACAGCGTAAAAAGAAGCAGTTCCAACACCATCCCTTGTGGAACACTACTAGTCACTGGCAGCTAACCAGAAAAGGATACTTTTATTCCCACTCACTGCCTTCCACCAATTAACCAATGCTCTAACCATGCCAGTAACTTTCCTGTAATACCATAGGCTCTTAACTTGGTAAGCAGCTTCATGTGTGGCACCTTGTCAAAGGCCTTCTGAAAGTCCAAGTATACACATCCATTACATCTCTTTTATCTATCCTACTTTTAATCTCCTCAAAGAATTTCAACATGTCCGTCAGGCAAAATTTTCCCTTAAGGAAACCATGCTATCTTGTCCTGTGTCACCAAGTACTCCATAACCACATCCTTAACAATTGACTCCAACATCTTTCCAGCCACTAAGATAAGGATAACTGGATTATAATTTCCTTTTTACTGCCTTCCTCCTTTCTTAAAGAGTGGAGTGACATCTGCAATTTTCCAGTCCACTGGCACTATACCAGAATCCAATGATTTTTGAAAGATCATTATTAATGTCTCCGCAATCTATACCACTACCTCTTTCAGAATTCAAAGGTGCAATTCATATGGTCCGGGTGACTTCTGTACCCTTAGGACTTTCAACTTTTTGAGCACTTTCTCCCTTATAATAGTAACTGCACTCACTTCTCTTCCCTCACAACATTCAATAGCTAGCATACTGCCAGTGTCTTCCATAGTGAAGACTAATGAAAAATACTTATTTAAGTCATCTGCTGTCTCCTTGTCCCCCATTATTATTTCTCCAGCCTCATTTTCTAGCAGTCTTACCTCGTTTACTTTTTACATATTTGAAAAAGCTTTTACTATTCACTTTGATATTATTAGCTTGCTTTCATATTTCTTCTTTTCCTTCCAAATGCTTCTTTTAGTTGCTCTCTGTCGGGTTTTAAAAGCTCACAATCCTCTATCTTCCCACTAATTTTTGCTTTGTTGTATGCCCCCTCTTTTGCTTTTACATTAGTTTTGACTTCCCTTTTCAGCCACGGTTGTACTATTTTAACATTTGAGTATTTCTTTGATTTTGGAATACATCTATCCTGCACCTTCCTTATTTTTACCAGCTGCTCTGCTGTCATCCCTGCTAGCATCTCCTCCCAATTTACTTTGGCCAATTCCTCTTTCATACCACTGGAATTTCCTTTACTCCACTGAAATACTGCTATGTCAGACTTTACTTTCTCCCTACCAAATTTCAAGATGAACTCAATCATATTGTGATCACTGCCTCCAAAGGGTTCTTTTACCTTAAGATCCCTAATCACCTCCGGTTCATTACACAACGCCCAATCCAGTATAGAAGATTCCTTTGTAGGCTCAATGACAAACTGCTCTATAAAGCCATCTCATAGGCATTCAGCAAATTCACTTTCCTGAGATCCATTACCAAACTGATTTTCCCGATCAAAATGCATGTTGAATTTTCCCATGACTATCATAACACTGCCCTTTTGACATGCCTTTTCTATTTCCCATTGTTATATGTGATCTACATCCCAGCTGCTGTCGGAAGGTGGTATATAACTGCCATTAGGGTCCTTTTACCCTTTCCCCAAACGCTCCAGGAAATTGAGAGGATTATCCTGCCTTTTTAGTCACTTACCCTAAGCTATTAGACTATGAAGTATCTCTGTGGTGGAACAGATAAATGACCCAATCTGGTATAGGTTCCTGGAAGTGTTGGAGCACATGCAGATTCTTGAACAGGTGTGTCTACCTCATAAGTGATCCTTGTCAAAAGGATCAGGCCATTCTCTCTCTTCCTCTGACTTTCCTGGACCTTGAAGGTGCACAAGCGCACGCCTGTTCTGCCGGATTTCACCTCAAGATGTTCTGATTGCAAACAATCATGGTGTATCTGCTGGACTAATGTTCCTTCAGTGAATTGGTCATGAACTCAAACAGCTTCACCACTCCTGAGTGCTGACAAAGATTTTGCTCTGTGACTGAGATTATGCACGCTCTTCATTTTTTTCAGGATGTGTTGTCTCAAAATTTCTCACTTTGTCTAAATCCAGTAAGTGAGGTTGGAGAAGGGAAGAAAGAACTGGCAGGTTTGTTCTCAGTCTCTGGACCATTGGTACCTCTGATGGACTGTAGCCATGGAGCGATAAGCTAGCAGTACTTTCTGGGGGTCTTTTGCCTTCAGGAGGAGTCTCTTAATGGTTTGCACTGCTCTTTCTGCTTCTCCATTTGACTGTGGGTACCGTGGACTGCTTGTCTGGAACTCATAGTCCCTAGCAAAGGCTTTGAATTATAATCAGCTGAATTATGGACCGTTGTCTGACGCAAGTGTCTCTGGTATTCTATGGTGAGCAAATACAGCTTTCAGGTGCTGTATAACTGCTCCTGAAAATGCAAGAGGACAGCACAATGTTCCGTGAGTAGTAATCCGGAGTGAGAGGATATTTGTTTCTTTTCAACTTGAAAATATCTGTGCCTGCAATGTGCCATGGAAAGTCTAAGAATTCTGTAGGACAGAGGTGTTCAGCATGATTTTTTATGCATATTCTACATGCTTCCCATTGCTTTACATAAATTCCTAGTCATGTGCTTAGACCAGACTACCATATGGATTACCTTGCTCTTAAGCGACACTTTCCGATGACGTGATGTCCTTGATGGATTTGACTGATGACTTTTGCATGTGTAGAAGCAGAAATAATGAGTCTGGAGCCCTTTAGCAGCAAATCATCAAGATTGGTGAGTGTGTCTCTTTTGAGCCAGTAAGGTCTGAGTTTGTAAGCTCCTTTTGGAACAGCTGGCCAACCAAGCTCACAGTATTGCATAATCTTGCTGCAGGTTTGGTCTTCTTTCAACGCAGCACAAATTGTGTCCAGTTTACTCAGTGATACAGGAAAGCTTTCACGTACCTGAGCTAAGTAGATGTTGGTATCTTCAATGAGGGAAGAATCAGCTTCTGTACACTCACTTTTGCATGGCATCCCTCCTCTACAGAGTGTCTGGTGTTGTGATAGATGTTCTGGAAACATGTTCAATGCCATAACAGTATTGCATAAGTCACATTCTGAATCTTTGTAGATATAGAGATAAGTGTTTCGAGCTGAGGTGGCTGACAAGTGGCTTGTCACCTGTTTCAAGTCAGAATTTAGTGCCTATCAAGTAGCAGCTGAAATGTTCACAAGCTAACATGAGAACCAGCATCTCCTTTTCAATTTGGGCACAACTCTGTTCAGTAGGAGTCAGTGCTCTTGATGCATATGCCACCGGTTTCCATACACTAATGCAGTTTTGCATGAGCACTCTCCCTAGGCCAAAGGAGGAGGCATCTGCTGAGACCTCGGTTGCTTTGTTCGGATCAAAGATGCCAATGTTAGCAGAGAGATAATGTCTGCTTTAAGTGATGAGAATGACTTCTCCTGTGGTGCATCCCAGGTCCAGATGTTTCTCTCAGAGAGAAGGTCATGTACTGCTTTGTTTTCTCTACCAAATCTGGAATGAACTTTCCAAGAAGGTTTACCATGCCAAGGAAACTGTGGATCTCTGATAGATTTGTAGGTTGTTCCATATTCCAAATTCCTGTCAGTTTGATTGAATCTGGTTGCACTCCCTCTGAGGACAACTGGTGGCCCAAGAACTTCACCTCCAACTTTGCAAATACGCATTTCTTTTTGTTCAGGGTGATACCTGCCTGTTTCAGTTTCTCCAAGGCAGCTTCCACCCTTTTGTTACGTTCCTCATCTGAGTCTCCAAAGGTAAGTTTATCATCCATGTGACAGACTACTCCTTCCAGTCCTCCAAAATATGTTTTATCCTCATCTGAAAGATGCCAAAAGGGAGTCTCTTGAAGGCATCGCATCCATACCATGTGATGAAAGTTGAGAATTCCTGTGACTCGGGTGCTAACCAGAGGTATGAGTATGCATCTAGTCTGGCGAAGAACTTTGTTCCACCCAGCATCCATCCATAAAAATGAGAAACAGTGTGCTCAACAGAGAGCAGAATAAACTTCTCCCACCTCACTGCATTATTCACTTTTGTGAGATCAACACAGACCCTCACTGTGCCATCTGACTTGGGAACAGGAACAATGCCTGCAAACCAGTCAGTGGGTCTATTCACTTTAGTTATGATGTCAAACTCCTCCATTCTCTTAGGTTCAGCTTTGACTTTGTTTATCAATGGGACTGGTATACACATCGCTGTGGTCAGAGAATAGGGCATCACTCCTGGTCTCAGTTGGAGAAGGTACTCCTCTTTCAGTACCCCCAGGCCTGTAAACAACTCTGGGTACTTCTCCTGCCACTGAACATTGCTAAGTAATCCAACTTTGCAATGAGGTTCTACTTCTTGATGGTATGTCATCCCAGTCATGGTGAGAAGAGATATAGACATCCTTTTTTAACGGTTTCTCATTTTTATGAATGGAAGTTGTAAACATTCTTTCACACTGAGCTTATGTTTCCCTGGCCCCCATAAGCACTTTCTTTGTTGCATTTAGTGCAATGCCTGTTTTCTTTGCCAATTTTGTGAACACATTCAGGGATGACTGTAACATCTACTCCAACATCCATTTTGAATGTCACCACCTCATTTTGCAACTGAGCTGTAGTACATCAGTCATGTCTATTTGATTCTAGAGCCCCAAGGGAAGCTCTCTCTTCATCTGAATCACGGTCTTCTTTTGACCTCTTGAAGAACTGTTTTTGAGTGACACTGGCTTTTATAAATGCCAACTGTATTGTATAGGTGGCATTTCATTTCTTTTGCTGGACAGAGCTCTTTGACGTGGAATGAAGACTTGCCACATCTCCTGCATTCGAACATTTTATCTGTTCTTTGAGCTGAGCTCCACTGTCACCTCTTTCTGTAATCTTTCTGACTGCACCTGGTTAGTACTCTTCCTTTTGTACAGCTTCTAGCTTTACTTCAGCATCATTTTTGTGTCTGAGTTCTGCCTGTTACCGCTGAACATTGTCACTCTGCCTGACTATAGTATTAGCTTTCCCTAGAGTGAGATTTGCCTGAAGTCTCGCTGACAATTTGGTGTCTAGTAACCCGACAATAATCCTGTCTCTAACGAGCTCATCTCTCAGATTTCCATGTACACAGTTGTCTAACAAGGCATAAAATGCTGAGATGAAGTAATTTACACTTTCACCTGGCTCCTGTTTTCTGGAGTTTGAACTTGGCCTTCCCATATATCATATTTTGCTTTCCTGTGAAATATTCTGTGAATTTGTCCTACATTGTTTTGTACTCCTTTTTCTGAGGTCTATCAGTCCTAATCCACCCAGGATGTCATCTGCTTTGTCACCCATGCAGTAAATCAGTGTGTTTACTTGATGTTCTTCTAAAGCCTGAGTGAGATTGCTTGCAATGCTAAATCTCTCAAAGCATCTGAGCCAACTCTGGTTTTGAGAAATCAAATGTCTCGGGGGGCTTTATTAGGTAAGTAGATGTAGGTACTTCAGATACTTGCTCCATTTTCCTGTTTGTTAGTCTATTTATTATTTTATTTATTTGGACTACAAAAGTCTTCTTGTCTCTCCCTGAGAGCTTGACTGACTTCTCTGCTGTGTCTATGTCTCTGTGCACTACCCCAGGCCGGTGGCCTACAGATTATTACAATGTAAGCATTTTAGGGTGTAACTCAAAGTCATTGCCTAGCAATCCTGGCCAGGTCTCAACTTTGCCTCATGGTGCATACAAACTAGCAAACTAGCATAGGCGGATTTTGTATGTTTTTTCAGAGATATATACAAACAACAGTCTTACTGCAAATTCTTTCCTATTGGGGATCTTATTGGGAAACCTGAATTCATCGATGATCAAATACGTTTGACACGATGTTCTGTTCGATATTGGAGGAGAGGGCAGGGACCACAAGGATACCAGCAGCATGTAGAATCTTCAGCTGAACTTTATTGATAACACTGCTTGTACAATTTGGGAACCTTCCCCTGTGGAAGTGGCTGACCGAGTGACATAGGATTAACCCATTATCTAACACAACAAATCCCAGACACAATCAGTATCAATAAAACGTTTTGATTTGAAAGGTTATCTGTGGCTGACATATGCACAAGGATTTGGAAACAACTAGAAGTACAAACCTGGAACTTCATGATAGGTGCAGGATTTTTTACCTCTCTTTCCCTTAACTATTTCAAAAGCAGTAAAAAGTATTTGAACTAGCCTGGTGGAGTTCAAGTCACCACTGAGGTCATTTGATTGCATAAACCTTCCAGACTGAGAAATCTGAATTTATTTGTCTTTCAATGTGACTCCAGATCTTTTATTTAGATCACCATGGAACCTCTGACTGTGGGTACATTGGGAGTACTGTGCTTACTTTGGAATCAGCGAACCTACCACCCATATGTATAAATTATAAAGAGCTATCTATAATTAGAAATACATAGAGTATATTCCTGTAGATTATGTTCTCTTCCATAGTTCATCAGTGAAACAGACTAAGAATAATTCAGACTTAATTTGTTCAGGTCAGACAATAATATGTAAATACTACTCTTGCTTTATCAGGAGATGAATTGTGGCCAGGAATGGAATTCAATGATTTTTTGATTAGAAACTTGGTTCCGTTCTTTGGTTTAGCAAAGGCTCCATGACTATTCCAAGTTCAAATTCAAAGTAAATTTATTATTGAAGAACATATATGTCACCATATACAACCCCTAGATTCATTTTCTTGTGGGCATACTCAATAAATCCAAGAAACGTAATGAAATCAATGAAAGACTCCACCCAACAGGACAGACAAACAACTAATGGGCAAAAGACAAAAACTGTGCAAACGCAAATAACTAAATAAATAAGCAATGAAAATGGAGAACATGCGATGAGGAGCCCTTGAAAGTGAACCCAGAGGTTGTGGGAACAGTTCTATGATGGAGCGAGAGAAGTTAGCACCACTGGAACCCTCATTATGTCTATATAATGAATAAGGTGGATGATCTTGTCGTACAGCTACAGTTTGGCAGGTATGATATTGTGGCCATCACTGAGACGTGGCTAAAGGATGCATGTCTCTGGGAGCCAAACGTCCAAGGATACACAGTGTATCGGAAGGATAGGAAGGTAGGCAGAGGGGGAGGCGTAGCTTACTGGTAAGAAATTATATTAAATCATTAGAAAGAGGTGATAAAGGATCGGAAGGCGCAGAATCTTTATGGGTTGAGCTAAGAAATCGCAGGGGTAAAAGGACCCTGATGGCAGTTGTTTATAGGCCTCCAAACAGCTGCAGTGATGTGGACTACAAATTACAACAGGAAATAGAAAAGGCTTGTCAGAAGGGCAGTGTTATGATAATTGTGGGGGATTTTAACATGCGAGTGGACTGGGAAAAATCAGGTCGGCACTGGATCTCAAGAGAGAGAATTCGTAGAATGTCTGCGAGATTACTTTTTAGAACAGCTTGTTGTTGAGCCCACTAGGGGATTGGCTGTACTGGATTGGGTATTGTGTAATGAACCGGAGGTGATTAGAGAGATTGAGATGAAGGAACCCTGAGGAGGCAGTGATTATAACATGATTGAGTTCACTGTGAAATTTGAAAAAGAGAAGCCGAAATCTGATGTGTCTGTATTTCAGTAGAGTAAAGGAAACTACAGTGGCATGAGAGAGGAATTGGCCAAAGTTGACTGGAAAGGGACACTGGCAGGAAAGACAGCAGAGCAGCAGTGGCTGGAGTTTATGCAAGAAGTGAGGAAGGTGCAAGACAGGTATATTCCAAAAAAGAAGAAATTTTCGAATGGAGAAATGACGCAACCTGTGGTTGACAAGAGAAGTCAAAGCCAAAGTTAAAGCAAAGGAGAGGGCATACAAAGAAGCAAAAATTAGTGGGAAGACGGATTGGGAAGTTTTTAAAAGCTTACAAAAGGAAACCAAGAAGGTCATTAAGAGAGAAAAGATTAACTATGAAAGGAAGCTAGCAAATAATATCAAAGAGGATACTAAAAGCTTTTTCAAGTATATAAAGAGTAAAAGACAGGTGAGAGTAGATATAGGACTGATAGAAAATGATGCTGGAGAAATTGTAATGGGAGATAAGGAGATGGCAGAGGAACTGAACGAGTATTTTGCATCAGTTTTCATTGAGGAAGACATCAGCAGTATACCGGACACTCAAGGGTGGCAGGGAAGGGAAGTGTGCGCAGTCACAATTATGACAGAGAAAGTACTCAGGAAGCTGAATAGTCTGAAGGTAGATAAATCTCAGATGGAATGCACCCTCGTGTTCTGAAGGAAGTAGTTGTGGAGATTGCAGAGGCATTAGCGATGATCTTTCAAAAGTCGATAGATTCTGGCATGGTTCCGGAGGACTGGAAGATTGCAAATGTCACTCTGCTATTTAAGAAGGGGGCAAGAAAGCAAAAAGGAAATTATAGACCTGTTAGCTTGACATCGGTGGTTGGGAAGTTGTTGGAGTCAATTGGCAAGGATGAGGTTACAGAGTACCTGGAGGCATATGACAAGATAGGCAGAACTCAGCATGGATTCCTTGAAGGAAAATCCTGCCTGACAAACCTATTACAACTTTTTGAGGAAATTACAAGTAGGCTAGACAAGGGAGATGCAGTGGATGTTGTATATTTGGATTTTCAGAAGGCCTTTGACAAGGTGCCACACATGAGGCTACTTAACAAGATAAGAGCCCAAGGAATTACAGGAAAGTTACGTGTGTGGATAGAGCGTTAGCTGATTGGCAGGAAACAGCGAGTGGGAATAAAGGGATCCTATTCTGCTTGGCTGCAGGTTACCAGTAGTGTTCCACAGGGGTCCGTGTTGGAGCTGCTTCTTTTTACATTGTACATCAACGATTTTGATTATGGAATAGATGGCTTTGTGGCTAAGTTTGCTGACAATACGAAGATAGGTGGAGGGGCCGGTAGTGCTGAGGAAATGGAGATTCTGCAGAGAGACTTGGATAGATTGGAAGAATGGGCAAAGAAGTGGCAAATGAAATACAATGTTGGAAAGTGTATGGTTATGCACTTTAGCAGAAGAAATAAACGGGCAGACTATTATTTAAATGGGGAAATAATTCAAAGTTCAGAGATGCAACGGGACTTGGGAGTCCTCGTACAGGATACCCTTAAGGTTAACCTCCAGGATGAGTCGGTGGTGAAGAAGGCGAATGCAATGTTGCCATTCATTTCTAGAGGAATAGAGTATAGGAGCAGGGCTGTGATGTTGAGGCCCTGTAAGGCACTGGTGAGACCTCACTTGGAGTACTGTGGGCAGGCAGTTTTGGTCTCCTTATTTAAGAAAGGATGTGCTGACGTTGGAGACGGTACGGAGAAGATTCACTAGAATGATTCCGGGAATGAGAGGGTTAACATATGAGGAACGTTTGTCCGCTCTTGGACTGTATTTCTTGGAGTTTAGAAGAATGAGGGGAGACCTCATAGAAACATTTCGAATGTTGAAAGGCATGGACAGAGTGGATGTGGCAAAGTTGTTTCCCATGATGGGGGAGTCTAGTACAAGCAGGCATGACTTAAGGATTGAAGGGCGCCCATTCAGAACAGAAATGCGAAGAAATTTTTTTAGTCAGAGGGTGGGGAATCTATGGAATTTGTTGCCACGGGCAGCAGTGGAGGCCAAGTCATTGGGTATATTTAAGGCAGAGATTGATGGGTATCTGAGTAGCCAGGGCATCAAAGGTTATGGTGAGAAGGCAGGGGAGTGGAACTAAATGGGAGAATGGATCAGCTCATGATAAAATGGTGGAGCAGACTAGATGGGCTGAATGGCCAACTTCTGCTCCTTTGTCTTTGTCTTGCCTTATAATATTACAAAAAAGGGCAAGATTGCACCAAAGCTATCAAGCTAAAAGAGAAGGTCTGAAGACTTCAAAGAATATGCTCAAAACTGTCATGACAATCATTTTTTTCAACAATTCCTTCTCAGGAATGGATTTTAACACTTTAAGTCCAAAATTGCCCAGGATTATTCCTAATTGCATGCAATTCCCTTGATGTGAAAAAAAAGCCACTGTGATAGGGGATGAATATATACTTTCCAAATTCATAGTGCATCAGCTAAGAAACAAATATGTGAATTTACAGTTTCTAAGAATCCTGTAAAGTCCTGGATAGATCCTCCAAAGTATGGTCTCAGCTAAATGCTTCATAATAAAATGGTTTGAAAAAGGCTGGAACCATTGGTTTGCTGGCTCTAGTAAGTAGCCCTAACTCATGATGTATTACAAAAAGATTCCATTGTGGAGTTGTGACAACATTCAACCAAATCCTCTCATGATACAAAGAACAGAAACCAGCATTGTTGCACAAAATCTCATTGATGAGCTTCAAGGGACAAAAATCAATCTGATTATAACTACTGGTTTTGAAGGGAACCATAAGATCATAAGATATAGGAGCAGAATTAGGCCATTCGAGTCTGCTTTGCATTTCATCATGACTGGACCAATTTCCCTCAGCCCCAGCCTCCTGCCTTCTCCCTGTATCTGTTTATGCCCAGACCAATCAAGAATCTATCACCCTCTACCTTAAATATGCATAAAGATTTGACCTCCACAACTGCCTGTGGCAAAAAATTCACAGATTCTCCACTCTCTGGCTCATGAAATTCATCCTCATTTCCATTCTAAAAGGATGCCTCTGTATTCTGAGGCTGTGTCCTCTGGTCTTAGACTCACCCACCATAGGAAACTTCCTCTCCACATCCACTCTATCAAGGCCTTTCACCATTCGATAGGTTTCAATGAGGTCATCCCTCATTCTTCTGAATTCCAGGGAATACAGGTCCAGAGCCATCAAATGCTCTTCTTATGAGAAGCCATTCAATCCTGGAATCATTTTCAGGAACCTCCTTTGAACCCTCTTCAGTTTCAGCACATCCTTTCCAAGGTTAGAGGCCCAAAACTGCTTTCAATACTCCAAATGAGGCCTCGCCAGTGCTTTACAAGGTCTTAGTATTATATCCTTGCTTTTACATTCTCTTGAAATGAATGCTGACATCACATTTGCTTTCCTCATCAGACGTGACCTGCAAATTAGTCTTTAGGGAATCCTGCACAAGCATTCCCAAGACCTTTTGCACCTAAGTTGTTTGCATTTTCTCTCCATTTAGAAAATAGTCAACTCTTTCATTTCTTCTCCCAAAGTGAATGACCATACACTTCCTGACACTGTATTCCATCTACCACTTCTTTGCCCATTCTCCTAATCTGTCTAAGTTCTTTTGTAGCCTCTCTTGTTTCCTCAAAACTACCTGCACCTCCACCTATTTTTGTATGATCTGCATACTTTGCAACAAAGCCATCATTTTCATCATCCAAATCATTACCTTTCAACGTAAGAAGAATCAGTCCCAACACAGACCACTGTGGAATACCACTAGTCTCTGGCAGCCAACTAGAAAAGATTCCATTTATTCCCCTCCTTGCCTCTTGCCAATCAGCCACTGCTTTATCCATGCAAAGATCTTTACTGTAATACCATGGGCTCATAGCTTGTTAAGTAGCCTTGTTGAAGCCTTCTGAAAATCTAAGTACACAACATCAACTGATTCTCCTTTGTCTATCCTGCTCATTATTTCTTCGAAGAATTTCAGCAGGTTCCTCAGGCAAGATTTTCCCTTGCTGAATACACCCTATTTTATCATGAGCCTCCAAGTACCCTGAGACCAGTGAAGAGTGCTGTGACATCTGAAAATTTGAGTCTTCCAGAACCATTCTAGAATCTAGTGGTTTTTAAAAGATCATTACTAATGCCTCCACAATTTCTTCAAGCACCTCTTTCAGAACCTTGGAGAGTACACCATCTGGTCCAGGTGACTTATCAACATCCAGACCTCTCAGTTTCCCAAGAACCTTCTCCCTAGTAATGGTAACCTTGCACTCCCCTGCCACCTGGAACTTCCACCATACTACTAGTGCCTGCCACAGTGAAGTGCTGAAGCAGTGTCTTGGCCCAAAAAGTGGACTGTTTGTTCATTTCCATGGATGCAGTCTGATCTACTGAGTTCCTACAGCACTTTCATAAAGACAAAGATTTCTTCAAGTGGATCTATGAAAATTCAAAGGAAGAGTGGGGATCAAATCATAAACAAGAGAACATCTGCAGATGCTGGAAATCCAAGCAACACAAAGGAAGAGTAGGGAATTCCCAATTGCATCATTTTTCTGCAGACTGTGAATTTAGCTAACATTTTTTCAAGCAATTTATTTCCACAACATTGCCGTGGGGGATGGAGATCCTTACTATGAAACTAATACTTTGGCTTCAGCTGATGTCAATTTTCTGTCATCCACAAGGTGCAATGAGGAGGAAGTTCCACTGAGAGTGGAGATTGGTACTGGACATGTTGACCAACATAGAGCAAGAATTAAAGCTTCAGATATGACTTAAATAAATGATGAGCCAATGTTAAAATCTGACAAGAGCTGGTACCTGGCTGATTAAAATAGGCTTCCTGTCATTGCAAATGTTTGCAATGCTACGCCAAGAATTAGTTGAATAGTTTACTGATATCATTTATCATATGTTTTTCTGTCTGCTCCCTCTTTTTAAAAAAACAGAGTAAATCAATGCATTTCAACTATTTTGTCAGGTTAGTATAAATAATTAGGGCATTGATGGAGATGAGGCAAGAAGCACATAAAGCCTCAAAAGGTATTTTTGTCTTAGCAAAATTTTAAGCTGTAAGAAATATCAACTCTTTCTCATGTTCTTCAAACAAATGATTAAAACTAAGAAGAATATCTTACTACCAGCAACTTATATGAGGAAGCTGGTGCTATACTCACGCTAGAGTAACACATGGGTAAGCAAAGGCAAGAAATCAAGTGTGGACCTTGAAAATGCACACATTCTGTAAAAACTACTGCAAAAATCTACCTTATAGGTATTTTGGAAAGAGTCCAAAGAATATGCTGATCATCAGTGCAATTTATAAATTGGTAGAATTTGCTATTTTCCAACACTACATATTGATATTTGTGATTCCATGTTTATTATGCTTTATATGAAGCATTGAAACTGTAAAAACAGCAGCTTCAAAATATGAGTGGATTTTTCAGTCTTCTGGAACCATTCAAGAATCTAGTGATTCTTGAAAGATCATTACGAATGCCTCCACAATCTCTTCAGTCAACTCTTTCAGAACACTGGGATGTACACCATCTGATCCAGGTGACTTATTCACCTTCAGACCTTTCAGTTTACCAACAACCTTCTCTCCAGTTATGGTAACTTCACACACTTCATGCCCCTTGACATCTGCAAATTCCACCATACTGTTAGTGTCTTCCACAGTGAAGACTGATGCAATATGCTTTTTCAGTTCATCCACTATTTCATTGTCCCCATTATCACCTCTGCAGTATTGTTTTCCAGCGGTCCAATATCCACTCTTGCCTCTCTTTTACACTTTATGTATCTGAAGAAACATTTGGTATCCTCTTTAATATTATTCGCTAGCTTACTTTTGTATTCTATCTTTACCTTCTTAACGACTTTTTCAGTTGCTTTCTGTTGGTTTTTAAAAGCTTCCCAATCCTCTAACTTCCCACTAATTTTTGCACTATTATATGCCTTCTCTTTTTAAATCTTTTTATTGAGTAAGTATACAAAAAAGGTAAGCCATATAAACATTAATACAATGTTAAAGTATAATAAAATTCCAAAAGATAACAATACCAAAAAGAAAATACTACAAACAATGTAATTTAAGCATAAGAAACCAAAATAACATAATAGTATACTAGATTTTATATATATCAATGGAAAAAAAAAGAAAAAAAAACCCCCCAAAAAAAAACCCACCGTGCAACTAACTAAAAGCAAAGCAAAGCAATGGGCTAACTTGAAACCAAACAGAGTTAAACTTAAAATCACGTCCTCAATCCCGACCTCCATTAAAACAGTGAAAAAAAAACAAGAAGGGTAAATATTACATTAAATGAAAATATCGAATAAAAGGTCCCCAAATCTGTTCAAATTTAAATGAAGAATCATGAAGGTTACTTCTAATTTTCTCCAGATTCAAACATAAAATCATCTGAGAAAACCAAAAAAAGGTAGTTGGAGCATTAAGCTCTTTCCAATGTTGTAAAATACATCTTTTCGCCATTAAAGTAAGAAATGCAATCATTCTATGGGCTGAAGGGGAAAGATTACTAGAAATTTTAGGTAGTCCAAAGATAGCAGTAATAGGGTGAGGAGAGATATCTATATTTAATACCTTAGAAATAATATTGAAAATATCTCTCCAAAAAGTTTCCAAAGTAGGGCAAGACCAAAACATATGAGTTAAAGAGGCTATCTGCCCCGAACATCTATCACAGAAAGGATTAATATGCGAGTAAAAACGCGCTAACTTATCTTTGGACATATGTGCTCTATGCACCACTTTAAATTGAATTAGGGAATGTTTAGCACAAATAGAAGAAGTATTAACTAATTGTAAAATCTGCCCCCAATCATCCACAGAAATGGTAAGCCCCAATTCCTGTTCCCAATCTACCCTAATCTTATCAAATGGAGCTTTCCTGAGTTTCATAATAATATTATAAATCATAGCCGATGCACCTTTCTGACATGGATTAAGGTTAATTATCGAATCTAAAATATATATAGGAGGAAGCATTGGAAAGGAAGGAAGTATAGTACTTAGAAAATTTCTAACTTGTAAATATCTAAAAAAATGTATTCTTGATAGGTTATATTTATTAGATAATTGTTCAAAAGACATAAGGGAACCATCTAAAAATAAATCCAAAAACCGTAAAATACCCTTAGTCTTCCAAGTTTGAAAAGCGCGATCCGTAAAAGAGGGAGGAAAAAATATGTTACCTAAAATAGGAATCGCTAACCCGAATTGATTAAGATCAAAAAATTTTCTGAATTGAAACCAAATACGCAAAGCATATTTAACGATCGGGTTAGAGACCTGCTTAAGGCGTTTCGAATCAAAAGGAAGAGATGAACCTAAAATAGAACCAAGTGTATAACCCTGAACAGATTGTAATTCCAATGCTACCCATTTAGGAATAGATAGTATATCCCGGTCAAGTAACCAAAATTTCGTATGTCGAATATTAATAGCCCAATAATAAAATCTAAAGTTAGGTAATGCTAAACCTCCATCTCTCTTAGCTTTCTGTAAATGTATTTTACCCAGTCTCGGATTCTTATTCTGCCAAATAAATGAAGAAATTTTAGAGTCGACTTTATCAAAAAAAGATTTAGGAACGAAAATTGGTAATGCCTGAAACACATATAAAAATTTTGGCAAAAAAAAATCTTAACTGCATTAATACGACCAATCAAAGTTAAATATAAAGGAAACCATTTAGATGAAAGTTGAGTAATATGGTCTATTAATGGTAAAAAGTTAGTCTTAAATAAATCTTTATGTTTACAAGTAATTTTAATCCCAAGATATGAAAGGTAATTATTAATCAATTTAAATGGAAATTTATAATATAAGGGAAGATGTTTATTAATCGGAAAAAGTTCACTCTTACTAAGATTTAATTTATAACCTGAGAAAAGACCAAATTGTGCTAATAACTCTAAAACAGCAGGAATAGATCTCTCAGGATTAGAAATATATAAAAGTAAATCATCAGCATAGAGTGATAATTTATGGGACTTTAATCCCCGAGTTATCCCAGTAATATTTGAAGATTCTCGAATAGCAATTGCAAGAGGTTCTAATGCAATATCAAATAATAGGGGACTAAGAGGACAGCCTTGTCGAGTACCACGAAAGAGAGGAAAAAAAGGTGAGTTTAAAGAGTTAGTACGAACCGAGGCTACAGGGGAGTGATATAACAGTTTAATCCAGGATATAAATTTCAGGCTAAAATTAAACATTTCAAGCACCTTAAATAAATAAGGCCATTCTACTCTATCAAAAGCTTTCTCGGCATCTAAAGAAATAACACACTCAGGAACATTTTGTGAGGGAGTATAAACGATATTTAACAATGTACGAATATTATAAAAAGAGTAACGACCTTTAATAAAACCCGTTTGGTCTTCCGAAATAATAGAAGGAAGTACTTTTTCTAGTCTATTTGCTAATAACTTAGAAAAGACTTTAGAATCAACATTTAATAAAGATATTGGTCTATAAGATGCACATTGAGCAGGATCTTTATCCTTCTTTAGTATTAAAGAAATTGATGCTCTATTAAAAGATTCCGGAAGTTTACCAAGTTTCAAAGAAGCCTCAAAAACCTTGTAGAGCCAGGGAATCAATAAAGAAGCAAAACATTTATAAAATTCAACGGTAAACCCATCAGGGCCAGGAGCTTTCCCCAGATTCATAGAAAAAATAACATTCTTAATCTCATCCATTGTAATGGAAGTATCTAATAAAGAAGACATATCCTGTGAAATCTGAGGGAAGTCTAACTTATCTAGAAAATCATTCATATATTTAGAATCTCGAGGAGACTCTGATTGATATAAAGAAGAATAAAAATCACAAAAGGTATGATTAATCCCCACATGATCCAATATCAATCGATCATTTTGATTATAAATCTGATTGATTTGAGATTTAACATAATTAGATTTCAATTGATTAGCCAGCAGCTTGCCAATTTTATCACTGTGAACATAAAAATCACTTCTTGTTTTCTTTAATTGGTTTACAATCGAGGACGAGAGTAGTAAACTGTGTTCCATTTGAAGTTCAGTTCTTTGTTTGTATAGCTCCTCAGAAGGAGCCATAACATATTTCTTATCAATTTCTTTAATCTTGTCCACAATTGCCATCTCCTCCTGCTTCTGTTTCTTCCTCAAAGCAACGGAATACGAAATAATCTGACCCCGAATATAGGCTTTAAAAGTGTCCCAAAGAGTGTTAACCGAAATATCTTCTGTATGGTTAATTATAAAAAAAAGCTCAATCTGTTCATTCATAAAATTAACAAAGTCCGAGTCCTGAAGCAACAGCGAATTAAAACGCCATTGTCTATTGTTTGGTATATTGGCCATAATTTTAATAGAAAGCTTAAGTGGAGCATGATCCGAAATGGTTATAGAGTCATAATCACATTTAATCACTGAAGGAATGAGACGAGAATCAATAAAAAAATAATCAATTCTTGAATAGGAATGATGAACATGTGAAAAAAAGGAAAAATCTTTTTCCTGAGGATGCAGAAAACGCCAAATATCCGTCGACCCAGAATCAGAAAGGAAAAAATTAATCAAATTTGCAGATTTATTAGGTAAAGTCCGTAAAGGAGCTGAACGGTCCAAAGCTGGAGATAAACAGGTATTAAGATCTCCGCCCCAAATCAATGAAAACTCGTTCAAATTCGGAAACTGATCAAACAATGATTTATAAAATTCCGGACAATCCATATTAGGAGCATAAACATTAACCAAAACTACTTTTTTATTAAATAGTAAACCACTAACCAATAAAAATCTACCATTCGGATCAGAGATAATATCCTGTTGTATAAAAGTAACTGAGGAATCTATAAAAATAGAGACGCCTCGAATCTTAGCATTGGAGTTCGAATGAAATTGTTGTCCCTTCCAGAATTTGAAAAAACGTAGTCTGTCCCCCCTCCGTACATGGGTCTCTTGTAAAAATAAAATTTGTGCTTTAAGTCTCCGGAACACTTTAAAAACTTTTTTTCTTTTAATAGGATGATTAAGACCATTAGTATTCCAGGAGACAAAATTAATAATAGACTCCATAAATCCTAAAGTCAACCCACAACAGGGAGGATTGACAATAGGCGCGACCCACAAACCCGGAGAGGGAACAGAACATACAAAAGATACCGGGGAAAAGGACGCAACCAGTACTTCAATAATG
This sequence comes from Mobula hypostoma, assembly GCF_963921235.1. Classification (NCBI taxonomy): domain Eukaryota; kingdom Metazoa; phylum Chordata; class Chondrichthyes; order Myliobatiformes; family Myliobatidae; genus Mobula; species Mobula hypostoma. The sequence goes on along the minus strand of NC_086104.1, from coordinate 58,702,797 downwards.
TATATAGCCCAAAGAAAAACAAACTAAAACGTGAAGCCCCTCCCGCCACCCCCCAGCCCAAGACCCCAAGGCAAAATCTAAAGCAGACCCGCCAGAAAGAAGCAAGCGCTAAAACTACCCCCATGACTTCCGGTATACGCTCCCTAAAAAAAAGGTATAAATATGAAAAGGATCAGCTAATTGTAAAACAGTAAAAAAATAAGTAAAAAAAAGTTAGCTCAATTAGAATACACACAGAACAGAACAAAAGCCGGAAAATATATATTAAAAAAAACCACAATATACCTCAAACTCATGAATAGACACAGCAACAAAAAAAATAGGATTATTAACATAAAGTGATTATAAAAAGCAAAACAGAATAAAATTTAAACAAAAACTACAAAATTTAAGGCCGCACAGGAAATACGTAAGATGACAAAAGGGAAGTAACCACCCAGAATCCCCTGGGAAAAGAAAGAAATGACGCAGTTAAAAAGAAAGTTTAGTAGCCATATTAAGAAATCAAAAGTAAACTTTTCTGCCCAAATAGGGCACAGAAAAGTTAAAACCAACCAATTCACAGCCTCCGATCGACGGAGAAAATTAAAAAGAAAGCAATTAAGATGTTGGAGATGAAAGTTGATCCAGATAACTCTGGGCATCCGATGGAGAATCAAAAAAACGAAGGGCTCCATCTGACATGCGAATCCTTAGACGTGCAGGGTACAGCAGCGCTGGTCTTAAATCCCTCTTATAGAATTCCGACATCACGGATCTGTAACGGACCCGTTGGTCCCAGATTTGTTTACTGAAATCTTCCACGAATCGGAACTTAAGATCCGAAAAATCAATGAAACCTTTAGATCGAGCGAATCGAAACAGTTTCTCCTTGTCTTGAAAGTAATGAAAACGTAAAATAACATGCCTAGGTCTATCTGACCTAGACGAGTATGATGGGATTCTGTGAACACGATCCAGTAGCGGTGGTTGGTCAGGAAATACAGTAGGGAATGCATCTTTTAAAAGTTGGGAGAAATATTTCATGGGGTTGTTACCTTCAGCGGCTTCCCTCACGCCAATCATTCGTAAATTCTGCCGTCGCATTCTAGATTCCAAGTCAGAGTTTTTAAAAGTCAAAAAGTCAAGTTTCTTCTTCATTACATTAATTGTTTCTTCGATTTTCCCCATCTTAAGCTCACTTTGTTGCGCGAATTTTTGAAGATCAGATATAGCCGACTGATGTTCCGCAATAAATGTTTGCATCTTATCGATTGAATTGGCAATTTTCTGGAAATTAGTTGAGATTTCCGTATGAATCAGGTCTTTAACAGGGCCTGCAATTTCCGTACGAATCATCTCCCTAACAGAGGTTGAAATTTCCCTCTGAATTAACTCCGCTATCGCTTTCAAAGTCACCGGTGATTCAGTCGGAGGGAGATCCGTAGCTTTCGGTTTAACCGGAGGTTTACCATCCTTGCCGTCTTTCTCGTTCTTAGACATAGCAGATCTAAGTTCCATCCAGTTGTCGGAGAATTCAGTTTAATTCAAAGTATTGTAAGAGTTGATGCCTTAATTAAAGTATAGCTGACCATAGAGAAAAAAAACTCAGAGGTAATGGAGCGAGTCAAGAACGCGACTTCACTCCATGAGCGCTACCGGAAGTCTCCTATATGCCTTCTCTTTGGCTTTTATGTTGGCTTTAACTTCTCTTGTTTGCCATGGTTATGTCATCTTCCCTTCAGGATGTATTCCTCTTTGGGATGTATATATCCTGTGCTTTCCAAATTGCTTCCAGAAATTCCAGCCTTTACTACTCTGCTGTCATCCCTGCCTTTACTACTCTGCTGTCATCCCTGCCTCTGTAATTCCCTTTACTCCACTGTAATACAGATACACCTGATTTTAGCTTCTCCTCCTCAAATTTCAGGGTGAATTCATAATGACTTGCCCCTAAGGGTTTTTTTTTACCTTAAGCACTCTAACGAATTCTGGTTAGTTGCACAACAACCAATCTCCAGTGGGTTCAGCCATGTGCTGCTCTAAAAGACCATCCCATCGGCACTCTAAAAAATCCCCCCACCCGCCGTAATCCACCACCAAACTGATTTTCCCAATCTACCTGCATATTGTCCCCATGACAGTTGTAACATTGCCTCTTTGGCATGCATTTTCTATCCCCCATTGTAATTTGCAGGCCACATCCTTACTACTGTTTGGGAGTCTGTATATATCTCTCATCAGGGGTTTTATTTACCCCTGCAGTCCCTTAGCTCTATCCATAATGATTCAACGCCTTCTGACCCTATGTCACCTCTTTCTAATGATTTGATTTCATCTTTTACCAACAGAACAATGCCACCCCCTCTGCCTTCCTACCTGTCTTTTCAATGCAACGTGGATCTTTGGACATTAAGCTTTCAGCTATAATCTTCTTTCAGCCATGATTCAGTGATGACTACAACATCATACCTGCCAATCTGCAGCTGTGCTACAAGTTAATCTACCTTGTTCCGTATACTGCGCACATTCAGTTACAACACCTCCAGTGTTGTTATCACCCTTTTCAATTTTACCCACCTTTTACATTACAACTCATCCTGTTGACTGCAATTTTCCCCTATCAACAGCCTCTCCTCACTACAGTTTGCCTCCATTTGTAAACCAGCTCCCTCAGCTTCTGCCCTATTATCCACATTTCCTACCATACTTCTTGCATTGAAATACAGGCACCTCAGGACACCAGTCACACCATGCTCAATACTGTGATTCCTAACTTTGTCTGAGGTCTTACCAACATCTGCTTTCACAACCTCTCCAATAACTGTTCTGGCACTTTGGTTTCCATCCCCCTGCCACTCTAGTTTGAACCCCACCGTGCAGAACTAACAAACCTTCCCACTAGGATATTTGTCCCCCTGTCAACTGTCAACATTTAGTAACTCAGAGACGAGTATTTTCTGGATTTACCTAATGCAAACTTCACTCCATTCCTGAATTCCCCAGGAATTCCAACAATGGAATCCTGATGTGTTGGGATTATTTAGCCTCATGCTGGAGAGTTTGCCAGACCCAATGCAAGATCATGATTCTCAGTGTTCAATATTAAATTGATCAAGAAGAAATGCAGAAATGTGGCCATTTCCTGGGCCCGGCACATAAATGTCATCACAAGGAAGGCATGACAGCACCTCTACTTTCTTAGAGGTTTGCATAGATTTGGTATGTCACCAAAATCTTTGACAAACTCCTATAAATGCAGTGTGGCAATAATCCAAACTGGCTGCATCAAGGTCTGGTATGGAAACACTGATGCTCAGGAACAGAACAGACTACAGAAAGTGGTAGATAGAGCTCAGCCCATCACAGGCAAAGCCGCACGCCCCCGCCCCACGAAGTACACTTACATGGAGCGCTACCACAAGAAAGCAACATCCATCTTCGAAGACTTCCACTACCCAGGCAATGCCCTCTTCTCATAACTATCATCAGGTAGGTAGCATAAAAGCCTTCGGTTCAGGAACAGACATTACCCTACAATCATTAGCTTCCTGAACCAGCATGGACGATGTCACTCATTACCACTGTGAACAGATTCTACAGACTCATTTTCAAGGACGTTTTACAATTTATGTTCTCAATATTATTTTATTTGCAGTTTGCCTCCTTTTGCACAGTGCTGTCTGCCAGTCTTTGATTATACTAGTTTTTTGTAACATTCTATTGTATTTCTTTATTTTTTTTCCTGTGAATGGATGTAAGATAATGATTCTGAAAATAGATTTGTTATACATACTTCGATAATCAATTTACTTTGGACTGAGGTAGCCAAACAATCATGATATTGAATATCCCAGCAGGCACGAGAGGCAAACTTGCCTTTCCTATGTCGATAGAAATGGAGATTCCCAATCTAGAATACAGTAGAAAGAGTCAAAGTTTTCTTTTTAAACTTAATTTGTTTGAATCTTTTCAATTATTTGTACCTTAATGTATTTTAACAAATTGTATTAAAAAAAGTAGTTTTCAGTTATTTAAAATAATTGTAACAGTTTTAAAATGCCTTTGTGCATTAGAAACTCTTCTAACATAAACTTCCAACTTCCAAGAGGGGAGACTCTTGGCTGCATCAAGGTCTGGTATGGAAACACTGATGCTCAGGAACAGAATAGGCTACACAGGCAAAGCCCCCCCAACCCATTGCTGCCGAAGAATATGAGGGCATCCGCTGACAGGGCCTCAGGGGTATAGCATCTGGCGCACATTTGCCAATGGAGTCACAGAGTGCGAGAGCCAATGACAATTAAACGTAAGCATCTGTGCACAATGAGGGAACACATAGCCTTTATTCTTCCAAATTCCAATGAGTACAACCCAACCTGTTTAACCTTGCCTTGTAGGTTAATCACTTCATGCCACAGATTATCCTCCAAACCACTTCCAATGAAATAACATCTTCCCTTAAAAATGGGAATCAAAAGTAATTTCACAAGAGCCTTATACAGTTGCAATAATACTTCAACTCCATTTATTTAAGTGCCAAAATTAAACCATAAGACATAGGAGCAGAATTAGTCCATTTGGCCCATTGAGCCTGCTCCATCATTCTGGCTGATCCTTTTTTCTTCCTCCTGAGCCCCACTCCCTGGCCTTCTTGCTGTAATCTCTGATGCCACAGTCAATCAATAAATTATGAATCTTTGCCTTAATACACCCAACAACCTGGCCTCCACAGCTGCTTGTGGTAACAAATTAGAGAAATTCACCACCCTCTGGCTAAAGAAATTTCTCCACATCTGTTTTAAATGGACGCCCCTCTATCCTGAGGCTGTGCCCTCTTGTCCTAGACTCCTCCACCATGGGAAACATCCTTTCCACATCTACTCTGTCTAGACCTTTCAACATTCAAAAGAGTTCATTGAGATCCCCCCTCTTCCTTCTAAATTCCAGCAAGTACAGGCCCAGAGTCATCACAAGTTCCTCATATAATACCCTTTTCCTTCCCAGGATCATTCTTCCTCTGAACCCTCTTCAATACTAGCACATCTTTTTTTAGAAGAGGAGCACAAAACTGTTTACAATACTCAGGATGAGGCCTCACCAGTGTTTTATAAAGCCTCAGCATCATATCTTTGCTCTTGGATTCTAAACCTCTTGAAATGAATGCAACATTGTATTTGGCTTCCTCACCACTGACTCAACCTGCAAGTTAACCCTTAGGGTGCTCTGCACTAGGACTCCCAAGTCCCTTTGCATCTCATTTTTTTTGGATTTTCTCCCTGTACAGAAAATAATCTGCAGATTTATTTCTTCTACCAAAGTGCATGAACATGCATTTTCCAACATTTGCCTCTTTCTTGCCCATTCTTTTAATCTGTTTAAGTCCTTCTGCAGCCTTCCTGTTTCCTCAACTCTACCTACCCCTGCACCAATCTTCATATCATCTGTAAGCTTGGCAACAAAGCCAGCTATTCCATCATCTAGATCATTGATATACAGCATAAAAAGAAGCGGTAACAACACTGACCTCTGCGGGACACCACTAGTCACCAGCAACTGACCAGAAAAGGATCCTTTTATTTCCACGTGCTGCCTCCTACAATCAGCCAACGCTCTAACCATGCTACTAATTTTCCTGTAATACCGTATGCTCTTAACTTTGTGAGCAGCCTGATGTGTGGCACCTTGTCAAAGGCCTTCTGAAAATCCAAATATACAACATCCACTACAACCCCTTTATCTATCCTATTTGTAATCTCCCCAAAGAATTCCAACAGCCTCATCAGGCAAGATTTTCCCTGAAGGAAACTATGCAGACATTGTCCTGTCTTGTCCTATGTCACCAAGTACTCCATAACCTCATCATTAACAATTGACTCCAACATCTTCCCAAACACTGAGGTTGGGCTAAATGATTCATTATTTCCTTTCTGCTGCCTCCCTTCTTTTTTAAAGAGTGGAGTGACATTTACAATTTCCCATTCCTCTGGCACCATGCCAGAGTTCAGAGATTTTTTAAAAGATCATTACTAATGCATCCACAATCTCTACTGCAAACTCTTTAAGAACCCTAGGGTGCAGTTCATCTGGGCTGGATGACTTAAGTATCCTTAGGTCTTTCAGCTTTTGGAACACCTTCTCATCTGCCATCTCCTTGTCCCTTGTTATTATTTCTCATTTTCTAACACTCCTATATTCACTCTCATCTCTCTTTTATTTTTTACACACTTGAAAAAGCTTTTACTATCCACTATTATATTGTTGCTAGCCTGCTTTCATGTCTCATCTTTTCCCTGCTGATGATTATTTTAGTTGTTCTCTGTAGTGTTTTAAAGCTGTCCCAATCCTCTCTCCTCCCACTAATTTTTGTTTTGCTTTTACATTAGCTTTGACTTCTCTTATCAGCCACAGTTGTATTATATTGCTATTTGAGTATTTGTCCATTTTTACAATACATCTATCCTGTACCTTCCTTATTTTTCCTAGAAACTCAAGCCATTGCTGTTCTGCTGTCATCCCTGCCAGCATCTCCTTCCAATTTACTTTGGCCAACTCCTCTCTCATACCATTGCAATTTCCTTTACTCCACTGAAATACTACTACGTCAGACTTCACTTTCTCCCTATCAAATTTCATGTTGAACTCAATCATATTGTGATCACTACCTCCTAAGGGTCCCTTTACCTTAATCTCCTTGATCACCTCTGATTCATTTCATAACACCCAATTCAGTATAGCTGATCCCTTGTAGGCTCAACAACAAACTGCTCTAAAAAGCCATCTTGTAGGCATTCTACAAACTCACTCTCTTGAGATCTGCTGCCAACCTGATTTTCCCAATACAGTTGCATGTTAAAATCTCCCATGACGATCATAACATTGCCCATTTGACACGCCTTTTCTATTTCCCATTGTTATCTGTAGTCCACATCCCAGGTACTGTGTATAACTGCCATCTCAGTCCTTTTACTCTGGCAGTTTCTTTACTCAATCTACAACAATTCAACATCTTCTGATCCTATGCCACAACTTTCCAATGATTTAATGTCATTCTTAACCAGCAGAGAAACACAACCCCCTCTGCCTACCTTCCTATCACTCCGATACAATGTGTAGTAACCTTGGATATTCAGCTCCCAACTACAACCATTCATCAGCCATGATTCAGTGATGGCCACATCATACCCAACAATTTGTAAAAGTCATCAGCAAAATCATCCATCTTATTTCTTATATTCAATCACCATAACACTTTGAGTACTGTATTTGCTACCCTTTTCGATTCTGTATCCCTAATCCACTGGTACTCACCCTGCGAGCTATAATTTTGTCCTATCATCCTCCTGCCCTTCCTGACAGTCTGACTGCACGTTATTTTGGCTCTTTTACCAACAGTCCTATCCTGAGACCCTTCACTCTGATTCCTAACCCCTGCCAAATTAGTTTAAACCCTCCCCAACAGCTCTAACAATTCTGCCCACAAGAATATTAGTCCCCCTCGAGTTCAGGGGCAAATCATTCCTTTCGTACAGATCATACCTCCCCAAGAAGAAATCCCAATGAATCCCTAAGAACTTGCAGCCCTGCCCCCTGCACCAGCTTCTCAGCCACACATTTATCTGCCAAATAATCCTGCTTCTACCCTCACTGGCACATGGCACAGCTAGCAATCCAGAAATTACTACCCTGGAGGTCCTGCTCCTCTGCTTCTCTGCTTTCTGGTTAGCTCTCTAAATTCTCTCTTCAGGACCTCTTTGCTTTCCCTTCCTATGTCATTGGTACCAATATGTACCAAGACATCTGGCTGCTCTCCCTCTCTCCGTCCCCCCCCAAAATGCTATGGACACGATCCAAGAGATCCGTGACCTTGGCACATAGGAGGCAACATACCATCCGGGTGTCCCATTCATGTCCACAAAATCCCCTGTCTGCTCCTCTGGCTATTGAGTCCCCTCTGCATTAACTGCCTATTCACGTTCCCATTCCCCCTCCTGACAGTCACCCAGCAACCTACCTCCTGCAACCTAGGGGTGACTATTTCCCATAACTCCAATCGATCATCTTCTCATTCTCCCATACAAGCTGAAGGTCATCCAGCTGCTGCTCTAGATCCCAAGCAGGAATCGTTCCCTGGAAGACTCTGGATCTCCTAGGACTCCAACATCCAGTATGAAGAACACACAACGGCCATTTAAACTATATTAAATATCCCTGACACAGTAAGAAAAAAGAGTAACTTACCCAGAGCCAACGCCTCTTCCGAGCCAAAGTCTCCTTTAAGCCAAAGCCTGACACACCCACTCTCACTTCTGGCCCACTCTCAACAATGGCTGCTCCGCTTGTCCCTTCTGTACTTTTATTTACTACTCTCTGTGAATTGCTCCTGCTGCTGATTGGGCTGCCGGGATGACACCGAATGCCCACAAAGCTCTCTTTTTAAATGAGCACTGCCGACTTGCGAGTAACCTCCTTGCTGTACGCAGCCTCCACCGCTGATTGGGCCACCAGGATGACACTGAGCGCCCCGAAGCTCTCCTTTAAATGAGCACCGCCGACTTGCGAGTAACCTCCTCACTGTGCACTATTTCTGCTGCTGAATGGGCCGCCGGAATGATACCAAATGCCTGCGAAGCTCTCCTTTTAAAACATTCTTTTAGCCTCCTTTTAACCTTTTGCAGTTCTGTGATAGTTTCTGTATATCATGCCCCAGTACTCTCAAATCCCCTTGCACATGCTATTTTTTGCAGTTTTCTTCTATTTAGATAATACTATGTTCTTCATTCCAAAGTGAACAATGTCACATTTTTGCATATTATACTCAATCTGTCAGCTTTTTACCTACTTGCTTAACCATCAATAGCTCTGCGACGACACTGGTGCCAAGCGGTATCGGCCCTTGCCCTTCCCTTGGACAACATCAGTGTCGTGGAGAGGGGAGACTTACAGCATGGGCAACTGTCAGTCTTCCATACAACCTTGACCAGGCCTGCGCCCTGGAGAGTGAAAACTTTCCAGGCACAGATCCATGGTCTTGCAAGACTAACGGATGCCTAATAGCTCTCTGTAAGCTGTGTGTATCCTTGCTATAACTTGCCTTTGGTAAGTTATGGTACAACCACTATGCCATGCTTATTCCACTGAATTAACAGCAACATTTCGTTTTCCACATGCATAATTTAAGAAAATAATATTTTGTTCTCCATACACATGCCCAATCAAATTAAAATCAACCCATTGTGATTTTAGTGCTCCCATTTAAAAAATGTTGAAAATCTTACATGGAAGTACATGAGGTCTAAGTGAGTTTCTATTAGAATGCAGAATTATAATTACTGCTTGGCAAACTATATAGCGCTAAAGTCAATTTTATGTCCATCAGAATCTTCTGTCATTAATATTTCAAAACAGAGAAATAAATTTAATATTTAATAATTTAGGATATTTCAGAAACTTGCTCGTGTTCCAGTCTTCATTTAGAGCTATGTTATATGTAAAAAACTAATTAAGAATGTCTACTGCTTTCTTGAGTGTGAGTTACGTGTGATTGGCTTATCAGCCAATCTGATCACTCCACCACTCCTAAATGGCAACAAACCTCAACAACAGCTTCCCAACAGTATCAGGTACTTGTAAACTGATGCTTTCACAACTGAGACCACAAACTTACTTCAGAAAAATTAAAGGATGCTCACATTGACTATGAATTCTGGATCATATTTGTTATTCTAATGCAACAATCTGCTGGAGAAACTCAGTAGGTTCAATAGCAATGAGTTTGTGGGAGGTAGAGGGGATGGGGAGAAAGGAATGGTTGTCATTTTGTTATCTTAGATCAAAACCCTTCAAACCAAAATGTTAACATTCTTCTCCTCACACAGATATTTCTCAACCCAGAGTTCCTTCAGCAAAATGCTTTCTACTCCAGATAATAGCATTTTCAAAATCCTATGTCTCTATTTTGTTGTTTCAGTATTCTACTGAACAACGTAGACTGTTTGCTGAAACTGCAAACAAGAACGACGGAAGAACTAACAGTCGCTACCAATGCAAATAGCTTAGAATCAGAATTATCACTGATATATGACATAAAATTTGTGCTTTGTGGCAGTAATACTGAGTAAAAACATAAAAATCAATAAATTACATAAATAAATAATTCAAACAAAAAAAAATAACAAGGTCATTCAGACATCTGATGGTGATGTGAAAGAAACTATCCCTAAATCATTGAGTGTTGATCTTCAGGCTCCTGTACCTCCTCCCTGATGGTAATAACAACAGGGATGTCCCAGATGGTGAGGGTCCTTAATACTGAATGCCACATCCTTGAGGCACAAGCCTCTTGAAGGTGTGTTATGTTCATGGTTAAGCTGGTTGAGTCTATATTGAAAAACGTCATAATATGAGGAATTCATGAACTCATATTTAATGCAACACATCATGATAAAAGCATGTAACATGTTTCCATTGCTGTACAAGCTTTGGAAGCCCTTCAGTAATATTTTCAAGAAACAATGCATATATGCTCCCAGATCTCAATTCGTTTAAAACAGTTACAAGAGATCAGGTGCAGCACAGTAATACAGCTAGTAGAACTGTTTCCTTACAGAACTTGAGTTCAACCCTGACCTCTGGTGCTGTGTGTGTAGAATCTCCAAATTCTCCCCATGGCTGCATGTGTAATGTATGGATCTATTTCTTTTAGAGCAACGACCTCCCCTTCCCCCTTAGCACTACACTAACCTGTTGTCTGTGCATGCACTGTTATCTACACATGCATATTGTTTTCTCTCTCTCTCTCTCTCTCTCTCTCTCTCTCATACACCGGATAAAGCCATCTCCCACATGCGTACTTTTATTTAATCTATATGTATTTGTGCAGAGAGACAGCAACACGGATTTAATCCCACATGCCAACACATGCAGATTGGCCATTATGAATTGCAAATGTGTAATCTGAATGATAGAATTTGTGGGGAGTTGACAGAAATGTGGGGAGGATAAAATGGGCTAAGTGTAGGATTGGTTTAAATGGGTGTATGATAGACAGCAGGCCTGATTTCCAGGTTGTATAACTTTGCCTCTCTTAAAGAAACCAGGAGGTGTCGATGTGCATACTTCCCTGAAAAGTGACAGGCCAGGATAATAAAATACTTGAAATATTAATGAAATGCTGGACTTTAGAAATTGAGCCCAAGAGAAAGAAATGTTTTCATGATTAACCTTTTTTAAAGTATCAGTTTGGCCATGATTGAAGCATAGTCTGGGACTCACTCTTAAAAAATACACTTGTAGAATAGTTACCTTAGAAAAGAGGTGATCTGTGAGGGACATGGCAGTTGTTTTAGTTGTGAAGAATATTGACAGAATTGGTGGAGAGAAATTACAATCATCTTCAGAAGTGCGTAAAAACAGAGAAATAGAATGCAAGGCTTTCTATTAAAGCATTTTTGGGGATAAGGGTTTCACTAGAAGTGCCCATCCATAATCACTCTTTAAATGATCTATTTCCTGACAGTCCTTTTAGTCATGATAATCCTACAGTAGCTGAAGAACTGGTGAAGGGGGCTGGGTTTCAGTTTTCTGGATCATTGGAATCTCTTCTGTTGAAGGTATGACCTGTACGAAAAGGACAGGTTACACCTAAAACCAAGGGGGAACCAATATCCTTGTGGGTAGATTTGTTAGAGCTGTTGGAGGGGGTTTAAACTAATATGGCAGGGGGATAGGAACTGGAATGATAAGGCTGAGGATTAGACAGATGGTATACAAGCAGATGCAGTGTGTAATGTGTAGAGAGATATGATAGTTTTTAGTTGTGAAGAATATTGACAGAATGGGTAGAGAGAAATTAGAATAATCTGCAGAAGTGTGTAAAAAGCAGTAACTAGAATACAAGGCTTTCTTTAAAAGCATTTTTGGGGATATGGGTTTCACCAGTAACTGTTAGTGCCCATCCATAATCACTCTTTAAATGATATATTTCCTGATAGGCCTTTCAGTCAAGATAATTCCACAATGCAACTGGGAAGTTCCAAAATTTGGTAAACACAGGTGATAAAGAAGGAACTGTGATGATATACAGTAGTTCCAAGCCAATGCCACATGCAACTTGGAGAAGAATATACATGTAATGGTGTTCCCTTGCACCTGAAGCTCTCGATCATCATGATGGTAAAAGTTATAGGTTTGGGAAGTGTCGTCAAAGTAACTTTGGCAAGTAACTGCAGTTACTTGGATGATGTCCAAGACTATGCACCAGTATGGAAGAAAATGAGTATTTTACATGGCATATCAAGCAGAGGTGGGGAGGTCTGCTTTGTGCTGTATAGTGTCAAACCTTTTGAGCATTGTTTTTAGCTGAAGAATATTCTGTCACTTTGTCTTCTAGATGAGGTAAGATTCTACATATCTCACTTGCTCTTATAACCACTGTACACATATGGCTGGTGCTGCTGACTTTCTGCTCAATGATAATTCCCAGGATGGGAGAATCAGCAATGGTAATGCCACTGAAACCTGATGGTTGTTCCCTTTTTTTAATTCTGCTCAATGCAGCAAATGTTACTTGTACTAGCTTAGATGTTGCCTGGGTTTTGCTACATGCAGATACAGTGTGTTTCACTTACTGGCATGGATCTGCCAATAGAATATTTTTAAACAAAGGAAGAAACTCAACTAATTACATGGTCAAGTACAACAATATGGTAACATTTATACCATATGGTACACAGTTCTTATAGGCACATTTGCCCTAATATCTATCATAGTTTCAGAATGTGCAATTTCTGGCTGTTTCAAGAGTGCAGAAAATAATTCAACCAATTACAGATCATGTTAAAAAATTATAGAGAACAAATTAAATTTATTCTTCTCCAAGATGATATTCTGAAAATTATCTCTATGTAATAAGGTATAATACTGACTTCTTAACTGAGGCTTTTTTAAGTGGGATCTTCATCATTAAAGTTACAATAGATATAAAATCCATTAATGTCATTTTTGGTTTAATTTTACAAGTCAATTTTAAAAGCCAATAGTGAGTGTGATCCTCGAGCATTAGCTTTAAAGTTTATCATTTCTATGGTTGGATTCTGAACAATTAGCTGCAAATCATTTTTAAATAATATTGGTTGTGAGTTAGTTAAACAAATCAAAATAAACATTTTAACAATAGTGCTAATCGGGACGATACTGAAATCCTGTCTTTTAATTTCCTTATTTTGATTTGTTTAATGCAAGCTCTTCGTTATGATTAAAATATAACACCACTCACAAAAATGAACTCTGCATTTCTCTTCAGTCACTCTAGAATGCGATTTGCCTACATAATTGAAAACCAACACAGATATATTTCATTATGAAATATCAGCAGATAATCTCATTGGAAGTTAAAGGTATTTCAATAAATGTGGATTATGAATCACAGGAGTGAAATGCATTTATGCCTCTGAGCTAGCTTCCTGATGCAAAGGAAATCAAGGAGATCAAGAAAATAAAATGAACCAAAAATCTCTCTAATTCTTGTAAATGTTTAGTCAGCTCAGCTGAACTTTGAACAAGTGTACAGAATTTATCAAAGGTGGAGTGGGGTGGGGTTGTTAGGGGGTAAGAGGTACAACTCTTACCAGAAACATGTACAGTACAGTGAATTCTGGGTAATTGGAACACCAGTACATTTTGGCACAATTAAGTGGCTGTCACAGTTAGCTGAACTTTCATAGAAAAAGTATGAAATGACAAACTACCTTTTATCTGAGTACCAAATTATGAATTTAAATGAATTACAGAATAACTTAGAACATCATCAATACTACTATGGTACTATAAAACTGTGTAATAGTTTCTAAGAACTAACGAAGAAGGAATTCATCTAGTGTACACTGCCCTGTTCTTTTGATTGACTGTTAACGAACAAAATCAGTGCAGACACCTAGTGTAGATAATGGACTACCTTCATTCAATCCTTTGGGCCATTGCACCCTCCAAATCTTCATTTTCATTGTAACATTCAATTTGATTGTCGATGCCTTCAAATTCTTCCTAGTTCCCAATTTGCTGAAGTAGTGAAATAGTTTCATTTTCACTCCCAGCCATTTCTGGCATCTGAAAGTCTGATGCCTGAAAATGCAGAGGGCAAAATAGTTCTGACTAATCTTACTGCTTATTTCTTGCCACCAGTGACAAAAATCACTGCTTTTGAACATATGCAAATGATGCTATTTCAAAACTGTTTGCTCTAAGCCCGGTACAGTGTTGAACTGCCATAAAAGTTCACACAGCTGATAATAGTTATAAACTGTTAGGCAACAGCCTCATGTCCCAATTCAGTGGCATAGTGTCCCAAATAAATGAAGGGAATCCTGGCTGTTTTCTTGATTAGTTTTTGTTCTTTAAGAATTGTCCCAAAAAAACGGCCACCCCGATTAACCGACGGCCCAATTAACTGGAATCTACTGTATTTATTAGTATGATATCACAAATTTGAATAAGGTCCAAAAAGTGAACATAGAATTAAAAAATAATTTCATTCCTTTCAATAAATGACTCATCATTGATCAGGTAAAATCAACTATCTTTGAACTCGCATTCAAAACTATTACAATTCTACACAAATATGCCTAACTATGTAAAATTATAAAGATGATTTTAATGTGAAGATATCACATAAGGGAATTTAATTTGTCTCTTTCTTGTGCCCAGAATTGGTAATGTGCAGCCTACATGCACCTAAAAAAAGGAAAATGTTCTTATCTCATGTAATAGGTTGTCAGTACTAGTTGTACTGTCCATTTGCTAATTATTTCCTAATTGGGAAACATGAATATTGGATATTTTGGGCACAATTTAAAAGCAATCCTAGTCTACAGGTAAGAAGAAAGTTCTAAAAAGTTCAGAACAAGAAAAAAGTTTAAGAACACCCAAAAGGTGTTATCATCCAACTAGAAAGAAAGAATTAAACCCAAATTATTATTCCAGTAAAAGTGGGCACACACATGATAGAGCAAGTCGATGAATTAGCATTGCCCCACACAACTGGCCCCATTAGACATAGAACATAGAATAGTACAGCACAGTAGAGGCCCTTCGGTCCACATTGTTGTGCCGACCCTCAAACCCTGCCTCCCATATAACCCCCCACCTTAAATTCCTCCATATACCTGTTTAGTAGTCTCTTAAATTTCACTAGTGTATCTGCCTCCACCACTGACTCAGGCAGTGTATTCCACGTACTAACCACTCTCTGAGTAAAAAACCTTCCTCTAATATCCCCCTTGAACTTCCCACCCCTTACCTTAAAGCCATGTCTCCTTGTATTGAGCAGTGGTGCCCTGGGGAAGAGGTGCTGGCTATCCACTCCGTCTATTCCTCTTAATATCTTGTACACCTCTATCATGTCTCCTCTCATCCTCCTTCTCTCCAAAGAGTAAAGCCCTAGCTCCCTTAATCTCTGATCATAATCCATACTCTCTAAACCAGGCAGCATCCTGGTAAATCTCCTCTGTACCCTTTCCAATGCTTCCACATCCTTCCTATAGTGAGGCAACCAGAACTGGACACAGTACTCCAAGTGTGGCCTAACCAGAGTTTTATAGACCTGCATCATTACCTCACGACTCTTAAACTATATCCCTCGACTTATGAAAGCTACACCCCATAAGCTTTCTTAACTACCCGATCTACCTGTGAGGCAACTTTCAGGGATCTGTGGACATGTACCTCCAGATCCCTCTGCTCCTCCACACTACCAAGTATCCTGCCCTTTACTTTGTACTCTGCCTTGGAGTTTGTCCTTCCAAAGTGTACCACCTCACACTTCTCCAAGTTGAACTCCATCTGCCACTTCTCAGCCCACTTCTGCATCCTATCAATGTCTCTCTGCAATCTTCGACAATCCTCTACACTACCTACAACACCACCAACCTTTGTGTCGTCTGCAAACTTGCCAACCCACCCTTCTACACCAACATCCAGGTCGTTAATAAAAATTACAAAAAGTAGAGGTCCCAGAACCGATCCTCCAATCTGAATGTACTCCCTCCACCACAACCCTCTGCCTTCTGCAGGCAAGCCAATTCTGAATCCACCTGGCCAAACTTCCCTGGATCCCATGCCTTCTGACTTTCTGAATAAGCCTACCGTGTGGAACCTTGTCAAGTGCCTTACTAAAATCCATATAGATCACATCCACTGCACTGCCCTCATCTATATGCCTGGTCACCTCCTCAAAGAACTCTATCAGGCTTGTGTTGCCCTTAAGGCATTTATTTGACTTTGTTGGGTCTACGCTTTAAATAATTTGCTTGTAACTAATTTCTAATTAAAGTTAAAGGTTGATAATTATGTTACAGTATAACAAAGGTAAATTCATTGTCTATGGTATATCGCGGCATGTGATGACATCACCTCTGGTTTCACCGCGTCTTGTGTGTAACCTCGGGTTTGGGAGGTGTAAAGATGGGTGCTATGCGTGCAGCATGATCATGAAGAGCTCCGTTTCTACCCACAAAGAAACATTATAAAAGCATCGCCATAAGCTCTTATGAAAGTATTTGAAGTAAAAATATTAACGCGGTTTGGATGGCGCAAGTATCGGCTTTTCAATTTCCACGTGGGGAGGGCTCAGGCCTGGCGGCGGTTTGACAGGACCCCCCTCGCTCCCTACTCAGGGTTGCTGGAGGCACTTGCTAAAATAAGAGAGCGCGCATGGTCTCCAGAATGAAACAGACGCTGTATATGTTTGTATTTTTTTAACAACAGTTTTCACCATACAATGTTAATGTGGAAGAGTGAACAGTAAATGGTTAACCTTACTACGACTCTGTCTTCATTGGCTCCGGTTTAACTTGGTGTTTAGTTAGAGTCTCAACACACTACACGAGAACACTACAGTGAAAGGGCATAGTCATTAGATGTTTCGACAAGTGGTACGATGGCTTCGTGATCAAGCATCAAGTCGCTTGCACTCAGCGCCAAGAGCAGTAGGACATCAACAAGTGTGGCTGCCCTCGCAAGAGCTAAAGCAGAAGCAGCCAAGGTGCGAGCTTCAGTCGCTAAGCAAGAAGCAAAACTGAAAATGGAAAAGGCTGCCAGAGAAGCAGAAAACCATTTGGAAAAGGCAAGGATAGATACAGAGTTAGAAGTGCTGACGCTACAACGAGAAGCTGATGCGGCCGCGGTGGAAGCACAAGTGTTGGAAAATGCTGAAGAAATGCACGTTCTAGACGAAGCAGGAAAATCTATGTCAGAAAGGGCCGAATTGGAATGCACCAGCGAATATGTCCAATCTCAAACTGACCTGCAGATTCATTCTCCCTCTCCATACTTGCCTGTTGGCGTCCCATCTCATGTGAAATCACTGGGAAGCTTCGTTGCATCACGTCCACCTGGGGAAGACAACTCACAATTGCAACCTTGCCAAAAACTCAAGTATGAAAGGGCTTACTACGAATACTTTCTGACACCAAACTTACCAGATCCAGCGAGATCAGAGACAAAGGCTGAAGTCAGAACATCAAATCCCATCATAAACCTACACGCTCAGTCACATGTCCCCCAACATATTCCCCCAGCTGGCATGCCACCTGCTGCAGAGCCCTTGGCACAGTATTTATCACAACGAGACCTCATCAATTCAGGACTGTACCAGTTTGACGACAAGCCTGAAAATGACCGTGCGTGGTACTCCTCATTCACCAGTGCCACCGGCAGAGTCCAGCTCACAGCAACCCAATGATTAAATGGCTGGGAAAGGAATCAAGTGAACAGGTGAAATGCATACGCTCAGTGTACGTCAACAACCCCAAGCTAGCCTTACACAAAGCATGGGAGAGACTTCGGGACTGCTATGCAGCCCCTGAAATTATTGAGAAGGCGCTATTTCAACGGCTGGATAATTTTCCTAGGTTGTCAGCCAAGGACCACACTAAATTACGAGAACTCGGAGATTTACTCATGGAGATTCAAGGTGCTAAAGAAGACGGCTATTTAACTGGCCTGTCGTATCTGGATACCTCACGTGGAGTTGGACCAATTGTGGACAAGCTTCCATTTGGGCTGCAGGAAAAATGGGTGTCTATTGGCTCAGAGCACATGGAAGAGAATGGTGTCGATTCCCTCCCTTTGAATAAAGTAGGTTTGTGTGCAAGGAGGCGAAGAGGCGAAACAACCCTAGCTTCATGAATCAAGGCAGCACCACAACTCACACCAACACAGTCAAACCCATTTCAACCAATTTTGTCATCAATAAACCCGTCTCAGTGCATAAAACCGGTCTCCACAATCAACAATGACCTTAGCAAGAATTGTCCATTGTACAACAAACCCCACCCCCTCAAAAAATGCAGAATGTTTCGAAACAAACCCTTTGCTGAAAGAAAGGCCCTTCTCAAGGTAAAAAGAATATATTTTAAGTGCTGTTCCTCTACCTCCCACCTCGCTAAAGAGTGTACAGTCCCCGTAAAGTGCTCCGGAATGTAACAGCACTAATCACGATGGGGCCATGCATCCCAGCCCATCACCACAAACTGCCAAGGCTCCTCCACTCCCACAAGAGGATGGCGGGGAGGGAGAGCATCACTCTGATACAACTATTGTCAGCTCAAGCTGCACAGAAGTTTGCAGTCCAGGTCAGTCAAGTTGTTCGTGCTCAAAGATCTGCCTCACTAAGGTATACCCTAAGGGAGCCAAAGACAAGGCCATCAAAGCTTATGTAATTCTAGACAACCAGAGCAACTGCTCACTAGTGAGACCAGAGTTCTTCGAGTTGTTCAGCGTAAAGGGTAATCCATTCCCATACTACCTCAGAACTTGCTCTGGCATCGCAGAAACATATGGCAGGAAGGCAGAAGGCTTCCAGCTCAAATCGCTGGATGGCAAAGTCTTCATCAGTCTCCCTCCACTCTTAGAGTGCAATGAGATCTTGAATAACCGATCCGAGATTCCGACACAAAGCGCAGTGCTGCACCAGCCCCATCTCCACCACATTGCCAAGCACATCCCAGAACTGGATCCGGAAGCAGAAATACTCCTGCTACTCGGAAGAGACGTTCTTAGGGTGCACAAAGTCAGGCAGCAGGTCAATGGACCACACGACGCCCCCTTTGCCCAACGTCTGGATCTGGGCTGGGTGGTGATAGGAGAGGTGTGCCCTGGCAATGTACACAAACCGACAGTTAACACGCTCAAGACTAACGTGCTAGAGAGTGGCCACCATTCAACTTCTCAGCCCTCCACAAGTGTTATGTGTATCAAGGAAGCACAACAAAGGCATGAGCATA
Source organism: Mobula hypostoma (assembly GCF_963921235.1). Taxonomy (NCBI): domain Eukaryota; kingdom Metazoa; phylum Chordata; class Chondrichthyes; order Myliobatiformes; family Myliobatidae; genus Mobula; species Mobula hypostoma. The sequence goes on along the minus strand of NC_086104.1, from coordinate 58,683,538 downwards.
GTAAAGTAACTGAGAAGACACTGGGACAGTCAGTCTTCGCTCAAACTAAGCACAATAATAAACTTTCTCCATCTGTGGAAAACGCCATCTCCTTGAAATTAATGGACACAAAGGTCTTTAGAGACGAAGCAAACAACTGGGTCACCCCACTACTGTTCAGAGAACCATGCCAGCGCTTGCCAAACAACAAAGAGCAGGCAGTCAACCAGTTCACATCTTTACAATGAACCCTGATAAGGAAACCTGAGACCAGTTACAGAGGTCATTCTACTTCTATCCAAAGACTGATCGAGAGACTAAAGTTCTATACCATGTTTATAGTGACCTTACAAAGGTCAGGCAGGGTGTTGCCCTTAAGGCATTTATTTGACTTTGTTGGGTCTACGCTTTAAATGATTTGTTTGTAACTATTTTCTAGTTAAAGTTAAAGGTTGATAATTAAGTTACAGTGTAACAAAGGTAAATTCATTGTCTACGGTATATCGCGGCATGTGATGACATCACCTCCGGTTTCGCCGCGTCTTGTGTGTAACCTCCGGTTTGGAGAAGATGTGAAGGTGGGTGCCATGTGTGCAGCATGATCGTGAAGAGCTCTGTCTCTACCCACAAAGAAACATTATAGAAGCAACGCCATAAGTTCCTATGAAAGTATTTGAAGTAAAAATATTAACTCGGTTTCTGTTAAGGGAGCGGCGGTTCGGGTGGCACGCGTGTCAGCTTTTCAATTTCAAACGTGGGGTGGGCTTGAGCCCGGCAGCGGTTTGATGTGACCCCCCCCCCCTTCGCTCCCTACTCGGGCGGCTGGAGACACTCGCTAAAAGAAGAGAGCATGCCTGGTCTCCAGAATGAAACAGATGCTGTATATGTTTGTATTTTTTAATCAATAGTTTTCACCATACGATGTTAATGTGGAAGAGTGAACAGTAAATGATTAACCTTACTACCACTCTGTCTTCATTGGCTCCAGTTTAACTTGGTGTTTAGTCAGAGTTTCAACACACTGCACGAAAACACTATAAGGCTTGTTAGACACGATCTGCCCTTCACAAAGCCATGCTGACAGTCCCTGATCAGACCATGATTCTCTAAATACCCATAGATCCTATCTCTAAGAATCTTTTCCAACAGCTTTCCCACCACAGACGTAAGGCTCACTGGTCTATAATTACCTGGACTATCCCTGCTACCTTTTTTGAACAAGGGGACAACATTCGCCTCCCTCCAATCCTCCAGTACCATTCCCATCGACAACGAGGACATAAAGATCTTAGCCAGAGGCTCAGCAATCTCTTCCCTCACCTCGTGGAGCAGCCTGGGGAATATTCCGTCAGGCCCCGGGGACTTATCCATCCCAATGTGTTTTAATAACTGCAACACCTCCTCTGCCTTAATGCTCCAGAACATCAACCTCACTCACATTGTCCTCACCGTCATCAAGTTCCCTCTCATTGTTTGAGTAAGATAAGAAACAAAACTCAATGCACAATCCCCACTACTTAATCTGAATGGTGTGAAGCTTCTTTTCACATACTTTTAAGAAACCTTTCCTTCACTTCAGTGACCTTAAAATAGTGTCTTAACAAATCTGCAGATGGTGGATTTCTTTCATAATTCCTTTGGGGACATGGTGTGGGGTACAGCAAAGTAGAGTCCCAGAGCTAATCTAGGTTCATGCCAAACTATTATTCTGCCTAGTCCCATCAACTCGCACCTGGACTATAGACCTCCATACCTCTCCTATTTATGTACTTATATCCAAATTTCTCTTAAAAATTGAGATCAAATCCGCCTCTACCACTTCCGCTGGCAGCTCATCCCACACTCTCACCACACCCCGAGAGAAGTTTTTTCCTCCTGTTCCACTTAAACATTTCATTTTTCATCCTTAATCAATGACTTCTAATTCTAGTCTCACTCAACTTCATCAGAAAAAGCCTGTATGCATTTACCCATCAATATCCTTCATAATTTTGAATATTTCTTTCAAATCTCCCTTCATTCACCTATGCACAGGGGAAAAAAAAATGTCCTACCCTACTCAACCTTTCCCTATAACTCAGGTCCTCAAGTCCCAACAACATCCTTGTAAATCTTCTCTGCATTCATTCAACCTTATTGATATCTTTCCTGTATTGCATACAGTACTCCAAATTAAGCCTCACCAATGTCATATACAACTTCAAATTGGTGATCAAAAACAATTATATTTCTATCGCAATAAACTTTCAATAATTTTAAAATGTAGAACGTTATCTTGTGTGAGCCTCACTTTAAAATTCTACTTCAACCAATTCCAATTATCAAACAAAGCTTCTTACTCCAGACCTGATGAAGGGTCTTGGCCCGAAACGTCGACTCTTTACTGTTTTCCATGATGCTGCCGGACCTGCTGAGTTCCTCCAGGATTTTGTTTGTTTGTTTGGATTTCCAGAAACTGCAGATTTTCTCTTGTTTCCAATTGGCTCTTTGTGATTATTCATTTGCAAGATGGGCGTCACTAGAAAGCCATCCATTACCCTTTCCCGAGTGTTTATTTTAATGTAGTAATGTTGATTGTGGAATTAAAGGGCAATTAAGAAGCAAGCGCATTACTTTGCATCAGGAGACACATACAGGCCAGAAAGGGTAAAAAAAAATTCGTTCCTTTAAGATGTGCAAGTTGAAGGATCTAAATTGTCTCATAGTATGAATACAGAGATATTTTACATTCAAGATTAATTTTGTCCTGTAAGTTTAAATCTCAAAATTCCATAACTGACAGCTTTTATCTCCAGTTTGTTAATCCAGGTTTTGAGATTAACAGTCATGCAATTTAACAACTACGACTATATACATCATACCCTGGAGCATCATGTAATTGCTCAATCAAATAGTTATATTCTTGTTCTTTGAACTTTTCAATATTGCCCATAATTTTCAGGAGCAGCCATAGCGATTCCAGAGCAATATAACTTGGTTGGATAGGAGATCTCCAATTACAAGGTACGAATTGAGTAGGCTGGGTCTATTGAAGTGATGGAGACTTTATACAGGTTTATAGGATTATGAATGGGCATGAAAAAGGTAGATAGTCACAGTTGTTCCCAGGATGGAAGTGTGAAATCCTATAGGGCTTTTAAGAGGAGGTGGAATGTTTAAAGGAGATTTGTGATGCATGTAGCTTTAAAAAAAAACATACAGTGCTAGATATTTAGAATGTGCTGCCTGGGGATGTGGTAGAAACAAATGCAATAGCAACATTTAAGAGACGTTTAGTGAAGACAATAAACAGGCAATGAATGGATGGGTATGGACCATATACAAGCAGATGGAATTACTTTACACTGGCATCATAGCTGGTACAGACAGGATTCCTGTGCTATACCGTTCAATGTCATTCGTAAATCGCTCGGCATTCAAGAGGGCAATAATTAGATAAGTACCACAGAGCCAAAGGAGGAGATATGAGGAAAGTAACTGCAAACTTAGTTAAAAAGGTAGGCTTAATGGAGCACCTTTAAAAGGAGAAATTGAAAAAGTTTTAAAACATGCTTGGAACAGAGAAGACTGAAAGCATGGTTGTCAATGATGGAGCACATAGATTTTATTTATTTACTCCAATACAGCACGGAATAGGACCTTCTGGCCCTTCGAGCCATCAACCCCTCGATTTAACCTTTAGAACACTTTACAATGACCAAGTAACCTATCAACCAGTACATCCTTTGGAACGTAGGAGGAAACCAGAGCACCTGGAGGAAACCCATGCAGTCACAGGGAGGACAATGGAGTGACTGGAATATGAGAAAAGAAGTTTTCACTCTCAGTGCTCCTGAACTAGAATCTAATTATATCAATGAGCATAAAGATGGTGAACAAGTAGAATTTTGTGCAGGTTGAGATCCAGGCAAAAGTTAAAGGAACTGAAATTTAGATAAAGGTAAATAGAACAGTCTAAAACCGATAGAAGATAACTGTTTCACTAGTAATTGGAGGCAAAAGTGAGTAAAATAAGTTACAACTGGAGGAGATGTACAGATGAAAGCTCTTCGGAGATTCTAATAGGTAGCAAGTTTGTAAATAGTCTGAATCAGGCTGAAATATGCCGAGCATGAAGAATAGAATCAGTGGATAGGAAAAGAAGATTCTTCTGAGTGCCTAAGGTAAAGGCATTAGTTTTCCTTAGGCTTAATTGGACAATTCTATGGTTATTCCAAGAATGAAGGTTGAACATGCAGCTTGACTTCAAAGAGACAATAAAAGTCAAGAGATGCAGCAACAGTAAAACTAGAATAGATTAACTTCATGTGAAATCCAACATTTCACCTGAGGCTTCATTTTAGGTTAAGGCATGTGGAATGAAAGGGAGGTTGGCTAATTGGATTCTAAATTGGCTTAGTGCTGAGAGGAAGAGGTTGATGATTTAAGGATGTTTTTCTAATTGGAAGTCTGTGACAATGGGAAGTTGTGTATCACAGGAATCGATACTGGGACCCTTGTTGATTACGATGTATATCAATGACTTGGATCAATAAGCAGCTTAATAGCGAAGCAGTTAACTTAACGGTATTACAGCACCAGCAACCCAGATTCAGTAACACCACTGCCTGTGAGGAGTTTGTATTTGTCTTCATGGCCACATAGGTTTCATCCAGGTGCTCCAGTTTCCTCCTACATTTCAAAACATACAAGTTAGAGTTAATAAGTTGTGGGTATGCTATGTTGGAATCTTTTGGAGTTATAAGGAACGGTATGGACACGCTCAGCTAAGATTATAATTATAAAGTACTAAAGCAGGATATTTTCCATTGAGCAACTGACAAATAAAGGTCATAGTACCTGGCTTTCCAAGCAGACTTGGATGTGCAGACATTGGGCCTTCAACTTTCCCAACAGACTTGCACTTTTGGGACTCGAGCCATTGGGCCTCAACTTCCTGACTTCTGATCAATCTTTGAGCTTTAATCTTCGGTATTGATCCCAGGACACACCAACAGTGGTGAAAAAGGTCCCTGGATGAGAACCTTAAACACTGGGCTTCGAACTCCAATCTTGCTGATTCACGTATCTAGGGGGTCATCAGCTCTCATTCCTCCTGCCTCATTCCATCTACTGACAACTCACTGACTATGGAAGGCCACCAGCCATCATCCTCATTGTCTGCCAGACCAACATCTGACCATGAATGTCCCACATCCACGTCACTGCCCTTCAACTATGAAGCGGAGGCTTTGACTCTGGCCTGACTACTAATTCCCCCTCATCCCTGTCCCTAACCTCTAACCTGACCACGAAATCCCCCCTCAGTCTCCCAAAAAAACCTAAAAAAAAAGGAACTAAATCTGAGCTATGACCTCAATGGAGACCATATCTTGGCACCATCTTGACCTGATGTCCAATTAACAAGGAAATCAACATTAAACACCAATGCCATTATCTTCAAATTCAAGCAGAAATTTGAATATACCTTAGTTAAACACTAATAGCAAAATTAACATAAAAGTAACAGCTTTAACCCACAAGACCAATATTGATCATCTTATTTTGAGGACAATTTAATGTCTCTATAAATACTATGTGAAATCAGAAAAACAGGCGATCAAGGAAATTGGCAAGACAAAGAATATTTTCAGTGTTCTAAATAGCACTTTGTGCAGAACAGTCACATTTCTCTTTACAATTAACAGTCTGGCTCAGTAGGGCTCAGAACTCCCCGCAGCCACACTACCAAAGTACAGCTCACTTTAAATAATTTTGAAGCACATTCTTAAACCGAACAAATCATAAATATTAAAGCAAACATTTTTTCCATTTACTTATAACCACTATTCTGCCGATCTGAAAGAATAATATTTCATATTGGTGCATGAATCAAAAGAAATTGATTACTTTTCCACTTAAAGCAAAGCAAACATTTCCATGACAGGGAAAGAATTATTTTTGTTAAATTCTATTTATATTCTCATATTACAAAAAGCAAATAATAGACAAAATTAGAAATTATATTACTACATATTAGGGTTAGGTTTTTCAGATGATCAGACAATGCATATTGCTGGCCTAGAAAGATTACTTTGTTTGAATAAATAAATTTTGGCTTTAATTGTGAGGTTGATTCCCGGTTATATTCTGAAACAAGTGTAAGTGAAATACCTTTGAAGAGCAATTAATGCAAGATTTAACTTGGTAAAGTTGTTTATTATTGTCATATGTACTGAGGTAAAGTGAAAAACTTGTCATGCATACCATCCATACAGATCAATTGATTGTAACAGTGCATTAATGTGTACAAGGTAAAAGAATAATAGAGTGCAGAATAGAAGTGTTAGTTACAGAAAAGGTGCAATGCAGGGTGACAGTAAAGTGCAAGATCACAATGAGACAGATTGTAAGATTAAGAATCCACCTTACTGTATTAGGAAACATTTAATATTCTTATAAAAATGAGTTGGAAGCTATCCTTGAGCTTTGTGTAACGTGTTTTTAGGCTTTTGTATCTTCTGCCCAATGGGAAGGGGAGAAGAGAGAAGATCTAGGGTGGGAGGGACCTTTGATTAAGTTGGCAGCAAGAGAAATTGAGTTCTCCATGGAGGAGTCCACAGAGGAGAGGCTGGTTTCTGTGATGTGCCTAGTTATAACCATAACTCTCTGCAATATTTTGTCATTACGGGCAGAGCTGTTGCCATAACAAGCCTTGAATCATCCAGATATATTGTTTTCTAAGATGCACCAATACAAATTGCTGAAGATCAAATGGGGCATGCCAAATTTCTTTTGCCTTCTGAAGAATAGAGACACTGGTGAATGTTCTTGGAAGCAGCATCAATATAGTGGGACAAAGACAGGTCATTGGTGATGTTTACTCCTAGAAACTAAAAACTCTGAACCTCTTGACCTCAGTAATATTGATGTAAACAGGAGCATGTGCACCACCCCCTTGCTGATACACAATAGATTTTACATCAAATTAAATCTCCATACCAGCTGAAAAGTACAATCTAGGTATTAGAAATTGTGAGCACTTTATCTTTTCCATCCAAATATAGTTCTCATTTTCACTCCTAAGACTGCACAAAATGGATATATTAAAACATAATAAAATCCATGTCAAAGGAAATGAAGCACCTTTCCTATATTTCAGTGTTTTGATTATTCACTCTCCAAACTGGAAAGCATATATTAAATCAATGTTTCTAAACATCACCTGTTACTATAATTTCAGCTTTAGCATCAGCATATAAAGGACATTATATTTTATTTCACTGAATAACTGTCAAAATAAAATGATTTAATAGCATTCATTATTAAATTGGTTAGGAGTTTAGGGAGGTTCAGAATGCACAATGTATTGAACATTTGACTTGGATATGAACATTGCAGATTGAAATAATATGTTACCCTCAAATAAGAAACTATTAACAGAGTTAAACTTCTAGAAAATGACAATATGTAACTGAAGCATCTTTCCTTTGAAATTTAACATCACAAATATTATGATTTTACATACAATATGTTGTTAAGATTGAATCTGTAGCTAACTTATTATTCATATGTAAAGAAAATTCATTAGCATTAGCACTAGCATTAAAATACTGAACAGTCTTTAGATATTTGACCTGGATGAGGATGTGGAGGGATAAGGAAGTGGAGGGACGGGTTAGTAAATTTGCTGATGACACAAAGGTTGGGGGTGTTGTGGATAGTGTGGAGGGCTGTAAGAGGTTACAACGGGTATTGATAGGGTGCAAAACTGGGCTGAGAAGTGGCAGATGGAGATCAACCCAGATAAGTGTGAGGTGGTTCATTTTGGTAGGTCAAATATGACGGCAGAATATAGCATTAACAGTAAGACTCTTGGCAGTGTGGAGGATCAGAGAGATCTTGGGGTCCGAGTTCATAGGTCACTCAAAGCTGCTATGCAGGTTGACTCTGTAGTTAAGAAGTCATACAGGGCATTGGCCTTCATCAATCGTGGGATTGGGTTTAAGAGCCGAGAGGTAATGTTGCAGCTATATAAGACCCGAGTCAGACCCCACTTGGAGTACTGTGCTCAGTTCTGGTCACCTCACTACAGGAAGGACGTGGAAACCATAGAAAGGGTGCAGAGGAGATTTACAAGGATGTTGCCTGGAATGGGGAGAATAGGTTGAGTGAACTTGGCCTTTTCTCCTTGGAGTAACGGAGGATGAGAGGTGAACTGATAGAGGTGTACAAAATAATGAGAGGCATTGATCATGTGGATAGTCAGAGGCTTTATCCCAGGGCTGAAATGGTTAGCATGAGAGGGCATAGTTTTAAGGTGCTTGGAAATAGGTACAGAGGTGATGTCAGGGGTAAGTTTTTTACGCAGAGTGGTGAGTGTGTGGAATGGGCTGCTGGCGGCAGTGGTGGAGGCAGAAATGACAGGGTCTTTTAAGAGACTCCTGGATGGCTACATGGAGCTTAGAAAAACAGAGGGCTTTGGGTAAAGCCTAGGTAGTTCTAAGGTAGGGACATGTTCAGCGTTCAGCACAGCTTTGTAGGCTGAAGGGCCTGTATTGTATGTTTTCTATGTTTCTATATTTCTTCACTTATTCCTTTAGTAGTTCATGAAATTGTACAATAACCAGCCATGCAAACAAAAATCACATGATCAATTGATCCTGCTTCATTTATCAGACTGAAAGTAATGAGCTCACTGGAATACATGCCAAAATATCCTTGCTTTGAATCAACTTTCCCTTCAGCCTGGCAAGAAGAGTGTTTGAATCCCTTTGGTCTACAATACCTGCAGCAACATATTGAGTGTCAAGAAAGATAATGGCAAAAAAAGGAAATGGGGCCATCAATTTTGGAGCTGAAAAACTTCTATTCTTGCCAATGAGAATGTTATTTTGAGGATATACCTTCAATCAAATGCAAAAAGATAAACCTTCAGTGCCAAGATATGCCATTACTCTCTGTGTCGTCTGAATCATCTTGTATTGTGATCATGGTCTGAAGCATCCAAACAAAATCTTCTGAACCCTAGGATTTGTTAAAGTGCTGCTCTATGATAGCCTGTTGAACAAAGTATATCTCAGTAATTGAAAGGCAAGGAACATCAACTATTGTGCTTGAAGTTTCAACTTCTTCAGTTGTCACAACACTAGTGATAGCATCAACTTGATTCACTTCATGGAACTCTGAATAAGAAGGATATAGATTCAAGTTTCAGCTGTTGAGGACAATCAATCCTGACATTTAAGTGCCCATTGAAGAAAAATAACATGACTGTTCCTTGGTTTTCAATGTGATGTGGCAGAGAGGACCCTATTTTATCAATGAACTAGAGTGTAATATTGTTTGGAGGTCAGTTCTTCTGGTACAGTCATCCATAATGGAAGATTCAAAAGAGAAGGTACCAGACAAATGATGATAAGATAGGCAGATGAGGAGGGCTCTTTCTCAAAGTACTATAATAACAGAAGAAAAGTTCAACAGATGAATCATACCCTTGCTATGGGATTATAAGCTGGTCTTCCACAAAGATCACATGGATGCAGATGTGATTCATCATGCAAAAGAACACGTATGCTTCTTCCCTGCTCCACATGACCATGTCTTTCCTTGGCCAATATATACAATAACTATTCATGAAAATACGCCTCAAAAATTGGGCTTGCAGGTCACTGTGGGGGCCAAGAAACTAGCCAGATTCTGGATGAGGACAAAATGCAGGACAACTCTTTGCTGAAATCATTTTCCTTTTCTTAATGTAGTTTGGTTATTATATCTTGTGAATTTTTATGAATTTTAGCCACTTAAAGGCATTGGTTTATGCATGTCAAAGTATATTAATTTCTGCTTTGATGAGGGACTTTTCACTTTGATGAGTCAGCATACAGAGAAGAGGTGCAGCAGCTAACAGACTGGTGCAGAGCCAACAACCTGTCTCTGAATGTGAACAAAACAAAAGAGATGGTTGTTGACTTCAGGAGGACACGGAATGACCACTCTCCGCTGAACATCAACGACTCCTCCGTAGAGATTGTTAAGAGCACCAAATTTCTTGGTGTTCACCTGGCGGAGAATCTCACCTGATCCCTCAACACCAGCTCCATAGCAAAGAAAGCCCAGCAGCATCTCTACTTTCTGCGAAGGCTGAGAAAAGCCCATCTCCCACCCCCCATCCTCACCACATTCTGCAGAGGTTGTATTGAGAGCATCCTGAGCAGCTGCATCACTGCCTGGTTTGGAAATTGCACCACCTCAGATTGCAAGACCCTGCAGCGGATAGTGAGGTCAGCTGAGAAGATCATCGGGGTCTCTCTTCCCACCATTACAGACAATAACTCCACACACTGCATCCATAAAGCAAACAGCATTATGAAGGACCCCATGCACCTCTCATACAAACTCTTCTCCCTCCTGCCATCTGGCAAAAGGCACCGAAGTATTCTGGCTCTCACGACCAGACTATGTAACAATTTCCTCTCCCAAGCCATCAGACTCCTCAATACCCAGAGCCTGGACTGACACCAACCTACTGCCCTCGACTGTGCCTATTGTCTTGTTTATTATTTATTGTAATGCCTGCAATGTTTTGTGCACTTTATGCAGTCCTGGGTAGGTCTGTAGTCTAGTGTAGTTTTGTGTTGTTTTACGTAGTTCAGTGTAGTCTTTGCATTGTTCATGTAGCACCATGGTCCTGAAAAACATTGTTTCATTTTTACTGTGTACTGTACCCGCAGTTATGGTCAAAATGACAATAAAAAGTGACTTGACAAGACCAATGTTTGTAGCTGCTTGTTTTATAGAATGATGTTTTGTCAGTATCCTTTCTCCCATTTTCATGATAAATAAGTAGTTTAATGCAATATCTTATTTACAATGCTTTGTTTTAGGTTATATGTGGGATGCGTTTGGAAAAACTGAGGAGACTTAGGAAACTACTCCAAGGTGATGCTCCATTATCCAATGTTAACCAGAGATTACAGTGAAATTGTGAAGTAATTTATATACCATCTAGAAACCATTACTGAAAGCAGCTTACACAAAGTCTACAGGTAAGGAAGAACAGAAAAATAGGGACAAGTGGAATCATTGTTAATTCTACAACTGAAAGCATGTGGAGAATTCAGAAAGGGGCAATGGAAAAATCTTGTGTAAGTTTCTGCAATGGGAATCAAAAGGGTAAGTGTGTATATCACAGTGTCATTCAGTGAGTATGAAAGTGATGACTAGACATGGAGCTGCAGAGTGATCCTGGCAGGGTGGTTCTTATGGAAAAGGGAAAAAAGTCGGAATGAAGTTGAAGCAGACTCAAAAAGATGCTACAGGAGATTTTTCATAGATTTTTCATATGGTTAAGTGGGAGATACCAAAGATTCTTGCACAGTTGAGAAGATCTCGGAGAATGAAGAACCTGGTTAGATTTGTTCTAATATACAGTATGTGTACACAAGAGCTTGATGTAAATATGTTCATTATTTTTCTTTAAAATTATTTGATATATGTGTATTGAGTTCATGCCTTGAGTTTATTACTTGTTATGTGCTACAATTACCTTAATTACATGCAACAGTACATAAATTATGTTTCAAATTCTGTTGAATAATGACTATTGCAATGAATAGACATTTCCCCAGATAATTGTAGGTGAAATTAGTTATGAAATACTCCACAGTCTAAAACACTGAATGCACTACACTGTCAATTAGGCTTATGGAGTGCCTTTTGTCTCCTTCAATGGAAGACCAATCACAAATAGACAGGAAGGATGATTATATACCTACTCCAGTATCAAGTATGGAAGAACAAATATATACAACACATATTGGAACAATTAAACTATATATATAATTAAAAAAGAAAATACAGTGTTCCAATTAACATTTGGAAACTTATGACACAGAAGATTGCTGTTCAATCCAGTTTTCTGCTGGTCAAAGAGCTACTCAACCTCTTCCCATTTTACAGCAATATATCCACAGCCCTGCAAAACGCAGCTATCCAGGCACTTGTTTAAGCATATTTTAACAGTGGAGAAGGTTCTTAACCTCCATCACCCGTTAGTAAGTGAGTTCCAGATGCACACCACCACTCTGAAATGTTTAGCAACTATTCAGTAACTTGTGAAGGCCAAGTCCATCAGACATTCTTGGTAGCTATAATGAACAAGACATGCATATTATTTTGAGGGTTTCATTAAAATGCAGAAACTGGAATGTGACCTGCTTAATAAGTTCTGCTGCACCTGACAGGTCCCATTAATTCTCAGCTATTACAGGAAAAAATAATAACCCATATCACCAAATGGACAAACTTCTATTTTGCTAAGTGACGAAATTACCGCATAATTTCGAACCTGTTAAATTTATAGTTGGCCAATAAACATGAAATTAATTTTACTGAACATCATTTAACTAAAAGTTTTGCACAATCCTAGCTGAAGAAACATCTATTCTATACTAAGTAAATCTATAGAGACATTTAGTTTCAGTGGAAGTACTTTTGGCTCCTGTTAAAATAGTATGATTTGGTTGCCATAAATAGAGTTACTCCAACAATAGATTGCAAAGCACAGGAGACATCCTGGTTCTGTGCTGATAACAAGCTCAAAATACATTTTGTGGTTCATTTATCACAACTGCTCTATATTAGTGAGGGCACAATCTTTTTCCTTAACTATGATTAAGTGATCATGTACTAAACCCACAGATTTCAACTTCATATTTTAATAAATATGCTACCCTGGCCTCTGTCATTTGCCTGATAAACAGAACTATCATAGCAAATAAACTCTTCTCAGGCTTCCAGCCAGGTACCAGTATTGATTATAACCAATGTTTCAATGACAAACTCTGCCATCTTCTTCAGGAAGTTTGTCATCGAAATGCCAGTTATAATCAATATCTGTACCCAGCCAGACGCCCAGAAAGAGTTTATTCATCACATACCTCAGGAAAGCATTAGATCCTTTTTCAGAACTGTCATACATTACTTTCACACCTCTTATTGAAGTAAAAGGAAACAATGACTTTGTTACCTGCCTCCCACCACTAATCATATTGATTGGCTCTTTTCTACAAAGACTGGGGCTTTGAAGTATCACTGATAACAATTAAAAAGTCATGTCAATTCCACAGTGCATTCAAGATCGCTGTTTTAAATCAAGACTTTTCAAATTTCAGGGTGAATTTCAAACCTGACCCAAATTTAGAATGAAACTCTGGATTTCAAATACCTTTATAACTTTTTTTAAAACTATTAGGTCTTGAAATGGAGTCATATAAAGTAACAAACACAAATACTGCAAACCAGGTGATTTCTGGAATCCAGGAGAACTCGGAGTCTTCCAAGTTGGGTGATGGTGTGAAAACTGAGCCATAAAGTGGAAAAAAGTTGCCTGTAATATTAAGTACAGTAATTTGAATTGTGGTCTTAACTGCTGTAAAACAAGAAGAAGAAGAAGAAGGATTTTAAGAACAGGACAAAGCTATTTATCCTCTTGATCTTGTTCTGCAACAAGCATTCATACAGTAATCAATGCATAGTATAAATTTCCAGTCTTGTGAAGGCAGAAAATATGGAAATAATATGATCCAAATAGAGTGGTAAGGTTTCTCTGGTTCTTTGGTGGTTTTCATCTTCTTAAATCTTAGATAAACAAAAAGGAAAGGAAATGGATCACACAAAATAGTAAATTTTAACTAATCTTTGGAAATTGTATAATCAATGCTTTTGGTTATAATGTAGTAAAATTATAATTAAGCTGTACTGTAGAGTTTACTCATTGTAAGTTATTTCTTTCAGCAAGAAGTTTAAACAGCAGTCTTCAATGGTTATTTATTGAAACAGAAATGGATTCACACTCGCATTAGAAATATTAGAAGAGGATTGTCAGTTATTTCTGCTATGCCTTGTCCAAAATTAATAAATTTTTGGATTCATTTGACTAGTTTGTAAACATAATGTTGCTTATTGGCAAAAGGTTTAATTTTGTATAGCAACTTTCAAAACTGTAGATATGTCACTGTTTGATCTCAACCCAATTGTACTGTTTAGAAAAGTAATTGTTAATTTGTACACCTCAAGTATAATGTGAAAAAATAGTGTTTGTTAAGGAAATAAACAATGGAACAAAACCAGAACTCCACACATTTTTTTAATTGTATAGTCTTAGGTTTGAATTAATCCAATCAAGTGGTTAGTGGCATACTTATGTGGATCTTTCACCTGCAAAATGGTGCATCTGATAACGCTGAAATCAGCCGAGATTTCGTCCTCACATCTGGAATCTACCAAATTTCTGTACTCAGTCAGAAATTTTCTTGATGTTTAAGGTGGGCTGCACCTCACCAAAAACAGTATCAAGGCCATCTGAAAAGAAATTATTATGAACCTAAACATTTATTCACAATTAACTTTAATCTGTCAGTATTACCCTTATCCAGCTCTAAATCAACATTGTAACAATTCGGCTTCTGGGGAAAATATATGGATTCATTCCATGTAAGGTTCTCAAACATTACACATTCTAATGAAAAAATATATGCAATGACACAGAAATAGTCAAAAGAAAAACTTCGTACAAATTAGCCACTGTTATCTTATCTTTTGGTGAATGGAAGTTGCTTTTTGGTCAGGATTTTTGCTCCTGTCCAGCTCTAAGTGACAACTCCCATTTTCCCTACTCTCATACCTGCATTTTCCTGGAGCAGACTCCAAAGTCAGATCTGATCTGCAAGGTCCTGGGCAGCAGGGAGCTTGTTTGCTTCTAAGATAACAACACTGGACGGCAGAATCTGGGGGTATTTGAAGAGAATGTGCCGAGAGTAAAAAAGGGATAAATCTAAATTATTAAAATAGGTTGATACCTGGCACTGACACCAGAGCCAAAGGGCTTGTTTCCCAGCTGTATCTCTCATTGGCTATGAAATACTGGTCTAGAAATTCAATGTAACAGAAAAATTTCTACGTGGCATGTGATAAATTTTAACCTGAAATCTACTAATCAATTGTAATCTCGTATGGCCGATTTTCATGCACCTGATGTGTTTACTGACAGAAGCAACCGGGTGCACAGCTGTGACATCAATCAATATGCAACAGTTTCAACATTAACTCACTCATACATGCCTCAGAAACTATACTGCTTTCAACTGGGGAAGAAAGCCTTGATGGCAGAGAGAGGGCCAGCCTAATTCCAAGTTAGTGCTGAGGAAGCAATGGGATTACAGCAGGATTTATGTTGTAAAAATTTGTTGTTTTGCGATAGAAGTACAATGTAAGACATAAAAATCAGCACGAGTTACAAAATATATTTTTTTTTAAAAAGGAAGAAAGGATTATCTTCATAGACTGTTCAGAAATCTGATGGCAGAGGGGAAGAAGCTGCTCATAAGACACTGCATGTGGGTCTTCAGGCTCCTGTACCTCTTTTCCGATGATAGTAATAAGAGGGAATGTCCCAGATGGTAAAGACCTTTAGTGATGGATGTCACCTTTTTGAGGTACCACCTTTCAAAGATATCCTCGATGATGGGGTGGGTTGTGCCCATGACAACCCTCTGCGGCCTCTTTTAATCCTGTACTACTGAGCCTCCATACCAGGCACAGATACAACCAGTCAGAATGCTCTCCACTGTACATCTCTAGAAATTTGCTAGAGTCCTTAGTCACAATCCAAATACCTGTAATCTTAATAAAGTATAGTTACTGGTGTGCCTTATTTATGATTGCATCAATGTGCTGGGACTAGGATAGATCCTCTGAGATTATGACAACTTGAAGCTGTTCACCCTTTCCACCGCTGACCCATCAACAAGGACTGGTGTGTGTCTTCCCAACATCCCCTTACTGAAGTCCACAACCAGTTCCTTGGTCTTGCTGATGCTGAGTGCAAACTTGTTGTTGTGACATGACTCAACCAACTGATCTGTTTCACTCCTGTAGACCTCCTTGTTGTCATCTGTGAATCTGCTAACAACAGGGTGTCATTGGCAAATTTATAGATGGCACTTGAGCTGTGTCTGGCCACACAGTCCTAAGTGTAGAGAGAGTAGAGAGGTGGGATAAGCATGCATGCATCCTTGAGGTTAGTCTGTGTTGACTAGCAGCATAAAGGAGATGTTATTAGTGATCCACACTGACTGTGGCATCCCAGCAAATAAGTCAAGGATCTAGTTTCAGAGGGAGATACGCAGATCCAGGTTTTGAAGTTTGTTGAGTAGTACTTTCACCCTATGTCCCTCATGATCTTATATACTTCAACCCCTCAATCCTCCACATTCCAGAGAATAGAGTCCGAGTCTACAAAAACTCTTCTTGTAACTCAGGCTCCCAATTCCAGACAACACCTTGGTAAATATTTTCTGCACTCTTTCTAGTTTAATAATTTATTTCATATAAAATCCTATGGCATTACAGGAAAGATATTGGCATGGATAGAAGGATGGCTGACAGGCTGAGGGCAGCAAGTGGGAATAAAGGGGGCCTTTTCTGGTTGGCTGCCAGTGACTAGTGATGTTCCTTAGGGGTCAGTATTGGGACCACTATTTTTCACATTCTTTGTCAAAGATTTGGATAATGAAATTGATGGCTTTGTGGCAAAGTTTGCAGATAATAATAAGATAAGTGGAGGGGTGTGTAGTGGGGAGGAAGCAACGCAATTGCAGCAGGACTTAGACAAATTGGAAGGATGGGCAAGAAAGAGACATATGGAATACAGTGTTGGGGAATGTATGATAATGCATTTTGGTAAAAGGAACAATAGTACAGACTATTATCTAAATGGGCAGAAGGTTCAAACATCAGAAGTGCAGAGAGAACTAGAGTCCTTGTGCAGGACTCCCAGAAGGTTAATTTACAGGTTGAGTCTGTGGTAAAGAAGGCAAATGCAATATTGACATTTATTTCAAGGGGAATAGAATATAAAAGCAAAGAGATAATGCTGAGGTTTTATAAGACACTAGTCAGGCCACAGAGTATCGTCAACAGTTTTGGGCCCCATATCTCAGAAAGGATGTGTTGTCATTGGACAGAGTCCAGAGGAGGTTCACAAGGAATGAAGGTGTTAACATAAGACCATAAGACGTAGGCTATCTGGCCCATCGAGTCTGCTCTGCCATGGCTGATCCTTTTTTTCCATCTCCTCTTCAGCCCTAGTTTCCGGCCTTCTCCCCGTAACCTTGCATGCCATGTCCAATCAAGAACCTATCAACCTCTGCCTTAAATACACCCATGGACCTGGCCTCCACAGCTGCATGTGGCAACAAGTTCCACAAATTCACCACCCTTTAGCGAAAGAAATTTTTCTGCAACTCTGTTTTAAAAGGGTGCCCCTCTATCCTGAGGCTGTGCCCTCTTGAACGAGACTCTCCCATCATGGGAAACATCCTTTCCACACCTACTCTGTCTAGGCCTTTCAATATTTGGAATATTTCAATGAAATCCCCCCTCATCCTTCTGAATTCCAGCAAGTACAGACCCAGAGCCATCAAATGCACCTCATATGATAACCTTTTCATTCCTGGAATCATCTTTGTAAACCTCCTCTGGACCCTCTCCAATGCCAGCACATCCTTTCTAAAATGAGGGGCCCAAAACTGTTCACAATACTCAAGGTGAGGCCTCACCAGTGCCTTATAAAGCCTCAGCATCACAACCTTGCTCTTGTGTTCTAGATATCTTGAAATGAATGCTAACACCGTCTCACCACCATCTCAACCTGCAAGTTAACCTTCAGGGTGTTCTGCAAAAGGGCTCCCGAATCCCTCTGCATCTCAGATTCCTGGATTTTCTCCCTGTGTAGAAAATAGTCCGCACATTTATTTCTACTACAAAGTGCATGACCATGCATTTTCCAATGTTATATTTCATTTGCCACTTTCTTGCCCATTTTCCGAATCTGTTTAAGTCCTTCTGCATCCTACCTGTATCCTCAACACTACCTGCCCCTCCACCAATCTTCATATCATCTGCAGACTTGGCAACAAAGCCATCTATTCCATCATCTAAATCATTTATGTACAGCATAAAAAAAAGTGGTCCCAACACCGACCCCTGCAGAACACCACTAGTCACTGGCAGCCAACCAGAAAAGGATCCTTTTATTCCCAGTCACTGCCTCCTACCAATCAGCCAATGCTCCAAACACGTTAGTAAATTTCCTGTATTACCATGGACTCTTAACTTGGTAAGCATCCTCATGTGCGGCACCTTGTCAAAGGCCTTCTGAAGGTCCAAATATACAACATCCACTGCATCCCCTTTATCTATCCTACTTGTAATCTCCTCAAAGAATTCCAACAGGTTCGTCAGGCAGGATTTTCCCTTCAGGAAACCACGTGGACTTTGAACTATCTTGTCCTGTTGTTACCAAATACTCCATCACCTCATGCTTAACAATTGACTCTAACATCTTTCCAACCACTGAGGTCAGGCTAACTGGTCTATAATTTCCTTTCTGCTGCCTTCCTCCTTTCTTAAAGAGTGGAGTAACATTTGCAATTTTCCAGTCCTCTGGCACCATACCAGAGACCAAAGATTTTTGAAACATCTCTAATACCACCACAATATCTAACACTACCTCTTTCAGAACCCTAGGGTGCTGTTCCTCTGGTCCGGGTGACTTATGTAGCTTTAGGTCTTCCAGTTTTTTGAGTACCATCTTTCATGTAACAGTAACTGCACCCACTTCTCTTCCTTCACACACTACAACATCAGGCATACTGCTAGTGTCTTCCATAGTGAAGACTGACCCAAAATACTCATTTAGTTCATCAGCCATCTCCATGTCCCCTGTTATTATTTCTCCTGCCTCATTTTCTAGCGGTCCTATGTCCACTCTCATTTCCCTTTATTTTTAACATACTTGAAAAAACTTCTACTACCCACTTTGATATTTCTTGCTAGCTTGCTTTCATATTTCATCTTTTCCCTTCTAATGAGTTTTTTAGTTGCTGTTTGTAGGTTTGTAAAAACTTCCCAATCCTCTGTCTTCTCACTAATTTTTGCTTTCTTGCATGCCCTTTCTTTTGCTTTTACAAAAGCTTTGACTTCCCTTGTCAACCACGGTTGTACCATTTTACCATTTAAGTATTTCTTCATTTTTGGAAATACACATGTCCTGCACCTTCCTCACTTTTCCCAGAAACGCATGCCATTGCTGCTCTGCTGACATCCCTGCCAGCAGCTCCTTCCAATTTACTTTGGCCAACTCCTCTCTCATACCACTGTAATTTCCCTTACTCCACTGAAATACTGCTACATCAGACTTTACTTTCTCCCTATCAAATTTCAAGTTGAACTCAATCATATTGTGATCACTGGTTCCTAAGGGTTCTTTTACCTTAAGCTCCCTAATCACCTCCAGTTCATTACGTAACACCCAATCCAGTATAGCTGATCCACTAGTAAACTCAACAACAAACTGCTCTAAAATGCTATCTCTTAGGCATTCAACAAGCTCACTCTCTTGAGATCCATTACCAACCTGATTTTCCCAAATGACCTGCATGTTAAGATCTCCCATGACTACCATAACATTGCCCTTTTGATTCCTCTTTTCTATTTCCTGTTGTAACCTGTGGCACACCTCCCAGCCACTGTTGGGAAGCCTGTATATAACTACCATCAACGTCCTTTTACCCTTGCAGCTTCTTAACCCAATCCACAAGGATTCAACATCTTTTGATCCTATGTCACATCTTTCTACTGATTTGATGCCACTCTTTACCAGTAGAGCCACACTACCCGCTCTGCCTTCCTTCCTATCCCTCCGAAATAACATGTAATCTTGGACATTCAGCTCCCAACTACAACCATCCTTCAGCCATGATTCAGTTATGGCCACAACATCATACCTGGTAATCTGTAATATTGCAACAAGATTATCCACCTTATTTCTTATACTACACGCATTTAGATACAACAGCTTGAGAACCGTATTTGCTATCCTTTCTGATTCTACATCCCTAATGATTTGACACTCAGCCTGTTGGCTGAAATTAAGACCCATCACCTGCCTGCCCTTCCTGACAATTTGACTGCATGCTATCTTTACATTTTTACCATTCATCCTGTCCTGAGTCCCTTCATTCTGGTTCCTACTCCCTGTCAAGTTAGTTTAAACCCTCCCCAACAGCTCTAACAAACCTGCCTGTGAGAATATGGGTCCCACTCGGGTTCAGGTGCAACCCGTCACTTTTGACAGGTCATACCTCCCCCAGAAGAGATCCCAATTATCCAAGAACCTGAAGCCCTGCCCCTGCATCAGCTTCTCAGCCATGTATTTATCTGCCAAATCATCCTGTTTCTACCCTCACTGGCGTGTGGCACAGGCAACAATCCAGAAATTACTACCTGGGAGGTCCTATTTTCCAGCTTTCTACCTAGCTCTCTCAATTCTCTTTTCAGAACCTCATTGCTTTTCCTTCCTATGTCATTGGTACCGATATGTTCCAAGACATCTGGCTGCTCCCTCTCCCTCTCCAAAATGTTGTGGACGTGATCCGAGACATCCTGACCCTGGCACCTGGGAGGCAACATACCATCCAGGTGCCCCAATCACACTCACAGAATCTCCTATCTGTTCCCCTCACTATTGAGTCCCCTATCATTACCGCTTCCTCCTTCTCTCTCATTCCCTTCTGCACCACAGACCCATGCTCAGTGCCTGTAACCCAGTCACCATGGCATTCTCCCAGGAGGTCATCCCCACAAAAGTATCCAACATATGAGGAACGTTTGGCAGCTTTGGGCCTGTACTCACTGGAATTTAGAAGAGTGTGTGGGAATCTCATTGAAACCTACCAAATGTTGAAAGGACTAGATAGTGTGGATGTAGAGAAGATGTTTCCATTGGTGGAGGTATTTAGAAATAGAGGATACAGCTTCAGAATTGAGGGGCAACCTTTTAGAACAGAGGTAATGAGGAATTTTTTTAGCTAGAGAGTAGTGAATCTACTTGTGTGAATGGGGTTGAGTGTGATCCAGGATCAGCCATGATGGGTTGGTGGAGCGGACTTGATGGGCTGAATGGCCTAATTCTATTCCTATATCTTATGGTCTTATATAACAGTATGAAACACTCCAGGTCCGACCTCGCCAATGTCTTATGAAACTGCATCACAACTTCAACTCCTAATGAAGGCCAGTGTGCTATATGTGCCTTCTTCAATACTCTGTCTACTTGTGACACCACGTTTAGTGAACAATGCATTTGCATGCCTAAGTCCTTCCATTCTACAATACCCACCAGGACCCTACCATTCACCATACGTCCTACCCTAGCCTGTTCTCCCAAAATATAATGCCTCACATTTATATAGATTGAAAGCCACTTGCCAGTTCTCAGGCCACATACCTAGCTGATCAAGATACCCCTATAGTTTTTATAACCTTCTACACTAAGTGAAATACCACCTAAATCTAGATCATAATGGTATGCCCTTGGTTTTTAGAACCGTAGAACCATAGAACATTACAGCACAGAAACAGGCCTTTTGGCCCTTCTTGGCTGTGCCGAACCATTTTTCTGCCTAGTCCCACTGACCGGCACCTGGACCATATCCCTCCATACACCTCTCATCCATGTACCTGTCCAAGTTTTTCTTAAATGTCAAAAGTGAGCCCGCATTTACCACTTCATCTGGCAGCTCATTCCACACTCCCATCACTCTCTGTGTGAAGAAGCCCCCCCCCACGCAATGTTCCCTTTAAACTTTTCCCCTTTCACCCTTAACCCTCGTCCTCTGCTTTTTTTCTCCCCAAGCCTCAGTGGAAAAAGCGTGCTTGCATTCACTCTATCTGTTCCCATCATAATTTTATATACCTCTATCAAATCTCCCCTCATTCTTCTACGCTCCAGGGAATAAAGTCCTAACCTACTCAACCTTTCTCTGTAACTCAGTTTCTCTAGTCCCGGCAACATCCTTGTAAACCTTCTCTGCACTCTTTCAACCTTATTTATATCCTTCCTGTAATTTGGTGACCAAAACTGCACACAATACTCCAAATTTGGCCTCACCAATGCCTTATACAACCTCACCATAACATTCCAATTCTTATACTCAATTCTTTGATTTATAAAGGCCAATGTACCAAAAGCTCTCTTTACGACCCTATCTACCTGTGACGCCACTTTTAAAGAATTTTGTATCTGTATTCCCAGATCCCTCTATTCTACTGCACTCCTCAGTGCCCTACCATTTACCTTGTATGTTCTACCTTGGTTTGTCCTTCCAAAGTGCAATACCTCACACTTGTCTGTACTAAACTCTATCTGCCATTTTCAGCCCATTTTTCCAGCTGGTCCAAAGCCTTCTGCAAGCTTTGAAAACCTTCCTCACTGTCCACTACATCTCCAATCTTTGTATCATAAGCAAATTTGCTGATCCAATTTACCACATTATCATACAGATCATTGATATAGATGACAAATAACAATGGACCCAGCACTGATCCCTGTGGCACACCACTAGTCACAGGCCTCCACTCGGAGAAGCAATCCTCCACCACCACTCTCTGGCTTCTTCCACTGGGCCAATGTCTAATCCAATTTATGACCTCTCCATGTATACCTAGCGACCGAACCTTCCTAACTAACCTCCCATGCGAGACCTTGTCAAAGGTCTTACTGAAGTCCATGTAGATAACATCCACTGCCTTCCCTTCATCCACTTTCCTGGTAACCTCCTCGAAAAACTCTAATAGATTGGTTAAACATAATCTACCATGCACAAAACCATGTTGACTCTCCCTAATAAGTCCCTGTCTATCTCAATACTTGTAAAATCCTACCTCTTAGTACTCCTTCCAATAATTTACCTACTACCAACCTCAAACTTACCGGCCTATAATTTCCCGGATTACTTTTAGAGCCTTTTTTAAACAACGGAACAACATGAGCTATCCTCCAATCCTCTGGCACCCCACCCGTAGATACTGACATTTTAAATATATCTGCCAGGGCCCCTGCGATTTCAACACTAGTCTCCTTCAAGGTCCAAGGGAATACCTTGTCAGGTCCTGGGGATTTATCTACTCTGATTTACCTCAAGATATCAAGCACCTCCTCCTCAATCTGTATAGGTTCCATGACCTCACTACTTGTTTGCCTTATTTCCATAGACTCCATGCCAGTTTCCTTAGTAAATACAGACGCAAAAAACCCATTGAAGATCCCCCCCATTTCTTTTGATTCCATACATGGCCGACCACTCTGGTATTCAAGAGGACCAATTTTATCCCTTACTATCCTTTCGCTCTTAATATACCCTTCAAAGATCTTTGGATTATCCTTCACCTTGACTGCCAAAGCAACCTCATGTTTTCTTTTAGCCCTCCTGATTTCTTTCTTAAGTATTTTTTGAACTTTTTATACTCCTCAAGCACCTTATTTGCTCCCTGTTTTTGGTAGGGTGGAGGTTGTAGTTCAAAAGTAAAGATGACTAGCAACCTTGTCAACGTTTCTTTTTGACGTCTCCACGTTAACCTGCGAAGGCACAGAGTTCCCATTTTGTTATATATCTGCCACACCCAGACGTCAAAAACAATTGAAGCAATGACTCCTAAAGGTAACAGATGTTTTAAAATCTCCTGCCATAGTCAATCGAGTGCAGCCAAGCGTGGGCTGTTTGTAGATATTTAAAATAACAAGCTTTTATTTTTGTAGAATTGTGAAGAAAACCCAGAATTCACAATGTTGGCAACCACAACTGTGATTAAGAAATACCAATCCTCACAGTCCTACAAGAAAACTGGCAGACTTCCCAGTAGAGCATTGCACACTTACTCCTCAGCCTCGTATCAAAGTCAGAAATATAAAAAGAGGCAGCTTCAGCTCATGTGCTTCCATGTTGAAGATGGTATTTGCCATAAATGAAGCAAGTGTTACATAGATCTGTGGCCAGCAATTTGCTGGAAACTACAGGAATTGATAGTGCTTTCATAGCTGATCTCCTGGTCCATATGCTCATCATCCCACAAATCAAACTAATCTTGTTTGCGTCTTTTGCATTCCACTTCATCTTTTCACCACAATTTCAATGCAATGCTCTTCTCCTCCTGGGTAGCCAAATACTGAAATTTTATCAAATAAATAAAGAAGGGACATTTTATGTGTTAATTTGATTATCTGATTATGACTTCTTCTTTCAGCGTTCCAACAGGATGTGATATTATAGCAGCACTGCCAGACATATTTATTATTAAATCAGTGACATACTAAACATTCCATAACTATTACGTAAAAGAGCTTAAAATTATTTTTGGAAAATTATGTATTAGAAATATTATTTATTTGAATGTCATCCAGCTGATAGATACAAACCTCATTAAGGATCATAAAAGCCACTTCGGCACTGGAAAAGGTGCAAATGAAATGCTATTTCTATAAAACATCAATCTCACTGTACCATGAGCCTTTGTACATAATCCATTTAAAATGTCCATAATTTGATGGTATGTGTGGAGGACATTATAGGATAACATTTACTAAATTGTAAAGATAGATGATTGATGGTGTAAGTTAGGATTAATGTGACATTCCTGAAAACTTATTGAATAAATGAATTGTCAGTTACAAGGGAAACTGAACGGCATTCTGACAAATATTGCATTAACTACACAAGCAAATAAGTTTCAGAACACCTACCATGAGAGTAACATCAGCTATGTATTCTACAAAAGCTCTGCATTACATAAGATGACTTCTGTTCTGAGAATCATATTCTTACTAAAGCCAATGCTACCAGCAAAACTCTGACACCAACTTCACTGCATTGAACTCTGCAGACGTCCAACTCTCAACTACCCAAAGATATTTTACATGCTCAGCTCGGTCAGTGCGGTCATTGTTTAAAATTTGCACTTACACTTGCTGGTCCTGTTCCAACATCTTGAAAACAATTATGTAGAAACCTCTTGTAGTGGGGAAGGGGATAAGGGAGTGGAAACAAACTGGGCAGCTAAATAAACCTGCCACACTTTTAAAACAAAACCTGCCACCTTACCTGTGCATGTGTGAAAAATGAGAGATGGAAAATATTAAAATTGGGAAAAATTGCTGTTCTGGTCACAATTTGTGTTCATGTGTTTTTTTCCTCACATAAGTTCTAAAAGTGAGAATTGATTCTGTGTTCTGGAACATTCGGTAATAATTTCAGTAAGAGCAAACATCCGTTACCCACTCAGCTGTAACAGGTGGACCACCTATATTGTGGAGAGTTAAGATGTAAATCTGAGATTTTCCAGTATTTACACCAGAAGACCATAAGATATAGGAGCAGAATTAAGCCATTTGGCCCATCCAGTCTGCTCTTTCCTCTCAGCCCCAATCTCCTGCCTTCTTTCCATACCCCTTCATGCCCTGACTAATCAACAATCTATCAACCTCTGCCTTAAATATACATAAATAACTGGCCTCCAAATCTGACTGTGGCAAAGAATTCCATAGATTCACCACTCTCTGACTAAAGAAATTACTCATCTCTATTCTAAAACCCACCTCCATTCTGAGGCTGTGTACTCTGGTCTTAGACTCTCCCACCATAGGAAACACCCTCTACACATCCACCCTATCAAGAACTTTCACTACTTGAAAGGCTTCAAGAGATCTCCCCTCATTCTTCTGAATTCCAGTGAATACAGGCCCAGAGCCATCAAACGCTCTTCATATGACAAGGCATTCAGTCCTGGAATCATTTTCGTGAACCTCCTTCGAATCCTCTCCAGTTTCAGGATATCCTTTTGAAGATAAGAGACCCAAAACTGCTCACAGTACTCCAAGTGAGGCCTCACTAGTGCTTTATATAGGTTCAACATTACATCCTTGCTTTTATATTCTTGTCCTCTTGAAATGAATGCTAACGTTGCATTTGCCTTCCTCAGCAAAGACTCAACTTGCAAATAAACCTTTTGGAAATCCTGTACAAGGACCCCCAAGTCCCCTTGCACCTCAGTTTTTCAAAGATTTTCTTTCCATTTAGAAAACAGTCAGCCCTTTCATTTCTTCTACAAAAGTAAGTCCTTCTGTAGCCTCTCTACTTACTCAAAACTACCTGCTCCTCAACCTACCTTCATATCACCTGCAAACTTTGCAACAAAAAGCCATCAATTCCATCATCCAAATCATGGACATATAATATATAAAAAATCGGTCCCAACCACAGACCCCTGTGGAACACCACTAGTCACTGGTAACCAGTCAGAAAGTGCTCCCTTTATTCCCACTCATTGCCTCCTGTCAATCAGCCACTGCCTTATCCATGCTAGAATCTTTCCTGTGATACCATGAGCTTGCAACTGGATAAACAGCCTCTTGTATGGCACTTTGTCAAAGGCTTCTGAAAATCCAAGTACACAACATCAACTAATTCTCCTTTGTCTACCCCTGCTTCTTACTTCTTCAAAGAATTCCAACTGATTTGTCGGGCAAGCATTTCCCTTGAGAAAATCACGCTAACTATGGCCTATTTTAACATGTGCCTCAAGTACCCTGAGACCTCATCCTTAATAATCGACTACAATATCTTCCCATCCACTGAGGTCAGACTAACTGGCCTATAATTTCCTTTCTTCTGCCCCTCTCTGTTCTTGAAGAGTGGAGTGACATTTGCAATTTTCCAGTCTTCTGGAAACATTCCAGAATCTAGTGATTCTTGAAAGATCATTAACAATGCCTCCAGGATTTCAGAGCTCTAGGATGTACACCATCTAGTCCAGGTGACTTATCTACCTTCAGACATTTCAGTTTTCCAAGAACTTTCTATTTAGTTATGGTAGCTTCACAGACTTCACGTACGCAACACCTGAAACTTCCGCCATACTTAGATTATGAGAACGCTCAGTCCTCTTTTATTGTCATTTAGAAATGCATACATGCATTAAGAAATGATACAATGTCTCTCCAGAGTGATTATCATAGAAAACAGGACAAACCAAAGACTAACACTGACAGAACCACCTAATTATAACATATAGTTACAGCAGTGCAAAGCAATGCCATAATTTGTTGAAGAACAAACCATGGGCACGGTAAATAAAGTCTCAAAAGTCCCCGAGTCAATCGACTCCCGAGTCCCCGATAGCAGGCAGCAAAAGGGAGGAACTCCCTGCCATAAACCTCCAGGCACCGTCAACTTGCCGATACCTTGGAAGCAACCAACCACAGCCAACTCTGAGTCCATCCATCCAAAAACTTCGAGCTTCCAACCAGCATCTCCGATACAGCCTCCCAAGCGCCATCCTCTGCCGAGTGCCTTTGACCTTGCCCCAGCCGCTGAAATACGCAAAGCCGAGGATTTTGGGGCCTTCTGCTCTGGAGATTCTGGTTACCACACAGTAGCAGCGGCAGCGAAGCGGGTATTTCAGAAGTTTTCCAGATGTTCCTCCGTAATTTCACGTCCGTCTCCATCAAATCAGAATTGTGCACGGTCCCCTACTTGACAGATAACAGACATCACCACCGAAGTGGCTGCGCGCGCTGCCGTTGCGCCGCCATCTTCTCCTTTATACTGCTAGTGTCTTCCACAGTGAAGACTAATGCAAAACACATGTTCAGTATGTCCACTATTTCGTTGTCTCCCATTACTACCTCTCCAGCATCGGTTTCCAGTGGTCCGATATGCACTCTCGCTTCTCTTTTACACTTCATGTATCTGAAGAAACATTCGGTATCCTCTTTACTATTATTGGCTAGCTTACTTTTGTATTCTACCTTTATCTTCTTAATGCCATTTTCAGTTGCCTCTGTTGGTTTTTAAAAGCTTCCCACTAATTTTTGCTCTATTATATGCCCTCTCTTTCACTTTTATGTTGGCTTTAACTTTTCTTGTTAGCCATGGCTGTGTCATCTTTCCTTTAGAATATTTCTTCCTCTTTGGGATGTATGTATCCTGTGTCTTCCAAATTGCTTCAAGAAATTCCAGCTTTTGCTGCTCTGCCAGTGTCTTTTCCAATCAATTCAGGCCAACTCCTCTCTCATGCCTCTGTAATTTCCTTTACTCTAAATTTTAGGGTGAATTCATTCTATCCACAATGATTCAACACTTTCCAACCCTAAGGCACCTCTTTCTAATGATTAGATTTAATTTTTTTTCAAAAGAGCAACACTGTCCCCTCTGCCCACCCACCTATTTTTTCAACACAATGTGTATCTTGGACATTAAGCTCCCAGCTATAATCTTTCAGCCATGATTCCAAGATGCCTACAACATTATACCTGCCAATCTTCAACTGTGCTGCAAGTTCATCTATCTTATTCCGTATACTGCATGCATTCAGGTACAACACCTTCTGTCC
Organism: Mobula hypostoma; assembly: GCF_963921235.1. Classification (NCBI taxonomy): domain Eukaryota; kingdom Metazoa; phylum Chordata; class Chondrichthyes; order Myliobatiformes; family Myliobatidae; genus Mobula; species Mobula hypostoma. The sequence continues at coordinate 58,655,290 of NC_086104.1, read as the reverse complement.
TGTATTCACCCTATCGATCTTTTTGCACCATATTCAACCTTTTGATTCTTAACTTTGTCTGAGGTCTTACCAATATCTGTCTCCACAATCTCTCCACTAACTGTTCTGGCATACTGGTTCCCATCCCCCTGCCATTCCAGTTTAAACCCTACCGTGCAGCATTAACAAACCTTCCCACTAGGATATTTGTCCCTTTCCAGTTCAGGAGCAAACAGTCCCTTCTGTACAGGTCCTACCTTCCTTGAAAGAAAGCCCAATGATCCAAAAGTATTATGCCCTCCTTCCAACACCAACTCCTTAGCTACATATTAAACTGTATAATCTTCCTAGTTCTAGCTGTGATGCAACCAGTCAGAATGCTCTCCACTATTCTTTTGTAGAAATGTGCATGAGCCTTTAGTGACATACCAAACATCCTCAAACTCCTAATGAAGTGGAGCTGTTTGTGTGCCTTCTTCGTGATTGCATCAATGTATTGGGTGCAAGATAGACCTTCTGAGATGCTCAGACACAGGAAATTGAAGTTGCTCAGTATAATTTTCTACGACCTTTCCTATATCATTTTAATTCTTTAAGTTTCAGCAATCTATTGATATGAGCTTTGAATGAACATAATGATTTAGTTCATGCAGCTGCCCGAGGAAGAGAATTCCAAAACCTGAGCACCCTCCTCATCGCAGTCCAGAGTTCTTGTTCCCATACTGTACGTCCTGGTCCTAGCACCCGCTGTCGGGGAAACACCTCACTGTTTCCAGTCTGTCAAGTCAGATTACAATTTTAACAATTTTATTGAGATCTCCTGTCACACTTCCAGACGTTAAAAATTATACTCCCTTATATTAGATCTCTCCTCAAATGACAAAATTCACTAGTCCAGTCAGTTTTCACTTCACATACACCCTGCTAGGTGCATTCTTACTCAGGTAAGAAGACCAAATTCTTTCACAATGCCTCTCATGCAATCTCATCAAGGCCTTACAACAACAAGATTTTATTAGTTCTTGAAGGAAACTCTCTCATAATAAAATCCAATATACCATTTGGCCTCTTTAGGTTTTCCGATACCTACATGTTGGCTTTGACATTGTTCATGCGCACTGATATCCCTTTGAATGATAACATTTCCCAGCTTTCTCACCATATAGTAAGTACTACACTACTTTTATAATCAGAATCAGTTTTACAATCACTGACATGTATGTCCTGAAATTTACTATTTTGTGCATGCAGTACTGTGAAGTTTCTTTACATCTTCCCCTGTACTCAAAATCTGACCTCATCTGGTATAATCAGCAAACCAGGAAATAAGATATTTAATTACTTCAGTCAAATTATTTCCCTTGATAATGAATAGGTGCAACATAAGTATTGATTCCTGCAGTACCTCGATAGGCTGGTGGATGGGAGTACAATATGTGGAAATTTTAGGTTATCATGTTTGATAAAAGCAACAGAAAAGAGGCATTGATCATGTGGATAGTCAGAGGCAATCCACACGATCAAATTCAGCCCAGGGCTAGCATGAGAGGGCACAGTTTTAAGGTGCTTGGAAGTAGGTACAGAGGAGATGTCAGGGGTAAGTTTTTTTACGCAGAGACTGGTGAGAGCGTGGAATGGGCTGCCGGCGATGATGGTGGAGGCGGATACAATACGGTCTTTTAAGAGACTCCTGGACAGGTACAGGGAGCTCAGAAAAATAGAGGGCTGTGGGTAACCCTAGGCAATTTCTAAGGTAAGGACATGTTCAGCACAGCTTTGTGGGCCTAAGGGCCTATATTGTGCTGTAGGTTTTCTATGTTTCTAAAAGGCAGAGATGTTGTCCTCTGAATTTATTTCCCGGTTTCCTGAAATCTCCATTTGGGTTCTACTAAGATCCATGCTACTTCTGCTCAAAAACTGACCTCCAAATGAGTGTGCAAATGTGAGAATGATAAAAATAATAATCTGATTTTGAAATAAGCAGGTTAAATGATAAGATTAAAGGAAATGCAGATTCAGATTCACAGACTTTAAGAATCAGAATCAGAATCAGGTTTATTATCACGTCACGCATGTGACGTGAAATTTGTCAACTTAGCAGCAGCAGTTCAATGCAATACATAATCTAGAAGAGCGAGAAAAAAAATAAAATAAAACATAATAATAAATAAGAAAATCAATTACGTATATTGAATCGATTTTTTAAAATGTGCAAAAACAGAAATACTGTATATTAAAAAAAAGTGAGGTAGTGTCTAAAGCTTCAATGTCCATTTAGGAATCGGATGGCAGAGGGGAAGAAGCTGTTCCTGAATCACTGAGTGTATGTCTTCAGGCTTCTGTATATCCTACCTGATGGTAAAAGTGAGAAAAGGTTATGCCCTGGGTGCTGGATATCCTTAATAATGGACGCTGCCTTTCTGAGACACTGCTCCCTAAAGATGTCCTGGGCACTTTATAGGCTGGTGCCCAAGATGGAGCTGACTAGATTTACAATCTTCTGCAGCTTCTTTCAGTCCTGTGCAATAGCCCCTCCATACCAGACGTGATGCAGCCTGTCAGAATGCTCTCCATGGTACAACTATAGTAGTTTTTGAGTGTATTTGTTGACAGGCCAAACCTCTTCAAACTCCTAATAAAGTATAGCCAGAGCAGCATCTTCAATGCATTTGACCTTAAAAAAATTAAAATCTGTTTCTTTCACAGTAAGTATATAACATAAATGGATTACAGTGAACTTCTATGGATTCTATGCTATCAGGTTAAGCAAAAAAAGATTGTATCTTCACTAAAATGTTGTCTAGAATGAGGACACAGATACAAAAATATTGGAAGCATTAAGTTGTAGCAACAAAAGAGAATGAAAGACAATCTGACGATTGGTTTGAAAGTAATGAGGGGAAGGGACAATAAATTTAAGGTCAGGTTTGAAAAGAGCACAGAGACATTGCATAAGCACAGTCATAATAAGAAACAATTATTGTAAAAACAGATTCATACAGCAAAACAGTTTCTTTTATTAAGTCTAGTGTATTCTTAGTTTTCTATTGTTTATTGATAACATATCAACTGTTCCAAAAATCAGTATCTACTATCTTGGTCTTCTTTTGGTAAAACCTTCTGAAACATCAATGGAATCTTAAGGTCTACAAACTATTCAGAAATTATAGCTTCTATTCCAATTAAGAGAAATCCTATGGATTCTATTTTTCATCTTCTATCATCTTTTCTACTATTTGCAAACACATATCTCTTTGATAGATAATTAAACAACCAGAATCTATAGGCTATATTTAACTTCTATTTAAAATTGCTTTGTTATTAAAACTTCACAATCTGAGCAAAAAATATTGGGATATATGCTTTAAATACAGGAATAGTCCCAAAATTAAGATGGTAGAGCCAACCTTTCTGTTCTCTGTATAGTACATGTCTAGAGTTGGATCAGACATTCTTCACCTGCTTGAATTGGTGTAGCTGCTACTGTACATAGACACTCAACATAATCCCGAACAAAGCAGTTCAATTCACTGGCTCTCTCCACCACCAGTATAATAAGACTATAGAGTACTGGTGTTCCATCAAAAACAGGGACTGCTTTTATTCTCATTTCCACTGATGGTCATACACATTTGGTGACTTCTTGAGAATATCTATTTATAATAGTGCAGAGAACATTACAAAATGTTAGCAGGTTCATGAGACGAATTAGTAAAATCGCTAAAACAAAACCAAATTACGCCAGGGCATTCAGCAGGCTGGGAAGCATTCATTGATAGAGAAAAAAGATCAAAGTCCTCAGATCATTGATCTAATTACAACGTCTTATGTACATTAAGGTGATATCCTAAATGTTGGTCAAAAAGGTAAATGTTAAACTGCAAATTAGAGGAAGCATGAAGTTAAAAGGAATTCAAGGGCTTAGATTGTTACTGTATAGAACCCCAGCTGTCAATGGTAGAGTGATTAAAAATGCGATATGATTATCTAAAATAGATCAACACAAGTCTGGTGGTGAGGGTAAGGCCAAAGAGAAATTTGAAAATATAGTGGAGAATTTAAATATTGATTCCCAGTTGCCATGTCAGTGAACACAAAATTTATTGGACTGATTGCAAATTAATAACAAGTTAAAATCACATTAAATTTGCAAAGAGTGGTAGAAGAAAAAGGTTAGAGTCTAAGCTTTGTCACATGTACCTCAAAACAGACAGTGAAATTTTGTTTGCATCAACCAATAGTCTGAGGATGTGCCGAGGACAGCCTGCCAGTGTCGCCATGCTTTCAGAGCCAACAGAGTATGCCCTCAACTGACTAACATGTACTTCCTTAGAATGCAGGAGGAAACCAGAGAACCCTGAAGAAATTCAAATGGTCACAGGGAGAACTTATAAACTCCTTAAAGACAGTAGTGTGAATTAAACCCCAATCACTGACATTGTAAAGAATTACTCTCGGTGTTACGCTAATCACTACACTGCTGTGCCAGCCCTCCACTACAGAGAATACACTCGAAATACTCAGTAGATCAGGCTGCTTGTACAGGGAGAGGAACAGAGTTAACATTTTAGTTCAAACACTGTCAAAACTGCAGAGGGAAGAGAAGCTTGTTAAGCTGCAGTGATTGCAGGGGTTAAGTTTATCGCCAACATCATCCCAGTTTTATCCTATTAGAGACATCTCCCTCCCCCATCCTCCCTACAGCTTAACAAACATCTCTCTCACTCACATTAGCGCTGTTTCTCTTCCCACAGATGCAGGCTGCCCACTGAATACTTCCAACACGTTCTGTTTTTTTATTCCAAGCAGGGTGAACCAGACATTCAGGGACTTCAGTAAATGGCTAAATTAACCTAGAGGCTGCAGATGTACAGCCACAGTTCCAATCAGAAACATATTTCATTAACTTATATTGTAACGAAGTCAATAGGCTTGCAGTGTTCATATCAGTCCCACTGGCAGCATGAAACAACAATTCAGAAACATGGCAACAATGTATCCATGTAGATGATGTTTGCCATGAATTTTCAAAAAAAAATTGTATTTCTTTTGATAAAATATCTTCTTTACATTTCCAGAAAAAAGGCGGACAATAGAACAAATTTCTGAAGGCTCCTACTCCAGTCATCTATGATACACTCTTTTATAGCACTTAATCACCTCAAAATACAGTACTTCTATAATTATATAAATTAAAGCTCTACCAATCAAACTTATATTTTCAAAAAGGTACAAGGCAGCTCTCAAATTGCAGTAATCTGCAATAGAGTGGTCAATAAGGGACTTCTACTTCCCATAAAATGGCTCTCTGCCTGGTATAATGCAGATTGAAGATGCCCAATATTTTGATTTTTTAATATGAGAGATGCAAAATACTGTAGGTAGAATCGATTTAAACTAGCAATATAGTTTACAGACAGAACTTTCAGATTATGTACTTGTGCTCAGAAGTTTGGTTATTTGTGTTCTCGCGTGTTCAAGTTGAGTGAACAATCAATAGATGTGCTCCAGTGTGGACCTGGGCTTTACAAGCATAGTAGCAAAAATGACAGTTCCTTGAAAGTTAAAGACGTGCTACTGATTATATCAGTTTATAGTATTACCGAAGATGAGTCAAATGGATCCTGCCTAAAACCAGCCAAGAGTTATCTTCAATGACAAAATACTGGCCTCCATGCCAACTGTTCATTAAACTATCAAGCTGGAAGAGAACATCGGTTCAGATTTCATCAACACTCCACTATCGAAAAACTAATGATCTATTAGTCAGCTGTAACTCAATGGGTAGCTTTCTTGTTTCCAAGTCAAGAGGTGTGGATTTAACCAGAGATTTGAGCAGAAGAATCTAAGATAACACTCGAGCATAAAAGTGAGGAAGTACAGCAAGATCAAAGGTATTGTCTTCCTGATAAGACATTAAACAGAGGACCAATTTGTCCTGTCTGGTAGATGTAAATGATCCCATGACTTGATTTTTAAAAATGAGCTCAGGAAATATCCCTGAGTCCTGGTTAATAACTTATTCTCCAAGAAAGTCATTAAATGCAGTTTTACATACTGCTGTTTGAGAGGAGATTGCTATCCGTAAACATTAATTTTGTTTTGGAAAGTACTTCTTTAGTTTTGTGATGCTCTAAATCCATATAAGATACAAAAAATACATCTTAATTAGTATAAGCACACTTGTGATAAGATCACTAAAGCTTTTTTCTAGAAACACACCACTGGCATAAAGAATTGATGGCTGTGAAATGGTTTTGACCTGAAACAGTAATAATTCCTTTTCTCTACAAACATGCTGCACCACCCACTGAGTTCCTCCAGCAGACTGGTTGTTGCTGATAGTTGTGGTCTGATGGCACATTTGCTCGGGCTTTGTGGAAGCAGATTTGTTTTGAATTTTCTCTGTGTTGCATAAATGATCATGTGCAATGCAATTATGTCATCTGTGACATCGTGAAGGGTGATTGACATGCAATGCTCACATACTCTCAGTGGCTACTTTATTAGGTGCACATGTACACCTTCTTGTTAATGCAAATATCTACTCAGCCAGTTTTTAGTTCCCTAAAAATACCAATGCCTGTTGACAGAGTAGTGAAGTTTGTAAATACCCAAAGCTTGGTGGAAGGGTGATCATGTGGGTGCATGCATAAAGGCTACAGAGAGATTTTGACAAGTTGACAGAATAGGCAGGTGTATGCCAGATACAGTGTAACATGGATAAATGTTAGGTAAATTGGCAGATGACACAAAGGTTAGAGGTGTTGTAGATAGTGTAGAAGGTTGTCATAGACTACAGTGGGATACAGACAGTGTCGTGTGTTTAATACTTCTGTAATAGTAACCTGTTAAAACAGAGATGTTCAAACTAAAATAAAACACAACGAAGAATGGTCAATTTTTTTTATAGCCCCACACGTGCAGAGACAGTTGAGTTAAAAAAAGCAGCACAGCACATGTACTTCAGAAGGGAAAAGGCAGTAAACAGAAGAGTTTAGTGTTCATAATCACAATCAAAAGGAAGGGGAGTCCATTTCAGCATACATGGCTGAATTGAATCGATCATCAGAGCATTGTCAGTTTGGTAATGGGCTGAACGATGCACTGAGAGATTGTTTAGTTTGTGGAATCTTAAAAGAAAGCAATCTAAAACGGCTCCTAACCAAAGGAAAACTTACATTCAAAAGGAGTAGTTTCAATGGAAACTGCAGAGAGAGATGCAACTGAGTTGCAGTCAGGAATGAAAGTGCATGGGAACAAAACTGCAACATCTAAACAGAAACCAACCTAGCAAACAAATTGCGTTACTATTGTGGCAGGGGCTCACATACACCAAACAAATGCGGTTTTAAAGGGGAAACTTGAAGAAAATACAACAAAGTCGGTCACATACAAAGAGCACTTTGGGCTGACAAAAATAAATGGTCTGCACAGAGAAAAGAAAAAGATAAAAAGTCAAATTGCATTTTCAAAAAGACCACTCGTCTGCATGCTGTTGATGAAAAATCTGATAATAAGTGATACCAAACTGTGTAGCCTTGAGATTTACAGTGTGAAAATTAACAAAGACAAGCAAATGGCTTATAGCAAAATGGAATTAGACACTGGTTCAACTGTTTCAGTCATTGCACAAGATGAGCTTGAGAGGCATTTCAAAGATACTGAACTGAAGCCTGCAGATATCCAACTAAGAACTTATACTAGACAAAAGATAGCTCTTGTGGGAATAACATCCATAACAGTGAAATACAACAACCAACAAAATACATTGAGCAGTATGTGGTAAACACAGGAGGACCAGCATTGTGAGGCCGTGATTGTCTAAGACAGCTACAACTTGATTGGAGATCCATCTACCCTGTGGTATGCCACATCTCTCCTGCAATAAAGCCATACAAAAGCAAATTAAGAATGGTACTGGATGATGCCACAACTGTCTCTATGTCAAACATCATGAACTATTCCCCAACAGAGGACAAACAGGTGTTGGTGGCAACCTCTGCACCTTTGGTTGGAAAGCATACTCAACCAAGGATGACAATGTTGCTCAGAGGAATCGTGACAGTAATGAAAGCAGTGGTCAGATTACCACAGATTACCACAGTAGGCTACACATCTGAGAAAGTTTCTGATATGTTAATCAGGCAATTACTTGCAAAATGTGACTTGGTTTTAAACTGGAACAGTTCAAGGAGCTTCAGGGAAGTTGCAAGAATTCGGTCTTTGTGAGTATAAAGAACCAAAATCTATTTTGCTTGCATTAAAGTTATTGCATGAGCTTCCAGTTGGAGACAAAAAGCTGCTTGTAAAAGTGGATGCAAAGACCAAAGCCCAGTTGGATGAATGAAAGTTCAAAACAAAAGGAGGCCATGGAGATATGAAAACAGAGGATTTGTCAGAGGATGTCATGGATGAGGAAACCAAGAAAAGCAATCAGATTATAAAGGGAGCAATAGAAGGATTAATAAGAGAATACTCCAGTGAACTAAATACACCTTCCCAAGATCAAGATGTACAACCAAGAACAGAAAGGTTAGAAGAAAGGTGTCCAGAGCTGTCAGAATCACTTTCTGCAGTCTCAGAATCAACTCCTACATCCACTACAGAGGAGGCTCCAGAACCTGAAATTGCTTTCACAGCCACAAATCTCACCTGCCAAGCAGAGTAACCTCCATTGTCAGGAAAGACATTCTCTCACAGGAGTAACAAAGCTTCCACAGCAATGAAATACTGAATGGGACAATTTAAAATTAATTATGCTGTGGATATCTGAATATAATAGTTGCACCATGTAATATACTGTGTATATAGTTGAGATGCATTCTCTATTAAGTGGAGTTTATAGCTAAGCAGGGAGGAGTGTTGTGTATTTAACATTTCAGTAATATTTGAGTAATCTTGTATATATATTGATTGATTAAGCATTCTTGTTTATTTAAATAATTCATTATGGGTTATATGTAGAAAACATGAATTACATATGTCATTATGCTACTACGTGATACATGCACACTTCGCTAAAAGTAAACTCGAATTTAGACCCGCATTCCCGGACTCCTGTGTTTTACTTTGAATTAGCTAATGTTTTGAAGTTACAAAATGTAACAGACAGGATGCAGATTTGGGCAGTGAAATGGCAGATGAAGTTCAATCCAATAAAGTGTGAAGTGATACACTTTGGAAGGTCAAACTTGAAGGTGCAGTACAAGGCTAATTGCTGGATTCTTAGCAATGTGGAAGAACAAAGGTACCTTAGTGTCTAGATCCATAGATCCCCCAAAGTTGCTGCTCAAGCTGCTCATGGTGTGCCAGCCTTCATTAGTCAGGGGATTAAATTCAAGAGCCGTGAGGTAATGTTGCAGCTCTATAAAACTCTGGTTAGGACAAATTTGGAGTAATCTGTTCAGTTGTAGTCATCTCATTACATGAGGGACGTGGAAGCTTTAGAGAGTTTGCAGAGGAGATTGACTAGGATGCTGCCTGGATTAAAGAACATGTCTTATGAGGAAAAGTTTTACAAGCTAAGGTATTCTCTATAAAGTGACAGCAGTTGAAAGACGATGAGACAGAGGTGTATAAGATTATGAGATAGAATGGACAGACAGCATCATTTTTCCAGGGCTGCAGGGGCCAATACCATAAAATATCCAGTTAAGATGAGTGGAGAAAAGTTTATGAAAGATGTCAGAGACAGGTTTTCTTTTTACATAGTTGGTGGTGGGTTAGTGGAATGCATTGCTTTGCTGGTAGATACTGATACAATAGGAACACTTAAGAGACTATTAGTCAGAAAAAAATGGATGAAAAAATGAGCACTATGAGGGAGGAAAGGGGTAGATTGGTAATGAAATAGGTTTATATAGGTTGACACAATATTGTGGGCTGAAGGACCTGTTGTGTATTGTACTATTTGATGTTCTATATGCTGCATGATCAGCATTTTCTGGTTTTGACATTTACGATACAATTATGTTATCTGTGGCACAGAAAAATACCTAAACCACATTGACTATATGACAGTCCGAATAACAAAAAGACATCCTACAGCGTGGATCATTAGACAATATTATTTCCCCTTTTCCAAGTATCTAAAGTTTTATGATCTTAGTTTATACAGAAATTCTAGTGTACCCTAATGGGTGTGCTGGATCAACACAAATGTGGGAAGCCAACAACCAAGGCAATCAGAAGGGCAGTGCCTGGCAGAAAGAGAAAAATTGGGACCAGCAAAAATTAAAGCTAGAGAAATCAGGGAGAAACAGAATTAATGCTCAAACTTGTGGAGAATTTAGGAGTGAGAGTAGGTGGTGCAGGTGATACATTACAAAGTTAGTGGGAAAACCAGTAATGGGCATTTCCAAGAGCAACATGTTCCAAGTTCATCCATAATGTTCCAAGTAAATACCATTCCATGAAGTAGAAATTACATCAGTGGTGCAAGGGTAGTTTTGACCTGCGAGTGCCCATGTTGCTCAACTTTCAAAAGAAATTATGCATTTCAATGTTTGCATGATAAGCATGATATGATAATAATGTTCTGAGATTACTATTAAATATAATCTAATAGAGGAGTTGGGCAGGAGAATCAGAATCAGATTTAATATCACTGTGAAATATGTTGGTTTGCAGCTGCAGTACATTGCAATACGTAAAAAACTATAAATTACAATAAGAAATATATATATATATATATATAACACACACACACACACACACTTTGGGTACTAGCCTACAAAGTACCCAGGACATCTTCAAGGAGCGGTGTCTCAGAAAGGCAGCGTCCATTATTAAGGACCTCCAGCACCCAGGACATGCCCTTTTCTCACTGTTACCATCAGGTACGAGGTACAGAAGCCTGAAGGCACACACTCAGCGAATCAGGAACAGCTTGTTCCCCTCCGCCATCCGATTTCTAAATGGACATTGGACCCTTGGACATTATCTCACTTTTTTTTAATATATAGCATTTCTGTTTTTTGCATGATTTTTTAATCTATTCAACATACGTATACTGTATAAAGTATACTGAATAAGATTTACTTTTTTTTCCCTCTTCTATTTTATGTATTGCATTGAAATGCTGCTGCTAAGTTAACAAATTACAAATTTCACGTCACATGCCGGTGATAATAAACCTGATTCTGATATATATATACACACACATACACACAAAATTACATACGTAATGCAAAAAGAGAGAAAAGAAATTAAAAAAATAATAGGTTCATGGGTTAATTGTCTTGAGTGTGTGTCTTCAGGCCCCTGTACCTCCTCCTTGTCCTCCTTGATGATAGCAATGAGAAGAGGGCATATCCTGGATGACGTGGGTCCTTAATGATAGATGTCATCTTTTTGAGGCGTCACGGATGTTAGGAAGTTTAGTGCCCATGATGGAGCTGGCTGAGTTTGCAACTTTTTCTAATCCTGTGCAGTGGCCCCTCTATATCAGATGGTGATACAACCAGTTAGAATACTCTCCACAGTACACCTGTAGAAATTTGTTAGAGTCTTTATTAACATACAAGTCTCCTGAAACTCCCAATGAAACATAGCCACTGTTGTGCCTTCTTTATAATTGCATCAATATATTGAGTGCAGGATAGATCTTCAGAGATGTTGACGCTCAAGAATTTGAAACTGCTCAACCTTTCCATTGCTGATCCCTCGAAAAGGACTGTTGTGTGTTCCCTTAACTTCCTGTTTCTGAAGTCCACAATCAACTCCTTGGTCTTAAAGACATCCAGTGCAAGATTGTTGTTGTGACACTACTTCATTAAAATCAACATGTTTTCACATTATTTTGTTGAGGAACCTGCCCAATAATCATCGAGAGTATATTCTTTCTTGCTAACTCTCAAGCATTACCTCTGTACGACATATCTGCAAAATTTCCTGGAGGGAAATGCCAATTAGTGAAAATAGGATTATGCTGTCTTTTCTCTCCATAGTTTAAGATTCAGATGGAATCCTGATATTAGGAATAGCACATTTGAAATGCCCATGTTTCTCCAATTTTGTTGAATTAATCCTTAATTACTGAAGTCTGTCATGTTTTATTGAACAAAAATATAATTCTCCCTCTCAGTTCTAATAGCTTGACATCTCTGTAGTCTTATCACCTTAGTGTTATGTTTCATACAGCTTTACATAAATTTTGTTTTAATACTATGGAGAAAAGCAATTTAGCTAAGAGGTCTCAATAAACAAACATTTAGGAGTTCATACAACTGCTCACACCAAATAATTTTGTCTTTAATTTTATCTTTGAGACACAAAGGCAATGGATCTGGCCCATTACCATCTTTCCTGCCAGTAAATGATATCATACAAATATCAGTACTACACTTTGGACCTTGACTTGTTCAGATATCAGGGGAATAAGCTCACCAACTCCTCCACTTCCTTAGGAAGGTATAGAAATTTGGCAAGATTCAAGACTCCAGATTCATGATTCATTTAATATCAAAGAATGAATAAATTATACAACATTGAGATTTGCTTGCTCACAGGTAGCCACAAAGTAAGAAACCCAAAAGAATTCAGTTGAATGAAAAAAATAAAAATAAAAGACCAATATTTGATGTACAAGAGGAAGGAAAAAAATCATGTAAAAATTGAAGTGATTAACAACAGCATTCTGAGCCAAAATTGAGCCCTCAGGTCTGAACCCTGGAGCAGTCCGGAATAGGCCCAAAGCCTCACTTATCAGTCCATCAATATTAGTAGGCATGGAGCACAGCAGCCGGGGCAGTGTTCGTAGCCTCAATGCCATGACGATAACCATCGCAAAGAACAAGCGAAATTGGCTTGCTCCCAAGCCAGCTGTACAGGAATCAGAACTCCATCCAATGATCCTAACCAATTTAAGATCCTGTCAACCCTAACCAATTTTTACTGATGCACCATAGAAAGTGTTCGATCTGGATGCATAATAGCTTCAAATGACAACTGTCCCGCACATGACAAAAAGAAACTGCAGGGTTGTGGGCATAGGTCAACACATCATGGAGCACAGCCTCTTCTCCAAAGACTCTGTCTATACATCTCACTAACTCAGTAAAGCAGCCTATGTAATCTGAGATGCCACTTAACCTAGAGATTTTCTCTTTTCCCTTCTCCCATCTGGTATGTCCCTGAAAGCATGTACTAGCAAGCTCAAGGACAGCTTTTATTCTGATGTTATCAGATTCATGGACAGACCTCTTATGATAGCATGGATCCTTAACCTCTCCTTTAAGAGATACAGCACAGTAATAGGCCCACACCACCAAATTACACTAATGAAATCAATTAACCTACTAACCAGTATGTCTTTGGATTGTGGGAGGAAATCAGAACACCCAGAAAAGACCCACGTGGTCATGGGAGAACTCATAAACTCCTTACAGAAATGGCTTATGATCTTGCACTTTATTGTGTAAGATGAGCTGTTACACTTTATTACACATTCTTACTGTTTTACCTTGTTCTTTTTTAGTGTACTGTGGAATGATTTGATCTGTATAACCAGTACGCAAAACTAACTTCTCACCGTATCTCTGTTCATGTGACTATAATAAACCAAAAAGTCCAATGAGACCCTGCACTCTAAGTCCTGGAGCTGGATCAAGGGTTAGCAATATTCATAGCATACAAGCAACTGGTGAGAGCAGTGTTTCCCAATGGAGACGGTTATGTATCGTAATGGGATGTTAAGGGAAACAGAAGTCAGGGGGCATTCAAGATTTTTGGTGGGGGGGGTTAATTGGCACCCTAACTTGAGGCACGAGACATGACCAACTGTTAGTAGAGCAGGCGCTTCCAAAAAATAGGATGAGGCACTGGAACACAGGAAGAACCATAGCTCGGCAGGCGATGAACACTCGTCATCACAATGCGTCTGAAACTCAGCAATCTCATCCAACCTTATCTACCAAACAGACATTATTGGGGATGCATAAAGTAGCAACCAGGCTGCCCAACAGTTCCCTTTGACTCACGGCATGGAACAAATTCATGTAATTTAACAGCTGGTAAGTCAAGTACACCCTCTCAACTTTCTCTACAGATCTACGGAAAACAGGTCATGCAATGACAGTGTTGGCCAGATCCAAATTGTGAAATAGACCCAATCAGTGGACCTGCCAAACCCGAGGCTTCCTCTTGAGGTTGTTCAAAGCAACCCTGGCTTCATATGTGCGGTCAAGAACCATCTGTGGGGGTTATGAGACCTTACATGATTGGTCAATTACACTAACTGGAATAGCGTAAAAGTAGCTTGCAGTTCCCCAACCAACATTTAAATCCCAATCTGAATCCTTGTCAATGTAATTTTCATTGTTGTGATCATCTTCATTGTTGCCTCACCGTTCCTTTGCATGCCGCTATCATCATTTCCATCCGAGTCAACTCACTGCCGTTGCCAACATCCGATAGGCATGCTTTCCTGCTGAAAACTTCAACTGCACTTTTTTTCATAGACGCTGCCTAGTCTGCTGAGTTCCTCCGGTATTTTGTGTGTGTTGCTTGGATTTCCAGCATCTGCAAATGTTCCAATAGGCATTCCCCGTTTGTGTTAATTTTTTTTTATTTTTAGCCCCATTAATGATGAATAAATACATATGATATGATCTCTATGACTCTGAAAGTGGTGAAGCCTTGAATTCTGATCCTGCTAAGAAACAGAAACTGCAGAAAGTGCATCAATATAATGCTACACACTTGGAGTATGGCTTTATTCCACCTCCGTCAGATCAGCGATGCCCCATGCATCTTATTTGTAATACTGTACTGTCTAATGAAGCCATGAAGTCATCAAGATTGCAGGAACACTTCCGTAGAAGGCACCCTGAAAAGGCTACTTATAGTATTGCTCAGTTCCAGAGATGAAAGAAGCATTTGAAAAGTGGTGCACACTTGAGTAATTTGCAAAGAAAGCTAAAAATGACCTTGATAGTGGTCTCATTGCTTCTTATAACATTTCCAAAATGATAGCAAAGTGTGGAAAACCTCATACAATTGGTGAAAGATTAATAATGCTTGTTGTATCAGAAGTGCTCACCGCTGTTCTCAAAATGGATACCAGTATTTTAAAATCAATTCCTCTGAGTAATAACTCAGTAGCTTGTTGTACTGAGGAAATGAGTGAAAACATTGAATATAAGCTGTGCACAGAGCTCCAGAAAACAGAATTTGCTAATAAACGGGCATCTTATACTCCAAAACTCTATCTGACAGTATTGGAGTAAAAATTGCCTGTTTACCAGCAAGGCAGTGATTAGAAAGAAGACATGAGAGATGTAATGACTTCACTACTTGACAATAAGGATAAGCTGATGCCAGTTACATTATGGTGTGCATTGCACAGTGCTGTGCTTCTCTATCATTGGATTGATATCAGTGGTCACTATGGCTTTGCACATCATTCACAGAGAATACCCAGAGAGAAAAATAAACAGATGTTTGCTGTGAACACACAGGATTTAATCGTGCTTTGCAATATTTCAGACAGTATACTACATTTTTGTATTATGCAGAAGAATTTCTAATCCACAGAGTCAAAGCATATACTATTTGTCAGTAAATTCATACATTCTAAAAATAATCTTCCCAAAAGGCATTGAAAAACTACACCAAGAAGACCCCTTGTTGGAGACCTTGAAGATTAAATATTAAAGTTGCTTTGTAATTTTTAGATAAAAACATGCATCAATATCTAAGTAGCAATATTAACTAATTTCTTGCCAAACCAGATCAAAATTAACTTTACACCATGCATATGAAGGAACTCAGCAAAATAAACACTGAGAAAGTTAATTATCCATGTAATAACATCTTACAAAATTAAGAAACTTCTGCACAAAACAGACTTCTAATATACAGTAATAAAAATCTAAGTGCCACAGCAAATTTGTCTGAAATGTTCAGTAAAAATTTCTTAAAAGATGGAAGAAATCGAAGTTTGCTGCATTTCTGAATCCGCACTTTTAAGCTTCTTCTTGAAGCATGAATTTAAAAAAAGATAAGATATTATCTTTTAACAGTACAAAGGAGAAAAGTAGTAAACAGAATTTTCAGCAAGTTGATAAAGAGGGAAACAGCTCTAGGAATACAAATTCTTTTAATTTATCTTCTCCTTGATGGTAGCAATGAGAAGAGGGTGATGTGGGTCCTTGATGACGAATTCTACCTTTCTGAGGCAGCACCTTTTGAATTTGTCCTTGATGCTGGAGAGTCAAGTGCCCATGACTGAGTTTACACATTTCTGCAGCTTTTTCCAATCCTGTGCAGAGGGCCCTCCACACCAGAGAGTGATGCAACCACTTAGAGTGCTCTCCAAGGTACATCTGTAGAAATTTGTGAGTCTTGGTGACATACAAAGTCTCCTCAAACTCCTAATGAAATACAGCCACAGTCGTGCCTTCTTTGTAATTATATTAGTATGTTGGACCCAGAATAGTTCTTCGGAGATGTTGACACCCAGGAACTGTTGCTCACACTTTCCACTGCCGATCCCTCAAGAAGGACTGGTGTGTGTTCCCTTGACTTCACCTTCCTGAAGTACACAATCAACTCCTTGGTTTTACTGATTTAGGTTAGATTAGATTAGATTATGAGGACACTCAGTCCTTGTTTAATGTCATTTAGAAATGCATGCATTAAGAAATGATACAATGTTCCTCCAGTATGATACCACAGAAACACAGAACAGACCAAGACTAAAACTGACAAAAAACACATAATTATAACATATAGTTACAACAGTGCAAAGCAATACCATAATTTGATAAAGAGCAGACCATGGGCATGGTAAAAAAAAGTCTCAAGGTCCTGATAGCCCATCATCCCACGCAGACGGTAGAAGAGAGAAACTCTCCCTGCCATAAACCTCCAGCACCGCAAACTTGCCAATGCAGCACCATTGGAAGCACCCAAACACAGCCGACTCTGAGTCCATCCGAAAACTTCGAGCCTCCAACCAGCCCTACGACACCGAGCACCGAGCACCATCTCTGCCGAGCGTTTCAACCCCGCCCCGGCTGCCGAGCAATAAGCAAAGCCAAGGACTCGAGGCCTTCCCCTCCGGAGATTCTGGATCACACAGTAGCAGCAGCAGCGAAGCAGGCATTTTAGAAGTTTCACCAGATGTTGCTCCATGCTCTCATGTCTGACTCCATCAAATCAGGATTATGCACAGCACCCTACTTGACAGATAACAGATATTCATCACCGGAGTGGTCGCTGCACACTGTGTCGTGCCACCGTCTTCTTCTCTTCTACAACTTTATAGATTATGTTTGAACTGTGCCTAGCCACAGAATCCTGGGTGTAGAGAGACTAAAGCAGTGAACTAAGACCACATCCTTGAGCCGTGCCAGTATTGATTGCAGCAAGGAGATGTTATTTCTGATCAGCACTGACCGTGGTCTCCTAGGGAGGAAGTCAAAGATCCACTTGAAAAGGGAGTTACAGAGGCCCAGGCTCTGGAACTTGTTGATTAGAGCTGAGGGGGTGCGATTATGTTTAAAGCTGATCTGTAATTAACAAACAGCTGCTTGACGTAGATATTACTATTTCCAAGTGATTAAAGGCTGAGTGGAGAACTAGTGAGATTGCATTTGCTATAGACCTATTATGATGATAGGCGAATTACAGTGGGTTCAGGTCCTTACTTAGGCAGAAGTTGATTCTGGCCATGACCAACCTGTTAAAGAACTTCTTCACAGCAGATGTGAGTGAAACCCGGTGATGGTTGTTGAGGCAGCTCAACCTGCTCATCTTGGGCATAACCGTCCACCCTTTTGAAGCAGGTGGGAACCTCTGACTGCAGCAGTGAGTGATGACTGAAGATGTCCGTGAACACTCCCATCAGTTGGTTGGCACAGGTTTTTAATGCCTTGCCAGGTACACCATCAGGGCTTGACACTTTGCGAGGGTTCACCCTTTTGAAAGATGCTCTGCCTCCAACCCAGAGATCACAGTGTCACCAGATGTTGCAGGAATTTGCACAGGTGGAGTTTCTTTCTTCTTCTTGCATAAAAGGCATTGAGCTCATCTGGGAGTGAAACATCAAGACATTCATGATGTTAGGTTTTGTCTTGTAGGTTGTAATGGCCTGCAATCCTGCCAGAACAGAAGTGCATCCGATTCTGTCTCTCATTTCAATTGCAATTGTTTTTTTCCCACTGTTAAATTAGCCTACTGTAGGTCGTACCTGGACTTGTTGAATAGTTCTGGATCACCAGTCTTGAATGCTACAAATTAGCCTTCAGCAGACAATGAATCCCCTGGTTCATCCACAGCTATTGGTTTGGGTACGCCCATTATGTTCTTGAAGGTACACAATCATCCACATCGGTCTTGATGAAGTCGGTGACAATTGTCACATATTCATTCAAGTCCGAACATTAGTCCTTAACTATTGTCCAGTAATTCAATACAGTATCCCAGAACTTAATAGCTTAATGTGCCAGAAAAATACATTGTAACTTCAGCGATTTTCACTGACAGTCAACAATTTGAGATTAGAGTTAATTCCAAATGAACATGGGATGTAAAATGTTCTTCCAGTCCCTGCAAAACATCTGTAAATGTGCTGCATTGGTTCATTTTATACCACTTTCAACAAAGTAAAACATCATGGTGTTGTTATCCTTGGATTGCAGCACTTAAGCAAACGGTACTGCTCTATTCTGATCTTTTACTTTCGTGATGTTACTTTTAATCTTTTGAGAATCAGAATCAGGTTTATTATCACTTGCACGTGACGTGAAATTTGTTAATTTAGCAGCACCATTTCAACGCAATACATAATCTAGCAGAGAAATAAATAAATAATAAATAAATAATAAATTATTTATATAAATTTTTTTAAAGTGCAAAAACAGAAATACTGTATATTTTTTTTAAAAAAAGAGAGGTAGTGTCCAAAGCTTCAATGTCCATTTAGGAATTGGATGGCAGAGGGGAAGAAGCTGTTCCTGAATCACTGAGTGTGCATCTTCAGGCTTCTGTACCTCCTACTTGATGGTAACAGTGAGAAAAGGGCATGCCCTGGGTGCTAGAGGTCCTTAATAATGGACGCTGCCTTTCTGAGACACAACTCCCTAAAGATGTCCTGGGTACTTTGTAGGCTAGTGCCTAAAATGGAGCTGACTAGATCTACAACCTTCTTCAGCTTCTTTCGGTCCGGTGCAGTAGCCCTTCCATACCAGACAATGATGCAGCCTGTCAGAATGCTCTCCACGGTACAACTATAGAAGTTTCTGAGTGTATTTGTTGACATGCCAAATCTCTTCAAACTCCTAATAAAGTATAGCCGCTGTCTTGCCTTCTTTATAACAACATCGAAATGTTGGAACCAGGTTAGATCCTCAGAGATCTTGACATCTAAGAACTGGAAGCTGCTCATTTCTCCACTTCTGATCCCTCTGCGAGGATTGGTATGTGTTACTTCATCTTACCCTTTCTGAAGTCCACAATCGGCTCTTTCGTCTTACTGACTTTGAGTGTCAGATTGTTGCTGTGGCATCACTCCACTAGTTGGTATATCTCACTCCTATACACCCTCTCATCACCACCTGAGATTCTACCGACAATGGTTGTACCGTCAGCAAATTTTGTAGATGGTATTTGGGTTATGCCTAGCCACACAGTCATTTGTATATAGAGAGTAGAGCAGTGGGCTAAGCACACACCCCTGAGGTGCATCATTCCCTGAGATGAGGAATAAATAATTTTATTTTTAAGAGGAAGATCATTGTGAACTCCAAAATATTAAAAAAGGTAGAAGCCTTCTTCACATATACTGTATGTTTAGAAGGAGTGAATATGAAGTACATCAACTTGCATTTTAATAAGCCAAGCTTATTGCATGCTTCTGGCAGTAAATTCATTTTAACTTTAATCCCTGTCATCACCAATAAAACCAATCAATCCTACCAAGTGAAGCAACAATCAATGGCACCTCTTCCAAACTAGTGTATGCATTCAATCATCAGGGTGTGATCAGTTCTACTTTAGAGGAATCAAGCACAAACTCAAAGATTTTTCTTTGCCAAATACCTTTATTCAATCTGTAAAGGTGACTCTGAGGTTCCATTCACCTATTGCTTTAATTCTCCATCACACACCCACTCTAACATTTCCAACATTTGGCTTCCCACATGATCTCAATGATGCTCCATGAGCAGCTCCTTATCTTCCACCTAGACAAAGTACACCCCTCTCAATTAGGCATCAAATTCAATTATTTCAGAAAACCAGTTTGTCCTCTTTGTTTCAGAACCATTAATTTCTAATACATATTTATCCAGCCATGGAGTTGAATCAATTTTTCTCACCCTGTGGATGCTATTTCTAACATTCTGTTTTGTTTTGGGTTTCTAGCAGCATTTGTGTACTGCACCTCATTTTCCATCAAGTCGCTTTCTCCCTTCATTTGTCAGAATGACTGCCTTCATTCATCTATTAACTGTATGGCACAAAAACAATTATATTTACCTTGGATAACCCTGATAATATTGGGTTTGCTGTCCATAAAGTTCTGAAGTCAAATAAAGACCTTAAGCCCTATCCAATATAGATAGCTACAGATACCCTCACTAAAGGGAGATTATACTGTAGCCACTTACATTTCAAAGACTAGGTCACCTTCTTCTTTCTCCTCCATGGCGAGTTTAGCTGCCAATATGCATTATTTGAGCGGTGGGTTTCCCATTCAAGCCAAGGAGGAGATACTTCCAGCTACCAAAGTAGGTTAATCACAGTTCATCTATTTTTAGTGATACTTGTTTAAATGTAGATAAAATTCTTAAGACACACTTAAGACTCATAGAAGATTTCTATCTTATAAAAGGTTTCAAATTTACAAATAATCTCTAAAACACAAAGGATTTTCAAAACACTGGCACAATTCCTCTAAGCTAAAAAGACATACCAATGAGTTGCAAAGAAACAAGTCATCTGTCAGAGGAATGGATGGATTCTAGTCACCCCATCTTTCCGTCTTTCTTCTTGTTATTTTTGACAATTCCTAACAAGCCTGACTTCTCTCTTACATTTGTACTATTATTTTGCTACTTAGTGACTTCCAACACACATGATATTTTTCCAGATACCTTTGCTGGTAAATTCACACAGATGGTCTGAAAATTTCTCAGGACAAAGATCCCAGACACCCAAAATTAATGCTAAGGGCTGACTCTATGAGTACACAAATCTCCAAACTATTGATAGATCAGCTATTTGATGTGCTAAGTGATTGTATCTGTCTATTCTGGAAGCTTCCTTGAACTAAATAACTTGGTAAGTGCTGTCTGGTTTGATGCAGGCGCAATTAACATAACCCTGTTGTCTTTTACTGCATCTCTTGAGTAGCCAGCCATATGCTGAACCAATAGCCTGTGCTATATAGAGAGTGCTGCTTGTTTGCAACAAACTTCAGACTGATTATTGCTTCCATTTTATATTAAGAAATTGTTCTTGTTTATGACAAAGAGCTGAGCAAGGAGTTTAACTTACTCAAAAGCAACTCTTTGATCCCTGGAAGAGCCAGCTGCTGTGTTAGAAAGCTGAGCGTGGCTAAAGACCCCAGGTCCAGGACAGTGAATAGCGATCACAAACTTTGGTCTCCAGCATTTCACAAGCATTTCTTAATTTTTCTTCACCTCTCCCACTCTCTGCAAAGTAAGTACATGCGCTTTCTCACTGTTCCAGTTCTCACGAAGTGTCATTGGCCTCAACTATTCCCTCATTTTTCCTCTCTCTCTCTCTCTCTGTTATGCCACACCCAGGGATAGAGGAGTAAGCATTTTCAACTTTCTCAAAATCATGGAAGAGAAAACCATAGCAATTTCTTTGTTATTCATCTCACTGCAATTTATACTAAAATCTAAAAGATAGACTTCTCTGTTTCTTGATTTTAGCCTATTGAACAACCAGGGTACATGAAGCATACTTGATGGGGGGAGGGAAATTACATGGCTATTTTACTGATCACTTCCTACCCATTTGTTTCTTTGTTTCCAACAATAAGCAATTGAAAAGCACTGGGTTTAGGGAGGGAATAGGCTAATATGCACAGATTTTGGTAATGTGTTAATCAAGGCCAGATGAAATAAATATCAAAGTGACGCTTAGTCAACTTTATAGAATTCAAGAGACAACAGACTGGAAGAGCAAATTTGTTAGTATCATGTAAGATATTCCTGACAGAACTTGGAATCAAGGTAGATATGATTACAGAAATAGAGAATAAGAATAAATGGTTCAAGTAAAGCATTTGTTGCCAAAGAAAGGGTTGAATAATATTCGGTAGGACGTTGTTGTCTCTTAGTTAATAAAACAAATATGGCAAATTGCATTTAAGAATTTGGGGAATAAATTATGTCTTGGACAATGAAAAGCGGCTGGGCACATTTTTAGGCTAATGAAAGAAACTGAAATATAGCTTAAATAATGGCATTTTAACTGAATAAACAGCATGGTCGGAAGATGAAATAGCCATTCAAGATGACTATGCTGAGAAATATAAAATCTTTAGTTTTGTATTCCTAATCCTGGATGACAGCTGTAACCCCAGTTATATTTTTGTGCAAGATTTTAAGTGTATATTCAGAAAAGAAGGAAACAAAAAGCAGGATGGCAGCTTAATTTGTTCATAATATGATGGAGTCAAAGTTCTGAAATAAAGGGCTTCAGACACTTAAATTTGACTGCAAACCTGCAGTTATACCAGTCAACTGAAAATAAATCAACATTAAAGGGTTCAGGCAGCTTCTCTGTCAAGACAGTTGTGTAGCCTTAACACATAGAATTGATCAAGCTTTGTTTCCCAGCATGCTACACAACACAGCATTTTTTTTGCCTTAAAAAAAGTCACAAGCTAAAAATGATGACATGTTTCCTTTTCTGACCCAATCAAGTGTGACAGTAGAAAAGTGTGTATGGAACCGGAGGAGACAGCAGAAGTACTGAGGACTTTGCTCCAGTATTCACTACGGAAAAGGATCTTGGCAATTGTAGGGATGACTTACAGCGGACTGAAAAGATTGAGCATGTAGATATTAAGGAAAAGGATGTGCTGGAGCTTTTGGAAAGCATCAAGTTGCATAAGTCACCGGGACTGAACAAGATGTACCCTAGGCTACTGTGGGATGTGAGGATGGAGATTGCTGAATTTCTGGCGATGATCTTTGCATCATCAATGGGGACGGGAGAGGTTCCAGAGGATTGGAGGGTTGCGGATGTTGCTCCCTTATTCAAGAAAGGGTGTAGAGATAGCCCAGGAAATTATAGACCAGTGAGTCTTACTTCAGTGGTTGGTAAGTTGATGGAGAAGATCCTGAGAGGCAGGATTTATGAACATTTGGAGAAGCATAATATGATTAGGAATAGTCAGCATGGCTTTGTCAAAGTCAGGTCATGCCTTACGACCCTGATTGAATCTTTTGAGGATGTGACTAAACACATTGATGATGGTAGAGTAGTAGATGTAGTGCATATGGATTTCAGCAAGGCATCAGATAAGCTACCACATGCAAGGTTTATTGAGAAAGTAAGGAGGCATGGAATCCAAGGGGACATTGCTTTGTGGATCTGAACTGGCTTGCCCACAGAAGGCAAAGAGTGGTTGCAGACGGGTCATATTCTGCATGGAGGTCGGTCACCAGTGGTGTGCCTCAGGGATCTGTTCTGGGACCCCTGCTCTTCATGATTTTTATAGATGATCTGGATGAAGAAGTGGAGGGGTGGGTTAGTAAATTTGCTGATGTCACAAAGGTTGGGGATGTTGTGGATAGTGTAGAGGGCTGTCAGAGGTTAGAGCTGGACATTGATTGGATGCAAAACTGGGCTGAGAAGTAGCAAATGGAGTTCAACCCTGATAAATGTGAGATGGTTCATTTTGGCAGGTCAAATATGATAGTAGAATATAGTATTAATTATAAGACTCTTGGCAGTGTGGAGGATCAGAGGAATCTTGGGGTCAAAGTCATAGGACACTCAAGGCAGCTGCACAGGTTGACTCTGTGGTTAAGAAAGCATACGGTGGATTGGCCTTCATCAATTGTGGGATTGAGCTTATGAGCCAAGAGGTAATGTTGCAGCTATATAGGACCCTGGTCAGACCCCACTTGGAGTACTGTGCTCAGTTCTAGTCGCCTCACTACAGGAATGATGTAGAAACCATAGAAAGGGTGCAGAGGAGATTTACAAGGATGTTGCCTGGATTGGGGAGCATGCCTTATGAGAATAGGTTGAGTGAACTCAGCCTTTTCTCCTTGGAGCGACAGAGGATGAGAGATGACCTGATAGAGGTGTACAAGATGATGAGGGGCATTGATCATGTGGGTAGTCAGAGGCTTTTTCCCAGGGTTGAAATGGCTAGCATGAGAGGGCACAGTTTTAAAGTGCTTGGAAGTAGGTACAGAGGAGATGTCAGGGGTAAGTTTTTTACGCGGAGACTGGTGAGAGTGTGGAATGGGCTGCCAGTGACAGTGGTAGAGGCGAAAATGATAAGGTCTTTTCAGAGACTCTGGATCAGTACGTGGAGCTTAGAAAAATAGAGGGTTATGGGTAACCCTAGGTAATTTCTAAGGTAAGGACATGTTCGCCACAGCTTTGTTGGCCGAAGGGCCTGTATTGTGCTGTAGCTTTTCTACGTTTCTATGTTTCTAAGACACAAAATTTAAAGTGAAATATCAAAGGTAATGGAGGATAAACAATTGCATGATGAGATTATGGTTTGTAAGTCATTGCTTGGAAGGATCATAGAACCAAACTCAACAGGGTTTTGGTAGATTTTGTAATATCATGTAATTTCATTTATTCTGAGAATTAGATTTTCCCAAAGGCCGTCACAAGAAATGTGTGATGGGGCACATGTTATGTAGCAGTATTTTTAAGCTTTGTTTAAATTTAGGTATTTCTCTCACAGCCTGACAACAGGAAGTGGAAAAGTGGAATATTTTTTCCCCAATTCACAAATCATTTGATAATGAAGCAACTCATGCTTAGTAGGATGATAATCCTTAAAAAGCTTTCTAACGCTTACAACATAAAGGTGATGAATGAAATGAAGAACTTATTTTTCAGCCAATTGTCATTCAGGAGAGTAGTGTGCTTACTTGATGAATAACCACCCCACTAACCATGGTTGATGTAAAGTCATTTACAGAATATACTGCTTCTAACCGACAAGGCCAATCTCCTAATGCTTCTACCACTTTGAAAATGTGTTGCAAGAACATCTTAAGACTAACACAGGGGGGATCATGCAATGTTTGAATAGTATCATAGCAACAACCACTCAATCATTGTTAATAAAACCAAACCATTGATTGTTTCTGGGGAAAGAAGTGGAACATGCACCTGTCGACATTAGTGGATCAACAGTGGAGAGGGTCAGCAACTTTGAATTCTTGAGTATTAGGGTTGACTTGTCCTGGGTCAGAACATAGATGCAATTATAGATGGCACCTCGACAACTTTACTTCCAAGAAATTTAAGGAGCTTCAGCATGTGGCTGAACATTCTTAACAATCTTCTGCAGATGATGTGTTGAAAGTATCCTGACTGGATGTATCATGGTTTAGTATGGAAATTCAAATGCGCAAGAATGCAGGAGTGGTGGTCTCAGCTCAATATATCACTGGCACATTCGTCCCAACTATTGGAAGTAGCTACAGGAAACATTACCTCATAAAGGCAACATCTATCATCAAAGATCCCCCAGGATCCAGGCCATGCCACTTCCCTGCATCTACCATCAGGTAGGAGCTACAGAAACTCAAAGTTCTACACCACCAGGTTCAAAAATAGCAACTTGCCTTCAAGCATTTGATTCTTCAACCAACTTGCATTACCTTAGTGCCGCAACACTATAACCATTTTTTTATTCAAATTGTGTTCTTCCTGGTATAATTTGACATGATATATGCTGTTTATTATTGTTTTTCTAATGAATGTTATACAGCTGATATGTGCCTGTGATGCTGCTGTAAGTTTTTCATTGCATCTGTTCCTACATGTACTTGTCCATATGACAATAAACTCCACTGGCATTCCACTAGAATGTCTTCTTGTGGATAAGTGACAAAATAAATTTGTAAGTAATATAAATACAGCAATTGGTTTCAATGCAGAATCACATTGCTTTTCCTCCACATTAAGATTGCGTTGAACTTGATGTTTGAATACATTAGTCTCTGCTGTTCACATAAATAGTGACAAGGATGAATAGAAACTAATCTGGTACTATTTTTCTGTTCTGAAATTTCCAGGTTCTTTCTCAGCAATTGTAGCACGGTTGATTGGGACAGTGAAATTTCATTGAGTTAATCATGTGGACTCAAAGATAACCACAAATGGGACTTCACATTCTTCCAGGAACTCAATAGAATCAGGAAAGTGAGCAAGTGAAAAGACTGGACAGTTTCTCACTGCAAATCGCATCGAATTAGGGAATATGTCATGCATTTTGCTCTCAGCTGGGAATACCAGGTCAAGTGCTTTGTCAAGAATAAAATCTTATTTCATGTCAATAAAGAAGATACCTTTAATGTTTGTGGGGATTGGGAGTATGTAAACATAAAATATACTTAATCTTTATTAACAAATTGCCTTTATTAAAATGTTGTTTTTAAAATTAGCTGAGAAACAGCATGTTTTTAAAAAGTCAGTCATCATAACTGAATTACAGTTTTAAAATGTTAAATGTTGATATAAACCCATTTTCAGCTTTTTAAACCATCAAAGCACATCTCTTAAAATAGCAAGATTATTTTTTCAAAAAGTTAAACTAATATTATTAAATACTACCCAATTGCACTAGTTTATTCCAGATTTTTCATTTAATGATATGCAAATTAAATTGTTCACTATGTCCAGGTTATGTGTGTGAGAAATACAACTTCATGAAACGTTATAAACACAAAAATTACACCAAAGTAGATATTTTACTGGATTTTCAGAACCCTAAAGTTTTCAGCAGAGTTATTTTCCAATGTTTATTAAGATTTGAAATTGTCTAAACTGATTAGAGCATTTATATCAATTACATCCTTTAAATTACTGCAGTAGTTTTAAGAAAAAAGATGTTTCATAATTATCATATGGTTTTTTGTCATTTCTTGTGTTGTAAATATTTATAATACAACATGCCCCAGTATGTTTTAAGTTAGGAAAGTCATCAATATTTGAATCTATACATTATATGACATCTTATGTCAAAAAAATACAATGGATTATGACACATCAGGACCATTTTGACCAAATTAAACAGCTGTACTAATTAGCTGAAGTTACATGGAAATAGTTAAAACGGTATTGAAAAAAGAAGCAACTGTTTAGCCAAATACCAAATTATGTATTTAAATGAAATACAGAGTAAATTAGAATGCAACCAATATAACAAGACAATAACATTGTGTATTAGTTCCTTATAGTTATCACCATCCACTGCTGTGTGTTCTTTTGATTGACTGTAAATCAGTGCAGACACCTAGTGTAGATAATGAACTGCCTTCATACATGGCTTTGATAATTACATTCTCCAAGTCTTCATTTTCATTGTAACATTCAAGAGGATTGTCAATACCTTCAAATTCTTCTTAGTTCCTAATTCTGTGAAGTAGCAAAATAGTTTCATTTTCACTCCTGGTCGTTTCTGTCATCCCTAAGCCTGAATGCTTGAAACCACAGCAAACAAAAAAGTTTGGAATTATCTTATTGTTTATTTTTTTACCAATTATCAGTGACAAAATCACTGATTTTTGAACACAAACATATGCAACTGACACCGTTTAAACATGTTTCACTCTAACAGCAACACAAGTGCACACACCTGATACTACTTGCAAGAGCCTTCTGTCCCAATTAAACATCATAAGTAAAAAGGGGGGGGGGTCGCAGCTACAGTATTATCACAATTAGTTTTAAGAGTTGTCCCAAACAAACAATTATTCTGATTAACTGATGGGCCAATTAACTGGAACTAACTGTGTTGCCAATCACGATCTTTAACCAAGCCAGTCTCCTTACCTTAAAGTCAGATTCTTTTTTGAACCAACACAAGCTTAGACACAGAAGGAAAGGAATATCTTAGAGTCTTCATTTTATATAAAGCAACTATAGAGTGATGGTATTGGTTTACTATCTGCAAAGCCCTAAACTCAAAAGAAGATTTTAAGCCCTATCCAATATAAGTATCTATGGGTACCCTCACTATAGGAACGTTATACTATATCAACCTACACTTCACATACTAGCTTATTTCCCTGCCTAGTCACTGCAGCAAGGTCTAGCTGCCAATATACCCTGTTTGAGTAGTGCGTTCTCCCTCCCAAATAGGAAGTAGTTTAAACACAGTTTATTATATTTTTAATGATACTCATTTAAATTCAGACAAAAAGTTCTTAATACACATTTAAAACTCACAGAGGATTTCTGATTTAGAAAAGATATCTGAATTTTAAAATATTATAAACTACAAATGATTTTCAAACACAGATACAATTCTTAGGAACAAAAAGAACATACCAACAAGGTTCAGACAAATGAGTCATCTGTTGCAGAAACCAGAAGTTAAGGAATGAATTCTAGTTCTATCTATCACCCTGCCTTTCTCTCATTCCCCTTGTCATTCCTAAACACCCAACGCTCTCAAACTTTTAAACTGTTTTGCTATGAGTTGAAATTATTTTGTCACTAGTTGACATTATTATTTCAGTAAAGGGACAGTATAAAGGTAGGCTATTTTTAAAATCTCCAACCTGAACAACTGTATCTACACATTTGTATTTATGAATTAATTAGAGCTTTTCATTCTGTTCAAATACAGGACAGCAGAACTGAACACAACCCTGTCCAAATCCAGCACCCACACTTATAACATGGGTTGTCAATCACAATCAGAAAATCCTGCCCAATCTCAGGAGCAATATCCTCTGACCATATTGGTAGCGTATGGTGGTGGTGTTCAAACGAAAACAGGAATCAAACTGAATCCATCATTCACAAACTCAAGAATGTGAGTATGCTGGTCAACAAAATATCCAGCATCATTTTAAGACACCTTATTTTATGCTCAGAACATTGTTCCTTACATTTATCAAAAAGAGAGAAATCCCCTTTCTGTTGAATTTTTTCATCACACCAATGGAAACCAAAACTACATCATCATCATCATCAGGTACCATGCCCAGTTTCAGCTTTGACTGCCATGGCCCACACACTCCTGTTTCGGGTCAAGTGGATCAATTCATTGGTATTCATTTTCAATTCTCTGGCTGCTGTCTCCATCATCATTTGTGTTTGTCTTCCTCTTGCTTTTTTCCCTTCAATCTTTCCCATAATTACCATGCATTCTAACTCCTTCTTCCTAATCACATGTCCAATGTAGTTACATTGCCTTTTCATGATCTCATACATTATTTCTCTTTTTGTGTTTGCTCTGTTCATAACATCCTCGTTAGGTATTCACTTCATCCATGATATTCTTTGCATGCTCCTCAGAAACCACAGAACAATTGTTTTTGCCAAATCTAGATTGCATTAATTTTATTTAATAACTTTTACTATCCACATTTAAAACTGCATTTCAACAATCAGCTTCTATTAACATGTAAGACTACCTTTTTATCTTTAATTAGTACAACATGAATTATAAGTAGCGGTACTGTTATAATTAAATATACAAAAGGTTAATAATTCCTGTAAGTTATCAACTATATGAATTGTTTCTTATCCAAATAATGAATGTAATTTTCAAGCACATGCAGTTCTTTATGTCTGGTAAAAGCATGTGACCCATCATTACTGTGATCTTTCTACAGTACTCTCAAATTGGAGTTAGCCAGGCAGCATTTAAATTAGTTTCTGCATTAGCCATGTATTTCTTTGTTTTTACTGAATGTTGCAATTTAAATACTAGATCATTAATAATTTGGGACTAGATTTAGATCAAAGCATCTTCATCCAATGATGGTTTAACATCAAATTTTAAATACTCCCAAATCTTTTAAATTCAAATGCGGAAAATGAAAGAAGTCTTAAATTGGAACTTAAAAATGTAATGATTTCAACATTGCACATTTAGATCAAATTCATTTCTCTATGACTCCATTGCCTTGTTATCTGACTATTTCACAGTGCAAGCTCCACATTATCAAAATCTTACTGAAATATTGCATATTTAAATCAGTAAAATTTGTACTGTAACCCCAGCTAATTATGACTCACCTGCTCTGCAGGTCATTCCCAACACATGTTGTTTTGTATCTTTGCACCAAGTCATCCTCACTAATTACAAGAATTGGAGCAATGATATATGCATTCAAGAGACAATCACAGTCTATCCACTGATGCAAATTGTGATTAACTGGGCATTTAACTGCAGCTTATTGCACCTGAAAATTGTGTACTTGTAAACTGTCAAAAAACAGATGGATCTCGTAGTTTAAGGAGACAATAGAGCCCATAAGCTACCTACTGTCCATCGTAAACACAAGCAAAATTAAAACCATTTAATCTCCCTTTCAGTGAGACACGAATATCCAAAAACATCTTGCAAAGCATTTTCTGCTTCTAAAACAGTAAACTAGAAAACAGACATTTTTCCTCAGCTATACAAAAGATTTGCATCAACTTGCTATTAAAATGGTTGAAGTTTGATTTTGAAGTTTACTTTAGAAAACATTTTTTCTTTAACCCAATAGCAATCCAGGAGGAATTTTCTAAACTGCATCACCAAATTGCATAAGCTATTATTGCCTGTATTCAATTCTAATCCTAAGAGCTTAATTAATTTTTAATGACTAATTACAGTTAAATATTTAGCATTTTCCAATCCATAATATTTAAGCTGTTAGAACCCCTAACTTCAGAAATAATACTCCAGTATAAAATTTAAATAAAATAAAAGCTATGCAGCATTTGCCAAGCTCTGTAATAGTGTAGACCTAAGCTCTGCATATGGGAAACACTTCCTTAAATACAATATTAATATTAGGAATCAACTTGTATGATGCAGAGGTCAAAGGTTGTAAGGATATAACCGGATTCAAATGTTTAAAATTGTAGGCAATGTTATTTGTAATGTATTAATGCACAGTGGCAATATCAATTTCCACAGAATTTGAGGTCCACTTTGGTGATGACAGCAATGTGCATTAATCTCATGAATATCAATAGCGGATGGGTATCAAGTATTTATTTTTAAATCACCTTAACATAGATGAAAACAATTTTGATTATCCAGTTCCAGCAACTATGGTATTGTGATTGCTGAATTAAAACTTGTATGTGATGTGTTTACTCAGGCCTAAATACATCAGAGCAAGAAATGTCACTTGCATGACAGAAGGTCTTTTTGATGCACTACTTTCTGGCTGTGTGTACCAACATCCTGGGGTCAGTGCATCCATCAGCATCTT
The DNA here is from genome assembly GCF_963921235.1 of Mobula hypostoma. Classification (NCBI taxonomy): domain Eukaryota; kingdom Metazoa; phylum Chordata; class Chondrichthyes; order Myliobatiformes; family Myliobatidae; genus Mobula; species Mobula hypostoma. The sequence goes on along the minus strand of NC_086104.1, from coordinate 58,623,896 downwards.
GTGTCAAAACCACTGTGTGCCCATGTCCTCCTCTACCCCACTGTGAGGTTTAGATCTGCAATTGTAACAAAAACATGGGGGGAAGACCAAAGAACACGATGAAGTAAGGCAGCCTTTGTGATGCTGATTCTAGGGAAAGAGACATCCCTGCCATCCATGCGCCTGCCCAAACTTCTCTTAAACATTTAAATTGAGCTCACATGCACCACTTGTGCTGGAAGCTTGTTCCACACTCTCACGACCATCTGAGTGAAGAAGTTTCCCCTCGTGTTCCTCTTAAACTTTTCACATTTCACCCTCACCCTGTTGTAGTCCCATCCAAACTCAGTGGAAGAAGCCTGCTTGCACTTACCTTATCTATATCCCTCATAAGTTTGTATACTTCTATCAAATCTCCTCTCAATCTTCTACATTCTAAAGACTACAGTCCGAACCTATTCAATCTTTCCTGATAACTCAGGTCCTCCAGTCTCAGCAACATCCTTGTAAGTTTTCTCTGTACTCTTTCAACCTTATTTACATCTTTCCTGTAGGCAAATAAACAAAACTGCACACCATACTCCAAATTTGGCTTCACCAACATCTTACAGAACTTCAACATAAGGAAGGCCAATGTGCCAAAAGCTTCCTTTACGACCCTATCTACCTGTGCCACCACTTTCCATGCATTCCCAGATTCCTTTGTTCTACCACATCTCTCAGTGCCTTACTGTTCACTGTTTAAGAACTACCCTGATTGGTCCTACTGAAATGCAAAACCTTGCACTTATATGCATTAAATTCCATCTGCCATTTTTCTAGCTGGTTCAGATTCCTCTGCAAGCTCTGATAGTCTCCCTTGCTGTCCACTACACCCCCCAAAATGGTGTCATCTGCAAATTTGCTGATCCAGTCCAGTCAACCACATTTATCATCCAGATTCATTAATATAGATGACAAACAACAACGGAACCAGCACTGATTCCTTAAGCACTCCATTAGTCACTGGCCTCCAGTCAGAGAGGCAACCATCTACTAACCATCTCTGGCTTCTCCCACAAGGCCAATGTCTAATCCAATTTACTACCTCATCAATTTACTGCCAAGTTACCGAACCTTCTGGACCAACCTCCCATGCAGGACCTTATCAAATGCTTTGCTAACGTCCATGTAGACAGCATCCACTGCCTTGTCTTCATCAACTTTCTTGGTAACTTCCTCGAAAAATTCTACAAGATTGGTTAGACACTACCTACCAGGTGCAAAGCATTAACCAGGGCTTCAACAACTCTTGAAAAACAGTGTTTCCTAAACATTTTATCTTTACCTTTTATTCTGACAGGCACATACAAGTTCTTACTCTTAAAAATTCACTTTTGAAGCTTTCCCACTCACCAAGTACACCTTCTGCCGGAAAGAAGCCTGTCCCAATCTTTTCTGATACCACCAAAGTTGGCCTTTCTCCAAATCACAATCTCCACCCATAGACCAGACCTATCTTTTTCTATATTTACTTTGTTACTAATGGCATTAGGAACACTGAATGCAAAGTGTTCCTCTACACAAACTTATATCATTTGCCCTATCTCATTCCCTAATAGGAGACCAAGTATCACATACTCTCTCATAGGGACTTCTGTGTACTGATTAAGGAAACTTCCCTGAACACATTTGACAAACTCCATTCCATCTAGTCCTTTTACAGTATGAAGGTCCCAGTCAACAATTGGAAAGTTAAAGTCACCTGCTATAACAACCTTATGTTTCTTGCAACTGTCTGTGAGCTCTCTACAAATTTTTTCCTCTAAATTTGATGGACTGATCGATGGCCTATAACATGCTCATACCTTGCTTGTTCCTCAGTTCCACCCATAAAGCCTCATGAAACAAGTTCTCCAGTCTGTCCTGACTGAGCACTGTTGTGACATTTTCCCTGACTAGTAATAGCCTTATATCTCTTCCACTCTGTCACATCTAAAACAATGGAACACTGACATATTGAGCTACAAGTCCTGTCCCTCCTGCAACTAAGTCTCACTAGAGGCTACAATATCATAATTCCATGTGTTGATCTCATCTCAACTGCCTTTCTTACAAAACTTCTTGCAATACGCAGCTCAAAACACTAGTCGCACCATGCTGAACCTTTTGATTCCTGACTTTGTCTAAGGTCTTAACACCATCTGTTTCCACAACCACTCCACTAACTGTTCTGGTACCCTGGTTCCCATCCCCCAGCAATTCTAGTTTAAACCCCCAACCCCCATGCAGCATTAGCAAACACTCCTGCTAATACATTAGTTCCCCTCCAGTTCAGTTGCAAACTGTCTCCTCTGTACCCAAGTCCTACCTTCCCTCGAAGAAAGTCCAATGATGCAAAAATCTGATGCCCTGCCTCCTACACCAACTCCTAAGCCACATGTTAAACTTTATGATCTTCCTAGTTCTGGCCTCACTAATACATGGCACAGGTAGCAATGCTGAGATCACAACCCTGGAGATCCTGTCCTTTAACTTAGCACATAACTCCCTGAACTCACTTTGTAAGATCTCTGGCTGGTCACCCTCCCATTTAAGAATGCTTAGGGCTCAATCTGAGATGTCCAACACTGGCACTCGGGAGGCAACATACCATCCGGGAATTCCATTCTCATCCACAGAACCTCCTTTCTGGTCCTCTAAGAAATGAATCCCCTGTCACTACAGCCCTCCTCTTCTCCCTATTTCTCTTCTGAGTCACAAAGTCAGACTCAGTGCCAGAGACATGATCGCTATGACTTTCCTCAGCTAGATCATCCCCCACAACAGTATCCAAAGTGGTCTACCTGTTGTTGAGTGCTTTGGCCACTGGGGGACTCTGCACTGGCTGTTTAACCCCTTTCCCCTTCCCGACTGTCACTCAGTCTCCTGAGTCCTGCTCGTTGGCTATAACTACCTCTCTATATGTCCCATCTATCATCCCTTCAGCCTTCCAAATGATCCAGAATTCATCCATTTCCAGCTCCAACTCCTTAACAGAGTGATAGAGGCTGCAACTTCTTGCAGGTGAAGTTGTCTCCCTGCCTTCCCACAACCTGCAAGAGGAGCATTCAACTATCCCGCCTGGCATGCCTACTGTTCTAACTGTGTAAATAAAAAGAAGGAAACAATAGATGAACTGCAGAAAGTCTACCTACAGCTTTTTCGCCTTCTCTTACTCAAACCTCTCCTCAATGAAGTCTCCAAGAGCTAAAGCCTCAAATAACCACTCTCACACTGTCCACTACAACAATAGCCACTCTACTTGCCCATCTTATTTTTATTTGTTCTTGCCAATCAATCCCAATCGTTGATTGGCCATTGTTCAAAACAGCAATAAAATCATAGTTATATTTGCCACATAATGATCCTATATGCTACTTGAAGAGTAAATACTTATATCAGGACACTACTGTTCTTCAAAACAGTGCCAAGCTATCTTTAACCGCTTAAGATAGAAAACTGGGCCTCAATTTAACTTCTCACCCAAAATATGGTACTGCCTCTGTATTGGACTGCAGTATTAGAATTTTGTGTTCATATCACCGTACTGCAACTTGAATCAACAAATTTATGCTTCTGAGGTAACAGTGCTTCCCACTAGGCAAAAGCTGGGTAGAGATGCAACACATGAGGCAATAGGTACTTGACAATAGAATGAAAACTCAACACTTGACAATTAATAGGTCATAATTATTGTCTCAACAGATTTTGTCTTGTGGTGAAATCAGGGGAAAACATAACAGAATCGTTTAGACCCCCTTTTAAGGTTTCTTTTAGTAAGAAATGGCATCAAAATATCAAAATCAAATGGCAGATATCCAAAATAAAACAATGCAAATACTGAAAATCTGAATTAAAGCTGAAAGTACTCAGCAATGAACGTGCCTATTGGGGTAGAAAGAGAAAGCACACCGATAGGTTAATGACAATTCATCTCCCACTGGAATTTCCACCACATTGGCATTAACTGATTGAAATTGACCCAAAAACAGCAAAGGAGACCATTGGGAGTTCTACACCACAAGCAGGGACTTTCAGTATAAGATCAAATTTTAGTAAGGATTGCTCCTCTGCATGAACAAAGCATAAGTTGCTACAAACCAATGAAATAACACAAACTATGCCCTTGACAACATGAGGTAATTATAGAACCAAAGATCCACTTGAATATCCAAAGGAGTACACTAACAACAGTATAGTATAGAATGGAGGTTAACACATAAAATGACAGCATGACCAAAGAAACAAGATAACATACACTCAGTGGCCACTTTATAGGTACCTCTTAAACCTAATAGTGACCACTGGGTGTATGTTGGTGGCCTCCCGTTGCTGTAGCCCATCCACTTCAAGATTCAATGTGCTGTGCATTCAGAGATACTCTTCTGCACACCACTGTTGTAATGCATGGTTATTTGTGATATTGTCACTTTCTTGTCAGCTTGCACCAGTCTGGCCACACTCTTCTAACCTCTCCCATTAACAAGGTATTTTCGCCCACAGAATTGCTGCTCACTGGATGGTTATAGTTTTTCGCACCATTCTCTATAAACTCTCGAGATCGTTGAGTGTGAAAATCCCAGAAATCAGCAGTTTCTGAGATACTCAAGCCATCCTGACTGGCCCCAATAATCATCCCACGGTCAAAGTCAATTAGATCATATTTCTCACCTATTCTGATGTTTGGTCTGAACAACAAATGAACCTCTTGACCATGACTGCATGCTTCTTGGTATTGAGTTGTCACATGATTGGCTGAGCATTTGATGACTCTGGGCCTATATTCAGTGGAACTCAGAAGAATGAGGGGTAACCCCATTGAAACCTACCAAATAGTGAAAGGCCTTGAAAGAGTGGATGTGGAAAAGATGTTTCCAATAATGGGAAAGTTTAAGACTAACCAGAGGACACAGCCTCAGAATAGAAGGCATCCTTTTAGAACGGAGGTAAGGAAGAATTTCTTTAGCCAGAGAGTTGTGAATCTGTGGAATTCATTGCCATAGGCAGCTGTAGAGGTCAAGCCTTTCTGTATATTTAAGGCAGAAGTTGATAGTTTCTTGGTTGGTCAGGGCATGATGGGATATGGAGGCAAGGCAGGAGCTTGGGTCTGAGAGGAAAAATAGATCAGCCATGATGAAAAGGCAGATCAGACTCAATGAGCCAAATGGCCTAATTCTGCTCTCATATCTTGTGCCCTTATGGTTATTAGATATATTCGTTAACGAGGTGTACATAATAGTGGCTAGTGAGTGTAGAATATCTGGAAGGATGATGGCTTTCTAAAGCCCATGAAAGAGCTAGACAGCATTGTTATGGAAAGCAATTAGGGTGATACTTGCTAATGTAATCCACTGTATCTTATTTACTGCTTGAAATTTTCATTTCTTCTGCTCCTTACTTTGCTTTCTTGTGCTTCCTATATACAGTACCTCATTAAGACATCACAAAATTATTCAAATTTGGACAAAAATACAGGACAGAACATTGTTAAAAGAATAATTAAAAAGGTATTGTTGACCAAGAGAAGTATACAATAGTTATGGACACACAAGAATACTTATTTTAATTATTGCTTTGGGCATCTCCTACTCTTTTCAGTATCTCAGAACACTATCAGAAAACATTTGCAAAAGTCAGACTTGCCTTTGTTGGAAATGTTTAATCAACATTACAATTTTTAGAAGGAAAATGATAGTCTTATTCCATTAGTAACTTCTCCCCCATCAGGGCATAAAACAAAGATAGAGCGTTTTATTTAAGCACTTTTACAGAAATCATAACATTAGCCAATTTACATGTTATGATAATTGTCAGCATCTGCTGTTCATGCTGCTGATGCATGACTGCATTGTTAGATCCAGTTCAAACCAAATCAAGTTCACTAAAGACAAAACAGTGTCCTCAACGACAAGACAGCATAGAGCGAGGAACTAAAGCAACTTGTAGAATGATGCGAGCCAAACAAGTTGAGTGTCATTGTGGACTTTAGGAAGGTCCAGGCTGACACTCCTCACTGTACAAACACGGCTCCTCCACGGAAAGAGTTACGAACACCAGGTGCACATAACAATACGATCTCAGCTGGTCCCGCAACACCATCTCTTTGGTCAAGAAAGCACGAGGGTGTCTCCATTTCCCAAGGAATTGAGGCGTGAGACTCATCCTCCTCCACACCCCGCCCCCAAACAACTTAGCCAATTTTTACAGGAGTACCATCAAGAGTATTCTGACCAGCTGCATCACTGTTTGGTACAGGAATTGCAAGGCATCTGACCACAAGCTCCTACAAAGGATTGCGAGGACTGGTGAGAGGTTCTTCGGAGTCTGTCTTCCACCCATTAGAGATATATATCAGGAGTTCTGTATATGCAGGGCCCTAAACATTGTCAATGGTCCCTCCCATCTGTCCAACAATCTCTTTAACCCCCCCTACCATCAGGCAGGAGGTACCATAGCATTGGAACAAGAACTGTTAGGATGGGAAATAGGTTCTTCCCCTGGAATGCCAGACCACTGAACTCCTGCTACCTCCTAGATTTCATCATGTATAAAATACCAGGAGCATTATACTGCTTACTTTTTAAACTTATATCGTATATGCACCTTATTATTTGTTAACTTATTTGTGGTAATATTACTTTATGTGTTACATTTGTGAGTTATATGCACTGTAATGTGCACCTTGGTCCAGAGGAACATTGTATCATTTGGTGGTATACATGAATGACAATAAACTGAACTTGAACTTGAATTTGAGATTTTAATGAATAACATGCAATACTCCTATCATGCAGTATGTGCTTTTAGAACTATTTCATCTCTTTTGTTGTTTTCTCATCGGAAAAATCTTGAAAAACATCTGCAATCTAAAGCCATAACATCCCTAACATGACAACGAGTAAAAGAATAGGAAAGATAAGAAATATTGTTATCAAAGGGTGAATGAGAGGGGTAGAGAAGTTCAACAAAAAAAGGAGCTGAACAGAGGATACATGAGGATGATAGTACTATCTAGATTTTATCTCCATGCCTCATAACAGCTCAGCTGCAACATTTATCTAGGTTTATGTTAACATCTCAATTAAGGTGTTAGCTATGCTTTGTTAGCAAGCCTTTTGTCCCTACATTAGCAGTTTATTGGAGTCAAACATAATGCACATTAATGTATAATGAAAATCAATGAAATCATGAGGAAACACTGCTTCTGTTTGCATGAAACTTTAAACTAAGCTCCATCATTCTTCTCAGGAGTTCTTGAAATATTCCAAAATACCACATATATAGATGCTGCCAAACTTGCTGAGTTCCTTCAGCATTTTGTGTGTGTTATTCTGAACTTCGAGCACCTGTAGAATCTCGTGTTTAGAACATATGTCCAAGATTTTTCAGTCAGTATCACTAAACAGGTGATTTAAAAAAAATACTATTTCTGAGATGTGCAATAATTGGTTCTGCATTTCTTACATCATTCTACACATACGGAAAGTACAGGAGGATGACGAAAGTGAGGGTACTCCAGATAGAGATAGGAGAGAAAGCATGTACCTGCAGTTGAAGTAGATAGGGGAGGTCTTTAATGAATACTTTAGCTTCAATATTCACCAGTGAAAGTGAGCTTGGCATTTGTGAGGTCAGTGTAAGACAGGCAGATTCACTAGAAAATGTCAACAATAAGGAAGAGTATGTGCTGGAACCTTTAAAAACATTAGGATAGATCAGTCACCGAGGTTGGATATGATGCGCCTCAGGGTATTACAGTGAACGAGGGAAGAGATTGCAGCAACTTTGGAAATGATCTTTGCATCCTCACTGGTCACTGGAGTAGTACCAGATGATTGGAGGGTTGCAAATGTTATTCCTTTGTTCAAGAAAAGGAGTAGAGAACTGTGAGAATTATAGACCAGCGAGTCTTACTTCAGTGGTGGGCAAATTAATAATGATTCTTAAAGAGAGGATTTCGGAGCATCTGGAGAGGCATAGTCTGATTAGGGATAGTCAGCATGGCTTTGTGAGAGGCAAGTCATTCCTTAAAAGCCTAAATGAATTATTTGAGGATGTGACAAAGCACATTGACAAAGGTAGAGCAGTGGATAAAATGTATATGGATGTTAGTAAGACTTTTGATAAGGTTCCATTTAATAAAGTTCAAATGTCAAAGTTAATTTTATTATCAATGTATATGTCACCAAATACTACCCCGAGATTCTTTTTTGTGCAGGCATTCACAGTAGAACAAAGAAGTAGAAAAGAATCAATAAAAATCTACATATAAACACTGACAGATTGTACAAATACAAAAAGAAACAAGTAATAATAAATAAATAAAACTGAAATCATGAGTTGTAGAGTCCTTGAAAGTGAGTCCAAAAGTTGTGTTTAATGATCAGTTCAGTGTTCTGGTGAGTAAAGATATCCATGTGTAATGCCCTGGTTAAGATTTTTACTGGTATCTATAAAGTATTTTTATTTTAGCAGTTTTTTTCCACAAAAAAGTGTCCTGATAGTAATAGTATTTTAGCTTCAGCTAAAGATAAGGGGCTATGGTGTCCTTCTTGGGAATGTTGTGTCAGGCAATTGTAACTTTCTGCCCATTGGAGGATTTGGGAGAGCTGGGTAAAATCAGATTTCTGAAGGACAGTTGCCTGGTTTGGGAACTCTCAGCAGAAGCTACTGAGTGGGGCACAAAGTAAGATGTTGCAGTGTGCCATTTGAAGGAGAGACCCAGTTGTAAGAAATGCTTTGTGCAGATGAATGGCTCCAAGGAGAAAGTGCCAATACTCCTGAGGCAGCTAGTTCATTAGAGATGGACTTCAAGGAAAGATCGAACTGTGGCTGGCATTCTTCATGCAAAAGTGGGTTCAGCACGTGAGTAAAGCGATACACCTGACTACTCCAGAAATGAGCTCCAACAGTTATGAACAAATTGAACTGATTTAACTGTAATGGGTCCAATTGTTTTTCTTTTTCTCTAACTGTTTGTTAAGGTTGAAAATTTGGCGAAAGTACCTCTTTTATAATTTTATGCTGGTGTACGATGTTATTTTTCTGGCAAACCATTACTTTGCACGGGGTAGTACCTACACATTTACTACAATCAATGTTCCTTAATTCAAACATCCCAACTTTCCTGTTTCGTCATACAGACCCTAAATGTATATTGCTTATGAAAGGTGGCCTTCTCACCACTGAGTCATATGGCTGTTAGCAGAGTTAGCTAACGAGCCAGGTTTCTATATGAATCCATGAGAGGGAGCTTGATGTTTGAAGTGCAAATCCTGTCACTGAACCTGGTGGTGTACGACCCAAGGCTCCTATATCTCCCTCCTGATGGTAGCAGCAAGAGACCATGACACGGACGTTGAGGGTCCTTGATGATGGATACTGCTTTCCTTTGGTAGTGCCTTTTGTAGGTGTGCTCATTGGTGGGGAGGGATTTTCCTGTGAGGAACTGGGCTATATCCACCACTTTTTGTGAGCTTTTCTGTTCTTGGGCACTGGTGTTTCCATACCAGACTAAGATGCAAGAAGGATACTCCCCACCACCATTCCCTCTAACATGAGTGAGTATGCAGGTGCGCAGTATCTGAAATGCTCCCACAAATATTAGCCTTTGCTGCCTTGCAACTGAAATTTTCTTTTATAGAATGTGCCGTGCAGTCTTCAGGCCGTGTAAAAACTCCTGCTCAGAGCCGCGGTTAGTCCGTGCAGCTGTAAAAACAAAATTAAACGGAATGTTGCTCACCACTGTGCACCCATAGAAGCTTACCAGACCTATAGATAAAATGTGGACTCTGCACAAACTACCAAGTAGAGGCATTGCCATGCTTTCTTTCAGATGACATTTACACACTGGTCCCATGACAGGAAGCGAAAGAAGACAACTGATAATTCCAAGGATTTTAAATCACTGACCCTTTCCCTTCTGATCCCATAATGAGCAAAGGCTCACAGATCCCAATTTCAGTTCTTTGGTTTTGCTGACATTGAGTGGGAGGTTGCTATGTGGCAACACTCAATCAGATTTTTAATCTCTCTCCTAACTGCCGATTCGTCTGCTCCTTTGATTCGGCCAACAACAGTGGTATCATCAACTGTTGGCCATGAAAGACTTAAAATATGGAAGAAAACATCAAACCCGAATGAGTCATATATCATGCTTTTTAACTCTAAAACATAAAACTAATTGAAGCAAAAAGACAGGATGCTAAGAGAACTTGTTTCATTTTTATTTTGAGCAAGGCAGACACGCAAGATGTGGTGGCATGATGACATATGCTATGAATGCACATATATATATAACCTATATAACATGGAATGCTTAATCAAATATTTACAATATTACTGAAATATTAAATACATAACACTCCTCCCTGCTTAACTATCAACTCCAATTCAATATAGAATGCATCTCAACACATATATACACACACACACAAATATACATACACACATATACATATACACACTTCCAAAAATAATGAAATGAAAAGCTCCTAAATATCAAAAATAATTATTATAAAGAGCAGTAAACAGTAAAAGACTAAATCAAATCAATACTTGCTGAGGCCACTTTTGGCTTAAAAACTGCATCCATTCTCAATTCACTGTCATGCAGTTTTATAAGAAAACTGGCTGGTAGGTTGCTCCATACATCTTGGAGAACTTGCCACCGTTCTTCTGCAGACTTTGCTTGTCACACTTGATTTTGTCTCTCCAGGTAATCCCAGGCAGCTTCAATAACATTGAGATCAGAGCTCAGTGGAGGCCATACCAACTGAAACCCTTTTAAAAAAGCTTTGGTGCCTAAGACTTTTGTACAATACTGTATATACAGAATACTACAAAATACACAAGACTATAAAATATGGGAGCAGAATTGAGCCATTTGGACTATCAAGTCTACTCCACCATTCAATCATGACTGATCCTTTTATCCCCCCTCCTCTGCCCCACTCCCTAGCCTTCTCCCCATAATCTTTGATGCCATGACCAATCAAGAACCTATTAAGCTCTGCCACACGTTCAATGTGGCTTATTGGTTGTTGTATTTCATTGTTACAAATACCATTCCCACAGGAGTTATCTTTTCTCCATTATAAGTTCTTAGTCGGATATATGCAAGCTTCAGTTGAGTATCTTGGGAATGTCACTGAAACTCTATCTGTGGAATGACTGAAACACCTGAGCCAGTGTCCAATTCCAATTCCATTTTAATTAATTTGCCATTCACATCTGGCATAAGCCACATTGCTTGTCTATTGTTTTCATATTGAAAATCGCAAGGTTACTTAGTCCTGTGTCACTCTCATGACTATCAGACCTTTTTTTTTTAATCAACAGCATGCAGATTGGTGCTCTTTTTGAAATTGCAACTTGACTTTTTAGCTCCTTCTCTTCCCTGTGCAGTCCATGTATTCCATCTGTTTTTGTCTTCCTGGCATGCTCTTTGTATGTGTCCTATTTTACTGCATTTTCTACAAGTTTCACCTTTAAACCTGCATTGGTGTGGTGTGCGAGAACCCCTGCCACAATCGTAGCACAATTTGTCTGGCCAGGCTGGCTTCAGTTTAGATGCTGCAATTTTGGTCACGCTCACTTTCATTCCTGTCTGCAACTCAACTGCATCTCTGTCCGCTGTTTCCATTGATACATTTAAAAGAGCAGTTGAAATTGCAGCAAGCTGTGAATCAGTTCTTGAATGCCTTCTTGTCAGATTCCATAATCACAGTGCATCATCAAGCCCATCACTGAACTGACAATGCTGACTATCTCTTCAATTTAGCCACGTAAGCAGAAATGAACTCCCCTCTCTTTTGATTCCATTTATGAAACCTAAAATGTTCTTTAGTCAATAATGATTTTGGTTTTAAATATTCCTGTATTACTTTCATGATATCAGCAAAACTCATTTCAGCTGATTTGGTCAGAGTAGTTAAACTTAAGTAAACTTTATGCCTTTAAACCCAATGAACTCAGGCACTTTTCTATCCTGACCAGATTTTCAGTCCCTGCTGAAAAGCATCCCCATAGCATGATATTACCTCCACCATACTTTACATGGGAATAGTGTTACCTGGCTGATGTGCAATATTAGATTTTTGCCATGTACTGCTAAAAATAAGGGCATATCCTTGCTGCAAATACTTTACATAGTGTCACTTAGAATATACTGTAAAGATGTGGAAGAAGGTCCTGTAGTGGGATGAGATGAAAGTGGAGCTTTTTGACCTCAACACTAAGTAGCATTTTTGGCATAAGTCAACACTGCAAACCTGAATATGGTATTGGAGCTAAAGTTAACCTCACAGTCATAAGTATAAAGCAAGTAAAGCAGGTAGCTAAGCACACAACCATGTGGTGCACCTGTGTTGATGGTGATTGCAGAGGAGATTTTGTTGCCCATCTGCACTGACTGAGATCTGCAAGTGAGGAAATCGAGGATCCAGTTACACAAGTAGGTAGGCTTATTCAGAATGTCAGGAGGCATGGGATCCAGGGAAACCTAGCTGTGTGGATACAGAATTGGCTTGCTCATAGAAGGCAGTGTGTGGTTTTAGATGAAGTGTATTCTGCCTGGAGATCGGTGACCTGTGGTGTTCCACAGTGATCTATTCTACGATACCTGCTCTTTGTGAGTTTTATAAATGATTTGGATGAGGAAGTGGAAGAATGGGTTAGCAAGTATGCAGATGACACGAAGATTGGTAGAGATATGGATGGCATAAGCTGTCGTAGGTTACAACGGGAGATTTGCAGGATGCAAAGCTAGACTGAGAAGTGGCAGATGGAGTTCAGCGTGAAGTGTTTCACTTGGAAGGTCAAATTTGAAGCAGAATACAGGGGCAATGGCAGGATTCTTAGCAACGTGGAGGAACAAAGGGATCTTGGGGTACATGACCATAGATCCCTCAAAATTGCTACACAGGTTGATAGGGTGTTAAGAAGACATATGGTATGTTGGCCTTTATTAGTTGAGGGATTGAGTTCAAGAGCTGCAAGGCAATGCTGTACTGCAATTCTATAAATTGCAGGTTAGACCACACTATGTGCATTTCTGGTTGCCTCATTATAGGAGGTATGTGGATGATTCAGAGAGGGTGGAGAGATTTGGCAGGAAGCTACCTGGATTAAACAGCATGTTTCAGGAGGCTGAAGGGCCTGTACTGTATTGTGCTGTAATGTTCTATGTTGAATTGAGGGCATTTAAGTTTTCAAAAAATTCACAATTTAAAATAAATACATTTTTAAGGTTAGTAAAAAGCTACATCCTTCTTAACATTTATATTAAAGCTCAGCACTATTCTCCAATAATGTATATTCCAAAATTCTGAAACTACCTGTAACATAGATTGTATCCTGCTTTAATGCTGAGTACAGAAAGTTATTGTCTTGATCCTAAATGCAGAATCCCCCAAGACCTACAGTATATTCTCTTCATGTTTATACAAGTAAACACTGCCTAGATTACATGAAAGAGTTAAGAATGAATTTTACAAAAATATTCAGTACAAATTCAGTAGACTATATTTAAAAAAAAGCTTTAACAACTATCAGAAGAGAAGTTCGGGGAGTTCGTACAGAGGCATCAAGAGGCACATATCTCATAAGTATTACTTCACGAAAACTATTAAGTGTAAAGTCAGTCTATCAAAAAACCTAACTCAGCACACAGAGTTCTGAATAATAATGCAAAAGAACTTGAGGAGCATGGAGATTTGGAGAAACCGGCAAAGAGTAATTCAGTGCATAAGTTTGCTTGAGGTCAAGAACCCACGGAGCAACTGCATACCTCAACATAAGAGTCCTCTTCCATTTTAATATAATCCACTTGCACTCACTGTGATGAAGTGCCTTGAGATGCTGGTGATGAACTATATCTAATCTTGCCTGAGGAATGGCTTGATCCACTCTGTTACGTACCCCGTAACTGGGTTGCCAAACCAGCAGAAATGGATCACTCAGTTGGAGTCTGGAGTACAAGAACTAAGAAAGTTTTATTAAAGAAACAAGCAACACAGTAATCGAAAGGATAATAAATGCAACAGTTCAGCGATGATAAACACACATGTGCACAGAATTAAGATAACAGCATCAATCAAGCTCTATCGTTGTCTAGGGGTAAATGACCAAATTTCAAAGTGACTCAAAGTTCAGTCCAGTTTAGCAGTTCAGTTCGCAGTAATCGTTGCCATGGCGATGGACAACGTGGGGGAAGAGAGAGAGAGAGAGAGAACGGGAACAACTGATCATTCAGACACGGCTTCACTCACAGACCGACGATATGGCTCACAAGCAGCTTTTTGGGCAGGTCCTTGGTGATGTCACCTGAGGTCACCGACTGTGACCCCTCCTCCAGATGCGGTCGATCCTCTACAGTGAACCCGGCACCCAGGCAAGGGCGGACACACACCGGGTTCCCGCTGATCGTACCTTTCCACCCTGGCCGTTGTCTGATACTTCTCACCGACTCGTGAGAGGCGTACCGCTTCCAGGGTCTCGTTACCTCGGGTGTCGTGTGTGTCCTGCCTTAGCGAACCGGTCCCTTTTTATCCCCCTGCTGGGGTATCGCCTGTCCATCACTTCAAACAGTTCAAGGTTCAAAGGGGGGAGCCGCTCCAGACAGCTCTCTCTCCCCCGTCCCTTCATTACACATCTCCAGACGCTGCTCCATTGTTCCTTATCTCTCCTTCCCCTGAGGGCAGGTGGCAGACCACTTGCTGATGTCACTGATGCTAACCTAGGCCAGCAAACATCTTAATTTTATGTGTATTCTTGTCACAACTCCTATTTGCTTACCATCACAATAGGTCAATAGCAAATACATATATCTAGATGCTCTTTATTGACTACTGTTTGGCATTCACTATTACCATTCTCTCAAAACTAATCAATAAGCTTCAAGACCCATTTCCCAATACCTCCTTATGCAACTGGATCTTCGATTTCCTTAGCTGCAGACCCCAGTCATTTTGTATTGCCAACATCTCCACAATCACCATCAGGTGCAAGACAACACTGTGTGCTTAGCTCCTTGCTCTACTCATTTTATATTTATGACCGTGAGACTACGCACAGCTCCCATGCTTTATTTAAGTTTGCTGCCAACACCACTATTGTTGGTCAAATCAAAGGTTGTAATAAATCAGTATAAAGGAGAGAGACTGAAAATCTGGTTGAATAAAGCCAAATGAACAGCCACTCATTCAATGTCAGCAAGACTAAGGAGCTGATTATTGACTACAGGAAGAAGAAACCGGAGGTACATGAGCCAATCCTCATCAGGGAATCAGAGGTAGAAAAGGTCAACAAATTTAAATCCCTCATTGTTATTATTTCAGAGGATCTGTCCTGGGTCCAGTACGCAAGTGCCATTACAAAGAAGGCACTGCAATGCCTTTACTTTCTTGGTAGTTTTTAAATATTCAGCAGGTCATCTAAGATTTTGACGAACTTCTATAAGATGTGCAGTGGAAAGTCAATTGACTGGTTGTACAATGGCCTGGTATGGAAACACAAATACCCTTGAATAGAAAAGCCTACAAAGCACTGTGGATGCAACCTAGTCCATCATGGGTAAAGCCCCCCAACCGTTGAGCACATCTACATTGGAGCGATGCTGCAGGAAAACAGCATCCATCATCAAGGACTCCCACCACCCAGGCTATGCTCTCTTTTCAGTGCTGCCATCAAGGTGGTAATTCATGACTCTCAGGACCCACCACCAGATTCAGGAACAGTTATTACCTATGAGGCTTTTAAACCAAAGGGGTTACAAAACAACCTCACCCACTCTAACACTGAAACATTCCCACAACCTTTTAATATAGATAAATGTGAGGTTATCCACCTTGGTGGTAAGAACAGGAAGGCAGATTATTATCTAAATGGAGTCAAGTTAGGAAAAGGGGAAGTACAACAAGATCTAGGTGTTCTTGTACATCAGTCACTGAAAGCAAGCATGCTACAGCAGGCAGTGAAGAAAGCTAATGGCATGTTGGCCTTCGTAACAAGGGGAGTTGAGTATAGGAGCAAAGAGGTCCTTCTGCAACTGTACAGGGCCCTGGCGAGACCACACCTGGAGTATTGTGTGCAGTTTTGGTCTCCAAATTTGAGGAAGGACATTCTTGCTGTTGAGGGAGTGCAGCGTAGGTTCACAAGGTTAATTCCTGAGATGGCGGGACTGTCATATGTTGAAAGATTGGAGCAAATGGGCTTGTATACACTGGAATTCAGAAGGATGAGAGGGGATCTGATTGAAACATATAAGATAATTAAAGGATTGGACACGCTGGAGGCAGGAAGCATATTCCCGTTGGTCCAGAACCAGAGGCCACAGTTTAAGAATAAGGGGTAAGCCATTTAGAACGGAGTTGAGGAAAAACTTTTTCACCCAGAGAGTGGTGGATATGTGGAATACTCTGCCCCAGAAGGCAGTGGAGGTCAAGTCTCTGGATGTTTTCAAGAAAGAGATAGATTGAGCTCTTAAAGATAGCGGAATCAAAGGTTATGGGGATAAGGCAGGAACTGGATATTGATTGTGGATGATCAGCCATGAGCACAGTGAATGGCGGTGCTGGCTTGAAGGGCCGAATGGCCTACTCCTGCACCTATTGTCTATAACCTGTGGATTCACTTTCAAGAACCCTTAATCTTACCTTCGCGACATCTATTATTTATTTATTTTTGTTTAATTGTATTTCCATGAATGCCCACAAAAAATAATCTCAGCGTTGTCTATGGTGAAATACGTACTTTAATAATTAATTTACTTTGAACTGTAAATGTTGGTAATGTTCAATTATTTACTTGTCATCTGCTTCACAATTAAAAGCAGAAAATGCTGGAATTTCTGACAACTCACTCCCCTTTCTTGATCTCCCTGTTTCCATCTCTGAAGACAAACCGTTGACTGACATCTTTTATAAACCTACCCATTCCCACGGTTATCTTGACTATACCTCTTCCCACCCTGTCTCCTGTAAAAATGCTATTTCTTTACTCAGTTCATCCATCCCCACTGCATCTGTTGCCAGGATGTGACTTTCCTTGAGGACAGAGGTGTCCTCCTCCTTTAAAAAAACAGGTATTCCTTCCTCAACCATTCATGCTGCCTTTGATACACCTACCATTCACCTCCTCCCTCACCTCCACTCAGGGCCCCAATCAATCCTTCCAAGTACAGTACAGCAACATTTTACCAGTGAGTCTGCTGGAGTCGCCTATTCTGTCCAGTACTCTCAATACAGCCTCTTCTATATTGGTAAGACCTATGGTAAATTGGTGGACCACTTTGTAGAGTATCTCCAATCCATCCACCAAAAGCAGAACTTCCCAGTGGCCAAACAGTTTAATTCCAAATCCCATTTCCATTGTGACATGTCAGTTTCTGATGCGGCCACCCTCAGGGTGGAGGAGCAACACCTTATGTTCCATCTGAGTAACCTCCAACCTGATGGTATTAACATAGATTTTTCCTTATGGTGAAAGAAATGTTTCCCTCTTCCTCTATTCCCCTCTCTGGGCTCTTAGCTCTTTTAACCTGCCTACCACCTCCCCCTGGGTCCCTTCCTACTTCCCTTTATCCCATGGTCTACTCTTCTATCAGATTCCTTCCTCTGCAGCCCTTTACCTTCCCTACCTACCTGGCTTCACGTCACATTTTAGCAATCATCCTTCCCCTCTCTCACTTTTTTTTTTATTCTGGTGTCTTTCCACTTCTTGCCAGTCCTGAAGAAGGGTCTTGGCCTGAAATATTGACTGTTCATTCACATCCATATATGCTGCCTGACCTGCTGAGTTCCTCCAGCATTTTATGCATGTTGCTTTGGATTTCCAGCACAGTATCTGCAGAATTCCTCACGTATATGAAATGCTGGAAATACGCTTTGACACAAGAGTCTTTTTCTGTTGATCAGTGTCAAAAAAGCCAAATTAAATCCACTGTGATTCAATGTTGTAAAACAATAAAACATGAAAACTCCCTAGGGAGATGAATATGTTTTATATATATATATATATAGAGAGAGAGAGAGAGAGAGAGAGAGAGATAGATATATATAGATATATAGATATAGATATATATAGATATATAGATATAGATATATATAGATAGATATAGATATAGATATAGATATATATATATAGATATATATAGATAGATAGATATATATATATATATATATATAGATATATATATATAGTGCCTAAGAATTTTGCCCAAAACTGTATTTGTCAACGTGGCGCAAAGAACAAATTTATATATCTGGTAGGAGCAAAGGATTTTCGGAATGGTGAGGGTGGAGTGCTGCGGGAGAGGAATGAGACAGGTGGCAGAGAAAGAGCCCCAGGGTGGGGGTGGTGCGGGCGCAGACACACCCAGTCCTGAGACACCAGGCTATGTCATTTCATGGTAAACAATTGGTTTAATGATCATTACAGAATGTCTCTCTGGTGTTTCCCACTCCCTCCTCTCTCCATTCCTTTTCCCAGCCATGATTCCCTCTCCCTGCCCTCTTCTCACCCTCAGTCCACAATAGAGACCCGTATCAGAATCAGGTTTATCATCACTCACTTATGTCGTGCCGATTTGTTTTTCTTTTGTGGCAGCAGTACAGTGCATTACATAAAATTACTACAGTACCGTGCAAAAGTCTTATTTTTTGTGAGCAATAATTATGCTTTAAAGCATTTAATCTAGCTAGGATTATACCATGTCAGTTATTGCTCCCTGGACTATAATACCACTCATTAAAAAAAAGATCCAAAGCGGTAGTGAGGAGGCCTTGAAAAAACAGGACATACCTTGCTTTCAGTTCCTAGTATCTTATGTGTACAGGTAGACCTTCACTGATCTGACTACCTGTTCCTTCAATAATCTGGCACTGATTATGCTTAATGCGATTCTTCTGTAATTCGGCATTTTCATTAATCCGGCACTCCTCAGGCCCCAATGGTGCCAGATTAGTGAAGGTCGACCTGTATACATTTGTACAATCCACAAAGAAACTTCGTTGTTATAAATTCAGAGAAAGCACATACAATTGTTACAATTAGCTCAAACAATTAAAAACGAATCCACAAAATTGATAATCCCTTTAAAATGTTAATTTACAACCAATTAAACTGACTGTCAAATTGAGTGATGATTTGATCTGATGTTTTTCAAAGTGTACAACATTCCAGTTTAATGTACTACAAAGCTGTATCGGGCATCAGTGATCCTTTCTATGCGCATAAGCATTGCCCATCACAGAAATCTTCATAAAGCACAATCTTTCTAGATAAGATCATGACAAACGCAATACTTAGGCTATTATTTCATATGCTTTTGAATTATCAAGTTTCAGACAGTTATCCTTGGAAGATCTGTATTTTGCTGTATTTTTCTATTACACAGGGTTAATTTCACTACAGTTATGAATATCAACTTAATCAATGGCCTCCACTCCCCAAGTGGCCCTTATTCTCTGAATCCATATGCAGCTATGTTAAGTTTTCTATGATTTCTATGATTCTTGTTCATATCTACGGATTCTGAAGTTTCACCATTTGTTTCAAGCTGCCAGACCACTCATGGGCTTACATTTAAAAACTTAGGTTTTAATGGGATAGATGGAATGGTCCTTCATTTTCCATTGCCAGTGATCATATTTCAGGCTGAAAAGCATATGCTGTATCTGAGAAATATATATCAACTCTAGCCAACACTCCCTCTTTTTTTTAAAAGCAACTGTGCAGACCAACCATTGCTCTGAGCAGAATTTTACATATATATATATTTTAAAAAACACAGCCTGAAAACTGCATGTCACTAATTTTTTTTGTAACATGCATACCATGAATATTTGGAATGAAAACTGAAAAATCACATACTTTTGATTTTTTAATTAAAGGGTATAATGAAATACAGTAGAAAGAAAATCTTTCACGTTGCTAAATCTTTTCTCACCTGTCTTTATCCCAGCAGAGTGACAATAAAGGCTAAGTGCACAGGAGCATTTTAAGTTACTGCACGGCCATGCACCCATGAGCTTAGAGGGAATAGTGACCCTAACCTTTCTTTACTCTGTTCCACAGAGAGCTGGATATAAGAATGTGATCTTAATTTATATTGTATGCAAATAGAGACTTCTCTGACCATCTTCTTCCTCTTCAACAAGAAAGCTAGTATGGAGAAATTATCATAAATCTATTTCAACTGCCAATTCACAACGGCTTTCCCTTTCAAAGACTGTGGGCTCTCCACATCTGTGACATGAATAGAATTTAAAATAATCTTCACTTTAAAATGTTACATTTTTCATCAAGTTAGACTGAGGACAAGTCAAAATTCTGCTCATGATTATGCAGCAATGCAATTCAATCTCTTATTATGTCCATCATCTATTTAATGCAATCTGTTATCAATTTGGATTAAAGTTTAATTTACAGAAGTTAGCTTTTGGGGCATGAAAAAGAATTCTAACCAATGAATCATGGAACCAAAGTACTATAACACAGAACAGGCTCTTCCACCGATCAAGTCTACGTCTACCTGTTTTTCTGCCTTGTTCCATCTACCTGCACCTGGACCATAGCCCTCCATACTCCTTCCACCCAGTTACCTATCCAAACTTCTCATAAAATGTTGAAACTGAGCCCTCATCTACAATTTCCGCTGGAAACTAGTTCCATATTCACACCATCCTCTGAGAGAACTTCCCTCTTAGGTTCCCACTGAATATTGCACCTTTCAACACAAACTCTAATTCTAGACTCACACAGCATCAGGAAAAAAAACATCTATACCCCTCATAACTTTATCCACTTTATACACTTTAATTAAGATCTCCCGTCTCTCTCCTATACTTCAAGGAATAATGTCCTAACCCATTCAATGCTTCCTTTTAAATCAGTATAACCACACCCATGGAATTTGAGCCATGGAAATATTGCCATGTCTACATACTTCAGGTGACATTTTAATACACTGGGGGGATTCCCCAGGATGTTGTGTGGATTTAAGGGTTTTAGTTACAAGGAGAGATTGGACATGCTGGGCTTGTTCTTCCTGGAGCAAAAGAGGTTGAGGAATGACCTGACAGAGGTATATAAAATTATGCAAGACAGACAGGGTAGATAGCAAGAATCTTTCTCCCCCCATGCTGGAGTTATTAAAACAAGAAGATACAAGTCTAATGTGAAAGACAAGATATTTTAGAGAGGATCACAAGGAATAGTTTTTTTTTCTTTCCAGACAGTCTGAAATGCTCTCAGGTCAACTGCCAGCTCCACCTTTATGTCCAAGTAGGTGCAATAACTTCATGGATTTCTTTATTGCCAAAACTGAGAGCAATAAACTGTCTGTACACATTTCCCCTTCTACTGACTATACAGACAGCCACCTGTACTTTAACTCAGAAGAAATTACTTAGTGTGTCTAAATTAACAGCTAGACAAACTCAGTTGGTTGAAGATTCTAAATCCCTGCATGCTATGAAAGCTTACAAGGGATGAAGGATATATTGAGAACAGTGTAAGAAATTGCTAAAAATGCTGAGGTGCCAGCCTAGTAAAGTTGCTTGAATGCTAAACAACAAAACAGAGCACGCACAACCAACATACGTAAAACAGTACAGCACAGTACAGGCCCTTCAGCCCACAATGTGGTGCCAACTCTTAAACCCTACCTCCCATATAACCCCCCACCTTAAATTCCTCAATATACCTGTCTAGCAGTCTCTTAAATTTCACTAGTGTATCTGCCTCCACCACTGACTCAAGCAGTGCATTCCACACACCAACCACTCTCCGAGTAAAAAACCTTCCTCTAATATCCCCCTTGCACTTCCCACCCCTTACCTTAAAGCCATGTCCTCTTGTATTGAGCAGTGATGCCCTGGGGAAGAGGTGCTGGCTGTCCACTCTATCTATTCCTCTTATTATCTTGTATACCTCTATCATGTCTCCTCTCATCCTCCTTCTCTCCAAAGAGTAAAGCACTAGCTCCCTTGATCTCTGATCATAATGCAGCATCCTGGCAAATCTCCCCTGTACCCTTTCCAATGCTTCCACATCCTTCCTATAGTGAGGTGACCAGAAGTGGACACAGGACTCCAAGTGTGGCCTAACCAGAGTTTTAGCCCTGCAGTCCTACTACATCTAGCTGTGAATATGATGAACAATTTAACAGCTAATGGGAGTACAGGTACCAAATACATACCCATCCTCAGAAATGCTGGGCTTGGTAAAAAATGGCACCACAAGCTCTGAAGCATTTGTAATTGCATTCAGCCAAGAGTTTGGAATAGGTGAACAATCTTAGATCCCTCCTGAGGTTCCCAACATCACAGTGGTCAATCTCCAGCCAATTCACACAATTTCAAATGATATCAAGAAACATCTGAAAGCAAATGCCATAGGGCCGGCCAGACAATTTCAAAACGTTCATGCTGAATGGCTGTGCTCCAGAATTAGTTACACTTCCAACCATACTGCTACATTTACAAAGTTGGAACTGACTCAACAATATTTATTGCAAGTCTAATTGTCATTCAACCATATATGAATATAGCTAAAGACAACAGTGGACTCCAGAGCTTGGATGCAATGCCACAGCACTCCCAGTGATGCAACATCTCTCTCCTGGTGGCTGTAAAACAGACAACACTGTGCCTTGAGGCCCTGAATCCATGAATGCTGCAGAAATCTGCAGTCGACCACAATACAGATTTTCTTCTGCCAAGCGCATATTGGGTAGGGAGAGGGCTGCACCAACTCCAGCCTGGACACTGTGCCACACTGCTCCCACTGGAGCGCACTGGCTTCAATGCCTCTCTCCTGGTGGCTGTAGCTGTAGCTTGAGGCCTAGTCCCCACTATGACTGAGGCCACACAGCTCCCCCACTGTTCACCCCTGCTGTCCCCCCAATAAAACAGTGAATCGGGCGTGCAGAATTCCATATCAACAATGTCCAAAAGGGTTTTGTGATCACTAGAAAAGTGACCAAGATGGTCATGCACAATGAGACTGCATGCCTCCTTTGCACACTGACTTCTCTGAAGCCTCTCTGGCGCAAGCAGCACTATCTAAAGGTCCTTCAGTTTCTCTGCCAACAAGCAACTTGCTCGCAGATCTGCAGTACTATAAGTTCTTAATGTCTAGTACCATCTTGTGATCATAAAAAAATACATTTAAAAAGGACAGTGGCATCCTTTTTTGACCCCATAGAAGCCGCATACCGCCTCTTACCTGAAGTATGGAAATTTTCCATTTATGTTTTGTTCATAAAAAGCTGAAAAAAAATCAAATCTGCCTAATTTTCACTCAGAAACTATTCCCAATCATCATTGAAATGTAACCCAATAGTCAAGAGCATTTGCTCAGCAATAACCAACACCTGATGCCCAGGCCCAGATGGGTTTCAACTGGACTATTCAGTTCCAGACTTCATTGCAGACTGCTCTATTCATAAACACAAGAGCTGCATTACAGGAGTGAAGTGAAAGTGACTGGCCTTGATGACAAAGCAACATTTGAATGAGTATGGCATTCAAGTGTTTTGGCAAAACAAAGCAAAGGAACTATTTCGTCAGTGGTTGGAATAATACTGCATACAAGAAAAAATGTCTGTGTCTGTCAGATATCAATTTGGACCTCACTTCAGGAGTTTATCATGGTAATAGCATCAGCCTAAACAAGTTGCTTCATCAGTTATAAGGTCAGAAGCGGGGTGTTCACTAATGAGTTTAATATTTAATTCGATTTGCCACTCCTCAGCAAATATAGCTGTCCATACATCTAGTTGACACTTAAGACACTGGTAGATAAGCAACATTCACACCATGAAAATCAGCGTCTTGAGCAAGTTATGAAGAGTATAACCACCTACATTTGACTTTATCATTACACTTCACCATTATCAATATCCTGAAGGTCAATGACCAGAATTGGCCACATAAATACTGTGGCTATAAGAACAGCTCAGAGACCAAAGATTCTGAGGCAAACGATTCACCACTGGCAACCAAGGTCTTTCCAGCTTCTTCAAGGCACAAGCCAGATGACATACTTTACAGCTGCCTAAATGGAAGCAACACTAGCAACTGGTAAGAAGCTTGACACAGCCTAAGACAAAGTAGTTGATTCAACTGTCATCCCATCAACCATTGGCTACAGTGAACCCCATTTGCAAAATGCACAGCAATTATTCCCCCAGGCTGGTCTGACAACACATTCCAAACCCAGAACCTCTACCGCCAGTGGGGAATGGGCAGAAGTTGCAAGTTCCCTCTGAATTGCACATTGTTACTTGGATCTGACTGGCTCTTCATCATCACTGGGTCTGAATCTTGAGACCCTCTCTTCAAAAAGATTTTGGGAGTATCTGGAGCAGGATGACTACAGCTGTGAGATATCTCACAGCAACTTTCCCATGGGCAGTAAATTCTGGCTTTCAGCAATGTTCAGATTCCTAACATAGATGAAAAAAAAATCAATGTCTTAGAACACTGATGTTTTCATCCCACAAATATATAGTTAGTTTCCTGGAATTCCCTGTATGAATTTCTGCAAACACCTTTCTTGTTTACTAATAGGTGTGAGGGACGAACTGGGAAGTAATTAGTAGTGAAATAACCCAAAATAAAGTTACTTAGGATATGGCCCACAACTCTCAGCAAGGTTTATTATTCTTACTTTATGACTTTAGTCAAACAAGTCTCCTCCAGCACCTATTTCCATTGTAGCATGTACAGTACAAAAGTAATTGATTGGCTACAATACCATTTGGAATATTACAGAAGCCCTAAGGGCTCTATAAACGAACGCCACTGTCGTTTTTATACATCAGCTATCCAAGCAATTTTGTGTGCATATCGGTTTGGGTTTATCCAATCATGCCCGAAATGTTGACTGTTTACTCTTTTACATAGATGCTGCCTGGCCTGCCAAGTTCCTCCTGCATTTTGTGTGTTGCTCTGGCTATTTTTCTTCAGATAAAGTAATACCCATGCACAAAATTGATCACCATTCCTTCATTTGGTCAAAATCTTTGCTTAGCAGCATTATCAAATTGCCTTTACCATGTGCTCTTAACAGCTTGAAACAGCGTCTTAATGCAAACTTCTCGGGCCATTAGGAATGGACATTGAATATTCAGCTTGCCAGCCACGTATACACCTTTTGACGGAAAAGGAATAACTGAACAAATTCTAGAGCTCAGCTCAAAAATCCAAAGCAATAACTAATAAACAACAGTATGTTAAGTTAACAGACAGCAGGGAATGGAAGTTACTGCAGAGCCTTTAAAACCTCTCCGACAAATATAACAGGTTGAGTGGCTGCCTCCAGTGTTGTATAATTCAACACAACTAACTCTGTTTCTAAATGTATTTATATTATTAGTCTAACTCTCTTACCTGCCTGCTCTTCAGATTGTGGAAAGTGTCTTTTTGTTCCTCCAGGAGCACACAAATCCAACATGGGACCTGTTTGAATCAGCTGCATGACATATACAGTACATAATGTTCTGAGTTTAAATGTCAGATACTGTCTTGTGTTTTTGTTGAGCATTAAGAACAAAGTATTTGGGTAAGTGCACAGATTTTGCCAAGAGAAATAATTAAGGATTAGGTGTCTGATGAAATAATCAAGGATTGATTCAATGTGCTACTTTTTGATAAATTGATTATTTTTCCAAATATTCAAATAATCAACTTCAATGCCATTTATTTCCATAAAAAATTAAGCAAAGAACTGTTAGACAGTTTCCAATTAATCTTTATTGGAAAAATCTAACCAAGAACTTGCGAAGAGAGAGCTCTGATTTTACATTTTAACACACATACATTTGGGACTTTAATATTAGGCACTGCAAAGAATACATATTAACAATGGCAGGTGAAAGTGTGCACAATGCATCTCAGGTGAAGTCGCTGTTCTAAGTTATTCTTAATGGCTACATGTTAATATTAAAACAAAACTTTTAGATTGTCAGGACTATTTTTTGAACTACGTTCACAGTAAGGGAAAATCCAAATTTAGAATTGGGAAGATATTCATCATTTGTACAGATGATGAATGCACTGTCAATTTCACTATACGTACTCAAACAGAAGGAATATTTTTCAATGTTCTTTAAAATACCAAATTAATTCCCAAATATTTACTTTTCAATTTAATCTTGGCTGGAGTTAGTTTGACACACTTTTTCTGTTCACCTTGTTACCCCATCAGCATTCTTTAGCTTATGAGAAAATGATAACGAGGATTCAGCTGCTGTTCGTTGCCCATGAAACATGCAAATGGGCAGTGAACTTGTAGAAGATCTGGTTTCACTTCACTGAATATCTGGAAAAACACTGCTAATGTGGTACTGTTGTGAAAAATGAAAATAGGATATACTAAAAAAAAACTGGCCAATCATCCTATATCAGTGGTGGACAAATTAATGAGAATATTTTGAGTGACAGCAATTAGCATTGAGAGAAGTACAGGTTAATCAAGGATACAATGTGTGGATTTGTTAAGGTCATGTCTGTAATGGGGATGGTCCACTGATAATGGCTCATTTGATACAGTCAAATGTTCCTCAAGATTGTCATGGGGGGGGAGGGGGTGTAGTGGGGATAACCTCACTATTCCTAATGGCATGCATCTCAAATAGCCTAGCCTCTGACAACCCTCCAGTTTCTGGCCCAGCAAAACTATTTCTACTTACAGAAGAAGGGGCAAAGGTGAGTTACTGGCAACTTAAAACCAGTCACCACAGGCAGATGGGGCTCATCAGCCATGATTAGTAGCTCATCTAGTGAAGGAAAACTCTGATTTCAAATCTCCACTGCCTTGTGGCTATATCCTCTCATGCAGAACACTTCGGATTAAACCCTGAGGGAAAATCTGAGCTGGAATCTATAAGGTAGTCCTACGTTAAATTCAATGCAGACTGGCAACCCCTGCAACACTGCTGGTGTCAAACTATATCAGTCTCTGCCATTTCTTTGGATTCATCAGCCGCATGGAGAGAGGAAGCCTGCTGCATGGGCAATAGCTTGCTCTCCATATCGTACTGCTCTGGCTTGTGTAGACAGCGAGAACACGACATCCCCAATCAATGGAGGGCAACTCCCATGCAAAGACGGATCATGCAAGTAAAATCCCAGGAATTACAAGGGGGAGAAAATCATAGAAATAGTTGAATGGAAGACAGCAGAAGTTTGTGTGACTGTAGAGGTGGTGTAGTAGGGTTATACAAGCTATGCTTCAAAGATCTTAAAAGGACAGAGAACTATGAACAATGAACATAGGCTGCAACAGTGAAGATACAGTGGCACAGATGATCATTTGATTCTGTGTCCATCTGCATTAAATACCAAAGCAAAAATGCTAGTAATAAAGGCCTTGCAGCATCACTGAAGAAAAAAATAGTGAATGTCTCAAGCCAATGACTGTTAGATGATGAAAGGCCACTGATACGAAACAAACATCCCATGAGGCAGCACAAACAAAATGCTGAAGGAACTCAGCAGACCAGGCAGCATCAATGGAAAAAAAAACCCTTGATGGTTCAGCCCAAAACGTCAATTGTACTTTTTTCCATAGATACTGCCTGGCCTGCTGAGTTCCTCCAGCATTTTGTTTTGTGTGGTTCAGATTTCCAGCATTTGCAGATTTTCTCTTGTTTGTGATCCCATGAGGCAGAGCAATTAATGAGCACCAATTAGGTAATAGATACAATTAATAGAAAGATGGCATAAAGTGAAAGATGCTGGAAATGAGCAGCAAGACAGACAACATCTATGGAGAAACAGTGTGCTGAAATGTTTCTTTGTATACAAGAGATCGGCTGGCTATTTCCTTCTTACAGGCAAGTGTATTCCTGAATTCTACACCGCCTGGTCCTATGGCTTCATGTGACCCTGATCTATTCTAAGCAGGTGCTAAGTGGGCTAGTTAGGTGCTACACCTTGCCCACCTCTTAGAGCAGGGGTCCCCAACCTTTTTTGCAAAGCGGACCGGTTTATTATTGACATTATTATTGTGGACCGGCTGACCGGGGGCGGGGGGCAGGTAGGGTTGCCAATGGACAAGAGTAGCAGTCAAATACGTTGTGTTTACCGCGAGAAAGGCTACAATGTCCATGAAGCATTGCGCGGGCACCAGTGCACATGCCGATTTTTTTTCTACAAATCGTTTTTGGCGATTCTGCTCGGAGGGTGGGGGGTGTTAATCACAACCGGAATATAGGTGATAAGTGGCTAATACACTCAATTTCGTTTCTAAAAGGGTTTATCTAACGAATTTAATATTAAACACACAGCGCATATTTTCCTCGCATGAATATAGTGATAAGTCAATTATCAGGGGAGCTCGAAGCAAGTGCTGAACCACTGCTTTATAGCTAAGATGCAGGAATGCACTGGGAATCTGATAATAACATATCTCAGCACGTGCTCCACTAGACACAGTTTATATTTGGTGTATATTTTTATGTTTTATTGAATGTTTTTGTTGGAAATAAAAATTTTTTCCTGTCATTATTCCCTAAACAATACAGTATAACAACTATTTACATAGCATTTACATTGTATTACATATTATAAGTAATCTAGAGATTATTTAAAGTATACGGGAGAATGTGCATAGGTTTGGTGCATCGTCGGGTCCTTAAGTCCACCACACTGAAACAAGTTAAATAAGGGACTTGAGCATACATGTTTTTTGGTATCGGGGGTGGGGGGGGCTGAAATCCAAAAAAATCTGAATTCCGAAATGCAACTGGCCCCAAGGATTTCGGATAAGGGATTGTGGACCTGTATACATCAATAACAATACAAACCGAGATCGAGATAGATATCATCAAATTATACATATTGTTAAGCTAGCATAAAATATATAATAAGAAAAGGAAAACGGCAATTCTCCTCTTATCAGTTCATGAAGAGGAAAGAAAAAACTTTGAATTTTAAATGAAGAAAAAAAAACCCACTACACTATATTAAAAAAAACAAAAAAAGGGACTGGGCAGTCCATTTTGAGGATATGACCAAAAACAAAAAACTTTCTGATCAAATCTAAAACTTCAAAAAAAAAATTGAAAGAGTAATAAATCAAATTAAATGAAAATATTGAATAAATGATCGCCAGATTTGCTCAAATTTAAAGGATGTATCAAATGTCCAACTTCTTATTTTCTCTAAACTTAAACAGGACATAATGGAGGGGAGCCAATAAAAGACCGTAGGTGAATTAGAATCCTTCCACTTCAGTAAAATGGCTCTCCTAGCCAATAAAGTCAAAAAGGCTGTCATACGTTGAGCAGAAACAGGAATGTTTCCTGCTTCTGATGGGATAATCCCAAAAATTGACGTAAGCAAATTAGATTGTAGATCCAGGTCCAAGACTTGATTGCATTTTAAAAACATCTCTCCAAAAGTTATCTAGCTTTATACAAGACCAATACATATGAGTTAAAGTGGCCACCTCAATATTACATCTGTCACAAATAGGACTGATATTGGAAAATACATGCGCTAGTTTATCCTTTGACTATCTAACAAATACAACTTACCAAGAATACATTTTTTTAGATATCTCTAAGTTAGAGATTTCCTAAGTACCATACTTTCTTCCTTTCCGGCGTTACCCCCTACATATATTTCAGATACTATAATTAACCTTAACCCATGTCAGAAAGGTGTAACGGCTATTATTTATAATACTATCATGAAACTTAGGAAAGCTCCATTCGATAAGATTAGGTCAGATTGGGAAGAGGAATTGGGCTTCACTATTTTGGCGGATGACTGGGCGCATATTTTACAATTAGTCAATACTTCCTCTTTCTGTTCCAAACATTCCCTAATTCAATTTAAAGTTGTTCATAGAGCACATATGTCTAAAGATAAATTAGCTTGTTTTTATTCTCATATTAACCCTCTTTGTGACAGATGTCATGGGGAGATAGCTTCCTTAAGTCATATGTTTTGGTCCTGTCCTACTTTGGAAACTTTCAGGAAAGACATTTTTAATATTATCTCAAAGGTATTGAATACAGATATTTCTCCCCATCCTATTACTGCTATCTTTGGATAACCTAAAACTTCCAGTAATCTTTCCCCTTCAGCCCGTAGAATGATTGCATTGCATTTCTTACTTTAATGGCGAAAAGATGTATTTTACAACACTGGAAGGAGATTAATGCCCCAACTACGTTTTTTTGGTTTTCTCAGATGATACTATGTTTAAATTTGGAAAAAATCAGAAGTAATCTTTATGATACTTCAGTTAAATTTGAACAGGTCTGGAGATCTTTTATTCAACATTTTTATTTAAGGTAACTTCTTTTTTTCTTTGACCATATTTACATTCCCTTCTTGGTTTATAACTTTTTAATGGAAGTCGGATTTAAGGACGTGATTGTTTTAAGTTGTTTAAGTCTACTTGATACCTAGTTAGCCCATTGCTTTGCTTTACTTTTTAGGTTAGTTGCACGGTGGGTTTTTTTGGGGGGTCTTTTTTGAGTTTTTTCTTCTCTTTATTGACATATATGGAAAATTAGTATACTATTATATTACCTTGTTATTTTATAACTAAACTGCACTGTTTGTACTACCTTTTTTGTGTATTAATATCTCTTGTAAATTCATATCGCAACAGTGTATTAGTTTCTACAGGTTTTACCTTTTATGTACTAATTCAATAAAAAGATTTAAAAAGTTTATCCTTTGACATATGGGCCCGGTGCACTACCTTGAAATGTATCAAGGAATGACGGGCACAAATAGATGAGTTATTAACCAAATAAAAAATTTTACTCCACTGATTATCTGAAAATGACTCTTGAAATTCTGATTCCCAAGCACGTTTAATTTTATCATTCGTGACTTCAATAACCGTTTATAGATGATAGCTATCAACCCATTTTGAAATGGTTTAAACTGAAAAAGAGCATCTGTCATATTAGGAGGATAAGCAGAAGGGTAATCTGGCAACAAACCACATAAAAAATTCCTAATTTGTAAATATCTAGAAAAGTGTACATTAGATAAATCATATTTATCCACTAACTGAGAAAAAGACATTACACAGTCCCCTAAAAACAAATCTGAAAAAGTTATTATTCCCTTGGTTTTCCAGATTTAGATTAGATTATGAGAACACTCAGTCCTCTTTTTATTGTCATTTAGAAATGCATACATGCATTAAGAAATGATACAATGTTTCTCCAGAGTGGTATCACAGAAAACAGGACAAACCAAAGACTAACACTGACAGAACCACATAATTATAACATATAGTTACAGCAGTGCAAAGCAATACCATAATTTGATGAAGAACAAACCATGGGCACGGTAAATAAAGTCTCAAAAGTCCCCGAGTCGATCGACTCCCGAGTCCCTGATAGCAGGCCGCATAAGGGAGAAACTCCCTGCCATAACCCTCCAGGCACCGTCAACTTGCCGATACCTTGGAAGCAGCTGACCACAGCCGACACCAAGTCCATCCGTCCGAAAACTTCGAGCTTCCGACCAGCCTCTCTGATACAGCCTCCAGAGCGCCATGCTCTGCCGTGCGCCTTCAACCTCACCCTGGCCGCTGAAACACGCAAAGCCGAGGATTTCAGGGCCTTCTGCTCCAGAGATTCCGATTACCACACAGTAGCAGCAGCAGCAGTGAAGTGGGCATTTCAGAAGTTTTCCAGATGTTCCTCTGTGCTCTCACGTCTGTCTCCATCAAATCAGAATTGTGCATGATCAAATCAAATTCAAAAGGCCTTATCCAAAATTGATGGTTTAAAAAATAATTGAGGTGGATATTACTAGAAAGAATAAAATTATTTAACTCAAAAAATCTATGAAACTGAAACCAAATTCTTAATGTATGTTTAATGATGGGATTAAAATCTTGTCTACTAATCTTAGAAAACAAAAAGGGGAGCTCCCAGTAAAGAGGCCAAAGAGAATTCTTTCACCGAGTTTTCCTCCAAATCCAACCATGAAAGACATTCATGTCTATCTGAATAGTGAATCCAAAAAGTAATATATTGAATATTAATTGCCCAATAGTACATTCTAAAATTTTGTAAAGTCATACCACCATCCTTTATTAATTTCTGCAATAAAGGTTTACTCAATCTAGGATTTTTATTGTTCCAAATACAAGATAAGATTATAGAATCTATCCTGTCAAAGAACTTTTTAGGAACAAAGGAAGGAACTGCCTGAAATATATATAAGAATTTTGGTAAAACTATCACTTTAATAGCATTAATTTGACCTATTAGTGATAATGTCATAGGTCAACGATTTAGAAAACATTTGTTTGAACATAGAATAGTACAGCACAGTACAGGCTCTTCGGCCCACAATGTTGTGCCGACCCTCAAATCCTGCCTCCCATATACCCCCCCCCCACCTTAAATTCCTCAATATACCTGTCTAGTAGTCTCTTAAATTTCACTAGTGTATCTGCCTCCACCACTGACTCAGGCAGTGCATTCGACGCACCAACCACTCTCTGAGTGAAAAACCTTCCTCTAATATCCCCCTTGAACTTCCCACCCCTTACCTTAAAGCCATGTCCTCTTGTATTGAGCAGTGGTGCCCTGGGGAAGAGGCGCTGGCTATCCACTCTATCTATTCCCCTTATTATCTTATACACCTTTATTATGTCTCCCCTCATCCTCCTCCTCCTCCTCTCCAAAGAGTAAAGCCCTAGCTCCCTTAATCTCTGATCATAATGCATACTCTCTAAACCAGGCAGCATCCTGGTATATCTCCTCTGTACCCTTTCCAATGCTTCCACATCCTTCCTATAGTGAGGCAACCAGAACTGGACACAGTATTCGAAGTGTGGCCTAACCAGAGTTTTATAAAGCTGCATCATTACCTCGTGATTCTTAAACTCTATTCCTCGACTTATGAAAGCTAACACTCCATAAGCTTTCTTAACTACCCTATCCACCTGTGAGGCAACTTTCAGGGATTTGTGGATATGTACCCCCAGATCCCTCTGCTCCTCCACACTACCAAGTATCCTGCCATTTACTTTGTACTCTGCCTTGGAGTTTGTCCTTCCAAAGTGTACCACCTCACACTTCTCCCGGTTGAACTCCGTCTGCCACTTCTCAGCCCACTTCTGCAACCTATCAATGTCCCTCTGCAATCTTCGACAATCTTCTACACTATCTACACCACCACCAACCTTTGCGTCGTCTGCAAACTTGCCAACCCACCCTTCTACCCCCACATCCACGTCGTTAATAAAAATCACGAAAAGTAGAGGTCCCAGAACCGTTCCTTGTGGGACACTACTAGTCACAACTTTCCAATCCAAATGTACTCCCTCCACCATGACCCTCTGCCTTCTGCAGGCAAGCCAATTCTGGCCAAACTTCCCTGGATCCCATGCCTTCTGACTTTCTGAATAAACCTACTGTGTGGAACCTTATCAAATGCCTTACTAAAATCACATCCACTGCACTACCCTCATCTATATGCCTGGCCACCTCCTCAAAGAACTCTATTAGGCTTGTTAGACACAATCTGCCCTTCACAAAGCCATGCTGACTGTCCCTGATCAGACTATGATTCTCTAAATGCCTATAGATCCCATCTCTAAGAATCTTTTCCAACAGCTTTCCCACCATAGACGTAAGGCTGACGGGTCTATAATTACCAGGACTATCCTTACTACCTTTTTTGAACAAGGGGCAACATTCGCCTCCCTCCAATTCTCCGGTACCATTCCCATGGACCATGAGGACATAAAGATCCTAGCCAGAGGCTCAGCAATCTCTTCCCTTGCCTCATGGAGCAGCCTGGAAAATATTCCGTCAGGCCCCAGGGACTTATCCGCCCTAATGTATTTTAACAATTCCAACACCTCCTCTCCCTTAATATCAATATGCTCCAGAACATCAACCTTACACATATTGTCCTCACCATCATCAAGTTCCCTCTCTTTGGTATTCACCAATGAGAAGTATTCATTGAGGACCTCGCTCACTTCCACAGCCTCCAGGCACATCTTCCCACCCTTATCTCCAATTGGTCCTACCTTCACTCCTGTCATTCTTTTATTCTTCACATAATTGAAGAATGCCTTGGGGTTTTCCTTTACCCTACTCGCCAAGGCCTTCTCATGCACCCTTCTTGCTCTCCTCAGCCCTTTCTTAAGCTCCTTTCTGGCTACCCTATATTCCTCAATAGACCCATCTGATCCTTGTTTCCAAACCTCATGTATGCTGCCTTCTTCCATCTGACTAGATTTTCCACCTCACTTGTCACCCATGGTTCCTTCACCCTACCATTCTTTATCTTCCTCACCAGGACGAATTTATCCCTAACATCCTTCAAGAGATTCCTAAACATCAACCACATGTCCATAGTACATTTCCCTGCAAAAACATCATCCCAATTCACACCTGCAAGTTCTAGCCTTATAGCCTCATAATTTGCCCTTCCCAAATTAAAAATTTTCCTGTCTTCTCTGATTCTATCCTTTCCCATGATAATGCTAAAGGCCAGGAAGCGGTGGTCACTGTCCCCCAGATGCTCACCCACTGAGACATCTGTGAACTGACGTGGTTCGTTAGTCATACTTTATTGATCCCGGGGGAAATTGATTAATTACCTAATACTAGATCGAATCCTAGTCGGCCTACCAACATACTGTGACAAGAATCCATCCTGGACACACTTAACACTATCTTGGTGTAGTCAATTAATGGAAAAAAATTATATTTACAGGGATCCTTAAAATTTTTAGTAATTTTAATACCAAGATAGGTAAAGTAATTTTTAGCAATGCTAAAAGGTACTTGATGATTTGGATCCAAGTAATTATTAATAGGAAACAACTCATTTTTATGTAAATTTAATTTATACCAAGAAAAACTACTGAATTCAGAAAATATAGATAACATAGAAGGAATAGATTTCCTAGGATCTGAAATATAAACTAACAGGTCATCTGCATATAACGAAACCTTGTGTATTTTGTCCCCTCCTAATACCCTGAACAGTATTAGAATCTCTAAGAGCAATAGCAAGGGTTCTAAGGCCAAGTTAAATAATAAAGGGCTAAGAGGACAACCCTGCTGAGTACCCCTATATAAAATCTAAAATAGGGAGATTATTGATTATTAGTTATAACTGTAGCCATAGGAGCACAATAGATCAATTTAATCCAGGAAATAAATCCCGGGCCAAGATTAAATTTTTCCAAAACCTCAAATAAGTAAGACCACTGCACCCTATCAAAGGCTTTCTCTGCATCAAGAGAAACAACACATTCAGATTCTTTAGATGGAGAAGAATGAATAATATTTAATAATCTTCAAATGTTAAAATGTGAATATCTATTTTTAATAAATCCAGTTTGGTCATTGGAAATAACAGTAGGTAAAATATTCTCAAGTCTATTAGCCAAGATCTTAGAGAGAATTTTAAAATCCACATTCAATAGAGAAATTGGTCTGTAAGAAGTGCATAGTAAGCATTCTTGATGGTGGTAAAATTGTGGTCAAGTGTGGTGGCTCCTCTGGTTCCACAGTGATATGGTGGTGGTAATGTTCAAATACTCCTTCAAACTGGCCAGATTGAGATCTCCCACAATGACAGAGAAGGCAGTTTTGTGCCTGCTGATTACGCTGCTCACCTCTGTTGGCCTGAGGGGGAATGTACACCACTGCAGGATGATGGAGGAAAATTCCCTCGGCAGACAAAGATACATTTGACCACTAGACGTTCCAGGTCAGGTGAGCAGGACTGAGTCAGAACCATTTGTGCAACATGATGAGTTAATCATAAATGATAAGATCATAAATAATCATCGATTTCTTTGAAACCTGAAACTGAAGGATGTGACTAATCTTGTTCTTGCCTGTTCAGAACTGGACCTGGAAAACTTTTGGTCTGGGTGGCTGGCTCCCAGAGCATATTTTATCAGCAGTGTTTATACTCCTTACAAGGCTCATGTGGCATTCAAGGACTTCTTTTTAAACTTTTGTACTGCATCCATGATAATGCAAAGTTTAACCTTCTATTAGCATTTCCTCTCCACCTAGTTAACAGTGTTGGAAACCTAACTAAAAGTATTAGTATATGAACAACCATTGTTACCCTAAATATTTTCAATGCACTCTCCAAATACTGCTTTGGAGAAAGTGCCATTCCAGTTCTATCATAAATATACCCCATCAATTTGATTAAAAATCGGAGTATCCATAGTGGCATTGCACAAATATACATTAACACTATAGGTATAGAGGCTGGGATTAACTGCAAATGAAAAACATTCTAAGTGGGATTACTCCTCTAAATCCTCTCAAATTCAGTACAGGTACTTATTAGGTCCAGAATGTCAACTCACAGATTACATTTCAGAAACCCTATTTTGGAAACTAACACGATGCTTACAGAAAAAGAATTTCAGTCTGTGGATAGGGATTCATCTCTGGAGTTTATTCATCTAGAGTGTAGCTATTAAGCACCTTGTCCAGAATCTATACAAAGCCTTTGGAGAAGATAGTAACAGCAGCTAATCGTTCATAAAGAATGCAAGTTCATAGTAAATTCTGTTCCACTCCTGGAATTTCAGTTATCAGAATTTATTTTTGAGCATGGTTTGAAAAAGAATGCTGCTAATGTCATATCAGAATAAACCGGGAGTTTCAAAGAGATCTCAATACCATTTACCATTAATAATTTTCTGTAAATCATATGATTAATGTTTTCAAGTACTTGGTATAATTACTTTAATGAAAGGTTCTTATCACAGCTTTTCAAAGGTTTCCAATCTCATTTCATTTCCTGTGCATGCTACTAGTGCCTGAGCAAAATATCCTGATACTGTGCCTACTAAATTTAAGGAAAATAGACTTCGAAATGATTTAGTTTAGCTCAGACTTTCAAAAATATACAATTACAATAATAAACTATATAATCACCTAAGATATATGAAGAAATAACAGAACAGGAATGCCTTTGAGGTAGTCGGCAACACTTCTACATCATGTTCTACAAAGGCTCACAAAATAATGGACACGAACTAGCTGTTGATATGATTTTAGGATACTCGCTGGAAGCAAATTAATGTTTTCTTTATTAAACAGCACCTCAAAATATCACTAGATCTACTAACTTGGAAAGGAATGCAAGGCAGACTAAATTGAATTAGCCACCCATTCCACATTTCTTATCAGATTTTCATTGTCATCGAGTGATGGAAAGAGAGATCAGGTGATGCATGTAGCAGAAACACACCTGCTACCATTCAACTTGTTGTTTAAGAATCTTTTCATCAATTCGTTCTAAACAAATTCACTTCATGAGCTTAACTACCAAAAAAACAAGTATCTAAAAATGGAACAGATTGTAGCTTTCTTAAATTTAAAAGGGTCTTGATATCAGTGTGATCAAGCAAACTGTTCTGTAGTTGTAATCCTCACTGGCAGACCCAGTTAGTACAGATTGGCAACAACATTCTCTCCATATTCACCATCAGGGCTGAGTGCTCATCCCCCGTCTACTCACTGTATACTCATGATTGCGTGGCTAAGTACATCTCCAATGCTGTATTTAAATCTGCTGTTGCTGGCCGAATTGAAGGTGGTATTGAAATCGCACGTAGAAGGAAAATTAAAAATCCGGTTCAGTAGTGCCACAACTACCTCTCACCCAAAGTCAGCAAAACCAAAGAGCTGATTATCAACTGCAAGAGGAAAAAACTATAAATCCATCAGCCAGTCAGCATTAGAGGAATGGAGGTGGAGAGGGTCAGTACCTTTAAATTCCCTTGCATCAGATCTGTCCAGGGACCAGCATGTAAGTGCCATCACAAACAAGGCACAACAGCACCTCTACTTTCTTCGAAGATTCTATAGATTTGGCATGTCATCAAAAATTTTGGCAGACTTCTGTAGATTCAGAGTATTCCTAACTGGTTGCATCACGGTCTGGTATGAAAACACCAATGCCCAGAAGCAGAAAGTGGTGAATACAACCCAAAACAGACCAGTGAATGCCTACTCCCCTACCCACGTGGCTTTACCTATCACCTTCCAGCTTCTACTCTTTCCACTCCCCTCCCCCATGCTCTTATTCTGGCTTCTTTGTCTTTCTTTTCCAGTCCTGATGAAGTCTCAGCCCAAAACATCAACTGTTCTTTCTTTTCCACAAATGCTGCCTGACCTGCTGAGTTCCTCCAGCATTTTGTGTGAGTTGTTCTGGATTTCTAGCATCTGTAGTATGCATTTGTGAAAAATGCAACATTTGCATCAGTGACTGACACAGTCCCAGGATGTGCTGCAGACAGCCTGCAATTGTGCCATCCTTCCGGTGACAACATGACATGATGACAATTTAATAACCCTAACCCGTTAGTCTTTGGTTTGTGGGAGGAAACCGGAGCACCCAGAGGGAGCCCACATGGTCACAGGAAGAACATACAAACTCCTTACAAATGCTGGTGGGAATTAAACCCTGATCACTGGTGCACTAGCCACTACACTGCTGCCTTTAACACAACAGTAATTTCCATCCAGCTTGATTTCTAAATCTCCCTTGCACAATTTGTTGACTTACAGAATAGTGCCAGTAGCATGACAGCCCCCTTCGTGCTATTTAACTATAACTTTATGGATTATTTCCCTGTCTCAAGAACCTTTTCTCTTCAACTCCATAATATCATAGTCAATTAGAAAAGCAACCCCACTTTCTTTCTTTCCTACTAATATTCTGAACATGATGCATTCAGAAACATCCTGTCCTCTTTCAATCCATCATAGTCATGCAATAAAATGGTCCAGTGACAATTTGTCCCTGCTGTTCAAGAATTAATTCAGCAGACTTAGTAGAAAACACATACCAGTCTTCACTGCCGGATTAGCAGTGGAAGCAGTGAGCAACTTCAAGTTCCTGGGCATCAACATCTCAGAGGATCTATCTTGGTTCTAACACATTCATGAATCTGAGATGCAGTGGGATTTGGGAGTCCTTGTGCAGAACACCCTGATGGTTAACTTGCAGGTCGAGTCAGTGGTGAGGAAGGCAAAATCCATGTTAGCATTCATTTCAAGAGGTCTAGAATAGAAGAGTAAGGATGTGATGCTGAGGCTCTGGTGAGGCCTCACCTTGAGTATTGTGAACAGCTTTGGGCCCCCCATCTTAGAAAAGATGTGCTGGCATTGGAAAGGTTCCAGGAGGAGATTCACAAGGATGATTCCAGGAATGAAAGATTTATACGAGGAATGTTTGATGGCTCTGGGTCTGTATTCACTGCAATTCAGAAGGATGTGGGTTGGGGGGGGGGGGATCTCATTGAAACCTTTCAGATGTTGAATGGCCTAGACAGAGTAGATGTGGAAACAATGTTTCCCATGGTGGAAGAGTCTAGGACAAGAAGGAACAGCCTCAGGAGAGAGGGGCGCCCTTTCAAAACAGCGATGTGGAGAAACTTCTTTAGTCAAAGGGTGGTGAAATTGTGAAATTTGTTGCCATATGCAGCTGTGGAGGCCAGGTTGTTGGGTGTATTTAAGGCAGAGATTGATAGGTTCTTGATTGGACATGGTATCAAAGGTTACGGGGAGAAGACCGGGAACTGGGGTTGAGGAGGAGATGGAAAAAAGGATCAGCCATGATAGAATGGCAGAGCAGACTCGATGGGCCAGATGGCCTAATTCTGCTCCTATTTCTTATGGCCTTATTCACAAAGAAGGCCTAACAGCTGCTCTACTTCATTAGGTACAAGGAAATTTTGCATGACACCAAAGACTCTTGCAAATTTCTACAGACGTATTCTGACTGGTTTCATCACCACTTTGTATGGAGCTCCAATGTGCAGGATCGAAAGAGGCTGTGGAGGTTGTAACCTCAGTCAGTTCCATCACAAGCTCAATACTCCCCGCTGTAGGAGGCAGCATCATCACAGCCCCTTACCATCTGGGACAAGCTAACACCAATACGCGCCTTATTCTTATTACTACCATTGGGGAAGAGGTACAGGAGCCTGAA
The DNA here is from genome assembly GCF_963921235.1 of Mobula hypostoma. NCBI lineage: Eukaryota > Metazoa > Chordata > Chondrichthyes > Myliobatiformes > Myliobatidae > Mobula > Mobula hypostoma. Next base: position 58,583,901 of record NC_086104.1, on the reverse strand, counting down.
GACCATTTAATATCAGGTTCTTCCCCGCCCCCCCCGCCTCAGGAAACAGATTTCTGAATGAGCTACATGCTCTATTGTTCCTCTCTTGCACTTTACACTGTTTATTTTATAAAATTATAATTTTTATGTCTTGCACTGTACTACTAGCACATTTCACAACATACATCAGTAATAATAAACCTGATTCTAATCCAGATATAAAATCTCCTTCCTTTTCTGACTGTCTGCCAAAGGCCTTCTAACTCTTCCACATCTGAACCAACATAACAATAGCCACTTGCACCCATACACAAAGTTCAACAGAGATTACTAGACAGTATCAGGAATGGGAACCATAGCTGAGTTTCTGATTTTTCACTTCTTGCCTTAAACAGACAAGCTGATTATTAGTTCTACTGCCATAGCACAGAATCATGTTTAAAATGTCAAACCTTCAAAAATAATGAAATATATTCTATTAAAATAAATGTATTAGTAAATTACACAATTGCCCAGAAACAGAAAAGACTGCATCACATTATTCTTGATAAAACTAAATCCATACAATTCAAAAATAGGATGATAAGGGATTGTATCAGAGATAAATCAATTGTGCAAATTATTTATGATGTACTTAAAGCCCTGATGAAGAGTGTTAGCCCAAAACGCAGACCATTTGTTCTTCTCCATTGATACTGCTCAGTTCCTCAGTTCCTCCAGCATTTTGTGTTGCTCTGCATTTTCACCAGCCGCAGAATTTCTAATGTTTAACGTCATCTTTGAATCATGACAATTGAAAAAGTTGTAAATTCTTTTCTACATCGTTACAATGGCCACACTTTGTAAGTATATTTTGTTGGTCATTGAATTGCGATCTCAGAGTCTGAGTTATACATCATGGAGTTATACACCCTTTGTCCCATTAAGTCCACACTAACCATGATTTTACAATAATCCTATTTAATTCTCCCCAAATTCCCATCAACTGTTCCCAAATTCTACTACTAGCCTACACGTGACAATTTAAGTGTATTTATTTATTTATTGAGATACAGTGTGAAGTCGGCCCTTTGAGCCACACCACCCAGCAATCCCTGATTAGAACCATCACCTAATCACAGGATAATTTACAATGACCACTTAACCTACCAACTGGTAGGTCTTTGGAATGTGGGAGGAAACCAGAGCACTCGAGGAAACCAGAGCACTCAATGAAACCCACACAGCCATGGGGAGAACATACAAACTCTTTACAGACAGCGGTGGAAATTAAACCCAGATCACTGGTACTGTAAAGCACTGTGCTAACCACTATATTACCATGCCACCAAATTATCAACTTGTAGTCCTCCGAACCTAGCTTCACGTAAAACAGCAAGAAATACAAATGTTTCGATAATATATTCACATTACATCTTATAAAACAATTTTAACACAAATTTGACATTGATTCTGTGCTTTTTTTAAAAAACAATTATGATAATCTCCTAGAGACTGAGATTCATGCATGATAGTTTCTGATAAGCCAACCTTGGTTTAATTTGGCACTTCAGAAAGAAAATGTTATGAGAAAGCTGCCAGCAGCAGGGAATGGACCAACCTTTAGATCTGAATACCATCAAAAAATTAGCCAGAAAAAAATGTAAAACACAAATAAATATTTTTATGATTACAGTCATCGTGCATCTAACTGGAGTCAAAATAGCTTAAACTTTGCTGAACATTTAATCACTGAATTAGAGACATCAATCTACAAATTAACCTGCAGATGGTAGTCAAAACAAAAACCTCTCTGATAGTCTGCAACATTTTGTGACTAACTGTATATAAGAATTCCAACTTCAAATACCATCCCATCAACAGTACAGCATTGTATCAACCTTGTGGAGCACAGCATACTCTACTTAAGCATGGTTGAATGTTCATAGATAGATAATTTATTGATCCCAAAGGCAATTAGTGTCACAGTAGCATTAGAAGGGCATAGATATACAAATATTAGAAATAGAAACTACTACTACTATGTCGACTCAGGCCTAGGGGGCCGGCATCAGGCGAAGTAGGAAAGAATTTAAAAAGTTAGCTTAAAAATAAGATGTACAAGATTTACAAGTCAAATTTAATGTTACATATAGGCAAGAAATTTAGTATCATCACTTAATCCTCCACTCTAGATCATTTTAGGGGTGTATGCTAATTGTTAAACACAGACTCATTCAAGTGTTCCAGTGAAAAGTTGAAACCAACATTACTCACCCCACCTTCCCACCACCTTAATGATAGAATTCTTCTTGTCCTCACCTACCACCCCATGAGCTTCCACACCCAACACATCATTGTCCACAACTTCCGCCATCTTCATCCTACCATAAAATGCATGTTAACCACCCCCCCCCCAACTACTCACTTTCTGCAGGCATCGCTCCCTCCATGATTCTCTTCTCCATTCGTCCCTCCCCACTAATCTCCCTACCGGCACTTCTCATTGCAAGTAACACAAGCAACATTCACTTCCTCCCTCACCTCCATTCAGGGTCCCAAAGTCTTTCCAAGTGAGGCAAAACTTCACCTGTGAACCTGTTGGGATCATCTACTGCATCCGGTCCTCTTGATGCAGCCTCCTCTACATTGCTGAGACATGACAGGGATTGGTGAACCACGTTGTTGAGCAACTCCATCTGCAAAAAGCAGAATTTCCCAGTGGCCATCCATTTCAATTCCTATCCTCATACCCATTCCAACATGTCAGTCCATGCCCCCCTCTTCTGCCATAATGAGGCCACTGTCCGGTTAGAGCAGCAACACCTCATATTCTGAGCAACAGACCTCCAATCTGGTGGCATAAACATCGACTTCTCCAACTTCCCGGGATTTTCTTTTCCCTTTCCCTCTTCTTCAATTCCCCACTCTGACCCCTTGCCTCCTCTCCTCACCTGTTTACAACCTCGTGCTTTTCCTCATTCCCTTTCTCCCATAATACACTCTCCTATCCTATCAGGTTCCTTCTTCACCAGTCCTTTGCCTATTCCACTTAGCACCTCCAAGTTTCTTACTTCATCCCTCCTCTCCCACCCACCTGGCTTCACCTATTACCTTCTAGCTTGTCCTCTTTCCCCTCCCCCTGCCTTCTTATTCTGGCATCTTCCCCCTTGCTTCCCAGTCTCGATGAAAGGTCTTGGCCCAAGACGTCGACTGTTTATTCATTTTCATAGATGATGCCTGACCTGCTGAGTTCCTCTACTATCTTGAGTGTGTTGCCAGCATTACTAGCAAGAAGTCTTCTTTTCAATGAAGGGCTCAACTAATAGAAGAACATTAGGTTCACTCCTTTGACTCCTATCCTAGCTTTCCCATTGATGTCAAAGTAATCAGACACAGGAACAATAAAAACAAATTGTCCCCTTGTTCCATCCAATCTCGGTATCCTTTGAGATGAGTATTCAGAGCTTGCACTGTTATTTCCATCCAACTTTGCTTCAGATCATATTTGTGACATAAGCCCATATTGCATCTATGAAATTTTGTCTGCTGAGAAGTCTGCAATAAAGCTTATGCAAAAAACTACCTCCGCAAAAAAATTGGTTTCATGAACTGAGAATATATACAAAATACATCAATCAAAATTCAAAAATGGGAAAATTTACAATACAACTTTGATCTAAGCTGCAGAATTTAAAGGGATGCTACACCATAATACAGCTGATTTGCTATCATTCATAAACTCTGCAGAGGTTTCCCTGAAATATTTCTCTCATTGGTAGACAGGAAATAATAACCCTATATAACACAATCAATGATTGATCCTTCATTTGTCACCTATTGCCCTTCATTACAACCTTTTTGATCTTCCACTTATCAGGACTACCATGGTAAATGCACTCTGAATCATCTTATTATTGAGTCAAAGTAATAGAGCATAGCAACAGACCCTTTGGCCCAACTTATTCATGGCAAATGACACTCATCTCAGTCAGTCCCATTAGCTCATATCCCTCTAACTTTTCCTATCCATCTACCTATCAGAATATCTTCTAAATAACAACTTCCTATGACAGCTTATTCCATAGACGCACACCATCTGCATGAAGAAATTGACCGTCAGGTCCCTTTTAAACATTTCCCTTCTCACCTCAAGTCTTTGCCCTCTAGATTTTTTATTCCCTTTCCTTGGGGAAAATAACTGTATACATTCACTCAATCTACACCCCTCATGTTGTACTCTTGTACAGGGTCACCCCCATCTTTCTTGCACTCTTTCTAGTTCATTTTCTATAACAGCACAACTAAAACTGTACATAATATTCCAGGTGTGACCTCACCAGGCTCATAAAACTGCAACACAATGTTCAATACTCAATGGAGGCACAAGAGACTGCAGATGCCAGAACCTGAAGCAGTACACAGTCTGTTGGAGAAATTCAATGGGTCGAGCAGCGGTGGGGGGGGGAAGAAACCGTCGATGATTTCTTTTCTCCCACCAATGGTGCTCTTCCAGCTGAGTTTCTCCAGTAGGTTGTGTTTCGTTCCTATACTCAATTCTCTGAATGAAGACCAGCATGTCAACTGCCTTCTTTGCCACCCTGTCTACATATGATAGCGCTTTCAGGGAATTCCTAGGCCCCTCTGCTCCACAAAACTCCCAAGATCCTACCGCTCACACTGAAATTTCTACCCTGGTTTGACTTCCCAAAATGCAAAACCCCTCACTTATCTGGCTTGAATACCATTTGCTATTCCTCAACTCACTTACTAGCTGATCAAGATCCTTTTGTAATTTTTGATAATTTTCTTCAATCTACCCATGCCCCATCCTATTTTATGAAAAACACAAAGCTTAAAAATTCAAAGGTTAAAAATACAACTTTATGAGAATCTGTATAGATTTCAATGAAATAAGCTTTCTTTTTGATAAAACCATAATCTTTGTTCAAGAATTTACATCACTGGACTAAAACATGTAATAAACAGCTCCTCTAATCATCTATTAGAAAGGCTAAACAACTCAGGTGATTGTAACCTGTGCATCCAAACAGTGTTAGAAAAAAGTAAGCGAATCTCCAATCACAAGCACAATCCAGCAACAACTGCTTTCAGTACAGCTGTAGGTGTCAGCTAAGATTAGGATCTATCTCACTAGTTATGTCTTTATTGACTGACATAGTATGGGCTCAGACATGATAATTAGCCAACTTGGTCAAAGTAATGAAGTCAAACAATGCCCACAAAATCATGACACAGTCAGAAAGCAACTCTCCCGAAGGTGGTAAGAAGAGGGAGATGCAGGAAATACTCACTAGGAAATCCAGTTTGGAGGTACACAAAAATAGGGTATAACCACCAAGGTAAAATATCTAATGAAACTCACCTCTGCAGTTTTAGAATGCAAGTAACTATTATAAAAAGTGTAATTTTAAAAAGGAGAGGAAAAGACATCTTCTGACACAACGTACTTGAATGTTTAATTCACTACAAAGTAAGCCATAAAAGACTAAGAGAAAAGGAGTAATCCACACTATTTGTTGAAGGATCATATTTCCACCAGGCAAAAGTAGCATCACTACAACAGGATTCAATGCTCTTCAGCAAGGGAAAACAAGAGAAGTAACCCAACATTCAAACTTCTAATCACAATATAGTGACCCCTTCTGAGATGTGCATTTGTACGGCCTTTCGGTTAAATCATATGCAAAGTGATTGATGATAGCAGTCATTGCCAGGCTCTCACATACATATACAAAAATATCCCAACAATCAATGCCTTTTTGTTTTGAAGACAAAAACTGGAGCAAAATAGACAATCCTTAAAGATTTTTCCTAATTTAAAACCATTGATATGACCAGCACGCCAAACACTAAAATGAAGGCTTGAAAGACAGAAATGTCTTGGAAAAGCAAAGAAGACAAAACACTACAGTTCAAGAGAAGGCAGAGAATTAGACTTGAACAGAATAACTGCAGTCAACACACCACCAAGCTGATTATCAGATAAGGACATTTACTTATATTTCACACTGGACAGATATATTTTTGGAGATTCTGTTGTAATGAACAATGAGATACAGTATTTAGACAACCGTTGATACAGACAGAACTCATCAATACAAACTCAAATATTTCTGAAATGGAACACATCAATAATGAGCCAGAAAGTATGTTAGCAGCTCCTGGTACATTTTTGATTTACTTTACCTGTACTTCTACTTAGCTCTTATAAGTGTTTTATTATTACTCTTGCAAAACCTGTAAAATGCTATTTGCTCAAATATTATCACCCTCCGTTAAATAAAAGTGAACTGAAAATGGTAACAAATCGTTTACCTCATGTTGCACTTCATACATGTGGGAATCAAGGGCTACCACTAAAATTAAACAAGGTCACCAAAATAAAAATATTTTTACATTAAAGAAGTTTGTTTATGGCTTCAAGAAAAACTACTAAGATCACAGTAATCCAAACAATGAAGCAAATGGTATTAGCAGCTTCTGGATACCCAACATTTGCCCTGTATGGGTTTAAAAATTTTAAAACTTAGAAAAATTATCTATCAGCTTGTCAAAATTGAAAGGGGATTATTACGTATATCTACACACCCAACACATTTGGTACATACATGTTCACATATTAATTAGGTAGTAAGTTCCAAAAATAAATAACTGGTAAATTCAATTTTAATTTTAATGTGGAAATTATTTCTGAATCCTCATAATATTTCTGTCATTTTTATTGTGATTCCCATAAGATGAAGTTTTCAAATTTAAACATAAAAGTCTGCTAGAATTTGAAACTACTTTAATACCATGCTATGAATTCCTCCTTGTAATTCTTTGTTGAATAAAGATGATTTTTCCCCAAAAGGATTACAGACTTTATTCCCACAATGAATTCCAGGGCCATGTAGCAGAAAGTTAAGTAGGTTTATTGGAACTATCTCCTTGTCACACATATGGACTCAAGATGATTTTTAAAAAATACTTCTGAACCCTTATCTAATTATAAATACAAATCCTCTCTTTTTAAAAACTATTTCCCTTTCTGTAGTGCCACCCTTCAAATGAAAGGTCTGCTCTCTCAAGTGGATGGAAAAGATCAGGATGAGGCAAGTGATCAAACCTACTGCCTAAAATTTATTCCTCATTCAACATCACAAAAACAAACCACTTGATTACTAATACTACTACTCGTGGGAGATTGCCATGCTTATATTGGCTTTCATATTTCCAATATTACATAGGGAATAAATTTCAAAAAATTTACTTCACTTCTCAGTGACCCAAAATACATGATAGGCAATAAATAAATGCAAATACTTTTATAAAAACAAAGGCGAATTAAGGTTTTCTGCATTGTCTTGAGACAATGTGGAATGTACCACTATAAGAGACCTTGGAAACAACTACAATATTAGTTATCCAAAGAGAAGTGTACAAAAAAAATGTAACATGAAAAAAATGTACAGACCAATAGAGAAAAGAAAGGGCGTGGATTTAGAAAACAAAACGATCAGGCACTGAATTTCATTTTGAACTCTTCAAACCTAAAGTCCTTCATGGTGACAGCTACTGCACACGGCTTTTGATCAGCTTGACTTAGGAGTTCCCAGATCTCCAATTCTTTCACTTATATCTTGGCTTTAAAAAGTATTGCAGTTCATACCAGTTGTGCATTGGCAATTACAACAACAGCCAATTAACCCCTAAATCCCATCCCAATCAGCCTTGTGTGTCTCTCCAATTACTCATCCATGTGTTGGGAATAAAGGATCTAGCTAGAGCCAAAGAGGATTGCACATATTTCACTACAGTCATCATTTAGTTCCAATTTGATTTATTCTAAACATTCCACCTCAATAACTTAAGAAGTTATTTTCATGGTTCTGTGCTAAAAACTGCTACATAAGAATTGACAATATTTTTGCTACGTCACACCAAGTCAGCATCAAAATAAATCACCAACAAGTAAAATTACAAAGAGAATCAACAATAATGCTCACAATAATATGCCTTAATTCTAACATTGTGCAATCATCTCTTTTTCATCTTTGCTTAATTTTTAAACTGGACATTTATATGCTGTGGGTTAACATCTTTCTGGAATCAACCAAAATATGCATTTGCATTGGAAGCTTTAAACTATCAGGGTTTGGATTGGTTTTAAAGACAATTCTTAAAAAGGAGAAATATTCAAACCCAATTAAATACCAATCAAACACTGAGCAGCATTTATTTAGTTTATGCAATTTTTGCATGTTATTTCAGCCATCTGAAGACATCAGCACCAGTGTAAAGAACTTGTAGACTACTAACCGGACCCAAGTCAACAATGCAGAGCATGGTTTGAACTTATTCTTAAAAGATATTTGTTGCCAGTGTGAAGGCCCCATTAGTTATTAGCCAAATTAATCATCTCTAAACCTGCAGTCAATAAAACCAGAATTTAACTGGCCACACAGTTTCAGGACACATCTCAACTATTTTAGAACTGCACAAGATGACTGTGCCGCAAAGATATACTAAAAGCAATCAAGGTCCTGCTTAGGCCATCAAATTTAGAGTTTTGGAACTGAATTAATAATCTTCTGTAAGCAACCCAAATTTCATTTGAAACCAAGATTGGATCAATATTTACAGTAAGTCCACCAGAAAATAGCCACAACACACTTAACACCATTTTTTTGCACTGCTTTACAATCATGATCTTTCAGCTACACACTGGTATTAAATGTTGCAGTTCCTTTCATGTCATCCTTCAAATCAGAAAATCACTGTAACAAAAATTAATCATCTGGAAAATACAGATTATAAGAATTATGTTCCATTAATTAACAAACTGAAAGGCATATCAATAAAGTCTAGCATTGCCTTTTCAAAGAAACAGTACAATATTGAGCCTGGAATAAAGTTTGCTTTGGAGCCTTACTATCTGGCAAGTACATTCTTTAAATTTCATTTACCTGACACAAGAATGTAGATGCCTTTGGAATTTTTAAAGGAGATTCCTCCTTTAATTCCTGTTAATTACAAAATCCATTTTAAATGAAAGTCTATGAAACGCATTTACAACTAAAAAAAAGATTTTATATTACAATTTGTACATTTGATATGAAACAGCTTATGATATGAAACAGATATTTATGGCAATAATGATGATGGTTTGTTTTATATATTTTTAAGCAGGAAGGCACAAACCAGTTCAAAGAATAAAATCTATATTACTTAAATGATCTGCAATTCAGCTAATTGCACGTAATCCAATAACTGGCTTTTATTATTGGAAAAGCAATGTGATATTTTTCGAAATCCTGTTAGATTTTAATTATGCATCATACAGAGCACCAAAGGTCCAAACACCCACAATTAGGATATTTCTGCTGAAGATGGGCTGTTTGTTATTTAATGTTGACAACGGAAAGATTAAAATGCATTTATCAGTAAAACTGGTACATTAATAGATTTAAACAACGTATGCACTGCTATTGCACTGTGGCACATGAGGAGTATAAATTCGCTATGCAATTAAAATTACTTATTTAGATGGAAAAATAAGTGGCTGTCACTTATTGTGTACCAAAAGACTGCAGTTAAAATTTAAATAGAAATCTCACAGCTTATCACCAACAAAAAGCACCTATTCCTTTATATATTTAAGTTGCTGCCTAAAAACATTGTATTTTTGGTTTTAATAGGAATTAGGATTTCTTAAATGTTTTAATGCAAATGCATTGATTTCATGCATTAATTGTGGTGTTACAATAAAACCCGCAGAATAGTCTACCTGCTCGTTTTCAAATTAACAATGTATGGGTATTACACTATAAAAGATAGATATGATGCGCAAGCAAATAAACATGCATCAGTAACCTTCGTGCAGTTATTAAACACATGCGTTATTGGCGCATGTGGCCAAACGCATTCTATTAATGCACTGAAATCAATATACTAAACCCCAAGTGAATCAGATATTGTGGCTATGTGCCTGTAGTCTCTGCAAAAACACCTGTGGTTTCAGTAGGTCTACCAACCCACCATTCATCCCATTGTATATACTTCTGTGATGAGGCGAAAGCTCGTCTGCTGCTGCTGCCGATGGCCTCCGCAGAGTTCCTTCCCTGCTGCTGCTGCCCAGGTGTTTAAAGTGCTCAGAATTGCCTCCGTAGTGTTGTTTAAGGCGCTCGGGGCTAGCACCCCGGTGCTGCTGCAGATGCTCCGGAGTCGGGGTGCCAATCATCATGTGCTTTGGGTGCTCGGGACTCGAGCTGATCATGTGCTTGGGGAGGTGCTCGGCGCTGCTGCTCATGTGCTTGGGCAGGAGCTCTGGGCTGCCGGTGTTCAGGCTGTACTTCTGGTGCTCGGGGCTACCTCCTCCTCGATGCTTTTGCAGGTGCTCGGGGCTGCCCCCGCCGGGTGCCCGGTGCTTCTGGAGATGCTCAGGGCTGCCCCCTGCCAGCTGGCTGTGGTGCTCGGGGCTGTCGGTGCTGCCCGTGCTGGAGGTACTACTCCCGTCGCCCACATCTCTTGAACCACTTGTGGCGCTCAGGTGCAGCAGACTGGACTGACTGTCTATAGAGCAACGGCTGCCCACACCCCTCTCCTCGTCCAGCAGCAGGCACATCTCCTTCAGCTCCAAGTTCTCTCTCACCACCTCGTCTTGCCTGGCCTCCAGCTCCTTCATTTTCTGCAGGTACAAGGTAACTTCTTTGCGCATCACTCCCGCAGTGTACCTGCCCAGCCGCTGCCACTCCCGCGACACCTTCTTGCCTTTCTGCCGGTCGTCGTCCAGGAAGCAGCAGAGGTCCCTGAGCTCTTGGTTGTCCTCCTGCAGCTTCTGGTTGATGTCTTTCAGCCCCCGAATCTCAGTCAGGTGCACCTGCAACCGCCGGTTCACTTCTTTGATCAGGTTGCTGTGATCGATCATGACCGTCATCTTTTCGGCATCAGATCTCCTAAGTCTCCTCACCAGCTCCTCCTTACTCCACTTCATCAGCTCTTCGTCCGCAATTTTTGACAGGTCCTCCCGCGAGCCTTCTGCGTTCTTAGTCATTTTTATTGGATAATAGTACAAATAGAAATAGTTTTCCTTGTATATATAGGTATTTGTCCGCCCCACAAATTATTTCTTGTGCCGGTCAGCGCGGGGCATGGTTGTGCTGCGCGCTCCGCTGCCGCGCCGCCACTGAATGACTGGTCGCGAGATGCTGCGGCGCGAGCCCCAGTGCCCGGGCTTTCGACGAAGGCAGCCTGGGGAATGTCAGCGCGCATGCTTGTGCGAAATGCGACCTGGTACTTGTAGGCACATATTGCATAATGTTGCAGCTGGAAACAGAAAGAAAGAAAAATACTGCGGATAATGAATTCTTGATATTAAAATGCGGAGACTTGGGAGAATAGAGAAAAGCAGTCAAGCCCAAGAACTAGCACTTTATTTTTATTGCCGTGGGATAGACTTGACTAGACCAGCCACCTTTTTTTTCTTTTCATTGCAAGAGCAGGCTATGTGAATCACTCCCTGCCTCCATAAAGCCAAATCTATAAATGCTCCCCTGCTCCTTTTTTACACATGCAGGTGATTATATTTACTTAACTTTTTCAGATAGTTCAGAGAAATCGCAGCTAATGAAGTATCTGTGAATTCAAATCACACAAACAAGAAAACACCTAGATTTCACCTAGTAAGCCGACAACCAACCATGTGATAATTGGATTGATCTCAGAAAACGACTTGCCAGGGCCATTTTTGTCATCTATAAAACAAAATACATATGTGAAAGAGTACTGTAGAGTTGCTACTGCAAAACGGCTCACTGTCCAGTATTGCGGGATGGTTGAGATGTTGGGAGACCGCCTGCCTCAAATCAGCTTCTCAGGTAGTGTATTCTAAATTGCAGCCACACCCCGGCTGAAAAGATGCCCCAGGTCCCTTCTAAAACTCATACTCCTCAACCTAAACCCATGTCCTATGTTCTTAGACACCTCAATCATAGAGAAAGGATTCCTACTAAGCTAAATTATTTACCCAAGCTAAATCATGAATATGTACACTTAAAGGGTTTTATTTCCAAAATCTGCATTTTTCATATTCATTTATAGCAGTAAGTACTGTTTTTCTATTTGTCGTTAAAAATATCATTCATCACATGAATTTTTTTAAATCAGCTGATATTAAAATGCAGTGTGCAGCAATGTTTCACAGCTTGCTGGCATTAGCACATTCAGGCTTTAAAAGAATTCCAGAGGGAGAGATAGTAGAATGTTAACAATCTGAGGGACAAGTTTTTCAAAGAGTGGAGGTTATATGAAATTAACTGTCAGAAGAAGTAGTGGAAGCAGGCACAATTACAGGGTTTATAAAATATTTATACAGGTACTTGGATTGAACTAGAATGGAGAGATGCAAGCTTAGTGCCAGCAAATGAAGTTAGCATAGAGGACATCTTAGCATGAATAAATAAGGGCTGAAGGTCCAGTTTCTATGCTAAACAACTTTGACTCTTGTCAAAAAAGCCTTAACTGATAACAATGATAGCTAACAATGTCATCTGTCCTTTCCTAGGTGGTCACTCAGGATCAAGGGTGACTTGCTTCTCGTTCTTGTGTTATAAGGTGACCAATGAGACATGAGCAGACTCTTCCACAGATGATAAAATGGGCCAATGGCAATTTGTCATAAGGTATGCCCTTTATACTTCTGACTGCTCCTTCTTCTCTTGGAACAGGCACGTGGCAGGGAATCCTACAAGTCAGTGGGAATGTTGGATTTGTTTTAAGGAGACTTTGAAAACATTCATTTTTTCCTTGCCACCCTTGGTAACCCAATCGCATGACAAAGTTCAGAACAGGGTCTGCTTTGGCAGTCTGTTGCTGGATAAGTGAAAAGCATGGCTTATGCCTGGAGCTGACTGAGTACGATTGCAACCTGAGTACTGGGGATCTTTATCTGGGAGATGTCACTGACATTTATCTATCTATCTATTTATTTAGCGATACGGGACAGAGTAGCTCTTCCTGCCGTTCAAATCACACTGCCCCCGTAACCCCCTGATAGTCCCAATTTACCCCAACCCAATCATGGATCAATTTACAATGACCAATTAACCTAACTAGTACACCTTTGGACTGTGGGAGGAAACCAGAGCACCTGGGGAAAACCCACACATTCCACAGGGAGGACGGACAGAGACAACATACAAATGGAATTGAACTCTGAACTCAGATGCCCCTAGCTACATTACCGTGGTGGCCATTCGTTTACCTGTGTTTCCAGTGGATTTGGAGAATAGTGCAGAAACAGCTTTTGTGGTCTCCTTCCATGCCTTTAGGTGCCTCCTAGGTCTCAGTAGGAGACTGGAAGTCCGTGAGTTATATGGGTCGGGGATTGTTATTGTTGATGTCTTTTCTTCCACAAGTGAAAGAATTGGGGATTGTTACTGTCACTTTTTTTTCTGCGAGTGAGATGGTTAGAGGTTGCTATCGTCGCTAATTTTTTCTGCAGAGGAGGTGGTGGGGGATTATGGAATCTGCAAGTTTCATTTCTTTTTCATGCCGGGGGGAAGAGTTGATATCTTTTTCATCTACTCAATGGTCTTTCTGTATTTCATGCCTATCTGGAGAAGACAAATACCAGTTGTATTGTACATGTGCACTTTGACAAAAAAAGGAACCTTCAAATGATAGAGCAATACAACACTTATACAGGTCCTTCAGTCCAACGAGTCCATGCAAACCAAAGTTCCCACCCAGTTAGTCTTAATTTCCTGTGTTTGGCGCATATCCCTTTAAGCCCTACCCCTCCATGTACCCATCAAGGGCTTCTTAGTGATACTATTGTGCCTGCATCAACCACTTCTGGCAGCTAGTTACATATATTAAGCGCCCAGCAATTCAGAACCACCTTCTTCCCCTCTATCGTCTGATTTCTAAATGGACATTGAACCCGTGAACACTACCTCACTACTTTTTTTATTTGTTATTTCGCACCAAATTTAACTTAACTATTTAAAAGACATATATATACTTAATGTAACTCAGTTTTTTTCTCTATTTATTTATCATGTATTTCCTTGTTCTGCAGCCATAAAGTTAACAAATTTCATGGCATATTTTGGTGATATTATATCTGATTCTGACTACCTGCATGAAAAAGTTGACCCTCAGGTTCTTTTTAAACTTTTCCCCTCTGATCCGTTAGTTTTGGTCTTCCCTACCCTGGGGAAAAGACTCCTGCTATCCACCCCATGTATGCCTCATAATTTTAAGCCATTATATAAGGTCACCCCTCATTTTCTTATATTCCAAAGATTAAAGACCAAGTTGAGCCACATTTCCTTGTAACTCAGAGCCTCCTGGTCCTGGCAACATTCATAAATCTTTTCTGCACTCTTTTCAGATTAACTGCAGTTTTCCTGTAATGGGATATTGCCTTTACACAGTACTCCAACTGCAGCCTCACCAACAACTACAACATAATTCTCATTGCCCTGAGAGTGTGCCAAGTGCATTTTTCACTACTATCTCTCTGACACTCCCTTCTATTAATTATGCCCTCATACTTCTAAGTCTCCATTCCATAATACTCTCTGGTGCCCTTCATAGTACCATTCATAGTATAAAAGTCCTATGTCAGTTTCACTTTCCAAAATGCAACACCTCCCTCTTATCTGTATTCATATCCATTGGCCACTCATCAGCCTACTTCCCTAAACAATCAAGGTCCCCGTACAATCTACAATAACCTTTGTCATTATCAACATCTCTTAATTTTCTGTCATCTGCAAATTTACTGATCAAGTTTTGTGCATTCACATCCAAATCATTTATACAAGTAATTAATGGCAAGAGTTCCAACACCAACTCCTGTGGCATACCACTAGTCACAAACCTCCATTCTGAGTAACAACCTTCAACCACCACCCACTGCTTCCTACCTCCAAAAGAATTTTGAATCCAGGTAGCTAGTTCTCCTTGAATTCCATGAGACCTAATCTTCCAGAGCATCCTACCATATGGGTCCTTGTCAAATGCCTTGCCAAAGTCCAAACAGACGATATATACTGTCCTATCCTTATCTATTTTTTTTGGATACTTCTTAACAAAAACCCTAAAAGGTTCACCAAGCATGACTTCCCACACAAGGCCATGCAGACTCCTCCTAACCAGACTCTATTTCTCCAGAAACTGGTAGATTCTGTCCCATTAACTTCCCCACTACTGATGTCAGGTCGGCCAGTCTGTTGTCCCCTGGCTTGTCCTTGTATTCACCACCTTCCAAACTACAAGACCTTCACCAATGGCTAATGTCTCCACACAGGCCTCCACAATCCTCCGAAGCCTCCACAAAGTCCAAGGATATACTCAGGCAGGCCCTAGGGATTTATCCTCCTTAATGTTCTGTAAGTCTGCAAATATATCCTCCGAAACATTTCTACTTATTTCCCTTAACTCTTGAACAACCAGAGTTGCCCCCTCAGTCAACATCAAGGAGAAATATTCATCACCTTAACCTCTCTTTATTGGATTAAAGTGCCCTCCAATTGATCAATCAATGAAATTTTCCTTTCTAATACCTTGTTCTTACTCTGAGCACCAAGCCACTTACCCACCCTCTTCACACTGAAGCCTGTTGAGCCAAAGCCTCCTCACTCCTACACTGGTCCACTTTCACAATGATCACTCTACTTGACCCAAGCTTATTTTTATTAGTTACTGATAATTAGCTAATTAATTAAATACCTATTCACTACTATTAGTTGACTTTACCCCTTTATTGACCTGTAAAGTGAAACTCACAAACAAGCGTTGAGGTTCACCTCTTTTAAACTCTCCCGCTCTTGCTCCAAGTTCCAAGTTATGTGCAAAGTCTGAGGTTTTGATATATCCTTTTCCTTGGTCAAAACCTGTGTAGGCACATTGAAGGCAGTTGTGAATTTTATCATGAATGTCATTATGGCTGAATGTGAAGGTTTGTTGAGTTCATTAATATGATTGTGTGAGAGTGAATAAGCAGGTGAACGTACACTTGTAATTAAAGATGACTTAGCTTTTTGAATTATGTGACAGAAAATAGTTTTCATTTATCAATCTGCAAAACATGATAAATACACAAAGAAGTATAATCAATATGCTCCTGATATTAAGGAAATAATAATCAAATTTGACATGGGCACGATACATGCGATAGTGAATGGGCCAGCACAATTACAGTTAATGGAAAGGAAATGAACAAGATATTTAGTGGACAACACCCTTGTCCATTGAGTTTCCCCCCAAGTTTTATTTTAGAATTATAAGGATTAACATCAGAAGCAGCATAAGTAATGCATGTAATTCAAGACAGTAAAGACTACAGCGTCATTACATGAGCTTTTCTTATTTATTTCATATTATCATTATTTCCAGTTTTCTAGTAGCTTTTCAGTTGGAGTGATGCATGGACTGTAACACCTGATGTCTACAGGTATATGTGGCACTGGAGTGAATATGTCAAGACTGGATGCTAAGAAGATTTTTTTTTCCAGATCATCCAAGTGGGATGTCATGTCTGATAAATTTGTTTTTGGATTTGTCATTTGCTGCAAAGGATCCATTCCTTGAAGCAAATACCAGTGCTGTCCCATGTGCCCAAGGTAAGAGCTTATCACCCCATGATGTGTAACCATGATTACGTTATTACTGTATTCTTTTGGCATTCGATAGCTTTCATATTATCTTGTAGAGATTGTATGAAAACATCATTCACATTCAGTTTATGAAGCTCAAGGTATTTTTAAATTGTTTGCCAGCTTCTCTCCATTGCAAAAATCAAATTGTATGGTTTATGATTTCACTTTGTTCTTCCCTCTCTCTGTTGATCAATTCTATACAAGGATGTGCTTATTTTCCAATTACCACTGTTACAAAATTACTGACACATCAAATGCCTTGTTTCGGTCTTTGTTGTTGACGGTTGCTGTTTGATCTTCAACGTTTTCCCAGCAATTTATACCTTTGGTATGATATTGTTTGCTTTCCTTGCCATTTCCCTCTTTCCATGGATTTTGTGAAAAAAAGATTTAAAAAAAACATAAAAATCTTGCCTGAGGCTAAAGCAATAAATAATGACTTTCTACCCTATTATGAAAACTTAACAGATAACCAATTCAGTGGATCTTGGTTAATTGGGCCATCAGTTAATCGGGGTAGCTGTTTATTTGAGACAACTCTTAAAGAACAAAAACAAATCAATAAGATTGCTGTGATTCCCTTCATTTATTTGGAACACCATGCTGTTTATTAGGGCAGGACACTTGCTGAGAAGATTCTAAGTAGTGTAAGTCATATGCACTTGTGTGGCCATTAGGCACTACACCATGCCTAGAGCAAATGGTTTTTAAATAGTGTCAGTCACATGTGTTTGTGTTCAAAAAACAGTAATCTTTGTCACTGATATTGGTGGTACACCACTTTGACAAGTGGGCTAAATCAGGTGAGGATACCTGGCAAGACTCGCATCCCAGTGAGATATGGACATCCCTATCCTAGCATGCAAAGTTAACTCTGACGGACTGGGCCGATGAGATCTACAGTGAGTACAAAGGCAAGGAAGGCAGCTCTGCAATGCTCAGTGGAGAGCAAAGGGCATGATGAGCCACGACAGAAGTCATGGTCAACCACTGCAAGCAGGGAAGACCCCAGTTGTAACATCTACTCATACCACCGGACCCAGACTTCTGAGGTCAAAAGAGTGGAACTGCCCCAGAGCAATGGCTTTTACACTTCTAAAGCTCTCCACACAGCTTTCTTGTCATCGCTGGATACGATGGACAACCATCAGTAGTGTTGGTAGTGTTCTAATCTGTTCTCTGTTTCAATTAAATGCATAATTTATTAATCAGTTTGTCTTTTATATACTTTTTAAATTATTTCCATAAAACTTTGGCTAATTGTGGCATCCACTTAATTGCACCAAAATGTCTCGATGTGTCCCGATTAACTGGAATCTGCTATATAGAAATAGACAGATTTATCATAATATAATTGAATTCATACTGCAATTTGAGAGGGAAATGCCGAAGTCACATGTATCAGTATTGCAATGGAATTAAGGGAATTACAGAGGCATGAGAGAGGAGCTTGCCCAAGTGGATTGGAGGGGGATGCTGGTGAGATAGCGGCAGAGCAGAAGTGGCTGAAATTTCTGGAAACGGTTCACAAGGCGCCGGATAGATATGTCACACAGAATAAGAAGTTGTTCTCAAATGACAAGTCTAGGCAACCACAGCTGACAAGGGAAGTTAGGGACTGTGTAAAAGCCAAGAAAAGGGCATATAAGGTAGCAAACGTGAATGGGAAGTTGGATGATTTGGTAGCTTTTAAAATCCAATAAAAGGCAACTAGAAAGCAATAAGAAGGGAAAAGATGAAGTATGAGGGCAAACTGGCCAGTAATATAAAGCAGTATACTAAAAGTCTTTTCAGTTATATGAAGAGTAAAAGGGAGTTGAGAGTTGATATTGGGCCACTGGAAATGATGCTGGTGGGGACAAAGAAATGCAGGTGAACTTAATGAGCACTTTGCTTCAGTCTTTAGTGTGGAAGACACTAGCCATACGCTAGAGGTCTGTGAGTGTTGTTGCTATTACAAAGGAAAAAGTACTCGGCAAGCTCAAAGGTCACCAGGCGGATAAGTCACCTGGTCCAGAAGGACTACATCCCAGAATCCTGAAAAAGTTTGCTGAAGAGATAAGAGATGCACTGGTCATGATCTTTCAAGAATCACTTAATTCTGTCATGGTCCCAGAGGACTGGAAAATTGCGAATGTCATGCCACTTTTAAGAAGGGAGGAAGAGAAAAGAGAGGAAATTGTAGGCCAGTTAGCCTAACCTCAGTGGTTGGGAAAGTGTTGGAGTCTATTATTAAGGATAATGTTTTGAGGTACCCAGATACTAATGATAAAATAAGCCACTATCAGCATGGTTTCTGTAAAGGGAAATCTTGTCTGACAAACCTGTTAGAGTTCTTCAAGGAAGTAACAAGCAGGGTGGACAAAGGAGAGGCAGTGGATGTCATTTAGTTAGATTTTTAGAAGGCCCCTGATAAGGTGTCACACGTGAGGCTGCTTAACAAGATAAAATCCTGTGGTATTATAGGAAAGAAACTGGCATGGATGAAGGAATGGCTGACAGACAGGAAGCAACAAGCGGGAATAAAAGGGGCCTTTTCTGGGTGGCTGCCCATGACTAGTGGTGTTCCTCAGGGGTCAGTATTGAGACTACTACGTCTCGCATTGTTTGTGAATGATTTGGATAATGGAATTGATGGCTTTGTGGAAAAGTTTGCTGAAGATACAAAGACAGGTGGAGGGGTAGGTAGTGCTGAGGAAGTGATACGATTGCAGCAGGACTTAGACAAATTGGAAGAATAGGCAAAAAAGTTGCAGATGGAATACAGTGTTGGAAAATGTATGATAATGTGTTTTGGTAAAAGGAACAATAGTGCAGACTATTATCAAAATGAGGAGAAATAGTGCAGACTATTATCAAAATGAGGAGAAAATTCAGACTTCAGAGGTGTAGAGAGATGTAGGAGCCCTCAGGCAAGCCTCCCAGAAGGTTAATTCACCGGTTGAGTCTGTGTTAAAGAAGACCAATGCAATGTTGGCGTTTATTTCAAGGGGGATAGAATATAAAAACAAGAAGATAATGCTGAAGCTTTGTAAGACAGTAGTCAGGCTGTATTTGGAGTATTGTTAACAGTTTGGGCCCCTTATCTCAGAAGGGATACTCACAACACGCTGGAGGAACTCAGCAGGTCGGGCAGCATCCGTGGAAAAGATCGGTTGATGTTTCGGGCTGGAACCCTTCATCAGGACTGCATCTGCAGATTATTTTGTGTCTCAGAAGGGATATATTGTCATTGGAGAGAGTCCAGAGGAGGTTCATGAGGATGATTCTGGCAATGAAGGGGTTATCATATCAGGAGTGTTTGGCAGCTTAGTGGGGAGGTGCAAACAAAAAAACGAACTGCAAATGTGGAAATACTGTAGTACAGGCAGTGAGTGTAAGTGAGAGTCCTGATCAAATACAATCCAAATCACAGTGAAAACATTTTGAAGCATTTTTAATTTTGAAAATGGACGGTCTCGGGCAATACAAAACCTATTTCTATATAAGACCATAAGACGTAGGAGCAGAATTAGACCATTCAGCTCATCGAATCCACTCCACCATTTCATCATGGCTGATCCCAGATCCCTTTCAATCTCACACATCTGCCCTCTCACCGTATCCCTTGATGCCCTGACCAATCAGGAATCTATCAACTTCCGTTATAAATAAACCCATGGGCTTGGCTCCCACTGCGATCTGGGGCAGAGCATTCCACAGATTCACCACCCTTTGGCTAAAAAAAAATTCCTCCTTACTTCTGTTCTAAAAGCTGGCCCTGAATGTTGAGGCTATGCCCTCTGGCTCTGGATAACCCACCGGAGGGAAAATCTAGCTGTGGCTGCCTGTGAAGCAGAGTGACCAAAGGCCCCTAACCTATTTTTGAATGCCTCTAATGATCAGAAATGAACATAAACAGTTCAAAAGAATTTCGTTTAGTTTTAATTTGAAACTGCAATAAATTTATTTAAAAGCCCATTAAGTGAAATGAATTAATTTAAAATATAGAGCCAAGTGACAATGAGAACCACGGTGCAGGAGTAGGCCTTTCGGCCCTTCGAGCCTGCACCGCCATTCATTACGATCATGGCTGATCATCCAACTCAGAACTCTATACCTGCCTTCTCTCCAATATCCCCTGATCCCTTTAGCCACAAGGGCCTTATCTAACTCCCTCTTAAATATAGCCAATGAACTGGCCTCAACTGTTTCCTGTGGCAGAGAATTCCACAGATTCACCACTCTCTGTGTGAAGAAGTTTTTCCTCATCTCGGTCCTAAGAGGCTTCCCCTTTATCCTCAAACTGTGACCCCTCGTTCTGGACTTCCCCAACATCGGGAACAATCTTCCTGCATCTAGCCTGTCCAATCCCTTTAGAATTTTATACGTTTCAATCAGATCCCACCTCAAGCTTCTAAATTCCAGAGAGTATAAGCCTAGTCGATCCAGTCTTTCATCATATGAAAGTCCTGCCATCCCAGGAATCAATCTGGTGGACCTTCTTTGTACCCTCTCTATGGCAAGAAGGTCTTTCCTCAGATTAGGGGACCAAAACTGCATGTAATACTCTAGGTGTGGTCTTACCAAGGCCTTGTACAACTGCAGTAGAACCTCCCTGCTCCTGTACTCGGATCCTCTTGCTATGAATGCCAGCATACCATTCGCCTTTTTCACCGCCGGCTGTACCTGCATGCCCACTTTCAATGACTGGTGTACAATGACACCCAGGTCTCGTTGCACCTCCCCTTTTCCTATTTGGCCACCATTCAGATAATAATCTGTTTTCCTGTTCTTGCCACCAAAGTGGATAACTTCACATTTATCCACATTAACTTGGATTAGAATGTTCTAGACTCCCATATGCTGAAGTTAGAAAGGAGAAGGAAATCACATGCTGAGTACAGATCAGATCCCTAGCTCTTATCCACATGTATCATTAAATGTATTGTGTTATATAATGTCTGGGATCAGACAGAAGTATACATTTGGTATCTAGTGCCTTAGTTTAATGCCAGGAATAGCCTTTGCAACAACAGCCCTGAAGCCTATGACATCTTGGGCTACCAAATGTCTGTTTCACTGCTGTAAGTTGTCTTTGATAATCAGAAATGCTTCAAATGGACTGAAATTTTTAAAAAATTGAGACTCATAAATTTGTTTAAAAATGCAATAAACTGCTGTTAATTCATAACATGCAATAAAATAAGGAAAATGAATAAAATTGGGTGGTAAAGAGGTGCATCAAACAGAGCAGCGGCATTATCCTTTTACCTCCAAATTTCTTTGGAGTTATCTGGTTTCCTCCCTCATTCCAATCAAGTACAAGATGGCAAGTTAACTGGCAGTAGCCCTAAGAGCGTAGGCAAGTAGATTACCCTGGGATTGGAGTCGCTGTCCTTCATTATAACAGTATGGTTAGCTAAATTATTTAATTACAGTCATACAACACAGGCAGACCCTTCAGCCCAGTGGGTCTGAACCCATTACACTAATCCTATTTTTATTCTTCCCTCATTCCTATTCTCTCTTCTCCACACTATGTACAGTGGCAAATTAACCAATTAACTTTAGCGTGTCGTCCAAGAGGGCCACAACCTTCTCGTAGAATTTGGAGGCTTACATACCTCAATGACCCGGAGAGCTATGTTAGCTGGGTTCAGGGCCTTGTGCTTTGATTCTTGATAGGGTCACCCATGTCAAACATGTCAAAGGGTAGAGGCCAGACTGAGAGTGTCCGCAGGTTCTCCAGCTTTGGGGGTTCAGCTCAGGGTTAACAAACCTGACTGGTCAAAAATATTGTTACGGAAACAGCAATGAAGAATTCTATATCTGTGTGCGACAGTATTCCTGAGATGCCACCTGGGATCTGCATGACTGACAGATGGGAAAACCGAGGGGAAGCTACTGGCCCTGAACTCCACCAAGATCAGAAATGAAGACTCTGAACCAGGCCTGAGGCACAGTAGAGAAGATAGCCAAGGACTGACAGAGATGGCAGACCTTCATTGCTGTCCTAGATGCCAACAGTGTTACAGGCAGTAACTCTTTTGGATGTGGGGGGAAAACTGGTGCCTCCAGAAGGAACGCAGCCATTCACGGGAGAATGTGCAAGCTCCAGGCAGATAGCAACCAAGTCTAGGGTTGAACCTGTGTCACTGGATCTGTGAGGCAGTAGTACCATTGTGCTGCCCATATTTTTGTTCATTTTTATCTCCTTTGATGTTAACAATACGTACATAGATGTGAAACAGCGAAGGGAGGGTTTTAAGGCATGGCACTGTGTTGACCTGGTCACCACATTTAGCCCTTTAAGGTAAATAAGTGAAAACTTACCTGCACTCACCTTTTCAATAAGGTTGGTGATCAGGTGATCACATTCAAATCAATGGGTTACACTATATTCAGCCATCATCCTAGGTGTAAAGCTAATGAGCTGAATGAAGCTCAGGACATTTGTGCTTTGCCCTGGGCCAAGGTGGAACAGGCAGTCAAATGTGTTGGTATTTGATCTCCAGCTTCTCCCTTACTTTCACATTGCAGTACCGAGACTCACATGTCAGGAGCGAGCTGACTTGAGCACTGCAACTAACCATCAATTTTCTGCAGAAACACTGGACAGTGAGCAGCACAATCCCACCTTTTGCTGTAAGATCTTAAGTAAATTACTGTCTTATCAATCATTTGTAAATAAACCTACAACATGAAAGAAGTATCATAAAAAGTAGGAAAGGACTGGGAATAATATTAGACCATGCCCTATACTATACTTTCTTTGATTTGATAATTTACCTTACACTTGTCATTCAATACTTGAATCAAGTCTGATTTTGCTTAGCCATGCTTCTTGTTCTATTTACTGTATATTTCAAGTTATTGGAAATTTTAAAATGTATTAGTCTGTTTGCCTCCATAATTTGCTGGGATTGGATTGAGCAGTGGGTATAAATTTTACCTGTGGTGCCTAGAAAAGAGTGTTAGTTTATAACAGAAGCAGGAATGCACAGCAACAGTGTCCTCAGGTGGCCCAGATGAAAATGGTGATCTTTGCAAAGCTTCAGCAGCACTAGTCAGGTTTACTGCTGTTTTACAGCATTAGGAGGTTGATTTTTTTTTAATTACCTTGTAAAGTGGGATTGATAAAACCACAGTTTCATGTTCAGACACATTTTGCACCTTCATCACCATCTCGATAATAAAATAGAAGCAGGTTTTGGGTAAAAACAAAATCTGGAGTAAAAGTTTAAAGACAAAAGTCTGTTCAGTTTTTGAAACTTTAAGAATGAAGAAGTAGACCCCGAATTGTTTTGTGGAGTTCCAATCGATGAAAGTATGGAGTTTGAAATAACCAATGGGAGAGCAAGAACGTAGAAAATAAGGATTAAAATATATCATTTCAGAAGAGCAACAATTGGACTTTGAGAATAAGGAAGTCACTGAATTAATGTTAAAATAATTGAGAATCAGAATAAGGATCTCAAAACTCTCACACAAATGGAGAATCAGAGGAGAAGTCAGACAATGAAACATCTGGTCCTCAATGGTTAGAGGGTGTGTCATGTCCATGGAGTTGCAGTTTGCAGAATTAAATGGATAGTGGTAGTTAGGGAGAGGGTTCAGATATCAAAAACTTGAAAAAAAAATTAAGTCCAGGGATACCAAAAGCTTGACATAGAATGCTAACAAGTAGAAGAAGATTAGCTGGAGTTGGGAACTGTCCAGAAGCAGGAAAAAAGTGGAGCAACAGATAAGAAACCCAAACTATGAACTGAATTAAATTAAATTAAATCAAATAAAATAAAAGAGACAGAATATGGAAATGATAATAATAAAATATGAAATAATAATGAAATATTTGCCTAGTTTGTACTAATAAACATCAGGTTTTACTATAATCATTATCAACCAAAATGATAATTGATACAAAGGATAGAATAAATAAAGTTGTTCACTGAAGCAGTGTGTGAGAATGGAAATAATTCGATTATACACTGATATATAATTCAATTCCCATTTTAATGTCATTTTTAAGTGCAATTTCCCATGGTGCTCACCGGGAGTTAAGAATAAATGCAAACTTCAGGTGTAGCAGAATTAGGGGTCAAGGATAACATATCAGGCATGAAGAAGTTGCTTAAAATCACTAACTAAATGGCCACATTCTGACTTTGTTTTGCATTTTTTTTACGGACATCATTAATGTTTATAATAGAAACTGTCATCCAATTTGTAATTATGTCATTTTGCCAGTGATCACACTGCAGGGAATCCGTAAGAGAAAGGGTGCACTGCAGTAAATTGGACATTGAAATGCAGATATTGGAGTTTAAATCTCAAATTAATCTGTCAGAGGTTTGCTCAGATATGAAGAGTAGAATTTCCAACTTTGGTACAATTGACAATTTGGGAGCCATTTGTCACCAGAGTAGATGTTGCTGTGTATTTTTCTTTGCCCATTTCTTATTCAAACTTAAATTCATATCACTGAATGTAAAATCATGGACTGAAACAACTGCCACCATTTAAAATGTATTCCTCAATTTATTTAATGATCATAAGTTAATCCAGTTTGAGTAATATGGCCAAGTGAATTATCACACAAAATAAGAATTTTAATCATGGATTCAGTCCAAAATCTTTGATTTTTTTTAAGAATCTTTAAATGAATATAAGTAAGTGACTTCAAAACTATATTCGGTATCATAATGGATTAGTGTGCTATGGTCACTTGTTTAATAAATTTAAATAAATAATATTCAAATGCCCTGTAGATGTTCCATTAGCATCCTAGCAATTAAAAAATCCAAAGAAAATTTAAGAGACTGTTTGAAAGACCTACACATAGACACCAGCAGTGAAAACTTGCCATAATGATTAATTCCTACTGGGGCTTTGCCGTCTCTGTTGGTGGACTTCAAAGATGAAGGTATATTGGGAAGCAGGTACAGGAGTAAGCTGTTTGTGCCCTTCATCTTGCTCCACTAGGCAATGCTGACCTTCTATCTCAATATTATACCATTTTCCCGAACTCTCTCTATATCCCTTGATGTATTTTACATGTAAAATTCATCTATCCTTCTTAAAAAAAAATCTGTGACTTGGCATCTACTGTGCTCTGTGGTAGCAATACTCACAGATTCACCATCCTCTGAGAGATTAAATTTCTTCTTGGTTCATTCCAAAATCTCTTATCCTGTAACCTGAAACTGTGATCCCTTGTTCTAGTATCCTAGCCAAGGGACACATCTCCTGACAGAAATGATTAAGTCCTCTCTCATTCTTCTAAGTTCAAGTGTATACAAACATTGTTGAATTAATCGCTCTTTACATAACAGTTCTGCTATCCCAATAATCAAGCTGGTGAACTTTCATTGCACTGCTTTATAGCGAGTATATACTTGCATGGGTAACAGAACCAAAGCTACAAACAATACCCCAGGTGTGGTCTTTCAAGAACCAATACTCAGATCCTCTGGCTAGCATATCATTTGCCTTCTTAACTGCACAGTATGTTTGCTTTCAGCGACAGATGAACAGGGACACCCTTGTCGCTGTAAGTGAATGCTTACCAACTCAATGCTATTTAAATAACACACCACATTTCTGAATTTCCTACTGAGTTGATCGGTACTCCATTTTCATGGAACTCCCCTCATTGAGTGTGAGCTATGGTTTAGTCAATAGCACTCTGGCTTTAAGTCACACTTAAAACATAAGATCTGGACCGTGAAGTACTGAGGGTGTGCTATACTGGCAGACCGAGGTGGATATAAATCACTCTGCAGATCTATTTCAAAGTAAAGTAAGAGACATCTGCTCAAGTTTCAATACAACATCCATCCCACAAGCAGCATCGCCAAATAAAATAGAACTGAAGTATTACGCATCATGAAAGTGTAATATAGTATTTATCTGAGAGCTTATCCCAGCTGTCATAGCCAATATTAATCCCTCGATCAACACTGCAAAGGATGGATTATCTATTCTTTATTACATTACTCTTTATGGGAACTTGCTCTGTATATATTGCCTGCTGTGTTCCCTGCATTACGGTAACTACATTTCTTTACTGTAAATCTCTATGGGATGTTGAGAAAGTTGCTATTTAAATTTTCTTATTTTATCACAATAAAGAAGGCAGCATTTTGCCTGTTAATTCTATTCCCAGTCTTACAGCAATCACCTGACTTCAACCTACACTGGGCATATTTGATTAGTTAGCCCTCTAATTAGCATATCTTTGGGATGTGGGAGGAAATCTGCACAGTCACGGGAAAAACATGCAAACTTCACACAAACAACAACAAACCTGGCTTGCTGAAGCTGAGAGGTGGCCACACTACCTTATGTGCCATTGGGTCATACCTGACGTGTAGGTCTTTAGTGTCAATGAGTAAATAATGTCAGTCTATTGATTTGTACGACTTGTACTATTAACATGGTTAGGAGTACTAGTCAGTAGAGAGAGAGCGAGAATCTTTGTGTTAAGATTGTGAGGATTGAGCATGATGTGAATAATGTTCTGAGCTCCTTCTGTTTGGTTGCAAGGAGTACTGTAGGTCAGGTGGATGAGCTTAGAGCACGGATCAGCATGTGCAATTATGACATTGTAGCCATTAGTGAGATTTGGTGGCCGGACTGGGAGCTCATTGTTCTGGAATTCTGTTGTTTTAGACACACTAGAGCTGGAGGGATTAAAAGAAAAAGGGTGGCATTACTAATTGTCATCAGGGATTTGGTAGAGGTATACAAAATTATGAGGGGTATAGATGGGATAAATGCAAACAATCTTTTCCCACTGAGGTTGGATGGGACAACGTAGAACATAGAACAGTACAGCACAGTACAGGCCCTTCGGCCCACAATGTTGTGCCGGCCTTTTAAACACTGCCTCCCATATAACCCCGCCACCTTAAATTCCTCCATATACCTGACAAGAACTTCCCATATTTGATATGTTATCTGAAACTTTGGCAAAGTTCTATAAATGCAGTGAGGAGTATCCTGACTGGTTATATATCAGCCTGGTATGGAAACACCAATGTGCAAGAACAGATATGCCAACAAAAAGTGATGGATACAGCCCAGTCCATCAGAGGCAAACTCCTCCCTACCATTGAGCACATCTACCAAGGAGTGCTGCCACAAGACCATAAGACAAAGGAGCAGAGTTAGGCCATTTGGCCCATCAAGTCTGCTCCATAATTCCATCGTGGTTGATTTATTATCCCTCTCAATCCTATTCTACTGTCTTCTCCCTGTAACTTTGACACCCTGACTAATCAAACACCTATCAACCTCTGCTACCATGAATTCCACAGATCCGCTACCCTCTAGTTAAAGAAATTCCTCCTCATCTCTGTTCTAAATGGAAGTCTATTCTGAGCCTCTGGTCCTAGACTCACCTATTCTAGGCAACATCCTCCACACATCCACTCTATCTAGGCCATTCAATGTTCGATAGCTAAGAAAGCAGCATCCATCATCAAGGGCCCTCACTATCCAGGTCATGCCCTTTTCTCACTGCTGCCAGCAGGAAGGAGGTATAGGAGCATTATGATCCACACCACCAGGGTCTGGAACAGTTATTACTCTTGAACCACAGTGAATAAACTCAACTCTGAAGTGTTTCCATAACCAATGGATTCAGTTTCAAAGACACTACTGCTCATGTTCTTGGTATTTATTTATTTATTTTATTCTGTATTTGCACATTTTTCCTTCTTTTGCAGATTGGTTGCTGCTCAGTCTTTGAGTGTAGTTTTTCATGATTCTATGTTATTTCTTATCTTTTGTCTTTCAAATCTTTTTATTGTTATTATCCAAAATTAACATGAGTACATCGATGTAAGCAACACTGACAATGTCTCGAGAAAAAAAACATTATTTTAAAGATTGAAAAAATTTTGGTGATTAAAAAAACCCCTACTAAGCAAGAAAAGTGTTATTTCTTTGTTCTACTGTGAATATCTGCAAGAAGGTGAATCACAAGGTAGTATATGGTGACATACTTGGATAATAAACTTGAACTTGAACTGGTGGTCATAGATTAAGGGTGAAAGGTGAAATATTTCAGGGGAACAGAAGGGGGAATTTCTTTACTCGGGGTGGTTAGAATGTGGAATGAGTTGCCAGTGGAAGTGGTGGATGTGGGTTTAATTTCAGCATTTAACGTAATTGTGGATAAGTATTTGGACAGCACTGGTCTGGAGGGCTATGGTTCAGGTGCAGATCAATGGATCTAGTCAGAATAGCTTAGCAGACACTTGGTGGATCAAAGGGCTTGACTTTGTGCTGTAGCACTCTATGACTCTGAGGATTTTGTGTGCCTCATGGAGAACATCACCTTCAGCCTGTCCTGATTCAAACCCATTGATACCATAGCCAAGGAAGTTCACCAGCACACCTATAGGGCTAAGGACACTTGGCATGTCCACCTTGATCCCCACCAATTGTTTATCAATGCACCACAGAAAGCATCCTGTGCAGATGCATCATGGTGTGGTATGGCAATTGCTCTGTCTATGACCACAAGAAACTGCAGAGTTATCGATACAGCTCACCACATCATGGAAGTCAACTACATCACCACAAACTCTATCTGTGCTTCTTGCCGCTTCAGTAAAGCAGCCAACATAATCAAAGGTCCCACCCACTCCAGACATTCTCTCTTCTCCATCCTCCCATCGGGCCAAAGATAAAACAGCCACCAGGTTCAGGGATGGCTTCTATCCCACTCTTATAAGACTATTGAACATTTCCCTAGTACAATAGCATGGACTCTTGACCTCACAATCTACCTTGTTACGCCCAAGCACCTTACTGTCTACCTGCACTGCACTTTCTCTGTAACTGTTACACTTCTTTTCTGCAGCCTCATATTGTTTTACCTTGTACCATTATAAAGGATAGATCTGTATGGATGGTATGTAAGACAAGTTTTTCACAAAACCTCAGTACATGTGACAATATTAAATCAATAATAATAAACCATTACTGGGGATTATCTTGCATTATTACCTGATCAATCGCAGACACCATTTTATGTCACAATTAGGGTTGTAAGGGTGAAGGTTGTAAGGCACACATCTGTAAGCTCAACAAATTTTCATCCAACAGCTAAAGCTACCATAAAGATAAACTCCGCCTTTTCATGTTCAAAAACAACACAGATTATCATCACCAGTACTCCTAAATAGATTATCTTGAAGTGAATTCCTCTCTCCAACCTCCCCACAGCTACAAAACAAATACTTTTAAATTGTACAAAGGCCAGATGCAGATCCCCTGCTGCCTTTTGAAAGGTAAGCAAGTTTCTCTGAAACAGTTTGGACATAAAGCAGATTTATCAACTGTTAGTTGTAATTAAGTTTTTAAGGCAACACAAAATGAACATAAAAGTTTTACTTGCACTGTGCATAATATGCATATAAAATTCTGATCCTTTGTTTTAGCTGATTTCATGCACTTACAAATAATACACCGATACAGAAACTCCAGAGAAAGATTTTTAAAAATACTACTAACATATATTGTATTACATACAAGGCATTAAAATAACTAAATATTTTCTGGCAGTGGGTGTGCTTATGATAAATTGAGGATAATATCACAGTTACTAATTTACAAAGACTGAATAATGAAATCCTACTTTAGTAAAAATACACTTTGAAACTAAGGGAATGAATGTAAACAACATCCTTCTGTGAAAATGTAAGAACATGGAATGCAAAGTGCAGCAACTGAAAGGAGACAACTGTAATATGAATGAAGAGAGATGGGATTATGTTGCACCTGCCCTACTTTTGTAGCACTAGTCATCAGTTATTGCCACAGGGGGCCACGTAAGTGGCAATGGTGCTATGGTTTTAACAAACAAGTTAACACTACTGAATTAACTGACAGTGAATACAAACATTCTGAATTATTTCTTTTTTATATATTTTTATTATGAATGAAGTTTATTTCTGAAATATAAATGATTCTCAGTCTCTACAACACTGGAAAATGGCTGGGGATTTGGAGGAGCTAGAGAGGCATCCTACTTGAGTAGGGCTGACATCTTGGTGTACAAATGGATATGAGGTTTTCCACATGGGGGGCCAAGTATGAAGTTCAGCTGTAGAAGAACTTGGGCAACAAGGGGATCGAAATACAGCAACTGCAAGTTCCCCTCCAGGGCACATATTGTCTTGACTCGGAAACATGTCATTGCTCCTTTTTCAGTGCTGGGACTGTTTTGGGACAATATGTTGATTATTTTCATCACAATGAACAGTTTAAGAACACAGGTCAGTACCTCATCTCCAAGGCACTTAGAAATGGGCCACCACAGCTGATGTTACCAGAACTTGCCCCATTTGTAAATTTTAAAAGCTAGAATGGATACCTCATCTTAAGTAATCATGCTGTCAAACCAAAATCATAATTAGAGTGAGTTAGCTTCAAACTTAAATTATTTTTGAATAATTAACTCACATTTATGGCTGTTAATGTTTTTTCTCTCAAACTACTACTTTTTCTTCTGCTCATGAAATGATAAAAAATGCAAAAACTGTAAATCTGATATACATTTTTCTCCAATTTTTATATATATGAAGTAGTTGAACTGTTTAAAATAATGTACAGGTTGAATGGAGTAGAGAAAAATTATTCTGTCTTGTAAGTATGTTTGGAAGAGGAGGACAGAACCATTAAAATTAGAACTAGGACTCCAGTGGTGTTGTCAGGAAACAAGCCTTCTAATCAAACACAATGGAAGTCATAAAAGACTTTTAAGCTTCAGTCAGTTAAAATTTTCATCTAGAAATTAATATGTCTTTATTGGTAAAGTGCATTAAATGCTGCAGAACAAAGTTGGGTGGATATTTTATAAATTATTGATTTTATTAAAAAAACAGTCATGATCAAATACAATATTAGACTGGTCTGACGGATTGCTTTGTATATACAGTATGCAGTAGTGTAGCTGTTAGTGCGACGCTGTTACAGCTCAGGGTGTTTCGGAGTGTTTAAGTGATATATAACCATATAACCATATATAACCATATAACAATTACAGCACGGAAACAGGCCATCTCTGCCCTTCCAGTCCATGCCGAACGCTACTCTCACCTAGTCCCACCAACCTGCACTCAGCCCATAACCCTCCATTCCTTTCCTGTTCATATACCTATCCAATTTTTCTTTAAATGACAATATCGAACCTGCCTCTACCGCTTCTACTGGAAGTTCGTTCAACATTTACTTCAAGCTCCCCTGTCCTCCCTTGATAATTGACTTATCACTATATTCATGCAAGGAAAATATGCGCTGTGTGTTTAATATTAAATTCGTTAGATAAACCCTTTCAGAAACAAAATTGAGTGTATTAGCCACTTATCACCTATATTCCGGCCATGATTAACAACCCCCCCCCCCCGAACAGAATGGCCAAAAACGACTTGTAGAAAAAAATCGGCATGTACACGCATGCGCACTGGTGCCCGCGCAAGGCTTCATGGTCATGGTCATTTTTCTCAGGGTAACACAACGTATTTGACTACTACTCTTGTCTGTTGGCAACCCTACCCACCCCTCCCCCCCCCCCCCGGGTCAGCCGGTCCACGTTGCAAAAGAGGTTGGGGACCCCTGGGTTAGGGTTAACCGGGTTTGTCGGGGATTGCTAGGGCAGTGTTGCTCAAATGGCCAGAATGGTCTACTCCATGCAGTAATGTTAAATAAATGAAAAAATAGTACCTTGGGCTAAATTCAGCTGGTTCAGACCCAAATTTGCTGCCTGTAGCTACTGGACCCCTCCACCAACCCACCCCACCCTCCCAGAATTAATTGGACATGGTGTGACCCAAAGTAACTTAATGGTACATAGAATATGAAGTACAATTGATGAGGCTCTGATCCTGGAATTGTCCAAATTCTTGATAGGATGGAGGCAGGGTTTCACATTCTGACAGAACCGCAAAGCAATGTCTCCAATGTTCAGAAACATATGAAATTACATTTTATCACAGTAAATCATTTAAAATAATTATTTATCAGAATAATTTTAAGAATAAAAAAGATTAAAGTGTTAAAAAATTATTTTAAATATTTCTTTAAAAAGTAAGTAAAAATAAATAACAACTCATTCCTTCCTTCAAATCTCCTGGTTAGAAAACTCCTTTCAAATACATGAGGACTCTAATTTTACACCAGGTATTCCTTCTTTTCTGAAGAAAGTTTCCAGACCCAAATGTTAAATGTTTCACTTTCTCTAGATGCTGCTTGATCATCAGTTTCCATCAGTTTCTGTTTTATTATACCAGTTCATACTGGTTTAGGGTAATTTGGATTTCCTAAGAACCATGCTTTGAATCCCAGCATACAGATTGATAGAACTCCTGACCATCACATTCATTCTCACAGACACCTACAAGGTAAGTGCGGAATCATGTGTAGTGCAGCAATATAGAGCCAAGCACTGTAAAATCTGGGACAAAGGTGTAGTATTCATTCATAGAACTAATTGCTTTGCATTATAGTATTTTTAAACCTGAAATAAAATGAGAACAATTACAGCAACGAATAAATTTATCCTATCATATACAGTACATCTGTGGTTCTGAACTATAGTTTTGTCTGTTAGTTACAAATCTTAACTTTCTTTCAAGCTGCAATATGTCTATGAAGGAGCTTGAGAGAACAGTGGGAGAAAATTCACGGACTACAGGAAACACTTACAATTCAACCTCAGGTGCAGAAGTGAACTGACCCTGAACAGCCTGTGTCTGAATTAGAAACGTGGAAAACCTACACCACAATACAGGCCCTTCGGCCCACAAAGCTGTGCCAAACCCTAAAGATTACTTAGAAATTCCACAATGAAAGGATATAGAGCAAACAGGATTCTTCAGAAGGCTCAGAAACAACTACTGAATGAGTGGGCAAGACAGATCTATTTCACTATTGGTGGCTTAAGACAGGAAAAACCAAATGCAACAGGGTCTAGCTGCACAACTACTGGCCAGCATTATACAGGCAGTGTCTGACTTCATTGAACACGCTCAACTGGCCCA
Source organism: Mobula hypostoma (assembly GCF_963921235.1). NCBI lineage: Eukaryota > Metazoa > Chordata > Chondrichthyes > Myliobatiformes > Myliobatidae > Mobula > Mobula hypostoma. The sequence goes on along the minus strand of NC_086104.1, from coordinate 58,550,237 downwards.
ACATACCAGAGGTAAGGAAAGACAAAGGAACAAATTTATCATTTTAGCAACTAGAACCAACAGTAACAGAAAGATAGAAGAATTAACCTGGAGACAGAAGGATGAGAGTGGGGCAACAAACAATAAGTAGGATAAGTGGGTAAAGAACCTGTCTGACAGGGAACTTACCAAACCAGAGATTGAAGTCTTTGCAAAAGGGTTATACTTTGTTGTCACTCGACATGTACTAATGGTGAACCTCATCACAGCCACAGACCAGCTATCTGCAGTAGCAACATATTAGAAGAAGCAAAACAACTTAGTATGGAAGCTTCTGCTGCCTTGCCTTGCACCAAAGCACCCCCATCCAACCTCAGTTCACAAGAGAGGAGGACACTGACATCGCTCAGAAAGGACACAATATCACCATCTTACCAGCAGACAAAGAAAGGTGTACCATTGTTCTCAACACAGAAGATTACCACTACAAAGAATACATGCTTCTTTATGATACTAATACATATGAAGTACCAGCAGCTACAAGAAGAAGATCATAGACTGTTTGCAACATTTAGAGAAAAGCAAAGTCATTGATCAGGCCCTATATAATAGCCTCTGTCCGGAAGAAGCCATCCCATCCTTATATGAACTCCCCAAGGTCCACAAGCAAGGGGTCCCCCTCAGGCCAATTTTGAGCAGCATTAACTCAATTGCTTACAACATTGCAAAATAGCTTACCACCATTCTCACTCCTTTAGTCAGCAACACTCCACATCACATCCAAAATTTTAAAGACTTTGTCGAGAAAGTTCAGCAGCTGAAGCTGAATACAGACAAGACCATGGTGTCATACGATGTTATGCCTTTATTCACATGCATGCCCACTTCAGAAACAAACAAGGCAGTAAGAAAACAGCTAAGTCAGGATAGTGCCCTGGACAGTAGAATCACACTCAACTCGGATCATATATGTACTCTACCCTTTGTCTCAACACTACTATTTCAAACATAAAGATGTCTTCTACAGGCAGAAACACAGTTGTGGCATGGGTTCACTGGTGTCTCCTATTGTAGCCAACTTATACATGGAAGTTGAAAGGACAGCCTTGAACACCTTCCATGGAACATCACCCAGTCATTGGGTCAGGTTCATGGATGACATCTGGGTCAAGATCGAAATCCATGAGGTGCAAGCCTTCACAGAATATATCAACTTGGTGGATAATAACATCAAATTTACACAAGAAGATGCCAAGAACTATAGACTAGCCTTTTTAGACTGTGTAGTGCTTATCAAAAAAAAATGGACACCGAGGTACTGAAGTTACAGGAAACCAACCCACACAGGTCAATACCTACAGTTTGACTCTCATCACCTAGCAGAACATAAGTCAGGGGTTATCAGAACACTACATCACCACGCCGACAAAGTGCCCACCAACATTACAGCTGAAGACAAGGAGCGCAAGTATTTGAGAGAAGCCTTGAAAGGTTGCAGCTACCCTAACTGGGCCTTCATCAAGACAGCAAAAAAAAACCCAGCAGGGACATCAGCCCGACAAACAGAGGTAAGGAGCAAAACAGACGGAAAAGCATAGTCATCCTATATGTAGCTGGAGCTTCAGAGAGCCCAGCCCAGCCCAGCACATCACACAAACCAATCTTCAGTCCTTGGACTCACTATACACCACACGCTGTCGGAGCAGTGCTGCCAGGATAATCAAGGACACGACCCACCCAGCCAACACACTTTTCATCCCTCTTCCTTCCAGGAGAAGGCTCAGGAGCTTGAAGACTCGTACGACCAGATTTGGGAACAGCTTCTTTCCGACTGTGATAAGACTGCTGAACAGATCCTGACCTGGATCTGAGCCATACCCTCCAAATATCCGGACCTGCATCTTGGTTTTTTGCACTACCTTACTTTCCCTTTTCTATTTTCTATTTATGATTTATAATTGAAAGGAGGAGGAGAAGATGGCGGCACGATGCAACACACAGCGGCCACTCCGGTGAATGATATCTGTTATCTGTCAAGTAGGGTGCCGTGCACAATCCTGATTTGATGGAGACAGACGTGAGAGTACAGAGGAACATCTGGAGAAACTTCTGAAATACCTTCTTTGCTGCGGCTGCTACTGTGTGATCCAGAATCTCTGGAGGAGAAGGCCCCGAGTCCTTGGCTTTGCTTGTTGCTCGGTGGCCAGGGCGGGGTCGAAGCGCTTGGCAGAGATGGTGCTCGGAGTCAGAGGGCTGGTCAGAGGTTTGAAGTTTTCAGACGGACTCAGAGTCAGCTGAGGTCGGGTGCTTCCAATGCATCGGCAGTTGTCGGCAGCTGGAGGTTTATGGCAGGGAGAGTTTCTTCTTTTTGCTGCCCGCTGTCGGGACTATCGGGAGTCGATCAGAACTTTGAGACTTATTTTTACCGTGCCCATGGTCTGCTCTTTATCAAGTTACGGTATTGCTTTGCACAGCTGTAACTATATGTTATAAATATGTGGTCTTCTCAGTGTTAGTCTTTGGTTTGTCCTGTTTTTTTTGTGATATCACTGTGGAGAAACGTTGTATCATTTCTTAATGCATGCATTTATAAATGACAATAAATGAGGACTGAGTGTCTTCATAATCTAATCTAATCTAATAATTTAACTTTTTACTATTTACTATTGATTTGTACTCCAGGAAGTGCGAAGCGCAGAATCAAATATCACTGTGATGATTGTACGCTCTCGTAGCAATTGTTTGGCGGCAATAAAGTAAAGTAAACTCAGAAGGATTTTCAACGAACACCAAATCCCTGTGTTTTTCAAACTGACACGCACACTCAGACAGAATTCATTCATCCCAAGAATCGTACACCCAAGTGTAAACAGAGCAATATTGTATATGCTATCTAATGCAATGAGAACCGCACAGATCAGTATATCAGCGAGACAAAACAACCACTCCACAAGCCGATGCTAAACATAGGACGGCTAACACCTCATGGCAAGACTCGGCTATATATCTACACCTAAAGGACAGAGGACACTTCTTTGATGATAACAATGTGCACATTTTGGACAGGGAGGACAGGTGGTTTGAAGAGGGGGTTAAAGAAGCCATCTTTGTCAAACTGGAAAACCCGTCCCTGAACAGAGGGAATAGGATACAGCACCACTTATTAACTACTTACAATGCAGTGCTAACATCTCTACACCGGTGTCTCCAGAACAGTTCACACCTCCATTCGTGCAAAGATAAGACTAATGACCCTCTCATTACCTCTACAACTCTTGACGACCCTCATGTGATTGCTATACTTTTAAACAACTCACCATGGATCGGAACTGAAGAAGCCTTTAGGATGAGTGGTGAAATGTCTTCTAGACAACACAGCAAGTCCAGTTGCCTTGATTTACTACTGCTTGATATTCAAGGTACAATTTATCATGAATAACTTCAACATTTTATACCGTTGTAGTTATTGTCTTTGACACAAGGTATTTGCAGAATATTTCATTAATTGTAGTTCAATTATTCATTTCGAAGATGAGTTTCAGATATACTAATTTTTCGCTGGTATAATGTACCATTTATTCCTGAGGCAATTTTGATGTTTCTCAAAAACATTTTAGTATATGAATTGTTGTACAACTCCTGAAAGGTAATCCTTTGCCCCTATCTTTAATTTTACTTCAGTAACTTGTCAAGTTACTGAACACCTAAATTACCCATGTAACTGCAGAGTAATTTAAAAATATTCTACTACGAGGAGTGATTGATAAGTTTGTGGCCTAAGGTAGAAGGAGTCAATTTTAGGAGACCTAGCACATTTATATTTCCTACATTTACACACTTAGTCCAGCGGTCGTGGAGCATACGGATCCTTTCTTCGTAGAAGTTAGCGTCTTGGACCTCCGGAAGTGGTCCACAGCAGGGGTGATTGATAAGTTTGTGGCCTAAGGTAGAAGGAGATGAGTTATTAACTTCAAACTTTCTGCATCTTCACTCAAAGAGTTGAACTACACATGCATGTAACGAGAGCTGTATAACTCATCTCCTTCTACCTTAGGCCACAAACTTATCAATCACCCCTGCTGTGGACCACCTGGAGGTCCAAGATGCTCTCGTTACCTGCACGTGCAGTTCAACTCTTTGTCACTCATCAGTGACCCAAGACATGCAAAGGAATGGGTCCGTGACCCATTTGTGAATGTCCCCAGTGAATCATCCACGTCAGCGCGGGAAAAAGATCAACTCCAAATGACGGCAGGCTGGAAAGTATGTTTGACATTATATCTCTGCCGGCATTCTGGATCAAAGTCAAGGCTGAATATCCTGAGATAGCCAGAAAGCACTGAAAACTTTGCTTCCATTTCCAACATATTTCTGTGAAGCGGAGTTTTCTGCCATGAATGCAACGAAAACTAAATTGCGGAACAGACTGGACATAAGGAACCCCCTTCGAGTATCGCTGTCTCCCATCACCCCTCGATAGGACCGTGTTGTTGCAGGAAAACAAGCCCAGGGCTCCCACTGATTCAGTGATATTGGTGTGTTGCAATGATTTTATATGTTCATACGAGGAAAATATGCACTGTGTGTTTAATATCCAAATGTTACTTAAAATGTTATGATGCTATTAACTTATAAGTGACTTATAATTCAGTGGTCCCCAGCCTCTGGGCCGTGAAGAATACAGCGGTGGCTGGAACGCACCCAACACATCTTTAAGAAAAAAGCTGAAATAAACATGCTAATTGATTAGGTGCCACCGGGCACATAAATGTCGACCCAGATCAGAGGTGATTGCCGATTGCATCATCTCTGATCTGGGCCGACATTTACGTGCCGGGCGGCAACTAATCAACTAGCTTGCTTACTTTGGCTTTTTTCTTAAAGATTTGCTGGGTGCGTTCTGGCTACCGCTGCACCACTGCATTCTCCGCGGCCCAGAGGTTTGGGACCACTGTTATAATCGACTTATCACTACATTCATGCGAGGAAAATATGCGGTGTGTGTTTAATATTAAATTCGTTAGATAAACCCCTTTAGAAACGAAATTGAGTGTATTAGCCACTTACAAGTGACTTATAGTTGACTTATCACCTATATTCCGGTCGCGTTTAACACCCGCACCCCCCCCCCCGCCCACCGCCGGGCTCGGCCGGTCTGCAAAAATATTGTCAATATTAAACCAGTCCACTATGCAAAAAAGGTTGGGGACCCCTGATTTAGACTAGCTGGCTAGCTGCTGCCAAGGGGCTACGCTATTGATGTCCTACGTGATGAGGCCAAACTCCCTGTAGACTTGCTTAAAGTTTCAATAGGACAAACATGATGATATAATATAAGTACATATTTTAATGTCACATTTGCTGCATATACCCAACTTGGTTTACAGATTAGACAAGATCACTAAACAAAGTATTACATACACTCTTGAAGGTCGATGGGGGGGGGGGTGTATGGGGTTGCAGGGGGTGGGGGTGCTACTTTCCTGAAATGAGTTTTTGCAGGGTGGAATGTCTGGATAGGGGAAGGGAGGGGGAGGGAATTACCAGAAGTTGGAGAATTCATTGTTCATACCAAGAGGCTGGAGACTACCTAGAATATGAAGCTATGAGGTGTTGCTCCTCCACCCTGAGCTTAGCCTCATCATGGCAGTAGAGGAGGCCATGTATGGACATATCCTAATGGGAATGTGAAGCAGAGTTGAAGTGGGTGGCAACTGGGAGATCCTGTCTGTTATGGAGTACGGCGCGGAGGTGCTCGATGAAGCGGTCCCCCAATCTGCGTCGGGTTTCACCGATGTAGAGGAGGCCGCACCGGGAGCACCGGATGCAATAGATGATCCCAACAGACTCACAAGTGAAGTGTTGCCTCACTTGGAAGGACTGTTTGGGGCCCTGAATGGTGGTGAGACAGGAGATGTAGGGACAAGTGTAGCACTTATGCTTGCAGGGATAAGTACCGGGTGGGAGATCCATGGGGAGGGACGTGTGGACCAAGGAGTCGTGGAGTGAACGATCCCTGCGGAAAGTGGAGAGGGGTGGAGAGGGAAAGATGTGCTTAGTGGTGGGGTCCTGTTGAAGGTGGCAGAAGTTGCGGAGGATAATGTGCTGGATCCGGAGGCTGGTGGGGTGGTAGGTGAGGACAAGGGGAACTCTGTCCCTGTTGTGGTGGCGGGAGGATGGGGTGAGGGCCAAAGTGCAGGAAATGGAGGAGATCTGAGTGAGGGCATCATTGATAATGACAGAAGGGAAACTACGATCCTTAAAGAAAGAAGACATTTAAGATGTCCTGGAACCTCTCCCATACAAGTACTGGTTGAAATGTTTTACACTCCAAACCCGACTCAGGCCTCCCTATCAATCTGTGCATAATTCTATGCAGTGCTAAGGGTTAAGGGAATGTGATACAAAGACTATTGGGCTTTCATAACATGTGACATGACTGCACCAAGACCATAAGGTGAGGCCTCACAGGCAAGCTTCACTGGACAATGTGGCTCATAATGAGTGAGTACAGTGTTTGACATCACCAATTACTTTTTGGAAAGCCACCTCACACTGCTTTGTCTATTGTTATTTCTTCCCGACCTGTAGTAATCAGTTCAAGGGGTGGTGCTTATTAGCCAGGTTTGGCAGAAACCTTTAATAGTAATTGACCATTCCTAAAACAAACTGCAACTGTGATAGGTCCTTTGGCGCTGGGGCATCCAACACCACTTGAGTGGTCTCAGCACACTTGTACAATACTTGTACGTCAATGGTTTGACCACAGTAAGTGATGCTTGGTTTAAAAAATTCACACTTGTTGCATTGTGCTCTGAGCCCATATTCCTTGCTATCCTTGCCATCCAGGTAACAGTGAGTGCCTAGACAGCCTTACAGCACCTGGTTCGTAGCTTTCTGCTGGTGTGCAGGTGCAGATGCTACTCCAAAAAGAAGTGTATTATAGCGATAAAGCCCTTTCTGAGTGTTTATGGTGAGAATCTTCTTCCACCTGCTCTGCTAAATCCGCTTGCTCAAGTGTATCCCTACAGAAGAGGTGTGCAGAGATATCCTCTGTCTTGGGCAGAGGATATCAATCTTTCAGTACTGAGTTGACAGTGACTTTCAAATCACTACAGATCATAACAGACCAATTCTTCATGGTTACTGGGACCACCAGCATTGCCCATGGTCTTCATTCAAACCTGGAAAGAATTCCATCAGCCTCCATCTTATCCAGCTCACTGGCTAGTTCATCACAGATGGTATAAGGAACCGGATGGGCTTTGTAAAACTTGGGTGTGGCATTTTCATTTAACTTTGTTTTACCCTTGATATGTTTGAGTTTTTCAATCCAGGATCTTTCTTAATTCACTTTCAATTGACTTTTTTGCAGGTGATGTGGCATCCAGATGGTGGATGGATCTCCAACCAAGTTGGATTGTCTCAGCCAGTCACGATCCCGCAGTGCTGGCCCTCCTGTTTTCAATCCTGATGTGGCTTGTTCGTTGTTGTACTTCACAGTTGCTGTCACTCTAGTCATAATCAGATTGCTCATCAACAGCATGCAGATTAGCGCTCATTTTGAAACTGCAACTTCACTTTTTATCTCATTTTCTTCCCTGTGCAGAATGTCTTTGAAACATCTCACTGCACTTCAACAGGTAGGTAGTTGAGTCAGGTTCATTTTAAAACTTACTCAGTACCACTGTTACATTTTGAAACTCCAAAAGTAATTGAAAGATAAATACAGGACCGCGGATAAATATGTACTCTTCATTTTTTTTTACTTTTAGTGAGACGTACATTATGACGTGGTGGCATGATGACATATGCCATTCAGGTACTTTTCCTCATAACCCTTAATGAATTATGTAAGCAAACAAAAAGTCCTTAATCAAAAAATGTATTTACAACGTTACTCAAATATTACTGAAATATTAAACGCACAACATTAACCATAAATAGTGCTAGCGGGTAGGCCTGAGGAAAAGACTATTAAGCAGTCTGTGGCAAGGAAATTGCTGACTAAATAACTTATGTGATTCCTTTAGAAGTCAGGAACGAGGCATACAACTGATGCTTTACAATCATTTTATTATGAGTTGATAGAACAAAGGGAAGTTGAAATAAATAAGGACAGAGATCTACTACTTGAAGAAGAGAGAAACTAATGATGACACTTTGTATAAAATGGCTACCTTTATACTTCTGAAATTAGTAACAATTCAATTCAAATCTAGATTAAAAATGAACTAAATAGAAAATATTTACTCAATACCGCAATAAAAAATAACCAATGAGAAACTACTTATTCACACAAATCAGAACAAAGAATCTTCCAGAATTATAATTTGTATAACCTCTAAAGGCATATTAAACTGTTATGTACATACTATAGCCACTAGAAACCATAGTAAACAGTTACAAGTAATTATGTAAAATAAATAAATGCAGATAATACTGGATAATAACAATTTTGCTTCCTGAATACTTTTGGGTGTATCTTACTGATTTTGGGCTACTGATCAATATTTGTTATTTCAATTCATAATTCAAGTCAATTAAAATATTGCCCACAATGTAAGCTGAAAGGTTTTCTATCGTGTCCAGGCATTCCTGGGCAGGCTTAGGCAGGGTGGATGCTGCATGACAGGACAGGTTTTAGAAAAACAGGACATGGAGGCAGAACAAGATGACAAGGTGTACAAGCCAAGAATAGAGAAAGACACTGATATTGATACAGATTTTGAACCTTTTATGCTGAGTGAGCCTCATCTGATAATTCAATCTGAGTGAAATAACCTGGTTAGAGACTTGGGTTTGTCAAAGTCAAAGACAGAATTATTGGGTTCAAGACTGCAAGGGTGGAATCTGGTGTCATCAGGCATAACAATTTCTGTGAAGGATTTCAGTATTTGAGACAGATGTTTTCCAAAATTACTGCAGCCAAGACTAAGGAAGGCATTTTTGTAGGTCCACAAGCCAAATAAGTCATCAATGACAGGCAATTCAAAGAACTTATAGTGGGACTGGAGAAAATCACGTGGAAGGCATTCAAGGATGTTGTGAAAATATTCTTGGCAAATACAGAGCTCCAAACTACATGCAGCTGGTTGACAACATGTTTCAAGCATACAAAACCATGAAGTGCAATATGTCATTAAAGATTCATTTTCTGAATTCCCATTTAGGCTTCCTCCCTGCAAATCTTCACGCTGTCAGTGACGAGCATGGTGAAAGGTTTCACCAGGACATTGTGGTCATATAGAAACAGTATCAGGGCAACTGGAATCCATCAATGCTGGCTGATTATTGTTGGACAATTAAGTGAGAAGCCTCAGACACTGAGCACAAATGAAAATCATCAACAAAACATTTTCAGCTTAGTTGAACTATTGCAAATTAAACATATTATGCAATTAAACATATTATATTCAATAAAAGTTATATTCTTGTTGCTCTAAATTCCTACATGAAACAAATAGTCTGAAATAATATTTGTGTTCAGCTTCAAGCATTCTATCACAAACAAAAATAATTCTGAGGAAGCAACACTTTCGGGGAAAAAAATGTTATCCTGTGTAATTAATTGTCAAGCTACAAAGAAAATGACAACTAAGCAGTCTAATCCTTGAATTAAGCAGCCGGATCCAACAATGCCAAGTTATTGATGGCATGGTGCTCACTCCAGGTGTAACTTGTGGAAACCTCTTGTGCCACGGAAGTCTATTGTTTTTTCTGGAAGAAATTCCTGGTGTATTCCTGTGCAGGTATTCCAGTTTTGTGATTTAATTGTTGCACATCTCACAAATTTGTCAAGTCTTTTCCAGTTTTGCTAGTTGTAATGACCATGCTTCTGCGCTTCCAGGTCATGGTCACCATTCATTTTTGCAAAGAAGAAAGCAAGTACGTTCATTGCCTATCTTTTGTGGAGACCTATAACTGCAAGATAGTGGGATATAAAAAAAGAATTTTTGAAAAAATACTTAACAGGATGTCTCTGTCATGGTGGAATAGCTGGAATATATAAGAGCGGGAATCTGCTGAGAAAGAGGAGGAATGGACTGAGGAGCAATGTTAGCAGGAGAGTGAAGAAGAGGAAGAAGTGAGGAGTTCTGTGAGCAGTGATATTAGAGGTATTGTCAGAGATTAGAAATGTGGCCTTGCTTTCTCAGGTAAAAGCAATAAATATCTTTCCATATTTCAGGTATTTTCTGGAGCCCAAGCTCATTGGGATCTCATTGAAACCTACTGAATGTTGAAAGAACTAGATGACAGGGTAGTTGGGGAGAGGATGTTCCCTATGGTGGGGGTGTCCAGAACTGGAAGGCAGCCTCAAAATTGAGGGGCGACCTTTTAGAACAGGGGTAAGGAGGAATTTTTTTTAGCCAGAGAGCAGTGAATCTGTGGAATGCTGTGCCACAGATGGTGGTGGAGGCCAGGTCCATGCTTATATTTAAGGTGGAAGTTGATTGTTTCCTGGTCTGTCAGAGCATCAAAGGATATGGTGAGAAGGCAGGTGTATGGGGTTGAGTGGGATCCGGGATCAGCCATGATGGAATAGCAGAGCAGACTTGATGGGCTAAATGGCCTAATTCTGTTCCTATGTCTTATGGTCTAATGACAATTATGGTATTCAACAATACTTCCATAAAGGCCTTATTAGCTGGAGAACTTTCTCCTTCCTTGGAGAAATGAGAACTCTCTTTCTTCTAATCACTACCTGGAGCAGAATCTCCAAGGCAGTGAAGAATCTGGAAAATCCACACCAACTGCACCCATTTCGCTCTTCAATGATGTTCTCCTCTAGATCTTAGCCAGGTCTCAGTTCCAGAAAATGCTGACTGTCTTCAAGTAAACCCAGCGTCCAGTTCCTCAAGTGGTCACACAGTATTTAAGTAGAGTAGGTAGATTCATAATAAGGGACAGGACCTCATGTAATACCTGCTATTTTAGGTGTAATCATATGACATGCTGGCTCATCTATTATCTTGTTGCTTGATTTGTCTGGGTTTTGAAAATCCGTGGGTTTTATTTCGGTTCTGTGATGGAATTGTGTTTTGCCTAGTCTTTCCCTTCAGGGTCACAGTTCCAGAAATGAATATAATAAAATTGCAAAAAGTAGTCTTTTTAGATATTTACTCTGTGCATATGTTATAGTTTTGGCATTTTAAACTTCCTTACTTGATTTGTAATGGGGCTACTGACTGAAGATTTTAACATATGTCAGTGCACAAATCAGCTGCAAAATGTTCTGGAATGTATAGCTCTGTGCTAGATCACAGCAAGCTGTTTAAAAAAAAATGCCTTCCATCCACTCTGCACTTCACTGAACTGAACTGGTAACTCCAGAAGGTTATGGACCATTTCGGGAAAGTCAATTTTCTCTTTCCTGATATCATTATAAGTATGCCCTAGTTAGATTGCAGTGTAGACATATTATATCATCGTCTGCTCTTTCAGTCCCCAAACCAAGGGCACCATGTACATTTATAGCGTTTAACTGACTCTCTGTCTGAAGTCGGGCAGACTCAGCATACGCCAAGAATTGAATCTTTGACCTCCCTGGAGGATGTTATCCAGCTATTTACTGGATAAGCTTTCAGAGCCATAGAGGGAACCTCAACAAGAAATATGAAAAAACCACAGAGTTTGTTAATTCCTTCATTCAGATTAATACTATCCTTTAGATTAACTGAAGTCACTAATATACCATTTTCTTTGAAAATGAGAATGTTAAATAATTATTTTCACACATTTGATTTTGAAAAGCTTTGTAAAGGTGCTAAAATTAAGCAGATATATTTTACACCACAGCTGTGATCTTAGGTTTGAGGCTTGTTGTTGAGAGTTGTTGGACTAATTCCAATTTGTATAATTTAGTTGGACAAGTGCCAGAGCAGGAACAGAAAAATAGACTCCTCTTTGAAAAGGTTTTGGAATAAACTGGAAATCTAATATCCTCAAAGGCTTGCATCTTGGTTGTTTTGTGCCTTGTTATCTAAAAACATATTATTAGGTTCATACTGAATATCCTTTCTTTGTGAACAGAAACAAAGATGGGACAATTGTTACATCATTTGCAATATACTCTGATGTATTGGTGAGTAATAAAGACTCAAAAAAGTAGAAAACTTAATGTAACACACATAAAATACTGGAGGAACTTAGCGAGTCAGGCGGCATCTATACAGTGGAATAAATAGCTGGCATTTCAGTTCAACACACTTCATGATTCCTGATGAAGGGTCTTGGCCTGAAATGCTGGCTCTTTATTTCTCTACAGAGATGCTGCTTGCTCTGCGAGTTCCTCCAGAATTTTGCTTCTCTGGACTTGCAGCATCTGTAGAATCTCTTTTGTTTATAGAGAACTTAATATCCTCATCTGTGCATTTCATCTCATCAATCCATTTCACCAAAATCATAGGAGAACAGATGTGATAGTTTAGAAATATTTTTCCTGAACAAGTGAAGCAAATTTATTTTTGAGTTTTCTATATATTAAGTCAATTTTAAAGCAGAAGTGTTAATAATTAAGAATCGACATGCATTTATTCATGGTGTCTAGATACTACCGGATAATATTCAACTACTAATTTCTCAATCTTATTTTAAATAATTGAATATCTTATCAAATTTAAGGAATAAGTCATCTACAAAAGTGATGCACTTTAATATTTCTGTTATGTATTTCATTGTTTCTGACAGACTTTCGTTAACTCAGCTATGATATAAGCATTAAGGAGACCCATTTTTAAAAACAAAATCAGCCACAGAAGCTACATTCCACTGAAAGAAGCACTTACTGGACACATTCTGACCTTTGAAATTTCAGAAAAAAACTTTAATACATTTTTCCAGGATACGATACAAACCATATCTTGCTAAATATTGAAAATAACAAAAAGAATGCAGACCCTGAAAATCTGAATAATAGAAAAAAATGGAAGAGAAACAGAGTTAACTTCATAAGTGCTATCATGTTTGCTGTTGTGTGCTGGGGCAGCAGGCTGAGGGTAGCAGACACCAACAGAATCAACAAACTCATTCGTAAGGTCAGTGATGTTGTGGGGATGGAACTAGACTCTCTGACGGTGGTGTCTGAAAAGAGGATGCTGTCCAAGTTGCATGCCATCTTGGACAATGTCTCCCATCCACTACATAATGTACTGGTTGGGCACAGGAGTACATTCAGCCAGAGACTCATTCCACCAAGATGCAACACTGAGCGTCATAGGAAGTCATTCCTGCCTGTGGCCATCAAACTTTACAACTCCTCCCATGGAGGGTCAGACACCCTGAGTCAATAGGCTGGTCCTGGACTTATTTCCTGGCATAATTTACATAATACTATTTAATTATTTATGGTTTTATTACTATTTAATTAATTATGGTGCAACTGTAACAAAAACCAATTTCCCTCGGGATCAATAAAGTATGACTATGACTATGACTATGAAGTCAGAGTCCTCCTGTTGAAGGGTCTCCAACCTGAAGCATTAACTCTGTTGGTCCGTCCACATGTGGTTTCTAACCTGCTAAGTGTACCAACCATTTCTACAGCTGATGATTAATACGCTATTCCAGGTCTTTTAACATATTATCTCATATAATGGTTAATGGATCAGTAAGTTTTGAAGTCTATCCAGAAAATTACTTCCCAGATTAGACACTGACCAAGTATACTGGTTATAGACAGAGACATGTATGAAAATGGCACTAAAAACAACATAGCTAATTTTTTTTTGAGGCAGTGAAACACAAATTGCAAAGTATATTAACTGTAACTATATTTTAAAGGAAGATCTTTGCTATTTGATTCCAACTGGAAAAGAAATATTTATTGATTATGCATTGCCTTCCTTTCAAGAATCAAAATAGTAGGCAGCACAACATAGAGAAAGAGTAATGGCTCAGAATCTGCAGGGGTGAAAATAGGAAAACTGTTTGTTCTTTTCATCCTTAATGTGGAAAACTGACAACAACTTTGGAAGCCTAAGCAACTGTAGTTAAACTGAAAATTTTGAAGTTGATATAAGCACCTCTCTGCTGTACTGTCATGCTCTTTCATCTGGATTCAGTAATTTTAACTTTTTAAATATGGAAAGGAACAAAAGAGGATAATGGAGGATTTTAAAGTATGTGAAATGAAGTTGCCATATCAAGCAAGTGTGAATGATTTAGACAGTGGAACATAAACTAACAGGTATTCAGATGCAGGTGAGGAAATGTGAAGTTTGGATAAAGTGAACGACGCTAGGGCAGAAATATCTTTCTTTTAACCTGAAAATCACTAATAGTTAAGAAATTCTCCAGGAGCTTCTTTTACATACTTTACCAGACTTTAATCTAGAGGCAATGTTAATTCACTGGCTAATGATCTGTGTGAAATTCCTCCATGTGCTTTAATCGTTTTAAAGCCTGCTGTTTATACAATAATAACTGTTCCTGAACCTGGTGGTGTGGTACGTAAGGGCTCTGTACCTCCTGCCCAATGGTTGAAGCGAGAAGAGAGCATGACCTGGGTGGAGGGAATTTTTGATGATGCTGTTTTCTCGTTGCAGTGCCCCAAGTAAATATACTTAGTGGATGGGAGGACTTTGCCTCTGATGGACAGGGCTGTATTCACCACTTTCTGTAAACATTTCCATTCCTGAGCACTAGGCAATGATAAACCAGTTAGGAGCATCTTCTCTCCACTGTGTATCTATAGATGTTTGTCAAGGTTTTTGGTGACAAGCCAGATCTACACAAGTATCTGAAGCACCTTCAATAACTCCAAAAGACTGAGGTTTGGTAAAATACTGAAAGGCTTTTATTCGCTGTACAATACGACCTCCACAGTGAGTGTCTGCCCCCGGACTGAGGGAGAGGGGCAAGGTGAAACACCTTTATACAGGGGTCTGTGGAGGAGCCACAGGGGCAGTCAGCAGAGGGGCGTGTCCAGACAGTTAACCCAGTTACAACAATTATATATGGTTTACCACATTCACCCCTCCTTTTTTTAAAAAAAGAGTCCTGCGGGGTGAAGTGACTGACAATATTTAAAACAAGTATACTTATGTAGCGATGTGCTACACACAGCGCTAGAATAACCACACGGAGTCGGTGAGTTAGAGTTGCGATGAAAGAGATTTATTCAAACTTCGCGGCCCGCTTTAAAGCCTTCCCGTTCCCGCCTTCCCTGGGCGGGACTACTGTGGGGAATGCATATTCCCAGACCCTTTCTGCGCGCGGGATTTTCCCCCTGCTGGTGAAGATGGCCTGGCGCCCTTTTTGCTGCCGGCCCTCTGCCTGAGCGCACTGTTGTGAGCCGGTTCGTGTGTGCCAGAAAGTGGGTTGCCACATAACCCCCCCCCCCAGAACCGGCGATACCTCCCCCAATGTCCACAGTCTGGATCGGCCTCTGTTTGGGAGGTCTGCCCCTGCGCCGCGGTGCCTGAGCCTGGACCGGTTGCGCCAAGTCCACATGGGCCAGTTTGAGTCGGTCCACCGTGAATACCTCCTCTCTCCCCCCAATGTCCAGCACGAACGTTGACCCGTTGTTCCTGATCACCTTAAACGGTCCCTCGTAGGGACGCTGTAGCAGTGCCCGGTGTCCGCCCCGTCGTACAAAAAGAAACTTACAGTTCTGCAGGTCTTTGGGTACGCAGGTATGGCTCTGTCCATGCTGTGAAGTGGGTATGGGGACCAGGTTACCGAGCCTCTCTCGTAGTCTGTCCAGGACTGCAGTGGGTTCTTCCTCTTGCCCCCTTGGGGCTGGTATGAACTCTCCTGGGACGACCAGGGGTGCGCCGTACACCAACTCGGCCAACGAGGTGTGTAGATCCTCCTTGGGCACCGTGCGGATTCCGAGCAGGACCCAGGGAAGTTCGTCCACCCAGTTAGGCCCCTCCAGGCGGGCCATGAGAGCCGATTTCAGGTGACGGTGGAAGCGCTCCACTAGTCCGTTCGACTGTGGGTGGTAGGCAGTTGTGTGGTGTAGCTGTGTTCCTAAAAGGCTGGCCATAGCCGACCACAGGCTGGAGGTGAACTGGGCGCCCCTGTCGGAGGTAATGTGGGCCGGTACCCCAAAGCGTGCTACCCAGGTTGCGATCAGTGCTCGGGCGCAGGATTCGGAGGTGGTGTCGCTGAGCGGGACTGCCTCTGGCCATCTGGTGAACCGGTCTATCATAGTTAGGAGGTACCGCGCTCCTCGTGACACTGGCAGGGGCCCCACGATATCCACATGGATGTGGTCGAACCTCCAGCGGGTGGGTTCGAACCGCTGCGGCGGAGCCTTGGTGTGCCGCTGCACCTTGGCCGTTTGGCACTGTATGCACGTTTTGGCCCATTCACTGACCTGCTTACGAAGTCCATGCCACACGAACCTGTTAGCGACCAGCCGGACGGTTGTCCTGATGGAGGGGTGCGCTAAGTTGTGAATGAACTCAAAAACCCACCGGTGCCAGGCTGCTGGGACGACGGGGCGGGGTTGGCCGGTAGCTATGTCACATAGTAGGGTCCTCTCACCTGGGCCTACGGGGAGGTCTTCGTGCTGCAAACCGGAGACTGCAGTCCTGTAACTGGGGATCTCAGTGTCTGCCTGCTGTGCCTCTGCCAGCGCTGCATAGTCCACCCCCTGGGACAGGGCCTGTATGGTAGGTCTGGAAAGTGCATCCGCCACGACATTGTTCTTTCCAGAGACATGCCGGATGTCCGTCGTGTACTCGGAGATGTAGGACAGATGTCGCTGCTGGCGGGACGACCAGGGGTCGGACACCTTAGTGAACGCAAAGGTAAGCGGTTTGTGGTCTGTGAACGCGGTGAAGGGCCTACCTTCTAAGAAGTACCTGAAATGCCGGATTGCCAGGTATAGTGCCAATAGCTCCCGGTCGAAAGCACTGTATTTGAGTTCGGGTGGTCGTAAGTGTTTGCTGAAGAACGCCAG
The DNA here is from genome assembly GCF_963921235.1 of Mobula hypostoma. NCBI lineage: Eukaryota > Metazoa > Chordata > Chondrichthyes > Myliobatiformes > Myliobatidae > Mobula > Mobula hypostoma. Next base: position 58,533,346 of record NC_086104.1, on the reverse strand, counting down.
GGGTTGCCAGCGACCCTCGATGAGTTGTTCCAGCACTCCACCGACTGCTGTGTTGGATGCGTCCACCGTGAGGGCAGTAGGAACGTCCGTTCTGGGGTGCACTAGCATCGCGGCGTTTGCCAAGGCTTCTTTGGTTTTAACGAAAGCAGTTGCGGCCTCTTCGTCCCAGGTAATGTCCTTGCCCTTACCCTACATCAGAGTGAACAGGGGGCACATGGTTCGGGCTGCTGAGGGGAGGAAACAGTGGTAAAAATTCACCATACCCACGAATTCCTGCAAGCCTTTGATTGTGTTGGGTCGGGGGAAGTGGCGGACCGCGTCTACCTTGGCAGGCAGCGGGGTTGCCCCGTCTTTAGTAATCCTGTGGCCCAGGAAGTCGATGGTGTCGAGTCCGAACTGGCATTTGGCTGGATTGATTGTAAGGCCGAATTCACTCAGGCGGGAGTAGAGCTGGCGGAGGTGGGACAGATGCTCCTGCCGACTACTGCTGGCTATGAGGATGTCGTCCAAATAGATGAATGCAAAGTCCAGGTCACGTCCCACCGCGTCCATTAGCCACTGGAAAGTCTGTGCGGCATTCTTTAGACCAAACGGCATTCGGAGGAATTCGAAAAGTCCGAACGGGGTGATAAGTGCTGTTTTGGGGATGTCGTCTGGATGTACAGGGATTTGATGGTATCCCCGGACGAGGTCTACCTTGGAAAAGATCCTTGCGCCGTGTAGGTTTGCTGTGAAGTCTTGAATGTGCGGCACAGGGTAGCGGTCTGGCGTTGTAGCCTCCTTCAGTCTGCGGTAGTCACTGCATGGTCTCCAGCCCCCTGTTGCCTTGGGCACTATGTGAAGGGGGGAGGCCCATGGGCTGTCGGACCGTCGTATGATCCCTAATTCCTCCATCTTCTTGAACTCCTCCTTCGCCAGTCGGAGCTTGTCCGGGGGAAGCCTTCGAGCACGGGCGTGGAGGGGTGGTCCCTGGGTCGGGATGTGGTGCTGTACTCCGTGTCTGGGCATGGCTGCCGTGAACTGCGGTGTCAGTACTGATGGGAAATCCGCCAGGACCCTGGTGAATTCGTCATCGGACAGCGTGATCGAGTCCAGGTGTGGGGCTGGCAACTGTGCTTCACCCAGGGAGAACGTTTGAAAAGTCTTGGCGTGGACTAATCGCTTCCCTTGCAGGTCGACCAGCAGGCTGTCGGCTCATAGAAAATCTGCCCCCAGCAGTGGTTGGGCCACGGCGGCCAGTGTGAAGTCCCACGTGAACCGGCTGGAGCTGAACTGTAGCCGCACCGTGCGGGTGCCGTAGGTTCGTATTGTGCTGCCATTAGCGGCCCTCAGGGTGGGTCCCGGTTCTCTGTTGCGGGTGTCGTAACTCGTTGGAGGTAAGACGCTGATCTCCGCTCCGGTGTCGACCAAAAAGCGGCGTCCCGACTGCTTGTCCCAGACGTACAGGAGGCTGTCCTGATGGCCAGCCGCCATAGCCATCAGCGGCGGCTGGCCCTGGCGTTTCCCGGGAATTTGCAGGGCGGTCTGCAACGGCGGGCCTCTGTGCCCCACCGCTGGTGGTAGAAACACCATTGTTCGTTGGGCTCCTCACTCCCGTCGCGGGGTTTTGTAGGCTCTGCTGCCAGGCCTGGTCTGGTCTGTCATTGGGCATGCAGCTTGGTGATCTGTGCGACGGATGCCCCTCTCTCTTTCCTGGCATTCCACAGCACATCTGCTCGGGCCACCACCTCCCGGGGGTTGCTGAAATCTGCATCGGACAGCAGCAGGCATATGTCATCGGGCAGTTGCTCTAGGAACGCCTGCTCAAACATGAGGCAGGGTTTGTGCCCTTCAGCCAGGGCCAGCATCTCGTTCATTAATGCTGACGGCAGCCTGTCTCCCAAACCATCCAGGTGCACTAAGCGGCGTGCTCGTTCGTGCCGTGAGAGTCCGAAAGTCCTTATGAGCAGGGCTTTGAATGCTGTGTATTTGCTGTCCTCCGGGGGCGACTGTATAAACTCCTCAACTTGTGCAGCAGTCTCCTGGTCGAGGGAGCTCAGCACGTAGTAGTAGCGAGTGGACTCCGAGGTTATCTGCCGAATGTGGAATTGTGCTTCTGCTTGTTCGAACCATAATTGAGGTCGCAGCGTCCAGAAGCTTGGCAGTTTTAACAAAACTGCGTGAACAGATGCAGCATCGGTCATCTCTGGTCCAAATATCGTTTGGGCCGTCGGGGTCACCAATTGTAGCGATGTGCTACACACAGCGCTAGAATAACCACACGGAGTCGGTGAGTTAGAGTTGCGATGAAAGAGATTTATTCAAACTTCGCGGCCCGCTTTAAAGCCTTCCCGTTCCCGCCTTCCCTGGGCGGGACTACTGTGGGGAATGCATATTCCCAGACCCTTTCTGCACGCGGGATTTTCCCCCTGCTGGTGAAGATGGCCTGGCGCCCTTTTTGCTGCCAGCCCTCCCCGCCTGCGCGTGCTGTTGTGAGCCGGTTCGTGTGTACCAGAAAGTGGGTCGCCACACTTACAGGTCAAGTCTATCAGGCGGTCGAGTCCGTCGCTGTGATCTACGCAGCATCGGTGGTGATTGCATCGGCAACAGCGGTTGTGCTGGCTCTGGCCCAACTTGAGGTGCCAGCACGTTAGGTGTTGTTAATCCCTCATCTGTGTGCGTCGCACCTGGTATGGGAATGTCGTGTGGTGTCTGTGTAGGGTTTGGAGTGTGCGGTGTCTCGTGGGTACATACATCAGTGGGTACGGGATAAATAGTCACCACGGAGTGTTCAGGGTAGGGGCCCGGTGCTCCTGCGGGCGCCAGGTCGCGGATGGAGACCGTGTCCAGGTGGATAAAACTCTCCATGCTGCCTGTGTCAAACAGGCAGCTTGTCCTGCGCTCCTCCACCAGGATGTCCATCATTGACCTTGCGATCTGGTGGGGATCGCTTTGGTCGAGGGTCACGGAAGTCAGGGTTGGGTCGCTGTCTTGGTCCGGCGCGGTGGGGTGCCCCGTGAGTACCCGTTGGTCGTAGGCCGTGGGAGGTGGCACTGGCCAAGATGGCCACCACCATGTCTCGCACATGGTGGCGGTGTGCAGGGAAGATGGCGACCCCCATGTCTCGCATGTGGTGGCGGCGTGCAGGGAAGATGGCGGCAGGTAAGATGGCGACCCCCATGTCTTGCACATGGCGCTGCTCGATCCCGCTCGCGGTTTGGACTTACACAGCTTCGCAAAGTGGCCTTTCTTTCCACAGCTGGAGCAGGTAGCTTCTCAGGTCAGGCAGCGTTTCTGGGGGTGCTTCGCGAGTCCGCAGAAGTAGCACTTTATGGACTCACGACTGACGGCAGCCGAAGTCGATTCGCTAGCGGGTTGCAGGGTCTGCGATGCCCACGAGGCCATCGGGGGATCGCGTGCCTGGAGAGCCTCGGAGTTATGCAGAGCGGCCTCCAGTGTGTCGGCCAGCTCGATTGCCGAACTTAAGGTAAGATCGGCTTTTTCCAACAGCTGCCAGCGCACATACACTGACCTGGTCCCCGTGACGAAGGCGGCTCTCACTACGAGCTCTGCATGCTATGCCGTCGTCAGCTCCTGGCAATTGCAGGCCCGCACGAGCGTCCATACGGCCTGGACGAACTCAGCACTTGATTCCCCAGGCCGTTGTTGCCATGTCGCTAAGCTGTGCCGAGCATAGACGCTGTTTATCGGCCGCAGGTATTGTCTATTGAGGGCACTCATCGCGCCATTGTAGCTCGGCTGGTCTCTGATCAGTGAATAGACCCGTGGACTGACCCTGGAGAGTAGAACTCTGCGCTTCGCTACAGGGTCGGTCGCTTAAATCTCCTCTAGATACGCTTCGAAGCAGGCCAGCCAGAGTTCGAAAGCATTTCCAGCTTCTGGCATTTGCGGATCGAGGTCTAATCTGTCGGGTCTCAAAGCGTGTTCCATGCTTTAAAATGTACAGCGAATAAAATTGAAGCACCTTCAATAACTCCAAAAGACTGAGGTTTGGTAAAATACTGAAAGGCTTTTATTCGCTGTACAATACGACCTCCATGGTGAGTGTCTGCCCCCAGACTGAGGGGGAGGGGCAAGGCGAAACACCTTTATACAGGACTGTGGGAGGAGCCACAGAGGCAGTCAGCAGAGGGGCGTGTCCAGACAGGCAACCGAGTTACAACATATATACATGGTTTACCACAACGTCTAAGAAAGTAGAGGCACTGTCATGCCTTCTTGGTGATGGCATCTACATGCTGGTCCCAGGGCAGATCCTCTGACACGCTGGCACAAAGAAATTTAAAGATACAGACTCTCAATCCCCTGATGAGGACTGGCACATGGACCTCTGGTTTCTTCCTCCTGCAGTGGATAATAAACTCATTGGTTTTGCTGATGTTGAGTGAAAGGTTGTTGTTGTGGTGCCATTCAACCGGATATTCAAACTGCCTCCTACATGCTGATTTGTCACCTTTGATTTGGCCAACGACAGTGGTGTTGTCAGCAAACTTCAATGCAGCATTGGATTTACACTTAGCCATACAATCATAGGTACACAGTGAGTAAAACAGAGCGCTAAGCACACAGCCTTGTGCTGACTGTGAGTGTGAAAGAGAGATTGACAGAAAGTGAAGAAATCGAGAATCCAGTTGCACAAGGAGCTATCAAGGCACAGGTCTTGGAGCTTAGTGATGAGGTTAGAGCAGATGATAGTGTTAAATATTGAGTTGTAGTCAATGTGGAGCATCCTGATGCATGCATTTTCATTGTCCAGGTGTTCCGGAGCTGTGTGAAGGGCCAATGAAAGGCATCTGCTGCTGACCTGTTGTGATTGTAGGCAAACTGGAGCAGATGAAGGTCACAACTCAGGCTGGAGTTGATATGCTTCATGACAGGCCTCTTGAAGCCCTTCATCACAGTGAATGTAAGTGCTACTGGATGGTAGCCAGTGAAGTAGGTTCTTCTTGGTACCTCAGATTGCCAAAATGAGAGGCTGAAGTTTGCAGTAAACACTCCAGCCAGTTGATTAGCATAAGTCTTCAGTACACTGCCAGCATGGCATCAGGGCCAGATGCTTTCTATTGATTCACCCTGATGATGGACACTCTCACATCAGCTTCAAAGACTCAGAGCACAGGGTCATTCATGTTATGTTTGTATCTCCAGAAACTACGTGAAAGAAAAATACAGGAGCCGGATTGAACTAGTCTACTTCATTTTATTTTTGATTAGTTTCTGGAGATGAAAACATAACAGTGATGATAAGGAAGCTATAAAACAAACTGGAGATGACTACATATCTGTTAAAGTGTAGCATGTTTTTTCTTCGCAAGGGAAGAGAGAGAAGTTGAGTTTTGAAAAAGCATGGTGCTTCTTCAGAAGGGGAGAAAGACAGGTGATTTTTTAAAAAAGACAGAAAACAGATGAAATACATGTGTTAATAAACAGTGAGAACTGGATGGTGATAATAATTATAAAAATAGCGGAAATGGCTGGCTACTTCAGAAAGATAGATGCATTCAATTCTGCAACAGGTAATTGGCTGATATATACTGAATGAATTGAACAGCATTTTGAAGCAAATGAGATAACCAATGAAAAACAAGTGCCAGTTTTGCTGAAAGTAGTAAGTGGAAAAGCATACAGTTTGCTTAGAAGTTTAACTGCTCCAACCAAACCAGCCAAAATGAGCTTTTCTGATATCATAAATGTAATGCATGAATATTTAGAACCAAATCCATTTTTGATTGTAGAGCACTTTAGGTTTCATAAATTGAATCAGAAAGAAGGAGAATCCAATTAAGCTTCTGTGGCTGAATTGAAGAAAATGTCCAAGTATTGCCAGTACAGTGATGGGCTTAATGATGTACTGAGAAATCGTTTAGTTCGTGGAATCTTACAAAAAAGCATTCAGAAAGGTTTATAACTGAACCACAACCCACATTTAAAAGAGAAGCTGAAATTGCTGTATCAATGGAAACAGCAGCTAAAGCCGCAATTAAGTTGCAGTCAGGAACGAAAATGAGCATAAACAAAATTGTAACGTCTAAACGGAAACCTGCCTGGCCAAACAAATTGGGTTACAGTTGTGGCAGAAGCTCACATACATCAAAATAATGCATATTTAAAGGCAAAAATTGCAAAAAATGCAGCAAAGTAGAATACGTACAAAGAGCACTTTGGGTGGACAAAAATAAATGGACTACATAGGGAAGAGAAGAAGATGAAAGGTCAAGTTGCAGTTTCAAAAAGAGCACTAATCTGCATGCTGTTGATGAAATATCTGATAATGATGAGAGTGATATGGGACTGGCTAGCCTTGAGATTTGCTGAGCAAAAACTAACAATAGACAAGCAAACAACAGGAATTCTGCAGATGCTGGAAATTCAAGCAACACACATCAAAGTTGCTGGTGAACGCAGCAGGCCAAGCAGCATCTATAGGAAGAGGCGCAGTCGACGTTTCAGGCCGAGACCCTTCGTCAGGACTAACTGAAGGAAGAGTGAGTAAGGGATTTGAAAGCTGGAGGGGGAGGGGGAGATGCAAAATGATAGGAGAAGACAGGAGGGGGAGGGATAGATTTTGCATCATTTTGCATCTCCCCCTCCCCCTCCAGCTTTCAAATCCCTTACTCACTCTTCCTTCAGTTAGTCCTGACGAAGGGTCTCGGCCTGAAACGTCGACTGCGCCTCTTCCTATAGATGCTGCTTGGCCTGCTGCGTTCACCAATAGACAAGCAATATGGCTTACAGCAGAAGAGAAAAGCAAATTAATTAAAATGGAATCGGACACTGGCTCGGCTGTTTCAGTCATTCTGAAAAATGAGTTTGAGTGTCATTGCAAAGATACTGAACTGAAGCCTACAGATATCCAACTAAGAACTTACACTGGAGAAAAGATAACTCCTGTGGAAATGACATTTGTAACAGTGAAATACAATAACTAAGAAACCACATTGACCTTGTATGTGGTAAAAAGAGGAGGGCTAGCATTATCAGGTCTTGATTGGCTGAGACAACTTGCAGCTTGACTGGATGTCTATTCACCATTTGCATGTCACATCATGTGCAATAAAGTCGAATGAAAATGAATTAAGAAAGGTACTGGATGACGCCACAGCAGTGTTCAAGGATGGCATTGAAAAACTCAAACATATCAAGAGTAAAATAGTGAAGAATGAAAATGCCACACTGAAGGTTTACAAAGCCTATCCAGTTCCTTGTACTGTCCATGATAAAGTAGCCTGTGAGCCAGATCACATGGAGGCTGAAGGGATTCTGTCCAAGGCTAAGTGGAGCCCATGGGCAATGGCAGAGGCCCCACTAGCCAAGAAGACTGGGTCTGTCAGAGTCTCTGGTGATTTGAAGGTCACAATGAACCCAATACTGAAGTAAATCAATATCCTCTGCTGAGGATAGAGGATATCTTTGCAATGGACCAGGTGCTGCAAGGCTGTCCAGTCACTAGATGTTACCTGGATGACATCATTGTTACCAGTGAGGATGATAAGGAACGTCTCCAAAATCTTAAAACAGTGTTAAAAAGATTAGAAGATTATGGGCTCACAGCAGGAAGCAACAAATGTGTATTCTTTAAACTAAACATGGCTTGCTGTGGTCACACAAAAGATACACAAGGATTACACAAGTGTGCTGAAAATATGCAAGCGGTGGTGGATACCCCAAAGCCAAAGGGTGTGTCACAGTCGTGATCCTTTTTAGAATTTATCAATTACTATAACAGATTCCTACCAAACCAGGCTACTCTGCTCCACCCCTTGAACTCATTTCTACAGATTGGGAAGACATGCAATGGACAAAGCAGTGCAATGTGGCTTTTCAAAGCAAAGAAAATGGTGACGGTAGACACTGTACTCACACAACGTGATCCATACCATCCAAAGAAGCTTGCCTGTACTTCCTCATGGTATAGGTGCATTCATGTCGCATGTTATGAGTGATGGAAGTGAACGCCTGATAGCCTTTGCATCCCTTACCATTGCAGAGGAAAATTTTGCATAGATTGACAAAGTGGCCTTGACTCTGGTTTAGGGTGCAAAATGTTTCAACCAGTACATGTCTGGGAGACAGTTTACACTCATTACTGATGATCAACCACTAGTGTCTATTTTCAAACCATAGAGGGTGTTTCACAAACAGCAGCAGCAGGGAAATGCAGAGATGGGCTCTGTTTCTTGGAGGACACAATTACAAAATTAAATTCAACACGAGGATGACTAATCAGGGAAATGCCAATGGATTGTCCCGTTTACACTTGGAAAAGAAAATACCTGAAAAATTTACAAAAGGGGAGACTCCTCTTTTCATATTCTCACTAATGCAAATTGAAAGTCTCCCTATTTTGGTAGAGATCATCCAAAGAGAAACCAGAAAAGACCCCACGCTGTCTCAGGTCTACGTGGTAACAGTAAATGGTTGGAATGTGCAGTAGAGGTTCCAGATCCCCCATTTTTACCAGAACCAGGATGAACTTGCCTTTGATGGAGATGGTCTTACCTGGGGATTGAGAGTTGTTGTACCATTAAAATTGAGAGCTCAAGTGTTGGTGGAGCTACATGATGATCATCTAGGCATGATCCAGATGGAAAGTGTTGGCTTGAAGGTTTGTCTGGTGGTTTGGGATAAATTAGCAGATTGAGCAGCTTGCCATGCACTGTTTGGGATGCCAACACATCCAGAAGATGCTAAGAGCAGCACCTCTCCATCCCTGGGAATGGCCTGCATCGCCCTGGCAGAGGATTCTTGTGGATTTTGCAGGACATTCATAGGCATAACTTTCTTGATAGTAATGGATGCAGCTACAAAGTGGCCGGAAGTGTTCCCAATAGCCTCCACTACAGCCTCACACACTGTTAATGTGTTGAGAAGTCTCTTCTCAAGGTCTGCTGTTCCAGGACACTTAGTCAAGGGCAATGGACCACAGTTCATTGCAGAACATTTCAGTTATTCCTGAAACTGAATAGAATAGGACATATTATATCTGCACTATACCACCAAGCTATAAATCGCTTGGTGGACAGGTTTCTCCAGAGTCTAAAAAAACTGCAAGCAATGTCAGCAGAACAGACTACACTAACATTGAACCAGAAGCTCACCAATTTCTCACATTTGGATCTCCTCAAACCCAATCTCAGGAGCAGTATGCATGATGGACAACTGAGAAAATATGAGGGTTCCTCAAGCAAGGAGATCCAATGTTTCACTCCTGGACAAGCAGTCCTCGCGAGGGACGACAGAGATGAACAAAAGCGAGTACTTGGAAAGATTAAGGACAGAACTGGAGCACTCTCCTACACAGTGGAAATTGTATCTGATGTCACCTGGAGACAACACATCAATCAGTTGAGGAGAGCACAGTCAATTGTTACAGAAGAAAGGTTTCCAGCACTGTCAGAACCATGTCCTTCAGTCCCAGAGTCAACTCTTACAATCACCATAGAGGAGACCCCAGAACCTGAGATTGTTTCACAGCCACAAATCTCACCTTCCATGTCAGAACATAGAACATAGAAATCTACAACACATTACAGGCCCTTGGGCCCACAATGTTGTGCCGACCATGTAACCTACTCTAGAAACTGCCTAGAATTTCCCTACCACATAGCCCTCTATTTTTCTAAGCTCCATGAACCTATCTAAGAGTCTCTTAAAAGACCCTATTGTATCCATCTCTACCACCATCACTGGCAGGGAAGACTTTGTGTCAGGAAAGATGTTATCCCACAAGAGTAAGAAATCCTCCACAGCGACTTAGGGCTGAATGGGACAACTTAAAATTTACTATGCTGTGGATACCTACATAGCAGTTGTATAACAAACAGTAGTATACTTTGTATATGGAGAGAGTGAGCATTACATATTTGAGTTGAGATGCATTCTGTATTGTGATGGAGTTTATAGCAAAGCAGGGAGGAGTGTAGTGTATTAATATTTCTGAAATAATTGAGTAATATTGTAAATATATTGTTTGATTAAGCATTCTTTGTAGTTTACATAATTCATTATGGTTTATATGTATGAATTACATGAATGCCATATGCCATTACACCATCACATCTTAAATGAGTGCCACACGAAAATAAAATGAAGTAGATCAGCGATCCCCAACCACTGGGCCACGGACCGGTACCGGGCCGCAAAGCATGTGCTATTGGGCTGTGAAGGAATGATATGATTTGGTGATATGATCCAGCTGTGCCTTTCTTCATTCCCTGTCAGACCCACTGCTGAGCTTGAACGCACACGAGGTCATTACCCATGCGTCATCCATGTCAGCGCGGGAAGGAGATCAACTCCTCGAGCTTGCAAATGACGGCGGGCTGAAAAGTATGTTTGATATAACATCTCTGCCGGCATTCAAGGCTAAATATCCTGAGATAGCCATGAAAGCACTGCAAATGTTGCTTCCATTTCCAACGTATCTCTGCAATGAATGCAACGAAAACTAAATTGCGGAATAGTCTGGACATAAGGAACCCCCTTCGAGTATCGCTGTCTCCCGTCACCCTTCGATGGGACTGTCTTGTTGCAGGAAAACAAGCCCAGGGCTCCCACTGATTCAGCGATATTGGTGCGTTGCAATGATTTTATGTGTTCATACGGGAAAAATATGTGCTGTGTGTTTAATATCCAAACGTTACTTAAAATGTTATGATGCTATTGACTTATAAGTGACTTATATAACCATATAACAATTACAGCACGGAAACAGGCCATCTCTGCCCTTCTAGTCCGTGCGGAACGCTACTCTCACCTAGTCCCACCGACCTGCACTCAGCTGATAACCCTCCATTCCTTTCCCGTCCATATACCCATCCAATTTTTCTTTAAATGATAATATCAAACCTGCCTTTGCCACTTCACCTGGAAGTTTGTTCAACACTTACTTCAAGCTCCCCTGTCCTCCCTTGATAATTGACTTATCACTATACTCATGTGACGAAAATATGCGCTGTGTGTTTAATATTAAATTCGTTAGATAAACCAGACAAAATTGAGTGTATTAGCCACTTATCACCTATATTCCGGTCGTGATTAACACCCCCTCCTGAACAGAATCGCCAAAAACGATTTTTGGGGGGGAAAATCAGCATGTACACGCATGCGCACTGGTTTTCCGCGCAAGGCTTCATGGTCATGGTAGTCTTTCTCAGGGTAAACACAACGTATTTGACTGCTACTCTTGTCCATTGGCAACCCTACCCCCCTCCTCCCCCGGGTCGGCCGGTCCACAAGAATATTGTCAATAATAAACTGGTCCACGTTGCCATAAAGATTTGGGGACCCCCGAAGTAGACACATTTTACCGGGCTCCTATGTTTTTCTTTCGATTAGTTTTCGGATTTACAAAACAACACAGCTGTGGGCTGTGGGGGTTAATGAAGGTGCTTCCAAGTTCCGTTGGTCAAAGTGAGCATAAAAGGCATTGAGCTCATCTGGGAGTGAAACCTTGTTGCCATTTATGTTGTTTGGTTTCGCTTTGTAGGATGGCATTCAAGTCTTGTCACCATTGTCATGCAGCCCTCTGTGATTCAAGTGTAGTCCATATTTGCCACTTTGCATGTGAGAGAGCTTCCCAGAGTTCATACTGGAGGAGATTTTCATAGCTTTTCCTGCCAGCAATGGGGGAAAATGAAGAATGCAATTATTGTTCAAACTTCAGTAAAATGTTGTGAATTGCTACAGAGATATTATTAGAAATGCATTATAGTTTTGATAGTTTTCAAAAGTAAACCAGCTCACCAACAAGCAAATAGAAGTAATTTGACTTTAGTTATAGAAGTTGCTTGTGACTTTAAGCAGAAAAATATAAAATCTGTCAACTATGGTCAAGTTATTTAAGCACAAATGTAACTCTACAGCAATGAATAATACATCCAACCAATTAAATTAATATACCAAGAGCTATAGTTCGTTTCACCTTCAATGCATAATATTTAGAGATTGTTGCTCACACAAATTCACAAAGAAGTAATTTGTTACAGTTGAGTAGTTGTCTGTGCACATCTTACAGTTTCACTGTAAAAGGTGGGAGAAATTTCACACACTGGAGACAGCAAAACTATACACGTGTGCTCGTAAATTTTTAAGATATTGCTTGGTTGCCTATTTTATCTGAGGTTCTAAACAAATGTATGCAAGTAAATCATTATCTTGTATTCATTATTCTGCAAGAGGGGCCTTGAAATTTGAACAAAGTTATTTTCCGTTGATTTATAAATGAGTTCCTCCAGCAGTTTTGTCAATTGATTGTCAGTGAGGAGGAACATCTCTTCTCTACTGGCAGTCAACACGACATAACTCAAGGTTGTGTGCTTAGCCCACTATTCTACTCTCTCTGCACTCATGGCTGCACAGCTAGGAACAACTCAAATGCCATCTATAAATTTGCTGATACCACCACTGTTATTAGGGGCATCTTCGATGGTTAGAAAGGGCATACAGGAGTGAGATAGATCAGCTGGTTAACTGGCATCACGACAGCAATCTTGCACTGAACATCAGCAAGACCAAAGAATTTATTGTGGAGTTCAGGAAGAGGAAGTTGGGAGAACGCACTCATCTCATCGAGGGATCAGTAGTGGAAAGAGTGAACAGCTTCAAGTTCCTAGGCATCGATCCTCATCTCAGAACATTTCTTCTGGGCCCAACATATTGATTCGATCATCAAAATAAGCCTGCCTGTGTTTAATCTGCATGAGAAGTTCGAGGAGATTTGGTATACCATCAAAGACTAGTAAATTTCTACAGATCATTATGACTGTTTGCCTCAACATCAGATATCCCACCTCTCCCAGAAGTTCCAGGAGTCTCCCGCATATCGATAGTGGCTCCCTGATGCCCGGAAATTATATACAATATCCCGGAAAGATTTTTTTGAGAGGGAGAGGGAGAGCGAGCTTCCTGATTGGTCACTCTTCGTGCCAAGAGTGGTTCCCAACCACCAGGCCACGACGAAACAATATGATTTGACGATATGAAACGATATAAGTCAGCTGCACCTTTCCTCATTCCCTGTCACGCATTGTTGAATTTTAACACACGCGAGGTCATCAGTGACCCAAGACATGCAAAGGAATGGGTCCGTGACCCATTTGTGAATGTTCCCAATGAATCATCCATGTCAGCGAGGGAAAAAGATCAACTTCTCAAGCTTGCAAATGAAGGCGGGCTGGAAAGTATGTTTGACATAACATCTCTGCTGGCATTCTGGATCAAAGTCAAGGCTGAATATCCTGGGATAGCCACAAAAGTGCTAAACATTGCTTCCATTTTCAACATATTTCTGCGAAGTGGAGTTTTCTGCAATGAATGCAACGAAAACTAAATTGCAGAATAGATCGGACATAAGGAACCGCCTTCGAGTATCGCTGTCTCCCATCACCCCTCGATAGGGCTGTGTTGTTGCAGGAAAACAAGCCCAGTGCTCCCACTGTTTCAGCGATGTTGGTGTGTTGCAATGATTTTATATGTTCATATGAGGAAAATATGCGCTGTGTGTTTAATATCCAAACGTTACTTAAAATGTTATGATGCTATTGACTTATAAGGGACTTATAATTCAGTGGTCCCAAACCTCCGGGCCGCAAAGAACACAGCGGTAGCCGGAACGGACCCAGCACATCTTTAAGAAAAGAGCCAAAATAAACAAGCTAATTAATTAGGTGCCGCCCAGCAGGTAAATGTCGGCCCAGATCAGAGACGATTGCCGATTGTGTCATCTCTGATCTGGGCCGCCATTTACGTGCCGGGTGGCACCTAATCAATTAGCTTGTTTATTTCGGCTTTTTTCTTAAAGAATTGCTGGGTGCGTTCTTGCTACGGCTGTACCCCTGCATTCTTTGTGGCCCGGAGGTTTGGGACCACTGTTATAATTGACTTATCACTACATTCATGCGAGCAAAATATGCGGTGTGTGTTTAATATTAAATTCGTTAGATAAACCCCTTTAGAAACGAAATTGAGTGTATTAGCCACTTACAAGTGATTTATAGTTGACTTATCACCTATATTCCGGTCGCATTTAACATCCACCACCCCACCCCACCCCGGGTCGGCCGGTCCACAAGAATATTGTCAATATTAAACCAGTTGGCGCTGCAAAAAAGTTTGGGGACTCCTGATTTAAACTAGCTGGCTAGCTGCCAAGGAGCTACACTATTGATGTCCTATGTGATGAGGCCAAACTCCCTGTAGACTTGCTTAAAGTTGTAATAGAATAAACATGATAATATAATATAATATAAGTACATATTTTAATATCACATTTGCTGCATATACCCAACTTGGTTTACAGATTAGACAAAATCACTAAACAAAGTATTACATACACCCTTGGAGGTTGACGGGGGTGGGGGGGTGGGGAAGGGATATGGGGTTGCAGGGGGTGGGGGTGCTACCTCCCTGAAGTGAGTTTTTGCAGGGTGGGATGTCTGCAACATGTGGTATGATGGTGCCAACGCACAGGACCAAACAAAAGTTGCAAAGGATTGTAGATTCAGCCAGAACCATCATGAGCACAAGCTGTCATGGTCCGGTCCGTAAAATCCACATTCCGGTTCACAGTCCGGTCCATGTTCCTTATTCCAGGTTTTCCAGTTTTCCCAGGTTTCTGTTGAGGCAGCTGATTTTCGTTTGAGCTGGCTTCATAAATACCTTCAGGATTCAGCCTCTGGCTGCTGGATTGTTCCTGTCCAAACCCCTGTCTGAATCTCTTCCCTTCCCCTTCCTTCTGTTGCCTCACCTCACCTTGTCTGAAACCTCGCCTCGCCCGTCTGAAGCCTTGCCTCGCCTGCAACCCTCGCCTGCACCACTGTCAAGTTCTATTGCCGGAGCAAGATAAGGAAGTGTCTATTGTTGTTTTGAACTGTCCCTGTGTCCATGCCTTCGCTAGGTAGGTCCAGCCGTTTGCCACTACCTAGTGTTGGGAACCATCTGCATCCACACCTTTGCTAAGTAGGTCCGGCCATCTGCCGCTGCCTTATGTTGGGAACTATCTCATATTCTGCATTCTGTGTATGAGTCCTGGACCTACATCCTGTTTCCAAGAAGGGGTCCTGGTTCTGTGTTCCATGTCCCTGTCTCTCCCTCGACCGAGACTCTGCGTTCCTGTCTCTCCCTCGACCAAGTCTCTGCGATCCTGTCTCTCCCTCGACCAAGTCTCTGCGTTCCTGTCTCTCCCTCGACCAAGTCTCTGCGTTCCTGTCTCTCCCTCGAATAATGCTCTGCGTTCCTGTCTACCCCTCGACCAAGTCTCTGCGTTCCTGTCTCTCCCTCGACCAAGTCTCTGCGATCCTGTCTCCCCTCGACCAAGACTCTGCGTTCCTGTCTCTCCCTCGACCAAGTCTCTGTGATCCTGTCTCCCCTCGACCAAGGATTTGCGTTACTGTCTCTCCCTCGACCAGGTCAAGGCTTCAGGGTCTCGTCCAGTCCTAGCCACAATCCAAGAACCTTGTCCTGTCCAAGCTATGACTTTGTGTTCTCATCTTGTCCATGTGTCTCACCCAGCCCGGTGCTGGGGTTCCCTCGTCCTGTGCTGGGGTTCCCTTGTCCTGTCCAGGAGTCTCATATCCAGTCCTGTTGCCTCTCCTCATCCTGTAGCCACGTCTTGTCCTCACCTAGCTCTGGAGTCCAAGCCCGAGTCAAGTCCCAGGTTCTGGGTCCTTGCCCAGTCTCTGGCTCAGAGTCCATACCCAAGCCATGTCCAGTCCTGTAGCCACGTCATGTTCCCGCCTAGTTCTGGGGTCCGAGCCCAAGTCAAGATCCAGGTTCTGGGTCCTTGTCCAGTCTCTGGCTCGGAGTCCAAGCCCAGGCTCCTAGTTCCCAATTCCATGTCCTGGTTCTGCTTTCCCAGTCAAGTTCTAGCCCTGACCCTGTATCCTTGTCTCGTCCAGGGCCTGTGTCGTATCCCGCGTCCTTTCTTCCCCACTTCTCTTGCTTGTTTAACTCTAGTCCTAGTCCTGTTCCTGGTGCTTCAGTGTCTGTGTCTTGCATTTGGGTCTGCTCCCAGTGCCCCCTTTATGACACAAGCCTTTCCACCATCGTGGTCATCTTCAGAAGAGAATGCCTCCAGAAGGCAGCTTCATCTTGAAGGGCCCTCACCATCCAAGACATGCCCTTTACTCATTACTACCGTCAGAGAGGAAGTATAGAAGCCTGAAGATGCACACTGAATGCTTTTGGAACTTATCCTTCCCCTTCAACATCAGATTTTGAAAGGTCCATGAATGCATGACCACTATCTATTTTGCTCTCTTTCTGCACTACATAAATTGTGGATTCGACTGATTCCACAACTTATGGACTCACTTTCAAGGACTTTTCAACTCATGTTCTCAATATTTATTACTTCTCTCCTTTTATTTTTATCTTTGGACTTGCAAATTTTTCTCTTTTTAACGTTGATTGTTGGTCTGTCTTTGTGTGCAGTTCTGCATTGATTCTATTGTGATTCTTTGCATTTACTGTGAATGCCCACAAGTAAATGAATCTCACAGCAGTATATGCTGACATATATACACCTTGATAATAAATCTACTTTGACTGACTGACTGACTACATGCTAATTGTTTGCTGTAGGAAACTTGCCATATCCCAACTTCATTCCCACCAGCCAAAGTTTGCTCCCTTTCGTATCCCGTGATATTTGATTATCTCTTATGCACATTGTGTTTACTGATACTGCTCATAAACCCCAGCTTCTGGATAGAAGAAGTTCTCCATTACTGTGAGGAGCAAAGGATCCTGAAAAATACTGCTTATTATCTAAAAATGCTGCAGCTAAAATGACAGTGTATTTTGGCATCTTTCAATGGATGCTTTCAAAAATGTATTAATAGTCAAGTTGATCCTCCTATCTTAACCACCAATATTAATAGACTATTTCAGCTTTCAGAAACTGAGAACTAGCATGTTTGTTCTACTGCACCAAATAGTTGATTGCAGTGTCAGCAGATGGAGAAAGTCCAAATCATTCAATTTTCTAAAATTCATAAGGCTGCTTGCTGGTTAAAGAGGTATAGATTAGATTAGATTATGAGGACCATCTTCTCCTCCCTCCTCCTCCATATATAGAGGTTAATTAGACACTCCTTCATTGTTGTGCCACTCATGGACTGTGATACATCATTTTTAAAGGTATATTTTGTCCTGTCACATCAAGGGTGCATGTGTTGCAGGTTTTCTGTTATCTATGTAGAAAAGTATGAAGTCAATGCAATGTGATGGCAGCTGTAACATTTCATCAGCAGGCTGGACAAAGGTGGTGAGATTTTATCGGTCTCTAACCGTGATCTGTGGCAAGATATGTCTGATTGGTTCATATTTACAGTGGTGCTGGAAAGTATGTGAATTCCATAGATTTTTCTCTATTTCTGCATTAATATGACATAAAATATGATCACTTTTCTCAATAAATGAACAAGTATGATCTTTTTTGTGTTTTTTATTTAATTGGGTGAAGATCTGATCACATTTTAGGTCTTATTTATGCAGATACGGAAAAAATTCTACAAGGTTCACCAACTTCCTAGCACTATTGTACTAAAGATCCAACAATCTTCACCTGCTTGCTTCCATTCTCAACTGGCTAGTTGGAGATACTGTATCCCTTCCCTGGCAATCCTCCTAACAAAAGGAAGATAATATGCTGCCGAGGTAAAGAGGTAATATGAAATAATAAAACGATATTCTCATTACTTAAGCAATTTTTATTAATCAAAAGACAAATGGTCTTTTCTAAGGTTCTAGGTGTTAAACAATTTTATATTGTTGTTACTGATTATAGTTCAGCAGTTGAAGAATAGATTCCAATGAGCTTGTCACTTTGTTTTCTAACATTGTCATGAGCTCAGCCCTACCTTATCTCAGTAATCTCCTTTAGCCCAATATTCTGAGATCATTTTAATTCTGGCCCCACTAGCAGTCAAGACTGTAGTTTCATCTGCCCAGAGCTCTGGGATGCCCTCTCTCAATTTCTGTGCCTCACTGACTTTTTCTTTCTCTCCAAGGAGAAAATACGCACAAATATTTTGGACCAGCTTTTGTGCACCTGCCAATTGTGAGTTCAGTGTCAAATTTTCTTTCCTTTGCTCTGTTGAAGAGACTTGGGAAAGGAACGCCATAAATACACATAGTTATTGCTCATTTCTGTTGGTTTCTGCACAGTCCAGTCCATTACTTAATTTTATACCATGTATCATTTTCATAATACAAATTTCCTGGTGGAATCAACCTATTTGAAAATGAGAGATGGCAAAGAATTGGATGCCGATCTTTCAGACCCATGTGGAATCAATCTGCGGAAGATGAACACAACTCACTTTGAAACTGAACACCTTTTCCCGAGGAAAATGGGACATTGGATTTGAGAGTGAATATGGCTCTCTGACAATATCCATTTTAGCAGAATGTCATACACTTGGTGCCACGCTATCTCTCATAATACTATTTACCTTCCTTCTATTCATTGGTGATTCAAATGTTCATCCAGATACTTCTTAAATATTGTGACAGTACCTGCTTCTACCATTCAATAACACAGTACGTTCCAGATGCTAACTATACTCAGGGAGAAAATTCTTTCTCCGATCACCTTATCAGAATATCCTTCTCTAGTAACCATGATACCGCAAACCATAGTTGCAGGGTTTGTTATCTGACATGGCTACAGCAACAGAAAATTGCCTTTTCAAAGTTCAAAGTAACTTTCAAAGTAAATTTTATTATCAAAGTACATATATGTCACCATATACAATGCTGAGACTAATTTTCCTGTGGGCATATTCAGCAAATCTTTAGAGTGGTAATTATAACAGGATCAAAGAAAGATCAACCAGTATCAGCAAACAATCAGATACTGCAGGGATTTTCCTTGTAAATTCATTTTTTTACATTTCCCATTTCAAGGTGGAATGAGGAATTCTTTACTTGCTCAATATTTTCTCTTCTATATCTAATTCATCACCTCTTCAAAATTTCCCTGCCCTATTACATTTTAGATTCCTTAACTCTGGATCCATTTCCTACCAAACACCCTCTGCCCCACAAGTCCAACCGCGTTCCTTGGGACTTTCACTACTCAAAATAGTGAGTCATAAACATAAAGGATTCTATATATGCTGGAAATCTAGAGCAACACAAACAACAAGCATTTTGTATGTTACTCAATATACTAAAATTGTTTCTAATGGAGATTACAGCATTGCAATGGTGTGGCCCAACTCTTAACTCAATAGTTACCAGAATGGGATTCTACCTTAGCAAGGGAGAATTCCATCTGGTCTGTGAGTGTGCAAATGTATTTACTTGCTGGCCAAGTCCAATGGAAGGGAAGTAAGACCATAAGACATAGAAGCAGAATTAGGCCATTTGGCCCATCGAGTCTGTTCTGCCATTCAATCATGGCTGATCCTTTTTTTTCCGCTCCTGATCCCCACTCCCCGGCTTTCTCCCCATAACCTTTGAGGCCATGTCCAATCAAGAAGCTATCAATCTCTGCCTTAAATACACCTAACGACCTGGCCTCCACAGCTGCATGTGGTAATAAATTCCACGAATTCACCACCCTCTGGCTAAAGAAATTTCTCCGCATCTCTGTTTTAAATGGACGCCCCTCTATCCTGAGGCTGTGCCCTTTTGTCCTAGACTTCCACCATGGAAAACATTATTTCCACACCTACTCTGTCTAGGCCTTTCAACATTTGAAAGGTTTCAATGAGATCCCCCTTCATCCTTTTAAATTCCAGTGAGTACAGGCCCAGAGCCATCAAACGTTCCTCGTATGATAACCCTTTCATTTCTGGAATCATCCTTATGAACCTCCTCTGAACCCTGTCCAATGCCAGCACATCTTTTCTTAGATAAGGGGCCCAAAACTGTTCACAATATTCAAGGTGAGACCTCAAGGTCCCTTATAAAGCCTCAGCATCACATCCCTGCTCTTGTATACTACACCTCTCGAAATGAATTGCTTTTATTTCTTACATCCTTCACATACATGAGGAGTAAAAATCTTTACATTACTTCTCCGTCTGAATGTGCAATGTGCAAATTAGTCACAGGTAATAAATGGTATAGCAAATAGAACAGTATTTGTAATAATACAGTAAGATATAAAACATAACAATCAATATAGCTTAGAAATTCAATTGTGTCAGCATGAATTAATCAGTCTGATGGCCTGGTGGAAGAAGCTGACCCGGAGCCTATTGGTCCTGGCTTTAATGCTGCGATACCGTTTCCCGGATGGTAGTAGCTGGAACAGTTTATGGTTGCAGTGGCTTGGGTCTCCAATGATTCTTCAGGCCCTTTTTACACACCTTTGTAAATATCCTGAATAGTGGGAAGTTCACATCAATTAAGGGGTTGTTAAGGGGTTGGGCATGCTAGAGGGAGGAAACATGTTCCCGATATTGGGGGAGTCCAGAACCAGAGGCCACAGTTTAAGAATAAGGAGTAGACCATTTAGAACGGAGTTGAGGAAAACCTTTTTCACACAGAGGGTTGTGGTTCTGTGGAATGCTCTGCCTCAGAAGGCAGTGGAGGCCATTTCTCTGGATTCTTTCAAGAAAGAGTTAGATAGAGCTCTTAAAGATAGCAGAATCAAGGGATATGGGGAGAAGGCAGGAAAAGGGTACTGATTGTGGATGATCAGCCATGATCACAGTGAATGGCGGTGCTGGCTCGAAGGGTTGAATGGCCTACTCCTGCATCTATTGTCTATTGTCTAATAGATGCGCTGGGCTGTCCGCACCAATCTCTGCAGAGTCCTGTGATTGAGGGAAGTACAGTTCCCATACCAGGTAGTGATACAGCCAGTCAGGATGCCCTCAATTGTGCCCCTATTAGGATTTGAGGGCCCACACCAAACTTATTCAACTGCCTGAGATGAAAGAGACGCTGTTGTGCCTTTTTCACCACACAGTTGGTATGTACAGACCACGTGATATCCTCAGGGATGTGTATACCAAGGAACCCAAAGCCATTCACCCTCTCAACTCCAAATCCATTGATGTCTATAGGGGTTAGTCTGTCTCCATTCCTCCTGTAGTCCACAACAGTCCTTCTTGTCAAGCCTGGGGGGAATTATTGTGTTGAATGCTGAACTGTAGTCCAAGAACAGCATTCTTACATAGGCATCCTTCACTCCAAATGTGTAAGGACAGTGTGTAGAACTATGGCTATTGCATCATCTGTCAATCAGTTGTGTTGGTATGCAAATTGTAGAGGACCAGTGTGGGTGGTAACAAGCTGCAGATGTAGTCCTTGACCAGCCTCTCAAAGCATTTGTTTATCATTGAGGTGAGTGCGACAGAACACCAGTCACTCAGACATGTCACCTTGGTCTTTTTAGGTACAGGGATAATGGTGGATGTTTTAAAGCAGGAGGGCACTCTACACTGGGAGAGGGAGAGATTAAAAATGTCTGCAAGTACACCAGCCGACTGTGCCATGCACACTCTGAGTACTCACCCTAGGATGCCGTCCTCAATGAATGCTAATGTTGCATTTGCCTTCCTCACTACTGACTCTAACTGAAAGTTAACCCTTAGGGTGTTCTACAGAAGGACTCCGAAGTCCATTTGCATCTCAGATTTTTGGATTTTCTCCTCATTTAGAAAATAGTCTGCACATTTATTTCTTCTACCAAAGTACATGGCCATGCATTTTCCAACATTGTATTTCATTTGCCGATTTCTTGCCCATTCTCCTAATCTGTCTAAGTCCTTCTGCAGCCTACCTGTTTCCTCAACACCATCTGCTCCTCCTCCAATCTTTGTATCATCTGCAAACTTGGCAACAAAACCATCTATTCCATCATCTAAAACATTGATATACAGTATAAAAAGCAGTCCCAACACCGACTTCTGCAGAACACCACTATACACAGGCAGCCAACAAGAAAAGGATCCTTTTATTCCCACTCGTTGCCCCCTACCAATCAGCCAATACTCTAACCATGTCAGTCACTTTCCTGTAATACCATGGGCTTTTAGCTTGATAAGCAGTCTCACGTGTGGCACCTTGTCAAAGGCCTTCTGACAGTCCAAATAGACAACATTTACTACATCCCTTTTATCTATCCTCCTTGTAATCTCCTCAGAATTCCATTAGATTTGTCAGGCAATAGTTTCTCTGTAGGAAACCATGCCGGCTTTGTACTATCTTGTCCCGTATCAACAAGTATTCCATAACCTCATCCTTAATAATTGCCTCCAACATCTTCTCATCCACTGAGGTCAGGCTAACTGGTCTATAATTTCCTTTCTGTTGCCTTCCTCCTTTCTTAAAGAGTGGAATGACATTTGTAATTTTCCAGTCCTCTGGCACCATGCCAGAGTCCAAAGATTTTTGAAAGATTATTACAGATGCCACCACAATCTCTACCACCACCTCTTTCAGAACCCTAGGGTGCAGTTCATCTGGCCAGTGTAACTTATATACCCTTAGGTCTTTCCGCTTCTTGAACACCTTCTCCCTTGTAAAAGTAACTGCACTCACTTCTCTTCCCTTGCATCCTTCAACATCTGGCACACTGCTAATGTCTTCCACAGTGAAGACTGATGCAAAATACTCACTTAGTTCATGTGCCATCTCCCGCACCTCCATTATTATTTCTCTGGCCTCATTTTCTAGCGGTCCTATATCCACTCTCATCTCTCTTTTACATACTTGAAAAAGCTTTTATTATCCACCTTGATATTGTTTGCTAGCTTGCTTCCATATGCTTTTTGATTCTGCATCCCTAATGTACTGATACTCACCCTGCTGGCTGTAATTTTGTCCTATCGTCTGCCTGCCCTTCCCAACAGTCTGACTGCATGCTTTCTTTGCTTTTCCTTCACTCCAGTTCCCACCCCCATGCCAAATTGGTTTAAACCCTCCCAACAGCTCTAACAGAACTGCCCACCAGAATATTTGTCCCCCTCAGGTTCATGTGCAACATGTCATACCTCCCCCAGAAGAGATCTTAATGATCCAAGAACCTGAAGCCCTGCACCCTGCACCAGCTTCTCAGCTACACATTAATCTGCCAAATCATCCTGCTTCTACCCTCGCTAGTGCAATTCACAGACAGCAATCCAGAAATTACTACCTGGAGGTCCTGCTTCTCAACTTTCTACCTAGCTCTCTCAATTCTCTTTTCAGGAGCTTTTTGTTTCTCCTTCCTATGTCATTGGTACCAACATGTACCAAGACATCTGGCTGCTCTGGTTCCCATGGCATTCCATTGGGAGGTCATCCCCACAACAGTATCAAAAACTGTATACTTATTATTGAGAGGAATGGCCAAAGGGGTGCTCTGCACTAACTGCCTATTCACATTTCCCTTTCTCCTGACGGTCATCCAGCTACTCACCCCTGCAACTTAGGGGTGATTACTTCCCTGTAGCTCTGACTGATTATCTCTTCACTCTCCCGTACAAGCCACAGGACATCCAGCTGCTGCTACAGATCCCTAACTCTGTCTTCAAGGAGATGCAGCTGGATGCGCTTCACACAGATGTAGTGAAGACTCTTGCTCTCCCAGGGCTCCAACATCTGTCATGAAAAACACACAACAGCTATTTACTACACTAGGTACAGTAAGAGGGAAAAAAGGGGAATCTTAACAGAAGCTTACCCAGAGCCAACGCCTCTTTCGGGCCAAAGACTCCTTTGAGCCAAAGCTTGGCACTCCTACTCTCACTATTGGCCTGCTCCCAACAATGGCCGCTCTGCTTGTCCCTTCTGTATTTTTAAACAAGCGTCGCCAAACTGTGAGAAATCTCATTGCTGTGGCCTGTTCCTGCCACTGATTGGGCTGCCAGAATGATCCCGAATGGCCATGAAGCTCTCCCTTAAAACAAGCATCGCCGATCCGCGAGAAACTTTGTCGCTGTGGTGCGTTCCTGTCACTAACTGGGCCTCCAGAACGAGCCCAAATGGCCGCAAAGCTCTCTTTTTAAGCAGGTTGTCAACAGGAAAGTCAAGTCACTTTTTATTGTCATTTCGACCATAACTGCTGGTACAGTACACAGTAAAAATGAGACAACATTTTTCAGGACCATGGTGCTACATGAACTATACAAAAACTATACTGAAGTATGTAAAAAACAACACAAAACTACACTAGACTACAGACCTAGCCAGGACTGCATAAAGTGGACAAAGCAGCGCAGGCAGGACAATAAATAATAAATATCACAATATGCACAGTAGGAGGCAGTAGGTTGGTGTCAGTCCAGGCTCTGGGTATTGAAGAGTCTGATGGCTTGGGGGAAGAAACTGTTACATAGTCTGGTTGTGAGAGCCCAAATGCTTCGGTGCCTTTTGCCAGATGGCAGGAGGGAGAAGAGTTGATATGAGGGGTGCGTGGGGTCCTTCACAATGCTGTTTGTTTTGCAGATGCAGTATGTGGTTTGAATGTCTGTAATGGCGGGAAGCGAGACCCCGATGATCTTCTCAGCTGACCTCACTATCCGCTGCAGGGTCTTGCGATCCGAGATGGTGCAATTTCCGAACCAGGCAGTGATGCAGCTGCTCAGGATGCTCTCAATACAACCTCTATAGAATGTAGTGAGGATGGGGGTGAGAGATGGACTTTTCTCAGCCTTCACAGAAAGTAGAGATGCTGCTGGGCTTTCTTTGCTATGGAGCTGATGTTGAGGGACCAGGTGAGATTCTCCACCAGGTGAACACCAAGAAATTTGGTGCTCTTAACGATCTCTACGGAGGAGTTGTCAATGTTCAGCGGAGAGCGGTCGCTCTGTGTCCTCCTGAAGTCAACAACCATCTCTTTTGTTTTGTTTACATTCAGAGACAGGTTGTTGGTTCTGCACCAGTCCGTTAGCCGCTACACCTCCTCTCTGTATGCTGATTCATCATTCTTGCTGATGAGACCCACCACGGTCGTGTCATCGGCGAACTTGATGATGTGGTTCGAGCTGTGTGTTGCAGCACAGTCGTGAGTCAGCAGAGTGAACAGCAGTGGACTGAGCACACAGCCCTGGGGGGCCCCCGTGCTCAGTGTGATGGTGTTAGAGATGCTGCTTCCAATCCGGACTGACCGAGGTCCGTCCGGATTGAAAAGACATATCATGGCACAATAATGGCAGGCACATGAACTTAATTTTTCTTTTCCCATGCACGCAAAATGCTGGCGAAACTAAACAGGCCAGGCAGCATCAATGGAGAGGAATAAACAGTCGACGTTTCAGGCCGAGACCCCTCAGCAGGATTGGGAGGTTTAGACATCAAAGTAAAACCTGAAGGCCAACATCTTCTGAGGTACTTGTACTTTTGACTGTGCCCAGGCTGGCTGCTTCCTGCTCAGACACGCACTTCGGAAATGTTTATCATACACGTGCAAGTCTCAGTGTCCACATTCCATCTCTGTGAAAGCTTGCATGCGAGTAGCTCTCTGTGAGAATAAGGTGTAGCCAGCAAGGGACATTGCTCATAACAATCTTTGTCAGGGGGTTGTCTTCAGCATTAATTCAATGCAATTGAAGGATTCTTCAGTAAAATGGCAGAGCTACAGAATTGCTGCCTCAGTAACCCAGGCTCAGTCCTGATCTGTAGTGCTGTCTGCATGGAACTTGTGGCCATGTGTCTTTCATCCAGGTGCTCTGGTTTCCTCCTACATCCCAAATAGCCCCAGCAAGTAGATGAGTGGGAGAATTTGGGAGGAGTTAATAAGAATGTAGGAAGTATAGAAAAAAAGGATTAGTGTAGTATGATTATAACCAGGTGCTCTATGTTCAGCATAGGCTTGGTAGGCCAAAGGGCCAATCTTCCATGCTAGTTTTTAGGACTCTGCGGCTCCTTCGAATCCATTGGTGATGAAAGTGATGGGATATTTAAAGGGAGTTCTCCCTGAACCTGTAAATGCCACCATTCCCATGCACTTCAACACCTTTCCATACAGTCAGTGCCAGCATGGCAGGATTTATTTCTTGCGCAGGAAAACCCACCCTTTGGATTCCTCTTCTCTGAACCCAATTCTCCCTACACATCTCCTCTGCCTTTGCTATTTTTATCAACATAAAGGGGTTCAAGATTTTGGTTTCATGAAAGGTGCAGTCACGTACCTCAGACAAAAAAAATGGGAATTGACAAGACATCATTCAGTGTGTGTAACATACAGGGATCAGAAGGCAGCTGTTCTTCATTCTTATAGGAGACTGAATTATCAAAGTACTTCCCTAATTTCAAGTACTAAAGCTGTTCTATAGGCTGCAAATGTATTTGGGATCTGTAGTTAATTTACTGCAATTCCAGATATTGCTCTTGGCAGGTAAGAAAGAACAAGTCCCAGTGGGCCATGCATTTTGGACTTCATACTTCATCAGCACTAAAGAATCTTTTCTTTAATTTATTATTTCATCACATGGGAATCACTGACAAGTCAAGCATTGATTGGCAGTCCCTTATAGCCCTTGGGAAGGTGGAGGGGAGATGCTTTCTTCACCTGCTGCAGTCCTCTTGGTGAAAGCACTCACACAATGCAGTTGGGTAGGTAGTTCCAGGATTTAAAGATCCAGTGAGGATTAAGGAATGATAATAAATTTCCAAATCCGGAAAGAAAACAACTTGCATGATGGTGTTCCAATGCACCTGCTGCCCTTATCTTTCTTTATTTTGCAATGCCATTAATGTTAAACGGGAACAAAGCTATTCTAATTTGTTATTTTACATTCCTTGTGGAAATCTGCTGGAGCAAATCGCCTATCAGACGAATCCTCTATGTTTTCCATTGACTTAGTTCACACTCTTTTATTAGGCAGAATTTACGAATGCCCTTTGGCTCCAAAATAGGCAAGGTTAGAAATAATGTTAATAAAATGTGATTGCTCTTACTTGTATCAGATATAAAGGGGGAAGATGTTGAAGTATACCATTTCTTACATCACCGACTTATTTGTCAAATAATTAGTTTACTGTGCTGTTTAAAATATAGTTCAGTCCATCTGCAACATACAGGTACAGGAATTGTTGCTTTTAGATCAATTCCTATATTAAACGTAAATGAGCTATCAGCCTTTCATCCTTGTGCAAATTGCTAGAGTTAACAGCTCTCCGCAGAAACACTAGGTGGTGCACATGAACAATTTATCATCAGTATATCTGCACAGAGGGAGTACTTCCAAATTGTGCACAAGGTTGATACATGCTGCCTGTTCAGAAAAGATGAAGCCACAGTCCTGAAATTTGTTATTTCCATCCACGTTATTGTTGAATGGTATTCAGTCTTCCAGTAAAGCTACAAATGTAAAACTCCCAAAGCCTCAACTTTGAATGTGGTACATACAGATATCAGAGTTGTATCTTGTGTTATGCCAAAAAATATTGTGGTACCCACACACTGCAGTTTAACCTTCTAAGTTATGGGGAAAGTAAAAAGTCTCGAGTAAAGACAGATAGACCAGCTCACTCATCATAGTTAAAGGCAAGATACATGCATGGCAATCATAAAAGCAGATTAGATCAAGTCTTGAGGCATCAAGGATTGAGGGATTATGTATTTGGAAAGACAATGCGGTGACCTATTCACAGTTTGGGATTCAATGACAATGTATTTGGATGTGGGAGGTCACAAGATGTACAGCTAACAGATACTGGCAGATAAAAAGAATTTACAGACAACAAATTGAATAAAATAACCAGAGAAATAGTAGTTAGCTCTGCAATGACTCTGGGCAGGGAGAAAGTAGAGCATGGGGTGAGTGTGCAACAAATAGACAGCCCTATCCAGGAAGGCAGGCTTGATGATCATAGAAACATAGAAAATAGGTGCAGGAGTAGGCCATTCGGCCCTTCGAGCCTGCACCGCCATTTATTATGATCATGGCTGATCATCCAACTCAAAACCCCGCCCCAGCCTTCCCTCCATACCCCCTGACCCCCATAGCCACAAGGGCCATATCTAACTCCCTCTTAAACATAGCCAATGAATTGGCCTCAACAGTTTCCTGTGGCAGAGAATTCCACAGATTCACCACTCTCTGTGTGAAGAAGTTTTTCCTAATCTCGGTCCTAAAAGGCTTCCCCTCTATCCTCAAACTGTGACCCCTCGTTCTGGACTTCCCCAACATCGGGAACAATCTTCCTGCATCTAGCCTGTCCAATCCCTTTAGGATCTTATACGTTTCAATCAGATCCCCCCTCAATCTTCTAAATTCCAACGAGTACAAGCCCAGTTCATCCAGTCTTTCTTCATATGAAAGTCCTGCCATCCCAGGAATCAATCTGGTGAACCTTCTTTGTACTCCCTCTATGGCAAAGATGTCTTTCCTCAGATTAGGGGACCAAAACTGCACACAATACTCCAGGTGTGGTCTCACCAAGGCCTTGTACAACTGCAGTAGTACCTCCCTGCTCCTGTACTCGAATCCTCTCGCTATAAATGCCAGCATACCATTCGCCTTTTTCACCGCCTGCTGTACCTGCATGCCCACTTTCAATGACTGGTGTATAATGACACCCAGGTCTCGTTGCACCTCCCCTTTTCCTAATCGGCCACCATTCAGATAATAATCTGTTTTCCTATTTTTGCCACCAAAGTGGATAACTTCACATTTATCCACATTAAATTGCATCTGCCATGAGTTTCCCCACTCACCCAACCTATCCAAGTCACCGTGCATCCTCTTAGCATCCTCCTCACTGCTAACACTGCCGCCCAGCTTCGTGTCATCCGCAAACTTGGAGATGCTGCATTTAATTCCCTTATCCAAGTCATTAATATATATTGTAAACAACTGGGGTCCCAGCACTGAGCCTTGCGGTACCCCACTAGTCACCGCCTGCCATTCTGAAAAGGTCCCGTTTATTCCCACTCTTTGCTTCCTGTCTGCTAACCAATTCTCCACCCACACCAATACCTTACCCCCAATACAGTGTGCTTTAAGTTTGCACCCTAATCTCCTGTGTGGGACCTTGTCAAAAGCCTTTTGAAAATCCAAATATACCACATCCACTGGTTTTCCCCTATCCACTCTACTAGTTACATCCTCAAAAAATTCTATGAGATTCGTCAGACATGATTTTCCTTTCACAAATCCATGCTGACTTTGTCCGATCATTTCACCGCTTTCCAAATGTGCTGTTATCACATCCTTGATCATGCTACAGATGGTGAAACACTAGTACCAACGTTAATGAAAAGGAATGATTTTCTGGCTTTATTTCTTTGTAGATAAAGGATTGTATTGTACCTGCATTGTATGCGTGCAGTGTAACTTTAAGAACTGGTTTGTAACACCTGGCATGATTCTTGATACATAGTTGAGTTACTGCCTTCAATAAAGGATAAATTGTTTATATCTTAGCCCTTTCCTATGTGTTTGTGCTTGTAGCAGCGCAAAAAAAAACACAGGCATTACAGATATCAAGCCTCTGTCTCCAATAACTTGCAACCTATAATGAAGTTTACATTCAGTGACAGCCAGAAAGTAGTTTAAAATCTCCAGGCACCAGAAATCTCTCTCTCAGAATCGTTGCAATTTTCCACTATTACACTAATATCAGCTCTGTTGGATGTAGCCTGAGAAATAGCAATCCTAACAGAGTCTTGCCCCTGCTCCTTTATTGAATAAGTAACCCAGCTGCAGCTATTTTAACTCATACTTCATTATTCCTTAAAATTTTACATTGTCTTTTGAGAAGCAAATAATTCAATGTCTTTCATTTCATGTATAGAAATATTTCGTCTTTAACATGCAGCGGTTTCCCATTCCTAAGTTGTCCATACAGATTGATAGAAATGCAAATGTTCATTGAATTTGTAAGTTTGCTGACTGCTCCCAACAAAGTCAGCTCCACCAACCAACGACTCAGAGATCAAAGCCTTCACTGGGCACCCATTCAAATATTTCAAGAATTTGTGACTTAATTTAAACAAATAACCTTGCCAAAATAACTAATTTCTGAAACATGATGCACTGGAATCTTGTTTTCAACAAGTGGACATTTTAATGAAAGCCAGAGTGATGAAGTATTCTGTTGCAGAGAATTTGAGTTGCATTTATCTTAGAAATGTATTTGAGCCGCTTACATTCAGAATAGTTGCATCCTGTGAGACCAGTACAGCAAGGACATTTTCAAATGAAACAAAGCTTTGGTGTGTGTGAATAAATGTCAGCAGAATCGGAATCCTGTTTAGCATGACTGGCATATGTCGTTTTGTGGTAGCTGTACGTTGCAATACATAAAAAACCCATAACTTACATTTAAAATATGTGTTCAAAGTAAATAGTACAAAGAGAGAGCAAAAAAATAATGGGGTTGTGCACATGGGTTCATTGTCCATTCAGAACTCTAATGGCAGAGGAGAAGAAGCTGTTCCTAAAACATTAAGTGTGCGTCTTCAGGCTCCTGTACCTCGTCTTTGATGGACGCAATGAGGAAAGGGCAAGTTTCAGGTGATGGGGGTCCTTAATGACAGATGTCACCCTACTGAGGCATCACCTTTTGAAGATGTCCTTGATACCGGGCAGGCTGGTGCCCATGATGGAGTTGACAACTTTCTGCTACTTCTTTTCCTATCCTGTGTAGTGGGCCCTCTCCATACCAGGCAGTGGTGCAACCAGTTAGAAAACTCTCCACAGTACATCTGTTGAAATTTGTGAGAATCTTTGATGACATACCAATTCTCCTCAAACTCCTAATGAAATAAAGCTACTCTCATGCCTTTTTTGTAATTGCTTCAATATGTTGGGCCCAAGATAGACCTTCAGAGATGATGACACACAGGAACTTAGAGTGCTCACTGTTTCCAAAAGCCTGAAAACATGTAGCACTAGTCTCGAGGACAGCTTCTATCCTGCTGCTAAATATGCGTGTGGCCCTCAGCTCTTCTCACACAATGAACCTTACAGTAACCTGCATGTTTGAACTGACATCACCTTTGTTCTTACAATAAACTATGAATGCATTGTATCTGTCTGTTTCTTGTGCTCCAACTCATTTGTATTTGAGATTCAGCCACTGCGGTTGTGTCATCTCCAGGCTTGTAGATGGAGTTAGAGCAGAATCTATTTCTAGATCCACAAGCTTGTAGATCAGAATCAGAACCAGGTTTATTATCATGGCATGTGTAGTGAAATTTGTTAATTTAGCAGTAGCAGTACAATGCAGTACATGATAATATGGAAAGAAAAATAATAAGGAAAGAAGTTACAGTAATTTTATATATGTATATTAAAATAGATTAAAATAGTGCAAAAACAGAAGAGAGATATATATTAAAAAATCAAATCAAATGAGTTCATGGGTTCAATGTCCATTTAGAAATCGGATAGCAGAAGGGAAGAAGCTGTTCCTGAATCACTGTGTGTGTGCCTCCAGTCTTCTGTACCTCCTTCCCGATGGTAACAACGGAGGCTTACCCTGGGTGATGAGCATTCTTAATAATGGATGCTGCCTTACTAGGCACCACCCATGGTGAATGTACAGGGAGTAAGATAAGGGCTTGAGGTCACAATGCTGTGGGGCACCAGTGTTGAGGATAATCATGGTGGAGGTGTTACTGCCTATACTTACTGATTAGTCTGTTGTTCAGTAAATCAAGAATCCAGCTGCAAAGGTCTCAGGTCTAGGAGTTAGGAGATTAGTGTATTTTTGAAGTACAATATTGAAGAAGGATCTGTCAATAAAAAGTAGACTATGTAGGTGTCTTTACTATTTGGATGATCCAGAGGTGAGTGTGGGGCTAGGCAGTTGGCAGTGGCCATGGACCTGTTTCACCAGTAGACAAATTACAATGGGTTCACCTTCTCTGGGAGACTGGAGCTGACGTGTGCCTCTTGAAGAACTTCATGATGGTGAATGTCAGAGCCCATGAAGGGGGCACATGAGGGCACATTACCTTATGATAGTGGTCTTCTTAAAGCAGGTTGGAGCCTCGGATTGAAGAAGGTATTTACTTACAATTGTAAATGTGAATTTCCTCAAATGCATAAAAGATCATTCAGCATGGGTCAGTAAGTACATAGCAGCACTTGTAGGTAGAGTCAAACTACCCATCTTTGATAACCAGTAACATTAGAGTCATAGAGTTATTTCACACAGGAACAGGCCCTTTGGCCGAACTTGTCCATGCCACCTGTGTAGCTTAGTGAACTGGTCCCATCTACCCACATTTGGCCCATAGCCCTGAAAACCTCTCCTATCCATGTACTTATCTAGGTGGCTGTTCAATGTTGCTAATGTGCCTGCCTCTGCCGCAACTTCTGGCAGCTCATTCCAAATATTCAGCACACTTTACATAAAGAAGCTGCTCCTGATCTCACCTCTGATCGTAAGTCTAGGCCCTCTTGCTTTTAGCACCCTCGCACTAGGAAAAAAACTATGTATTTCCACCCTGTCTGTTGACCTTCACTGTTGCTGTTTGATGTACCACTTAATAAATATATAGAGTGAAGATAAATAAAATTTATATTTATACTCTCACAAAAACCTTGCTTTCCTTTAATAGATACCAGAGATGGAGGCTCTCTTTTTTTCCAAGTCAAAGAACCCTACCTGAAAAGATTTTTTTTTTTTTTTTGTTTTCATGATCTGATGCTGAGTGGACATGTGCTAACAGTCAGAAAATAAAATATGGAAAGTAGAGTTTGTAGGACTTTCTCATGGCTAGTAACTAAATTACATAGCATGATGTGAAAAGAAACCACCTTCATATGACCAAGTTTAATGAGAGACGAGAATTAGAAGGGGAGTTTCAGAAGATTAAGAACCATCACAGAAGAACAGACAAAATTTTTGGATTGAATCAGCATTTCCAGGTTGTCCCATACAAATGATCAATGGTGCAGGAAGTTCTCTGAGAATGTGAGAAACATAATGGCAAGGAGACTTATAATGACTTCATTGACATAATGAATCTCTACGACTGATTAAGCACAAATTAATTCATCTAGCATGGCATAAAGAACAATAAGTGCACCAGTTATTTGCTTTCAGTAAAGTAAGGAGACTGCCAGTTTCAGACATACCTGATGGTTTCCACAGTGTCAACAGCAGGCAGAACAGCTGGCAGTTACCATGGTAATAAGAGATAACAAGAGTCCTAAAGTAACACAGTGAAATATCTGTGAGGGAAAACTTGGTCATGAGCTCTGCATGAAGAATGGGTTACACTCACCTGTGTCTGATTGGCTCTGTTGGTGTTTAAAGAGCCTTAACAGTCTGAAAGATTGTTCCCAAAAAGCCTAACAAGGTTGAGTACCTTGTCAACATCATCTCTGGAAGCCTGGAAATGAAAGGAGCTGCCAAAATCCCTGCAGTACTGAATCTGGCCAGTTCAGACACTACCTGTAATGTTTAATACACCAGCGATAGACTGGATTAATAACTTGTTTAAATAAACAGGGTTTCCAGTTAACCAACTGTATGAAGTATGTTATTTTCTCCACCGACAAAAAGGCTGGGTTTTGCAGTCAACAAGATCCTAATAACAAACAAAATTGAGGCCAAATTGAATATATTGGGATTGGCCAAATGGATGGCTGAAGTAAAATGGTCAAATGATTGATGCTAATAGTTACCTGCCTTTCTGTGTTGATAACTCCTGTTTTCTTAAGTACCACACATTGTCATTGGTGCAGATTCATTAATTGGTCTCGTAATTTTCCATTGTCATAATTGGAAATGACAGTTTGCTCAGTTGGAAGAGCATTTCATTTTGAGAATGTTGTTGTTTGATCATAAATTAGGCACATACAGCAGAAATATTTTCTATTCTTCTGTTCCAGTATTATACTGAACTTAAAATACACCTTTTCTTAAAAATAAAAAAAATCAATTCTATTAATATTATTATCTTCCAAGATATATAAGCAACATCATTTTACAATCTAATGAAATACGTAGGTCAAACTTTTGCATAGGTATGCAAGTTGAAATATATGCAGCAGGCTTACTTATACCACAAAAAATCAAACTCTTTTAATGAACATTATATTTTACTTTTTGCCATGTTGGCATGCAATTCTAATTTGTTCCACATGGTGGAAGTGTGGATCCAGTTCAGCACATTGTCGATTCAGCTACACCCACAATAGATCAACGACAATTTTGATTCAATATATATCTAATCCTATTGTTCTTTTGCAGACTTTTTTAAATTTTATGTAATGAACTCCAAACTCAATAAATGCTGAATCAGCCACAAATCAGATGTTAATTAAGAACAGGAATAGACCATCAATTCCTATTCTCTGATTAACTTCATCCTATCATCTTAAAAGAAGTGGGTACTGAAATAATTGATACAATGATTTTAATTTTCCAAAATTTTCCAGCTGCAGTGAAAGATCCAATCAATTCAACTCCTTTATTCAAAAAGGAGGGAGACAGAAAGCAGGGGACCACAGGCTAGTTAGCTTAGCATTTGCTGTAGAGAAAATGCTTAGAATCAGGTTTAATATTACCGACATATATTATGAAATTTTTTATCTTTGTGGAAGCAGTACCATGCAATACATAATAATAGAGAAAAAGGTTCATTTTATTGTTAAAGTATGCCTCTACAATACAACTCTGATATTTGTCTTCTCCAGATAGCCATGAAATACGGAAAGACCATGGAGTTTGTTGAAAGAAACAACATCAACATACCCCCCCACATAGAAAAGAAAAAGAAACGAAACTGACAAATCCCAGAAATTCCCACTCACTCCCTTGTGAATTACAGTTTTTTATATATATGTATAATAGTTAAATTCAATAAGTATTGCAAAAATATAAATTTTTTAAAAGTAGTGAGGTAGTACTCATGGGTTCAATGTCTATTCAGAAATTGGATGGCAGAGGGATAGAAGCTGTTCCTGAATTGTTGAGTGTGTGCCTTTAGGCTCCTGTACCTCCTTCCTGGGTGGTATCATTGAGAACATAGCATGTCCTGGGTGATAGCGGTCCTTAATGACTTTTTGAAGCATCGATCCTTGAAGATGTCCTGGTTACTATGGAGGCTAGATCCCATGATGGCACTGACTAAGTTTACAACCCCCTGCAGCTTACTTCAAATTTGTGCAGTAGCCCCACCTACTCCATACCAGACAGTGATGAAGGCAGTTAGAATGCTCTCCACAGTACATCTTAGAAATTTGTGAGTGTCTGGTGACATACCAAATCTCCTCAAACTCCTAATGAAGTATAGATGCTGTCATGCCTTCTTTGTTGCTGCATCAATATGTTGGACTCAGGATAGATCCTTAGAGATATTGACACCCAGGAACTTGAAATTAATCACTCTTTCCAATCTACGAGGACTGGTGTGTGTCCCCTCGTCTTACCTTTTCTGAGGTGCACAATCAGTTCTTTGGTCTAACTGACCAACTAGCTCAACTAGCTAATATACGGTATCTTACTCCTGAACAATTTTATTAAAGATATACCAGGGCCCTACAAGAAATTCAAAATATGTCTTCCCCCCTTCAAAGAAGATTAAAAAAAACACTTACTAGATGCAACATAAAACCTGAAGTTTGATATCAAAGACATATTTTACAACACATGCTAGTGATAATAAACCTGATTCTGATTCTGGAAAAGAGTGTAGGAGGTAACATATTGGTGTGAATAAAAGATGGCCAGCTAATAGGAAACAGGGAGCAGACACAAAATGGTCTTTTTCTAATTAGTAAGATGTAACGAGTGGTCATTAGGGGCTTAAGATATTGCACAGGAATTGGATGAAGCCTCCAAATGCATGATTGCTAAATCTATTGATAGCACAAAGATAGATTGGAAAATATGTTGTGCTAAGAGTATTACAATAGGACATGAATTTAATGAAATAAGATCTACAAAGTGAAGTATAATGTGGGAAAATAAGGTAAAAAAAATAGGAGCAGGATTTGGTCTTTTGGCCCCTCGAGTCTACTCTGGCATTTCGTCACTGCTGATCCAATTTTCCTCTCAGCCCTAATCTCCTGCCTTCTCCCTGTGTCCCTTCATACCCTGACCAATCAAGAATCTATCAACCTCCGCCTTAAATATACATAAAGACTCAGCCTCCACAGCTGCCTGTGGTAAAGAGTACCACAGAGTCACCACTCTCTGGCTGAAGAAGTTCCTCCTCATCTCAGTTTCAGAAGGAAACCCATCTTTTCTGAGGCTGCGTCCTCTGGTCTTAGACTCTCCCACCACAGGAAACATTGTCTTCACATCCACTCTGTCAAGGGCTTTCACCATTCAATAGGTTTCAATGAGGACATCCCTTATTCTTCTGAATGCTACTGAATACAGGCCCAGAGCCATCAGATGCTCTTCATATGAGAAGCCATCCAATCCTGGAATCATTTTCGTGAACTGCCATTGAACCCTTGCGAGTTTCGGTCCATCATTTCCAAGATAAGGGGCCTGAACCTGTTCACAATACTCCAAGTGAAGCCTCACCAGTGTTCTTCAAAGTCTCAACATCCCTGCTTTTATACTCTAGTCCTCTTGAAATGAATGCTAACATTGTATTTGCCTTCCTCACCACGGACTCAGCCTGAAAATTAACCTTTAAGGAATCTGGCACAAGGACTCCAAGTCCTTTTGTGCCTCAGTTTATTATATTTTCTCTCCATTTGGAAAATAGCCAACTCTTTAATTTCTTCTACAAAAGTGCATAACCATACAATTCCTGACACTGTCTTCCATCTACCATTTCTTTGCCCATTCTCCTAATCTGTCTAGGTCCTTCTATAGCTTCTCTACTTTCTCAAAACTACCTGCCCTTCCTACTGTCTTTGTATCATCTGCAAACTTTGCAACAAAACCATCGATTTCATCATCCAAATCATTGACATATAACGTAAAAAGAATCAGTCCACACACAGACCCCTGAGGAACACCATAACTGGCAGCCAGTCAGAAAAGGCTCCCTTTGTTCCCACTCTTTGCCTCTTGTTAGACAGCCACTGCTTTATCCATGCTAGAAACTTTAAGGTAATACCATGGACTTGTAGTTTGTTAAGCAGCTTCATGTATGTCACCTTGTCAAAGGCCTTCTGAAAAGCTAAGTACACAACATCAACTCATTCTCCTTTATCTATCTTGCTTGTTAGCTCTTCAGAGAATCCCAACAGATTTGGTGAGATTTTCCCTTGTGGAAACCTTGCTGACTACAGCCTATTTTATCATGTACCTCCAAGTACCCTGAGACCTCAACCTTAATAGTCGACTCCAACATCTTCTCAGCCACTGTCACACTAAATAGCCTATAATTTCCTTTCCTCTGCCTCTCTCCCTTCTTGAAAAGTGGAGTGACATTTGCAATTTTCTGGTCTTCTAGAACCATACCAGAATCTAGTGATTCTTGAAAGATCATTACTAATGCCTCTACGATGTCTTCAGCCACCTCTTTCAGAACTCTGGTGTGTACACCATCTGGTCAAGGTGACTTATCTACCTTTAAACCTCTCAGTTTCCCAAGAGCTTTCTCTCTAGTTATGGTAACTTTACACACTTCATGCCCCCTGACACCTGGAACTTCTACCAAACAGCTAGTGAGTGACTTCCACAGTGAAGAGTGATGCAAAATACTTATTCAGTTTGTCTGCTATTTCGTTGTCCCCCATTACTACCTCTCCAGCACACCGATATTTGCACTCGCCTCTTTTTACACTTTATGTATCTGAAGAAACTTTTGGTATCCTCCTTAATATTATTGGCTAGCTTACTTTTGTATTCTATCTTTACCTTCTTAATGACTTTTCATGTTGCTTCCCAATCCTCTAAGTTCTACTTATCTTTGCTTTATTATATGCCCTCTCTTTGGCTTTTATGTTGGGTTTGACTTCTCTTGTCAGCCATGGCTGTGTCATCTTTCCTTTAGAATACGTCTTCCTCTTTGGGATGTATATATTCTGTGCTTTCCGAATTGCTTCCAGAAATTCCAACCATTGCTACTCTGCCATCATCCCTGTCAGTGTTCTTTTCAAATCAAATTTGGCCCACTCCTCTCTCATACCTCTGTAATTCCCTTTACTCCACTGTAATGCTGATACATCTGACTTTAGCTTTGCCTTCTCAAATTTCGGGGTGAATTTTATCATATTAAGATTACTTACCCCTAAGGGTTCTTTTACCTTAAGCTCTTTAATCAGTTCTGGTACACTGCACAACACCCAATCCCGAACAGCTGGTCCTCCAGTGGGCTCCAGTGAAAATGTGAAGTTGTACATTGTAGCAGGAAAAATAAAAATGTCATAATACCTAACTGGTGAGAGATTGCAAGGCCCTGACAATTAGAATGATCTGGGTATTCCAGTGTATGATTTTGGTTAGGTTATGCCTATTACCCCTACTCAGGCATAGGACACTGACAACTGCTTGCCAGTTAAGAGTGCTGGATTCTACAAGAACGAGAAGCTTTTCAAATACAATATCAGATTCTGAAGGGTATTTGAAAAAATGTACATGGAGAGAATGATTCCTATATGGAAGTATCCAGAAAACAATTAATTGGTTCAAAATTAAAGTTGCCTATTTTAGAGACAAAATGATTTTTCTTTCTCAAAGGGTCATAAGTCTTTGGAATTTTCTTCCTCAAGAGTTGTGGAAGCAAGACTTTGAATATTTTTAAGGCATGCATTGTAAGCAAGGGGATAAATGTTTACTCGAAGTAGGCAGGAACCTAGAAGTTGAGGTTACAAGCTCAGAGCCCTGTAGAAGCAATATCGTTGAGAGTATTTACAGTGGAAGTCAATTATTTATAAATGTACGACATGGGGATCTGAAGGTAATGGAGAAAGAGATCAGGCCTAGGACATATCAGCCACGATCAACAGGGTAAGCCTGAGGGACAGAGTGGTTTATCTGTGCTGTTATTTTCCTGTGACAAGGAAGAGAAGTTATGGACTAACAGGCTCTTTAGCACCCCTTGTCTTTGCCAACTATTAAGTACTCATCTGTGAGTAACTGCTTTTACTAGCACATGGTTTATGGCCTTCTATGCCTTAGCAATTCAAGTGCTCTTCAAAGTACTTGAAGTGTTGTACATGCATCTGCCTACACCAACCCTATAGCCAATGCTCTTTCAGGAGCTAAATACAGTTTTGGTGAACAAAATCTCTCACATCCCCTCAAAACTCTTATGCTTTCCTTAAACCATACTTTTTGTTTTTAGGTATATGGGCTCAGGAGAAGTTTTGTACTATCTACACCATCTACGTCCCTCATAATTTAGTATACCACTGTCAGGTCCCCTCTCAGCCTCCTCTCCTCCAAGGAAAATAAACCCAGTCTGTCCAATCTCCAATGGCAGAAGATTCATTCTTATTTAAATGTATGCCTCTTCATCAGGACTCTCCACAAGAAAACAAATTCTCTTAGTCTACTCCAACAAACTATTTGTGCATTAGAAGTGTCAATTAGATCACAGCAATAATTCTTTAAGCTCTTTTCATAATTTAACTCATTTAACTCCTCCTCCTCTCTGTTCCC
Source organism: Mobula hypostoma (assembly GCF_963921235.1). Classification (NCBI taxonomy): domain Eukaryota; kingdom Metazoa; phylum Chordata; class Chondrichthyes; order Myliobatiformes; family Myliobatidae; genus Mobula; species Mobula hypostoma. The sequence continues at coordinate 58,493,923 of NC_086104.1, read as the reverse complement.
CTCCCCCCAAGATATTTTCTTGTCACTGCCAATGAAGCGAATTCCAGTTCCTCAGATAGCAAACATGAGAGACAAACACAAAATTGTCTAAAGACCTCGTAAAGAGCCTTGAGACATTTGTTGGCCGTCAAGTCATTATCGATAGTTTAATGGATAGTGTAACTGTCCATAGGCTTTTCGTGGCAAGATACGGAAACGGATTGCCAGGCCTTTCTTCTGTGCAGATACTACTGCTGCCCGGGATGGGACCCAGCCAGATTCAGACTCAGGGCCACCCACCGTGAAGTCCAGTGCTGATGCCACTACACCACCAGCTGGACCTTGAGTCTCTCACCTGTGTGAAAAGCTCATGCTATTGGGACAGTCAACAATAACTTTAGTTAGCAAATAAAAATACACGCGCTCCTCCACGCAGAATTCAAATCAACAAATATTAAGCTTTCACACAAACTACAATCCATTTGCAATAATTGCTGTTGCTCTTCTAAAAGAAAAATCAATTAAAATTGAAAATTAAAGATACAAAACCTTGTGTGCAAAGCATTTCACCATCCTAAGATGTCCTAACTCACTTCCGAGCCAATGGAAATATTCCTGAAGCTTAGCCGCTATTGTAATGCCGGAAATGTTGTAATCAATTTAACATGCAGCTCACTCTCACTATCAACAACATGATAGTGTTTTATTCTTTGAAAGATTAATATTGGTCAGATCATCACAAATAATTTCCATGCTCTGCTTCAAAAAAGTGCCATAGGATCTTTTCTCTCCATTGAGTCAACGGGTTAGGTCTTGTTTGAATATTAGAAAATCAGCATTGCCAGTAATGCAGAACTGTCAGTCTTAACCAGGAGCATGAGCCTGAATTTCATCTCCAGGGTGGGACTCAGAACATGCAGCCAGCAGAGGCACAGCTAAGAGTTACGGAGTTAAGAGAACTGACATTAAGTGTTCAATGTGATGGGAATGGAGAATAACTGATTAAGAAATAAATATCTACAAATTGGGTTTCACATGTTTTTGGTGTGTTAAGTATATGTTTAAATTAGCACTAATGCCAACTTTTTGGAATGGTTTGCACGCTTTAAGAAATGTTAAAACTTGACCTTGTGATGGGCTCACGGCAGAGAACCTGGGAAGTGGCTCAGTGCTATTAAAGAGCTCTCTTCATGACAGCCACACAAGGAAATTGGGGCAGGAGGATAGAGGAGGTTCAGAAATGGATTAGGATGGTGGGAAAGTAATGTATTCTAATTTACTTAAGGTCAAGATGACGCCTGTTTACAACACTTCTTTGGTCAACACCTTCTGGACTGAAACATTTGTTTCACTTCTTTTACCTCTTTTACTTTTGTTTCTCATCTTGAATGTGATTCTGAAACTGTTGGAGCCTGTGTTTTGGAGATTGTTTGGGTGCTTCAGCATTCTGCAGTCCCCAAGAGGATTCCAGCAGGCAGAAGCAGCGTGCGCAAACCTTGTGGCGAGATGGCTGCTGGAGGGCATGCAAGCCAATGTTTGATCACATTTCACTAATTATAGCTTCCATTGTTTGCCGATTAAAGTGACGAGGATGGATGAAACATCAAGGAGAGGGTGGAAATTTGGAGATCGTTTGGGCATTCCAGCGCTCTGCATTCTCTGAGAGGATTCTTGGAGGCAGAGACAGCATGAGTGAACCTCATAGCAGGCAGGCTGCAGGAAGGGCCACAGACCGATGTGTAGCTCCATTGTGCTGATTAAAACTCCCATTATTCACCAATTAAAGCAACAAGGGAGATTGAAGCATCGAAGTGAGTGCAGAGTGTGAGTGCTGGCTGCTTGCCTTTTGATTGGTTGCTCTGTGTTGGAGAGAGGGGAGCCTGCCGTCGCACCAGGAGAGTGTTGTCCAGGTTTTTTCTGTGTTTTAGATTTGGTCTTCGGACTATGGTCCTTTTTTTCTGTCTTATAGTTTTTATATTCTGTATTTTTTCACCTGATCTTCTCCTTTTTTTGTGCAGGGAGGGGGATTTGGGGGCCAATGTGACTGATTAGTTTTGTTTGTTTTTTTGTGCAGGAAGAGAGATTTGGGAGTCGATATATTTGATCTGTTTTGCTGGGTTTTTTGTACGGGAGGAGGGATTTGGGGTTGATGTTTGTTTGTTCTGTTTGTTTTTTTTATGGGGAAGTGGGATTTGGGGGTTGATGATTGTGTTGCCTTTCTTATCTTTCTTGGTCTCATGGCTACCCAGAGAATTGGAGAGTTTCATAATTACTCTGATAGTAAATGAACCTTTGAACCGTTGAGCTAAGTTGGGTGTGGATGAAATCAAAAAAGAGGGAAGTTTTCATTGGGGTATCCCCTGAACTATGGAGCAGCTGACAATCAGGATAAGTGGGCTGAGACCCAAACCCAAACACAGGGATCCTAAAACTACAATTGTGAAGGGAGTGGCTATATTTGTAATCAAAAAGATGGGTTTAGCGGTGTAATCGGGAGGAGGGAGTCAAGTGTTGCAATTCCAAAGAGAATCAAGTCCCACACTCGCCTGACTGGAGCCAGCTACTATGATGTTGAGAAGTGGACTGAGTATCATTATCACAAGGGACAGGGCCATGTACTGTATTCCTGATGATGAGGCTGAATACCATCATTGAGCCAGCTGGGTCAGGCATTGATTACTCATTAATTACTCTCATCAAAGCAGCTTGGGTGGAAGCCATGATTTCATACCTTGTCAGAGATGATGAACAATTTTATTAAATCTTTAAGTTCAATGGTTCAATGGTTAATGGGTCCATTTAACATCAGAGAATGTATATAGTATACAACCTGTAATTCTTACTCTTCACAGACATCCATGAATCAAAAACACCCAAAGAATAAATGACAGAAAAACATTAGAACCCCAAAGCTCTGCTTTATTAATTATAAAGATTGTATCCCAGAAATGTCCTTTTAAAATATAAAGGGTTCACTGTTCCCAGCACAATCTGTTCTTTGTTAAACTGTATCAAATATCTGATCTTTAGATTTTAAAGCAAATAAAGTTTGCTTGCCCTCTTGATGATGTCAGCACATGGGCAGAACACAACAGGGAAATTACATTGACATTACAATGAATCATGCAAGGAAGTTCTTGGAATTTCAGAAGAGAATGTGTGTGTGCACTGCTGTACATGTTCGAAATTGCTTGCTATCTGCTATTGATGGCCAAAAAAATAAGTACAACTGGATTTTCACTGATCCATACTGAAGTAAAAACATCAGTTCCTTCAAACAGCATCTGACCACAAATAAAGCAAAGTTCACCTCAAAACAAAGATGCATCCATAAATGTGGAGTACGTACTACAAGAACATTTGACATCAAATTCAAGAAACTGTTTGAAAATATAGCCTATATAACACATGAATTATCAATAGAACTGTCAATTAAAGGAGAAAAGGTGCATAATGCTTGGAAATTGTGCTATTCCTTGCTGACTGGAAAATTGCAGCCTTAAGCTCCTAATGAAGTGTTTACTCATTCATGTAACCGCTGTTCCTATCATTTTGCAATATTTGACACATTCCTCATCATTCATTGCTAGCAAAATCAGTTCTTGAATGCAGACGATTCAGGTGTTTGTTTTCAACTGGACTAACAGTGGGCTAACTGCAATATGGTTTCAATTCAATTCTGTATTTTAAATATGGAAAACTGATGACAACAGAGAAGATAATGGCAGGTACAATAATAGCAAATTGTTGAGAAAAATTGTAACAAAAGAATTATGAAGTTCCTCAAAAAAGCCTCTTCTAAATTGATCATAGAAGAGGCTTTGGTGGTAAGGGGTAGTGAATTACACACTCCCCACGAGTGCATAGCCAGATTTTGCTTTAACCCCATCTGCAAGTTTGCAGATGATATCACCATTATGGGCCATACCTAAAATAATGATAAGTCAGTGTGCAGAAAGGAGATAGAGAGCTTAGTAACGTGGTGTCATAACAACAATCTTCCCCTCAATGTCAGCAAAGCAAAAGAGCTGGTCATCGACTTCAGGAAAGGAACTGATGCTCTTGCTCCTAATTACATCAGAGAAGATTGAGAGCTTCAGGTTCTGAGAAGAGAACATCAACAATAACCTATGATGGCCCAATCACATTGACACCATGGCCAAAAAAAGCTTCCCTGTCCCTCTATTTCCTTAGTAGCCTAAAGAAATTTATCATGTCCACTTTGACCTGTTGTGTCTCTACAGCTACATATCAAATAAATAAAGGCACACACTCAAAGAAGTTAATTCAGAGAAGTTATTCACTTTGCGGAGAGAGCAGCTAATCAAAGCACATGCATAAGTTATCACTCAATAATTAGTGCTAAGGGAAGTCATTGTGCTAAAAAAAATAGATCCATATACTACACTTCCTCCCCCTTTAGATTAATGTAATATAAAACTGCATATGTAACAAAGCATTCAATTTCCCTTTAACAAACCATATTCAAGGAAACATGCTTTCACAATAACTGTGTTTTCTTGATTTTTCTCTTTTTAAATAGCAGTCCATAACTAATTGTGCTATACTAAATTTCCAGTCTTTTAAGGGGCACTCTGTTTCTATCAGGATGGTGCCTTTGGACCTGTAGAGTGGCATCGGGTTTGGTGGGTACTTGTCAAAGACAACTTCCTTTGTTGTAGATGTCACATTGCTATTAGTGACATGATCATCACTAAGAGTTAAGTCCGTTGCTATAAATGTGACTGTCTTGTTGGATGCAGTCAACTCAGGTGAGTTCTTCGGCAAAGCATCCAGTATCTGGTCTACATGATGACTCCATGTATGATTTTCAACATCCACTGTGTACGCCACTGATCCAGTTCCTATAGCTATCCTTCCAGGTGTCCACTTGTCTTCTCGGGAATCATGCGCTAGGACATCCTACCCAACCTCAAAGTTCCTTGTTAGCTTACTTGGCAACTGGCTGAACTGTTTATTCGGCACTTCTCTGCATAGGTCTGGTTTCAGGGGGTCTATGCAAGGTATCAGATTCCTGCTCATGAACAGCATTATAGGTGTTTGATTTGTCGATGCATGAACAGAGCTCTGATGTACTGTACAAAATGGAAGTTTTCTGCTTTGTGCTTTAGAGAAATATCCTCCTTGTCTGTAGTTTTAATGGGCCTTGAAGGTTTGGGTAAACCTTTCAGCTAACCCATTCATTGCTGGGTGGTAAGAAGATGACTTGAATGTTTGATGCTATTTTTCTTCATGAATAGTCTGAACTCTTCTGACATGTATTGTGGTCCGTTGTTACTCGCAATTTGTTCTGGTAAGCCATTTCTAGTGAAGGTGGTTCTCAGAGATGAAACAGTCTTTTTTGATGTAGTTGACCTCAGCCCACTTGAAATGAGCATACACAATATTTCAGAAACATGGAGTCCATGAATGGCCCAGCAAAGTCAATATGCACTCTTTGCCATGGTGAAGACAGCCATTCATACTGCTGTAATGGTGTCTCTGAGTGTGCATTTTGAACTTTGTGGCATTCTGAACAGCTTTTGGTCAAGTCTACAATCTATCCATCTATTCCCGACCACCAATCATAGCCCCAGGCGAGACTCTTCATCTTGACTGTCCCAAGTGTCCTTCATGCAGATTCTCTAACACTAGCACAGATTAGAGGGAACTACAACATGAGATCCACACATCAGTGTTCTTTGACATACCAACAGTTGGTCTTGTCTGACTGAGAACTTTGAAAACATAGTGTTACCATGAGCTGGCCATCCTTGCATGGCGACATCATAGACTTTTGACAATGTCAAGTCATTCCTTGTTTCTCTTTGTCTTTCAGAATTTGTTACCAGCATCTAGGCGGTGTGAAACACCTCTGCTGGGTCACAGAATGAAGATATTTCTTCTTCAATTACCAACAGTGGAAGACATGACAAGCCATCAGCTTTGCTATGTTGTTTGGTACCCTTGAACTCCATGTCATAAGATTGGACTCCTAGAAAAAGTGCCCAACATTGCAACTGGGTTGCAAATATCACCGGGATTCCCTTCCTGGGATTGAAAATGGACACAAAAGGCTGGTAGTCTGTCACTAGAGAAAATGTTTGTCTATAGAGATAGTGGTGGAACTTCTTTACTCCTCATATTAGACTAAAAGTCCTCTCGGTCAATATGTGAGAAGTTGTGTTCCGTGTTCATCAGTGATCTTGAAGCAAATGCAATTGGACATTCAGATCCATCTTTCATAGTCTGTTGCAAAATGGTACCAATGCCATAAGGGGGCACATCACACGCCAGTCTGATGGGCAGGGATGGGTCATAATGGGTGAGCAGTTCATCTGATCTTATTAGTTCCTTCGTTTCCTTGAATGTTCTTTCACATCTTTCTGATCATTCCCATTTTTCTGCCTGCAGCAGTGCATTCAATGGGTGCAGCACTGTTGCAAAGTTTGGGAGAAACCAATGGTAGTGGTTTACAAGACCCAAGTATGACCTGAGTTCTGACATGTTTTCTGATTTGGGTGTCTGTAACAGTGCTTCAATCTTCCCTTGTAATTTATATACCCAACCTTGTCAATGACATGTCCACAGTATGAGATTTCATTCTTGAAAAACTCACATTTCTCTCTCTTTGCATGTAGACCATACTCACTCAGCAGGGTAAGCACACTACCAAGGTTCTAAAGGTGCTCTTCATCATTCTTGCCAGTCAACATAATGTCATCAAGGTAACATTGTGATCCTGGGATACCTTAGAACACTTGGTCCATTGTTCTTTGCCAAATTGCTGGAGCAGATGTGATGCCAAATTCGAGACGATTATTCTGGAACAGTCCTTTGTGAGTGTTGATTGTGAAGAACTTCCTGTTTGACCTCTCAATCTCCATTTGCAGATAGGCTTGTGACAAGTCAATCTTTGAAAACCTCTCCCCACCTGTCAAAGATACAAACAAGTCTTCTATTCGTGGCAGTGGGGGGATACTGCACAGTATGTAGCACCAGGTTGACGTTCACTTTGAAATCCCCACATATGCAAACGGCCCTGGCCTTCCCTTTCTTGATCACTGGGACAATGGGCATGGCCCAATCGCTCCACTCAGCCTTAGAGAGAATACCAGATGCTTCCAGCTTTGCAGTTCAGTATCCACTTTAGGACATAGTGTGGAAAGCACTGGACGTGCTTTATGGAATCTCGGTGTTGCTATTTCATTCAGTTCAATTCTGGCTTTCATGCTTTTGAGTTTACCAATAGCCTTCTCAAACACCTTTTCATTTAGCATTAAGCAGCTGTGACAGACTCTGGTTAGTGCTACCATTTGGGTTGCAGTTGCCTGTGATGACACATGGCGTGATTCGATTGAGTGCCAGTCTAGTTGGATTTTTCTCAACCATTCATGTCTAAATAGGGTTGGCCCTTCACTTTTTGACACATTAAGCTCTCACAGCTGTGTTTGGCTTCCATACGTCACATTCACTTTCAGTTTGCCTTTGGGAGACACTTCTATGCCTGTGTAGATCTTTAGCATCACCAACATCTTTTCTAATGGTAGCTTAGAAAACAGTCTGTTGTAGTCAGCATTGGAAATTACAAACAAAATGACCATGTATCCAGCTCTATTTTCAATTTTACACCAGACACATCCATTGCGATCCATATAATTTTACGATCTGCTTCAGTAATGCTATACAGTTCTAGGCATAATAAGATCATAATACATTGATATAGGAGCAGAATTAGGCCATTCAGCCCATCATGTCCATGCCACCATTTCACCATGGCTGATCCTGGATCCCATTCAACCCCACCTTCCTCCTCACCATATCCTTTGATGCCCTCAACAATCAGGAACCTACCAACTTCCACCTTAAATATACACACAGACTTGGCCTCCACTGCAGTCTGTGGCAGAGCATTCCACAGATTCACCACTCTTTGTCTAAAATGTTTCTCCTCACTTCTGTTCTAAAAGGTTGTCCTCAATTTTGAGACTGTGCCCTCTAGTTCTGTTAAGCCCCATCATGGGAAACATCCTCTCCACATCCATCCTATCTAGTCCTTTCAACATTCGGTAGGTTTCAATAAGATCCCCGCCCTCCAATACTCTTCTAAATTCCAATGAGTGCAAGCCCAAAGCTGCCAAATGCTCTTCATATGTTAACCCCTTCATTCCCAGAATCATCCACATGAACCTCCTCTGGACTCTCTCCAATGACAAAACAACTTTTCTGAGAAAAAGAGCCCAATACTGTTGACAATACTCTAAGTGCGGTCTGACTAATGTCTTATAAAGCTTCAGCATTATCTGTTTTTAGATTCTATTCCCCCGATATAAATGCCAACATTGCATTTGCCTTCTTTACCACAGAATCAACCTGTGAATTAACCTTCTGGGAATCTTGCACGAAAACTCCTAAGTCCCTCTGCACCTCTGATGTTTGAATGTTCTCCCCATTGAGATAATAGCCATCACTATTGTTCCGTTTACCAAAATGCATTATCATACATTTCCCAACACTTAATTCTATCTGCCAATTTTTGCCCATTCTTCCAATTTGTCCAGGTCATGCTGCAATTGCATTGTTTCCTCAGCACTACCTACCTCTCTACCTATCTTCATATCATCCACAAACTTGGCCACAAAGCATCAATTCCACTATCTAAATCATTGACAAACAATGTGAGAAGTAGCAGTCCCAATACTGACCCCTGAGGAGCACCACTAGTCACTGGCAGCCAACCATAAGAGGCCTCCTTTATTCTCACTCACTGCTTCCTGCCTCTAGGCCATTCCTCTATCCATGCTAGTATATTTCCTGTAACACTATAGGATTTTATCTTGTTATGCAGCCTCATGTGAGGCATTTTATCAAATGCCTTCTGAAAATCTAAATGATATCCACTGCCTCTCCTTTGCCTACCATGCTTGTTTCTTCTTCGAAGAATTCTAACAGATTTGCCAGGCAAGATCTCCCTTTACAGAAACCATGCTGACTTTGACTTATTTTATCATTGGTCTTCAAGTACCCCGAAACCTCATCCTTAATAATGTTGGAGTCCATTATTATGGATAAGGTTTCGGGGTACTTGGAGACTAATGATAAAATAAAAACTCACCTTTGTAAGATTCTATATTGTCTGATTCAGTTTCACATTCAGCCATTTTATGCATTTGTTTGGTATTGTGTTTGAAACTTCTCTATGTGTGATATTTCTCTTTGGTTGTGCTTTTTGTCTGACTTGCACGCTCTCTGTGTGGTTTTGCCTGTGACACTTTCTTCAGACCTTTTCTTTGAACTAACAGTCATTTGCATCATGGGAGGATTTGCCACAACAATATTTTTTTTTTGCATTTTGCACATTTTCAGGGGAATTTTATGTGTTTCACATTCTAAATTCTTTTTCTGTAGTTCTGCCGCATCTTTGCTGTAGTCTGTAATGATATTTCAATGGTCAATTCTAAGGTTAGGTCTCTTTCTGACAGTAGCCTTTTTTAAGTGCTTTGACTATGCATGCCACATACAAGCCTGTCCTTAATGCATCAGAAGTTCCTTCTCTAAAGTCACAGTAGTGGGAAAGTTTGTGCAGATCTGCAATGTATTCATAAATACTGCCATCCTTTGACTGATTCCTTTTCTGATATCTAAATTTCTCAGCTATTGCTAGTGGTTTTGGGCTCAAGTGATGTGGCAAAATTGCAAAAATTTCATCGATCGTCTTGCTTGCTGACTTTTCAGGAGTTACTAAGTTGCATAAGGGACTGTACATTCTAGCACCCATTAAGCTAAGAAGTGTGGAGACTTTCTTTACCTCATCCACATTGTTAGTATTACAATACAGTTCAAAACCTCTTGATACACAATTTCCAATCCTCATTAGTATTATCAAATTCATCAACTTTCTCGATTAAGTCCATAGTCACATTATTCTTACTTCCGTTTTGCTAGTTAGAAACATAGAAAATAGGTGCAGGAGTAGGCCATTCAGCCCTATGAGCCTGCATCGCAATTCAGTATGATCATGGCTGATCATCCAACTCAGAACCCTGTACCAGCCTTCCCCCCATACCCCCTGACCCCCGTAGCCACAAGGGCCATATCTAACTCCCTCTTAAATATAGCCAATGAACTGGCCTCAACTGTTTCCTGTGGCAGAGAATTCCACAGATTCACCACTCTCTGTGTGAAGAAGTTTCTCCTAATCTCGGTCCTAAAAGGCTTCCCCTTTATCCTCAAACTGTGACCCCTCGTCCTGGACTTCCCCAACATCAGGAACAATCTTCCTGCATCTAGCCTGTCCAATCCCTTTAGGATTTTATTTGTTTCAATAAGATCCCCCCTCATTCTTCTAAATTCCAACAAGTATAAGCCTAGTCGATCCAGTCTTTCATCATATGAAAGTCCTGCCATCCCAGGAATCAATCTGGTGAACCTTCTTTGTATTCCCTCTATGGCAAGGATGTCTTTCCTCAGATTAGGGGACCAAAACTGTACACAATACTCCAGGTGTGGTCTCACCAAGGTGTTGTACAACTGCAGTAGTACCTCCCTGCTTCTGTACTCGAATCCTCTCGCTATAAATGCCAGCATATCTTTCACCTTTTTCACCGCCTGCTGTACCTGCATGCCCACTTTCAATGACTGGTGTATAATGACACCCAGGTCTTATTGCACATCCCCTTTCCTAATCGGCCACCATTCAGATAATAATCTGTTTTCCTGTTTTTGCCACCAAAGTGGATAACCTCACATTTATCCACATTAAATTGCATCTGCCATGAATTTGCCCACTCACCTAACCTATCCAAGTCACCCTGCATCCTCTTAGCATCTTCCTCACAGCTAACACTGCCATCCAGCTTCGTGTCATCCGCAAACTTGGAGATGCTGCATTTAATTCCCTCATCTAAGTCATTAATATATATTGTAAGTAATTAATATATATTGTAAACAATATATATTGTTTACACTGAGCCTTATGGTACCCCACTAGTCACTGCCTGCCATTCTGAAAAGGTGCTGTTTACTCCCACTCTTCGCTTCCTGTCTGCCAACCAATTTTCTATCCACATCAACACCTTACCCCCAATACTGTGTGCTTTAAGTTTGCACACTAATCTCCTGTGTGGGACCTTGTCAAAAGCCGTTGTGTGTCTCTCACTTTGTACTGTGCACTGTTACCCATGCGCCCTTTTCTAGCATCTGTGATCGCCTTCTCCACTCTCGTTCAGTTCACTCCTTCCTCTTGCTATCCCTCTTCCTCCGAATTCTGTCATCTCGTAACTGTCGGTGCATTTGGTGATATTCGCTGACATTCAGGTTCGTACTCATTGCCCGTTTGGAATCTGTACAACTACATATCAAATAAAGGCACGAACTCAGAGGTGAAGGTAACTTGTATATTAACTTTACAAAGAGAACAAATCAATGCTCATGTGTAAGTTATCAGTCAATAATTAGTGTTAATGGTAGTCATTGCACTAAAAGAAATAGATCCATACATTACATGACACTCGCCAATTTTTATCTCTGCACCATCACAGCATCATATGACAAGTGCTCTGCCCGTGACCACAAAAAAACTACAGAGATTTGTGGACACAGCTCAACATATCACGAAAATCGACCTCCACTACCTCAACACATCTCACTGCTTCCATAAATCAGACAGCATAATCAAAGACTCCACCCATCCCAGACATTTTTCATCTCCCCTCTTCCATCAGGCACAACATACAAAAGCCTGAAAACACATACCATCAGAATCAAGGACAGTTTCTGTCCCGCTATAAAACCATTGAACAGTTCGGAGTATATAATGGACTCCTGACTTACAGCCTATCTTGTTATAAACTTGATCTTATTGTCTACCTGCACTGCACTTTCTCTGTAACTGTAGCGTTTTATTATGCATTCTATTATTGTTTTACCTTGTACTACCTTAAAGCCCTTTGTAACGAATTGATCTGTATGAACAGTATTTGAGACAAGTTTTTCACCGTACCTCAGTTTTGGAGTTCAATAAATGTAGTCATAACGGTTTTTTATTACGTCGTTTTATTTGCGAAAACCTACAACCCTAACTGTTGTTACTGACTTGTCTTCGGTGCTGCAGACTGCCTCCCAAGCTGTCCTTCTGCTGTTGGTGACTGCTCACAGCCCCCCTGTGCTCAGGAGCTCTACAATAGTATGGGATGTGTGTAGTATGAGTTGTCCCATCATCGCAAGAGGTTTGTTTGCTCACAGTGCCCACTCTGCACAGTCTAAAGCTGCTACACATCGGGGAAGTCCTCCTGCGTATATCTTGTTGAATAATACGTCTTCTTGTGTCCCTGTGGTTCTTCGCCACTGCATTGTAACACCCTCCCTCATTTGCTGCAGTAAAGGTGAAAGGGACGGCCACATCTGGTAATCTTAGTGCAGGTGCAGAGACCAGAGCTTTCTTGATATCTTTAAAAGCCTCTTCTTCATCTGGCCACCATCTTACTTCCTCCAGAGGGGGCTTCCCTCCTTTAATAAAGGTCTGTGTCAGAGTCACCAGTGCTGAGAACCCTGGTATGAAATTGCGGCAGTAATTCTCCTTATTCTCCTTACATCTCTTATGTTACTGAGCGGGGCATAGAGCTGTTTGCAGAACGTCTGTCACATGACATGTCCGTCCTCCCCTGGAAAATCATGTAGCCTAGGTACTGTACGGTTTGCTTTCTTATCTGAGTCTGTGTGGACTGATTTTAAACCCCTTGATCTGCAGTATCTCTAAGACACTGTTTATTGCCCCTAAATAACCTGCTTCATCTTCTGAAGCGATGAGTAGATCATCCACATAATGTAAGATGGTCAACTGGGAGGGTGTTAGATTGAGCCTTTCCAAAGTCTGCACCATGACCTTATGAAGAATGGCTGGTCTATTGTGGAACCTCTGGGGAGTCTGGTCCATGTAGACTGCTGACCACCAGGGTGAAGGCAAATCATTCTTGGGACTCAGATGCTGAAGGGAGCCCTCAAAATCCATTAGCGATATCCAGAACTGAGAAAACTTTACCTTCTGGAAACAGGACATTCAAGATTGTAGCAGGGCTCACCACAATGAGATACAATCTCTGCATGCTCCTATTACGGGCAGAATAGTCTATTGCTAACCAATATGATCTTTCTGGCTTCCTTACTGGCCATACAAATGAGTTAGTGGTTGACACAGCCTCTCTTATTATCCCCTAGTATTTTAGTTCCTTCACTATATTCTGAACAGCTATTATGAATCAGCCTTTATAGGGTACTGCTTATGGAGGTCCCCCTCTATTTTAACTGGTTTTATCTTCTCTCAACCACAATCTTGCTTGTGTCCAGCCCACACCATTGAGAACTGCTGACAATGTAACTCATAGGTACCATCCTGGCTCCAGTCCCTAATGACCAGAGTGGCCGTGGCTATGCTGGTTAGGTTGTGTACTCTATTGTTTATATATGTTTGCTCCCCTTGATTTGTCCATAGTATTTCTCCCTTTCTGGAATCCATAATGGCTCCTGCCTCCCTTAGGATGTCTATTCCAAGGATGGTACCCTCATTATTTGGACAGACCCAGAAATACACTGGAAGCTCCAGTCTGCTGATTTTGACTCTCTTCTTTCTGCATTCACTGTTTTCCCTTCTACACCAGTAAAATAAGTAGCCTGTCCAGTCATTGGCAAGGGTAGGTCAGTTATGGATAGCAATGCCCATGTGGCTGTTGTGTACATCTGTGGGTCACTAGTGCTCGCAATGGGGGCTTCTGCCAGCTATTTCTCTGAATTAGAGGCCGCCTTCACCGGCTCTATGGTTTGGTTAGAAGTCAGGTTGGACAGACTGGGCCCAGATGGGGCAAGAGATTGCACTTTAGCCATGATTTCCACCTGCTCTGGGAGGCAACCCTCACAACTTCCTCTCTTACTATCTCTTCTTTCGGTTAGTCTTGACGAAGGGTCTCGGCCCGAAACGATGACTGTACTTCTTCCTATAGATGTTGTCTGGCCTACTGCATTCCACCAGCATTTTGTGTGTGTTGCTTGAATTTCCAGCATCTGCAGATTTCCTCATGTTTGCCTTGTTAGGTACCCTGGTTGCTGGCAAACAAAACAAACCCTCTGTGACATCACAGCAGCCGCATCCACTCCAGCTATTTTATGATTTCTCTTCCCCCTCCTCTGGTCTACCTCACTGGCCCATGATACTATGGCAGAGTAGGTTGTTCCCACTGCTATCCCCAAATCTAACACTTCCTGGTGGGCTGAGCTCGGGCCTTCCTGCAGCATTTTCAGGAAGACTGGATCATCCCTCCCTGGATTTACCAACCCTGGATACTCCTCATATGCTCAATATTTACGTTCTGCATTATCCATGGCAGGCTCATCATCTCCCAGAATCACTGACATTATCATTCCCCAGTTACTCTTATTTCCCTTGTCATTGCCTCGCTTCCCCTTTAAAGAAGTGAAATCTCTCTTCATTCCTGGCACTCCCTGTAGTTGCCCATGTATCATTCTGCACACCCTGGGCCACAATGTCCTACAGATCCCTCAGGCACTTCGCTTTTACCAACATATGTATATCTTTATGGTGCATCTGGTGAACTTGAATCATGTCCTTGAGCTTACTCCAGAATTCTGCATTCCCGCAGGTGACTTTAACTGAGGGCAACTCTGACAAAATGCTTTGCTTCTCCCTGGGGGTGAGGGGCTTATGGATGGCCATAATCAAAGTCAAAGGTCATTTGGGTTCTTGTTCTGAAGTTGCCTGACCTCAATCTACCATCCTGACAAATACATCTGGGTAAAACCTCTCCCTCAAATATCTCCACACTAATTTTCACACTACGCAAAATATATGTAAGGGGGCTTCGATTTTTATGTTACTGCGGAGGCTAATTAAAATGGCGTCTTTGTTATGTTAATCTGGAGAATGCGGCTTTGTTGTGTTAAACACTGAGAAAGTTTGCGCTAACAGTTTGTTTTTGCTTTAGAGTCTGATAAGAGAGTACTATTAACTAATTGGGATAGTTGTTATGGTTTTGGTGTATTTGAAGATACTGTATGCGCAGGGTTTTGGGGCAGAAGGTGGGAGAGCGAGACAGAGGATGGACGAGGTGCTGTGAGTACGCTAACGGGGTCGGACCCCGAGCGAGACGTTCAGCGAGGAGACGGAGACGGACTCGTGTGGAGCGTCTGGTCGACCACCGTTGTTGGTCCCAGGCAGCCGGTCGAGGTGGTCCGAGGGGGTCGCAGGGTGAAGAAGAAGGTCCTTGAGCTCCAACGGTTTTTGTGCACGAAGAGATTGAATTTTGATAAGTGTGGCGCCTTTTATTTTCCTTTTATATTTTATTCTCTTTTAATTATATAGTTCCAGTAATATCTATAAACTGTAAATTATTTAATTGCATCTGGTGTATTGTCTGTTACTTGGGCGGGGTGGGGTACCTCACACAGCATCCACACAAACGAATTATCCAGTTTGGCGGGGCCGAGGCTGTTTCCCTAGACGACAGCGAGCCGAGCGACCCTGAGGGTGGCCGGGGGGGCTACATATAAATAACAAGTGAAGATTAAATAGTACATACTTCAAACCACCAAGTATGTACTCTGCAATCAGCCACTTAAACGTGCCTGAATTCGTAATGCCTGCTATATTCCTTTGCATCTAACTGCTATATCAAGGTTACAGACATACTGTTAAAACACACAGACACACTTACAAATGTGTCTGCCAAAATACAATTCCTATATACACCCCCACTGGTGTCCAGAACTTACAATAACCACCCTTCGCAACTGGTGGCCCTGTCTCACCAAATTAGCACACAATGTTTATCCCTTACATAAACACACATGCAGGCACAGACACCACACTACTTTTATACCTACCAGTTCAGCTCTCTGCCATGTTTGTGATATCTCACAATACCAATGTCACCAACTCAAATAGGTGTAAGTGTGAATGCTAATTTTAAAAATACTCACCCACTTAGAGTGCTGAGATCTCTGGCCGCATGATGGGTTACAAAGGTATCCTGGTTGAGCCCCCAAGTGTTGTTGCATCAACACAGTCACTGGAGAGATGCAGCTGGTAGGTATAAAAGTAGTCTTTTATTTGACACACAATAACCTAACCGCCCTTTAGAGTCACTAGAGAGTGAGAGACTCCCCGATCCAACATTACAGCATAGAGTGACATGGTTAATTCAGAAACAAAGGTTCTGAACTTAAAGAGGGGTAACTTTGAAGGTATGAGACGTCAATTAGCTAAGATAGACTGGCAAATGACACTTAAAGAATTGACGGTGGATATGCAATGGCAAGCATTTAAAGGTTGCATGGATGAACTACAACAATTGTTCATCCCAGTTTGGCAAAAGAATAAATCAAGGAAGGTAGTGCACCCGTGGCTGACAAGAGAAATTAGGGATAGTATCAATTCCAAAGAAGAAGCATACAAATTAGCCAGAGAAAGTGGCTCACCTGAGGACTGGGAGAAATTCAGGGTTCAGCAGAGGAGGACAAAGGGCTTAATTAGGAAGGGGAAAAAAGATTATGAGAGAAAACTGGCAGGGAACATAAAAACGGACTGTAAAAGCTTTTATAGATATGTAAAAAGGAAAAGACTGGTAAAGACAAATGTAGGTCCCCTGCAGACAGAAACAGGTGAATTGATTATGGGGAGCAAGGACATGGCAGACCCATTGAATAATTACTTTGGTTCTGTCTTCACTAAGGAGGACATAAATAATCTTCCAGAAATAGTAAGGGACAGAGGGTCCAGTGAGATGGAGGAACTGAGGGAAATACATGTTAGTAGAGAAGTGGTGTTAGGTAAATTGAAGGGATTGAAGGCAGATAAATCCCCAGGGCCGGATGGTCTGCATCCTAGAGTGCTTAAGGAAGTAGCCCAAGAAATAGTGGATGCGTTAGTGATAATTTTTCAAAACTCGTTAGATTCTGGACTAGTTCCTGAGGATTGGAGGGTGGCTAATGTAACCCCACTTTTTAAAAAAGGAGGGAGAGAGAAACCAGGGAATTATAGACCGGTTAGCCTAACGTCGGTGGTGGGGAAACTGCTGGAGTCAGTTATCAAGGATGTGATAACAGCACATTTGGAAAGCGGTGAAATGATCAGACAAAGTCAGCATGGATTTGTGAAAGGAAAATCATGTCTGACGAATCTCATAGAATTTTTTGAGGATGTAACTAGTAGAGTGGATAGGGGAGAACCAGTGGATGTGGTATATTTGGATTTTCATAAGGCATTTGACAAGGTCCCACACAGGAGATTAGTGTGCAAACTTAAAGCACACGGTATTGGGGGTAAGGTATTGGTGTGGGTGGAGAATTGGTTAGCAGACAGGAAGCAAAGAGTGGGAATAAATGGGACCTTTTCAGAATGGCAGGCGGTGACTAGTGGGGTACCGCAAGGCTCAGTGCTGGGACCCCAGTTGTTTACAATATATATTAATGACTTGGATGAGGGAAGTAAATGCAGCATCTCCAAGTTTGCGGATGACACGAAGCTGGGTGGCAGTGTTAGCTGTGAGGAGGATGCTAAGAGGATGCAGGGTGACTTGGATAGGTTGGGTGAGTGGGCAAATTCATGGCAGATGCAATTTAATGTGGATAAATGTGAAGTTATCCACTTTGGTGGCAAAAATAGGAAAACAGATTATTATCTGAATGGTGGCCGATTAGGAAAAGGGGAGGTGCAACGAGACCTGGGTGTCATTATACACCAGTCATTGAAAGTGGACATGCAGGTACAGCAGGCGGTGAAAAAGGCGAATGGTATGCTGGCATTTATAGCGAGAGGATTCGAGTACAGGAGCAGGGAGGTACTACTGCAGTTGTACTAGGCCTTGGTGAGACCACACCTGGAGTATTGTGTGCAGTTTTGGTCCCCTAATCTGAGGAAAGACATCCTTGCCATAGATGGAGTACAAAGAAGGTTTACCAGATTGATTCCTGGGATGGCAGGACTTTGATATGAAGAAAGACTGGATGAACTGGGCTTGTACTCGTTGGAATTTAGAAGATTGAGGGGGGATCTGATTGAAACGTATAAGATCCTAAAGGGATTGGACAGGCTAGATGCAGGAAGATTGTTCCCGATGTTGGGGAAGTCCAGAACGAGGGGCCACAGTTTGAGGATAGAGGGGAAGCCTTTTAGGACCGAGATTAGGAAAAACTTCTTCACACAGAGAGTGGTGAATCTGTGGAATTCTCTGCCACAGGAAACAGTTGAGGCCAGTTCATTGTCTATATTTAAGAGGGAGTTAGATATGGCCCTTGTGGCTACGGGGGTCAGGGGGTATGGAGGGAAGGCTGGGGCGGGGTTCTGAGTTGGATGATCAGCCATGATCATAATAAATGGCGGTGCAGGCTCGAAGGGCTGAATGGCCTACTCCTGCACCTATTTTCTATGTTTCTATGTTTCTATATTTTTATATGTTAAAGAACAAAAGTAACAGGACAATTTCTGTAGTTACAATGCCCTCATAATGCTTCTTTTGAGTTACATGTAACAATTTCAAGTGCCTGGATCTTCCCACCAACACACCCTAAATAAATGTTAATTACTGTTGTATTCATGCAATGTGATGTTGATTGGATTCATGCATATGGTGACAATCAGTTAAAGTGCATGTTTCCTGGTCTGAGCTGCATTTTAAATTTAATCTACAATCTATATTCAGATCTGAAGTTTGGTTGCTGTAGTCAATGTTTGCTATATGGGCTAACCCCAAAAACACACTAACAACAGTTCCAAGGAATTGCTTAGTAAGAGAGTTTCTTATTACTGTAATTAGATTAGATAGGTTAAGCAGCATAGAGTGGGTGGAAATTTTTTTTTTAAATTGCTGTGGTCTATTAATTAATTTACTCTGACAAAAATTATCTCTATGCCAGAATGAGGAGGCGTAAGACATATCTGATATTTGTTTTATTACATCAGATCAACAAACTTCAAACTGGTAAATGAGTCCAGGCAGTCTATTAGCAAAGACCATTTCAATTAGGTAGGAAGAAAGGAAGGAAATCAGAAAAATAGTGGTGGGCATGACAGAGGAAAGCCAGCATCAGCTGGAGTCCTTGACCAGATTAAGGGATTATGATGGAGAGAGAGAGAGAGAGAGAAAGAGAAGGAAGAGGGAGGGGGAGGGAGGGAGAGAGAGAGGCAGGGAGAGAGAGGGGGGAGGGTGGGTGAGGGAGGGGGAAGGAGGGAGGGAGAGAGAGAAGGGGGGGAAAGAAAGAAAGAAAAGCTCAGGAATGCATGAAAATGTTGCAGGACCAGAATTTAACGGGAATATCTAGAAGAGGGTATAGTTACCAGTCTAAGAATAGAGCTAATTAGATAAATCTATTAAATACCTGCTCTGAAATGATGAATTGATAGGCTTTGTCTGTGCTGTCACATTCTAAAAGGTACTTTTCTCATTACAGGTTCTGAATAATCTGTATTGTTTTGGCTCATTTTCAGTTTGAAGTCCAATTTGAATCAATTGGAGATTTTCTACTTTTTCCTTCACTCTCAGATATTTTTCAGATGGTTCCAGATGCATCAGAATAGATTCATAAACAAACTGCTGGAACAATTCAGTGAGTCAGGAAACATCTGTGAAGCCTCCTCTACTGTGTCTCTCTAGTAGTTTTTTTGTACCCGTCTCCTGTATCTCCTGGCCCATCTTCTAGATCTGCATGTTATTTCACCATAGATTAGGAACCCACAGGATCACATAATTTGTAGTGTAAAGGCTCTGGCTTTGACTCAGAAGGTGCAATCTCACTGAGATAATGAAGAAGTGGCAATAGAGGAGTATGTTATAGTAAATTATTTTACAGAATGAGCAGAATGTAGAGAAAAAAAACACACACCCATAGACACCAGTGTTCCCACGATGGCCTCCTTTAAATCAGTGAGACCCTGCGCAGATTGGGGGACCGCTTTGTTGAGCACTTTCTGTCTATCCACTACAAAAGGCAGGATCACCTGGCGGCTACCCATTTCAATTCCACTCCCCATTCCCATTTGTCCGTCCCTATCTTCATTCCATGACTTCTATACAATAGGGTTTATCCTGCTCACACAGCTTTGAGACCTTGTCACCTGTCATAACTGTCCTATGTCAATCTTGGATGCTTTAACCTATCTCATCGTACAAACTGATCGAATTGAAATGATTAAGATTGCAAACCAGTGCAGTCTCTTCAGAAGTATTCTACATCTTGAAAATGGATCCACTTTCTTTTTTATTACAGTTATTATTGCTGAATGACCCTGCAAAATATACTTTGATCCATTTTGAATGCCTGCGCATCAGCACCATGATGTTTTTCATGCTGCTTTTACTATAGTCTATCTGCCTGGCACTCAGATACCACTGCCACATTTAGAATGATGCTCTTAGATACTCTGTCTTGTAACCTTTACAGACAGTACATTTATTGGCTAGGTCATTCAGATCTTTATCACTGTTGGATGAATTGAAAAAGCAAAGAGCTATTTACTTCATGTTTATGTCCAAATACCCTGAATTTTGATGATTTGTGGTTCCTTGTAAATTACCATTTAACATGGGCCTGATTTGCGGACAGCACATACATCTGTGATTGCTAGGCTTTACATTTTCATCTAAATGTATTAGATTCAGCCCAGTCTCCCATGTATACTCATTTATTTGTATTAAATTCATATCCCTCTGAATCAATTTTTATATCTCCATTTTTGTTACGGGAAATGATCTCTTAATGCTTATTGGTTATTTATTGTATATAATATGTCAAGATCAGAACAAAACCTTAATACTTCATTCACTAAAGCATTCTGTTTGGATTCATAATATTCAATGTTATCATTAAGTTGGGACTTCAAGACAGCCCATCGTTGGGTTGTTGAGGTGGCCATTTGCAGAATTGATTCCAAAAATGACAACAAGTAGTTGGTGAACAATGGAAGCAGTCTAACCAAGAAGGACTAGTAGAAGCTTTACTCCTAAGTATGATTATCATTAACTCTTGTTCTCTTCAATCTTAGATTCTTTTTCTCTTTATTAGAGTGAACATGATCATTGTCCATTATATGGCTTATGGCTACTTCAAATTCCTAACTGGAGGTTGCATAACGAAGTTACGGTGCCCTAAGCGGTATTCTAATGTCAAGGAGGGACTTAATACTAAGACACAAGAAAGACTGTAGATGCTAAAAGTCACAAAAAATGCTGGAGGAATTCAGCAGGTCAGACAGCAAGTACAGAGGAAAATGAACAGTTGATGCTTCAGGCCGTAAGGGAAGGAGGTGGGGAGTCAGAGAGAGGAAGGTGATGGTGAAGGTTATTACTAAGATTTCTCTCAGAGAGGTTGTACACTTCCCAGTGTTCCTTTTTGCAGAATCCATAATTTTTCAACAGTTGCTGCAGTGGTGTCAACATGATTGCAATGTCCAATCAGGTTATAATGTAAGACCATGATATTGCACAATAATTTTGAATAATATTAAGTTTTTCTAGCCTGAAAATTGGTCTTCTTTTTAATAAGTTGCACATATTTTGCATCCACCATCAGGAATTTATTTTTGCAAGTGTCTGGAAATTTTCCTCCTCTGTGGCAGTTGTAATCAAATCATCACTGTGGTCACATGAATGATGTTGAACTTTGATTAATATCTTGTACACGTTGATGTGAAATGGCTTGTAGGATGACTTTATGTCATTAGGCAGCTTGAGATATGCATCAACCCCTTTATGGGTATTGACTGTCAGATTACGTTGGCTTCCTTCATTCATATTTAATTGTGCATATGCATAGGTCAGGTTTAAATTAATAAACATTTTTCAGCATACAAATTTTGCATTATGGGCAAAAGGTTGCTTTTATTGTCCTTTAAATATTTTTAGATGCATTTTCTACATGGCTATTCCACTCAACCATTTTAATGCTATATCTTGCTTATTCGATAATTTAGATCGCATTTTCTCTGTTATTAAACTAGACTTGAATTTGTCTTGCATCACTTGGTTCAGCAATGAACCAAATTATAGTGTTAAGACATATCCCTTAATACTATTATATAACCACTAACTGTTTCACTTGACCTTTGGTTGCCTGTACATAATTTGTAACTTCCTATGAGCTCTAAAATACCAAGTTAAAATGATTGTGCAATCTCCCTTTTACTTCATTGAATGAAGCATCTTTTGCATTGCTTGCAATCAGAAGCTGTGCAGAGTAGCACATCCAAGCCTAACTCCAGCAATAAGACTGTTTTCATACATCCTCAAATGGCTTCCAATTGAGCAAGCATACTTCTGCTCTCCAACTCAATTTCAGCAATATTGTTAGCCTGGGGAACTACCAGTTTCACATTAGAACTGAAGGGCTCACATGCTTTATCATGAATATCAATCCCCCAGATGCAGCCATTTGCGGTCTGAACTGAATTTTCCCTCATTCAGCTTTAATAGTTGCAAATCTTGGAGTCAATAATCCACATGATACCGATCATTTTATCTACCCTTTGTAGTTAATTGTGACCCAACATAAAACTGTGAGTCTTCAGATGCTCAAAGGATTCATTGACTTTGTTGTCTTGGGCAGCTTCATCAAATTGAGAAAAAAATTCTTTCTTGTGCAAGGCACCAGCCAAGCTGACCCATATTTCATAAGACACCTTGAAGTTTGAAAAGGGGCTAATTTTCATATACAAACTTCCCAGGTAGGTATTACTTCCCCTTCAATCAACATAAATATCAAAACTAGTAACAATTCTACCCATGCATGAGTCATGGAACAATGATGAGGAAATAATAGGAATTCTGCAGATGCTGGAAATTCAAGCAACATACATCAAAGTTGCTGGTGAACGCAGCAGTGAGTAATCCCTTACTCACTGTTCCTTCAGTTAGTCCTGACGAAGGGTCTCGGCCTGAAACGTCGACTGCGCCTCTTCCTATAGATGCTGCTTGGCCTGCTGCGTTCACCAGCAACTTTGATGTATGTTGCATGAGGAAATAATATTTCTCATCGCACCAACATAGCATCATACCAACATCCCATTTGAGATCAATCTTGCATTGAAGGAAAATTAGACAAAGGTTGCAGCTCTTGATTTTGTGACTTCCAAATTCAGAAGTGAGAAATAACAGAAGTAGCTGTCTGGGATGAAGGCAGGAAGCCAGAGTAAATGTGACTTTGACCTTTACAGGCAAAGCAGTCGGAGTGCTTTAAGCCTTGTAGGTAAAACGTTTTCAAGGGAACCAGGACAAGCAAAAGCTGAAGGGTTTGTGAATAAATAGAAACAATCATTTTGCAGACTGATCAGTTAAAAATCATACTGGAGATGAATTTTTGATCTTGCACTACTGGAAAAGTTTTATTCCATTAAGAAGTTTCTCGTGCAAATAAAATTCTGTTGAAAAGTCAGCTGTTGAATTTACCTGTAGAGTCATAAAAAGTACAGCACAGAGGCAGACCCTTCATTCCATCTAGTCCATGCCAAACTATTGAATCAAAATCAGAACCAGAATCAGGTTTATTATCACCGGCATGTGTCATGAAATTTGTTAACTTAGCAACAGAAGTTCAATGTAATAAATAATATAGAAGAATAAATAAATAAATAAATAAATAAAATAGTAATAAATAAATAAATAGATCGCAGTATACATATATTGAATAGATTTAAAATGTGCAAAAATCAGAAATACTATATATTTAAAAAAAAGTGAGGTAGTGTCCAAGTGTCCAGGGGTTCAATGTCCATTTAGGAACCCAATGGCAGAGGGGAAGACGCTGTTCCTGAATCGCTGAGTGTGTGCCTTCAGGCTTCAGTACCTCCTACCTGATGGTAACAGTAAGAAAAAGGCATGCCCTGGGTGCTGGTGACCCTTAATAATGGACACTGCCTTTCTGAGACACCGCTCCCTGATGATGTCCTGGGTACTCTGTAGGCTAGTACCCAAGATGGAGCTGACTAGATTTACAACCCCTGCAGCTTCTTTCGGTCCTGTGCAGTAGTTCCCCCAAACCAGACAGTGATGCAGCCTCTCAGAATGCTTTCCATGGTACATCTATAGAAGTTCTGTAGTGTATTTGTTGACATGCCAAAATTCTTCAAACTCCTAATGAAGTATAGCCGCTGTCTTATTTTCTTTATAACTGCATCGATATGTTGGGACCAGGTTAGATCCTCAGAGATCTTGACACCCAGGAACTTGAAACTGCTTACTCTCTCCACTTCTGATTCCTCTATGAGGATTGGTATGTGTTCCTTTGTCTTACCCTTCCTGAACAGCCTACTCCCATTAACTGTCCATTCCTCTGTGTGTGGTGTTGTTAAAGCAACCACTTTCCAAATGTCAGCAAAGCTAAGGAGATGCTTGTTGATTTTGGGTGTTTTGGGTTGCCATGCGCCAGTCCACATTAGGGGAATCAGTGTGAAGGGAGTTGGCATTCTTAAATTCCGGATTATTTACATATCAGGTGACCTCTTCCTGGGCCCAGTATGTACACTCAAAGAAAGAGTGCCAGCACCTTTACTTTCATAGCAGGTAAAGAAACTTCGGCTTGTCAACAAGCACTCGAATAAATTTCTATAGATGTACTATTGAGAGTATCCTGAGTGGTTGCATCATGGTTTGGTAAATCAATTCAAATGTAAGGAGCTGAAAAGAATGGTGGACTCTGTCTGTAACATCATGGGTACACCAGTCCCACCATTAGTAGTATCTACCGGAGGCACTGCCTCAGAATGTCAACATCACTCATCAAAGATCCTCACCATCAGGACTATACCATGTTTTCACAGCTACTGCCAGGCAGGAGGTACCAACATGTTCAAGAACAGCTACTTCCCTTCAACCATTCAGTTCTTGAACCAACCACCAAAACTCTAACAACACGCCTCACTTACTGGAAGCAAGCCGTTTACATATGATGTGGTGGCGTGATAATGTACAGCCATTCACATATTTTTACAAATAACCCATAATGTATTATTTAAATGAACAAAAATGCTGAATCAATCAATATATTTATAATATTACTCAAATATTACTGAAATATTAAATACACAACACTTTACCCCTGCTTAGCTATAAACTCCAACTGAATATAGAATGCACCTCAGCTATATACACAGTATATCATTTAATACAACTATTGTACAGATATCCACAGCATAGTAAGTTTTAAGTTCTCCCATTAAGCCCAGAAGATTTAAATCAGTGTGGAGGATTTTGAAGGTCACTATGCTTGGCAGGTGAGATTAGTGACTTTGAAACAACCACAGGTTCAGGGGCCTCCTCCATGGGGGTTGTAGGAGTTGACTCTAGGACTGCAGGAAGTGGTTCTGGCAGGTCTCGGTACCCATTTCCTCTAACAAATGACTCTGCTCTCCTCAGATGGTTGATGTGTCATCTCTAGATGACATAAGATGCAATCTTTACTGTGTAGAGGGGTGGTCCAGTTCTGTCCATAATCTTGCCAAGTACCCACTTTTGATCTTCTGCTTGTCCAGGGGTGAAACATTGAACTCTCTTGTTTGAGTAGCCCTCAGGTTGTCTCAGCTGTCTGTCTTGCATACTTCTTCTGAGAACTGGTTTGAGGAGATCCAAGTATGAATGCAGAGAACCACTCAGGAACAGCATAGCTGCAGAGCTGTGGACTGTGCTGCATTGTGTTATGCAAGGAGGAGATTGGTGAGCTTCTGATTCACCGTCAGTGTAGTGTGTTCCGCTGACATTGCCTGCGGCGCATTCTTTAGACTCTGGATAAACCTTTCTGCCAAGCTACTTGTAGCTCAGAGGTACAATGCAGATGTAATATGTCTTATTCCAGTCATTTTTAGGAATGTCTGAAACTTCCACAACAAACAGTGGTCCATTGTCACTGACTAAGTGTCTTGGAACACTAGTCCTTGACAAGAAACTACTCAACACATCAACAGTGTGTGAGGCTGTAGTGGAGGCTATTGTGAACACCTCTGGCCACTTTGTAGCTGATCCACTACTACCATGAAATTTGTGCCCATGAATGGTCCAGAAAAATCAACATGAATCCCCTAAAGGGCAAGCAGGCGGTTTCCAGGGATGGAGAGTTGTTTCTCTTGGCATCTTCTGGACATGTTTGCATCCCAAACGGTATATACAAGCTGCTCGATCTGCTGATCTATCCCAGGCCATCAGACAAAGCTTCAAGCCAACGTTTTCATTTTGACAACATTGAGATGACTATCATGTACTTTAGCAACTCCAACACTTGAACACTCGGCCTTAATCAACTCTCAATCACCACACCAGGCAATCTCAATCAAGGCAAGTTATTCCCAGAGCTGGTAAAACTGGGGGAGCTGGAATTTCTGCTGCACATTCCAATCATTTTGGGTGGCCATATAGACCTGAGACCGTGTGGGTGTTTTTTGGTTTCCCTTTGGATCAACTCTGCCATAACAGGGATACTTCCAATTTGCACTAGGGAGAATATGTCAAGAGGAGCATCTACTTTTGTAAATTTTTCAGATATTTCCTTTTCCAAGGGTAAACAAGACAATACATCAGCATTCCCTGTTTCCGTGCTGTAATTGTTATATGGTTATATGGTTATATTCCCATGATTATTCATCCTCTTGAATTCAATCTCATAATTGTGTCCTCCAAGAACCTGAGCCCATCTTTGCATTCATGCCGCTGCTCTTTGTGGATCACCATTCTGTAGATTGAAAATGGACACTAGTGGTTGATTATCAGAAATGAGGGTAAACTCTCTCCCATATAAGTATTTGCATCTCATTTTGCATCTCAAATCAGACTTAAACCTCACTGTCAAACTACACGGTAAGGGAACGCGATGCAAAGGCTGTGGGGCATTCACTTCCATTGGGGAGGAGCACAATAGGCAAGTTTGTCAAGAACTTGTTATAGCAACGGACAAATCCTAAAAAGGCCCACAACTGTGACACATCCTTTGGCCTTGGGCATCCACCACTGCTTGAATTTTCATAGCAGACTTGTTTAACCCTTATGCGTCAATAGTTTGAACACAGTAAGTGATGCTTGGTTAAAATATTCACCCTTGTTCCATTGTGGTCTGGGCCCATAATCTTCTAATATTTTTAACACTGACTTGAGATGTCATCCAAATAATCCAGAGTGCCTGTGCAGCCTTGCAGCACCTGATCTGTAGCTTTCTGCCAGAGTGCAGGTACAGGTGCTACACCTAAAGTAAGCCTGTTACAGCAATAAAGCCCTTTGTGAGTGTTTATGATGAGAAACATTTTAGACTGTTCTTCCATCTCCATCTGTAAGTGAGTCTCAGCTAAGTCCACTTTGCTGAACTGTTTCCCTCATGAATGGTTTGCAAAGATATCCTCTATCTTGGGCGGAGGATATTGAACTACTTTCAGCACTGGGTTGATAATGACCTTAACGTTTCAGAGATCCTGACAGACCTATTCTCCTTGGCTACTGGGACTACCAGAAATAATTCCTTCAGCCTCCATGCAATCTCCCTTACTGGCTACTTTAACACAGATGGTGTAAGGAACCAAGCGGGTTTTGTTGAACTTGGGTGTAGTATCTTCATTTTACATGATTTACCCTTGATATGTTTGAGTCTTTGAACACTGCTGTGGCATCATCCCATAACTTTCATAACTCGCTTTCAGTTGACCCTATTGCAGGGGATGCGGCATGCAAATTGTGGATAGTGTATAGCTAGGCAATACTTTTATGTTAGTGGTGCTGCAAAAATTGAATCTATTGCTATTGCTGTGGTTCTGTGTTTCTTTAGATCTATCTGATTACAAAGAGAGTACAGATGTTTCCTTATCCTGATTTAGATGTCTTTAATGTTCATCTTACCATTAACTCTAAATATTTTTATAAGACTAAATTATTCTGCTGCACACAGCCTGAATAACTCCTAATAATAAATATCACATTGGATTGTTACTCCTGGATATCACTCCAATATAGGTTATTCAATATTAAAGTTGTCACATGTTGATACACAATACACAATATTTCATAACGCAAATGTTTCACCCTGTGATTGTGCCACACAATTTTCAAAAATTCCTTGCTGATTAACTTCATCATTTTTTTTCCAAAATTGCTGAGGGTTAAAATAAGATTTAAAAAGTAAAATATCAAAACTTGAAAAACATCATATTTAACCATAACAAGTAAATTATCTGTATGGTTGCCTAATTATTCCTGAGGCCCTGATCCCTCATTTGATACTGCTAATGAACCCTTTGGTCTCTGGGCCACTACATCCGCAATCCTTATCCTCTGATCACCAAAGTTCCTTCCCACTGAACTTGATCTTTTGATTGCTGACAGTCCCCCACCCAGGTTCCTATTGGGTCTTGCATCCAATTGCATCCAGCCTCAGTTCCAGATGACATATTTTCATTTGTGTGGTCTACAATGAGTGCCAACAATTCCCAGGCCACAGAGTTCTGTTTACTGAACCAAGGCATGTAGATGTAGTTAAAATGAGTCTTGATTTAAAAACAGATTAGGATGAAGGATTGTTCTCCTGATGCTATGTCCGAAGGTCTAATTTAAATCAGGACTGAGTCGAAACAATAATAAACAAAAGGTAATACATATTATCAAGGATTTTGTGTGAATAATGATGTTGAGTGGAATAAGCTGTCCAAATTTTAATGACTAAGAGTCATGGAGTACCATAACACAGAAGTAGGCCCTTTGGCATATATAGTCCATGCCAACCTGATCTTCTGCCTAGTCCTGCATCCAGACTCCATGATCCATGAATTTATTCAAAATTCATTTACCACTCCTGCAGACAGTTCATTCCACACTCAACTACCCTGAATGAAGAAGTTCCCCCCTCAGATTCCCAGTAATTACTCACCATAGACCTATAGGCTCTAGTTTAGTCTCATCAAACCTGAGGAGAGAAGTTTATCTAAACCCCTCATCACTTTGTATACATCTATAAGATCCATAGTATCGTATTCTACTGCACTCCAGAAAATGAAATCCCAACCTATTCAACCTTTCCCTATTATTCAGGTCCAAATGTACTTGCGAAATCCCTGTGAATTTCTCTGCACTCTTTCAAGTTTATTGATATTCTGGAAGAAGATGACGCCAGCCAACAATGCAACCAAGGGTAATATCCAACAGATGGTTCACAAACTACTTCTTTCACTTCTCTTCTGTCTTCTTTTTCATTCAATTGTCGTTCTGCCACTATTGGAGCCTGTGATCCTAACTTTAGTGGGGTGCTTTTTGGGGCCAACCCAGCAATCTGGTGCTTTGCTGTATCCAAGGGTGTTTGGTGAGGTTTTGATTGAAGTGTGCAGCCACAAGGCCAAGAAGCCTGGAGACTAGTCCATAATTGACTCCATTTCTCAATGATCTCACCAATTAAAGCATCCAGGAAGGTTGAAATCATTGTGGCAAGGAGCAGATAGGGAAACAGATCCTGGAAAGGTGTAATAATAACAGAGTTGTCATGATGGGAGATTTTAATTTCCCAAATATCAATTGGCATCTCCCTAGAACAAGGGGTTTAGATGGGGTGGAGTTTGTTAGGTGTGTTCAGGAAGGTTTCTTGACACAATATGTAGATAAGCCTACAAGAGGAGAGACTCTACTTGATTTGGTATTGGGAAATGAACCTGGTCAGGTGTCAGACCTCTCAATGGGAGAGCATTTTGGAGATAGTGATCATAATTCTATCTCCTTTACAATAGCATTGGAGAGAGATAGGAACAGACAAGTTAGAAAAGCATTTAATTGGAGTAAGGGGAATTATGAGGCTATCAGGCAGGAAATTGGAAGCTTAAACTGGGAACATATGTTCTCAGGGAAACATACAGAAGAAATGTGGCAAATCTTCAGGGGATATTTGTGTGGAGTTATGCATAGGTACGTTCCAATGAGACACAGAAGTTATGGTAGGGTACAGGAACCGTGGTGTACAAAGGCTGTAATAAATCTAGTCAAGAAGAAAAGAAAAGCTTACAAAAGGTTCGGAGAGTGAGGTAATGTTAGAAGATTATAAGGCTAACAGGAAGGAGCTTAAAAAGGAAATTAGGAGAGCCAGAAGGGGCCATGAGAAGGCCTTGGTGGGCAGGATTAAGGAAAACCCCAAAGCATTCTACGTGAAGAGCAAGAGGATAAGATGTGAAAGAATAAGACCTATCAAGTGTGACAGTAGGAAAGTGTGTATGGAATCAGAGGTTCTTAATGAATACTTTACTTCAGTATTCACTATGGAAAAGGATCTTGGTCATTGTAGGGATGACTAGCAGTGGACTGAAAAGCTTGAGCATGTAGATATTAAGGAAGAGGATGTGCTGGAGCTTTTGGAAAGCATCAAGTTGGATAAGTCGCTAGGACCGGATGAGATGTACCCCAGGCTACAGTGGGAGGCGAGGGAGGAGATTGCTGAGCATCTGGCGATAATCTTTGCATCATCAATGGGGACGGGAGAGGTTCCGGAGGATTGGAGGGTTGTGGATGTTATTCCTTTATTCAAGAAAGGGAATAGAGATAGCCCAGGAAATTATAGACCTGTGAGACTTACTTCAGTGGTTGGTAAGTTGATGGAGAAGATCCTGAGAGGCAGGATTTATGAACATTTGGAGAGGTATAATATGATTAGGAATAGTCAGCATGGCTTTGTCAAGGGCAGGTCGTGCCTTACGAGCCTGATTGAATTTTCTGAGGATGTGACTAAACATGTTGATGAAAACAGAAGGCAAAGAGTGGTTGTAGACGGGACCAATTCTGCATGGAGTTTGGTGACCAGTGGTGTGCCTCAGGGATCTGTTCTGGGACCCTTACTCTTCCTGATTTTTATAAATGATCTGGATGAGGAAGTGGAGGGATGGGTTAGTAAGTTTGCTGATGATACAAAGGTTGGGGGTGTTGTGGATAGTGTGGAGGGCTGTCAGAGGTTAGAGCGGGACATTGATAGGATGCAAAACTGGGCTGAGAAGTGGCAGATGGAGTTGAACCTAGATAAGTGTGAGGTGGTTCCTTTTGGTAGGTCAAATATGATGGCAGAATATAGTATTAATGATAAGACTCTCGGCAGTGTGGAAGATCAGAGGGATCTTGGGGTCCAAGTCCATAGGACACTTAAAGCAACCGTACAGGTTGACTCTGTGGTTAAGAAGGCATACGGTGCATTGGCCTTCATCAATTGTGGACTGAGTTTAAGAACCAAGAGGTAATGTTGCAGCTATATAGCACCCTGGTCAGACCCCACTTGGAGTACTGTGCTCAGTTCTGGTCGCCTCACTACAGGAAGGATGTGGAAACCATAGAAAGGGTGCAGAGGAGATTTACAAGGATGTTGCCTGGTTTGGGGAACATGCCTTATGAGAATAGGTTGAGTGAGCTCGGCCTTTTCTCCTTGGAGCAAGGGAGGATGAGAGGCGACCTGATAGAGGTGTATAAGATGATGAGAGGCATTGATCATGTGGATAGTCAGAGGCTTTTTCCCAGGGCTGAATTGGCTGCCACAAGAGGACACAGGTTTAAGGTGCTGGGGAGCAGGTACAGAAGAGATGTCAGGGGTAAGTTTTTTACGCAGAGAGTGGTGAGTGCATGGAATGGGCTGCCGGCAACGGTGGTGGAGGCAGATACAATAGGGTCTTTTAAAAGATTTCTGGATAGGTGCACGGCGCTTAGAAAAATAGGGGGCTATGGATAAGCCTAGTAATTTCTAAGTTAGGAACATGTTCCGCACAACTTTGTAGGCCGAAGGGCCTGTATTCTGCTGTAGGTTTTCTATGTTTCTATGCTTCTATATTCAGCACCATTTACCAACCTGTCACTCAGTGCTGCTGGAGGAAAGTATTTGCGTGTGACAACGTCTCTCTCCTTTGATGCTGTCAGGGAATAGTACCGGTGTCCTGGGCCTTGCAAAAGTTCATGTAGACAATGTTCATTGTCTTTCCTTCATTAGTTTTCTTGATAAGCTCCTCAAAATATCTATAAGATTGATTAGACATGACCAACCACACACAAAGCCACATTGACTATCCCTAATCAGATCCTGTCTATTGAAACATTTATATATCCTGTCCTTAGAATACCTTCCAATAATTTGCCCATGCCTGATGTCAGGCTCCCCAGCCTATAGTTTTCCGACTTATTCTCAGACTTTCTTGAACAACATTAGCTATCCTTCAGTCCTCTGGCACCTCACCCGATGGGATTTTAATATCTCTGCTGGGGCTCTGCAATTTCTGCGTTAGTCTCCCACAAGGTTTGAGAAGGCATATTGTGAGGTAATGAAAAATTTATCAATTCTATTTCACCATTATACAGCCAGATCCTTCTCTTCCATAATCCAGATATAGACCATGACCTTGAGACTCTTTTGCCTCAGCTCTATAGTTTCTGTGTGTCTCCCATGTAAATATAAATGCAAAAAAAAAATTTAAAATTTCCCCAAACAACAGGAATTCTGCAGATGCTGCAAGTTCAAGCAACATACATCAAAGTTGCTGGTGAACGCAGCAGGCCAAGCAGCATCTATAGGAAGAGGTGCAGTCGACATTTCAGGCCGAGATCCTTCGTCAGGACTAACTGAAGGAAGAGTGAGTAAGGGATTTGAAAGTTGGAGGGGGAGGGGGAGATCCAAAATGATAGGAGAAGACAGGAGGGGGAGGGATAGAGCCGAGAGCTGGACAGGTGATAGGCAAAAGGGGATACGAGAGGATCATGGGACAGGAGGTCCGGGAAGAAAGACAGGGGGGGGTGACCCAGAGGATGGGCAAGAAGTATACTCAGAGGGACAGAGGGAGAAAAAGGAGAGTCTGAATATACCTCTTTCCCATCCTCTGGGTCACCCCCCCCCCGTCTTTCTTCCCGGACCTCCTGTCCCATGATCCTCTCGTATCCACTTTTGCCTATCACCTGTCCAGCTCTCGGCTCTATCCCTCCCCCTCCTGTCTTCTCTTATCATTTTGGATCTCCCCCTCCCCCTCCAACTTTCAAATCCCTTACTCACTCTTCCTTCAGTTAGTCCTGACGAAGGGTCTCGGCCTGAAACGTCGACTGCACCTCTTCCTATAGATGCTGCTTGGCCTGCTGCATTCACCAGCAACTTTGATGTATGTTGCTTAAAATTTCCCCATCTTTTTTGGCTTCATGCATAAAGACTGAGCTTGCTATCCTTTTGTTCTTAACATAGCTATAGAAACCCTTGGGATTCTCTTTCACCTTATCCGCCAGAGCAAGCATATATCCTTTTTTAGTGCTTTTGATTTCTCTCTTATTCCCGAGTCTTAAAAGGAAGAGCAAAACAAGATCTTTTGAAATTATTGAATGTGTATAGTCACATTTCATATTAATTATGCAAACCTCATCAAATAATAACATTACCAGAGTTAGACAGTGAATGGAAAATTAAATTTAAAAAGTTTCAAAGTTAGAGAACAAAGAAGATCATAATGCACAGGACTACCATTAAGGTCTTGAAACTGGGACCAGTAGCAGCCATTTCTGAAGGGTAACTGCTGTCTTCCTGAGAAAATAGGGATCATGTTTCATGGAAGCAATGCTACTGCATTGTTCTAGTCCTTCAGAAATCTCCCGGCAATCCAGTGGAGGACTGATTACTGGATTGTTATAGGAACATGCAAACTCAACTCCACAGTGATGATGGTGGCAGTCTGAGTCTCCACTAATGTTGGTTTACTACGGCTTTCGCTGTAATGGTAGTGTCAACACCCCCCTTCAAATGCTTCATGATTTGGGAGATACATGAATCTGTTAAATGACTTGGCCACCTATTCCCAGCTATAAATGATCAAATACAGTTCTGAAATTTGATGTGACAAAGATTTAAATGTAAGTTTCAGGGGAAGTTGGATAAATACTTGCAAGCAATAAACATACAGGACTATTTAACAGCTTTATCTTATCACCAATAAAATGATTCTCTTCTATATTATACTTTATTACCATGATGTTACTGTGAAATTCTAGGTCAATATAAACTGCTTGCTTGCTCCATTTTTCAAAGTAGTTTTCATTTTTTCTGGCAATATTGGGAGACAAATAACATCCATGAAAGTTCTTTCTCTTAGACAACTATAGTGAGGATCTTAGAATTAGAACGGACCCCATATATGTGGTCAGCAGCAGTTTGAAAGGAAGAGCCTTATGAGTAATTATTCAGAAGACCTGAATAAGTTCATTGATTTGACTATAAACATATGCAGGTAGTGATTAAAATGATGAACTTTGCTGTGTGACCAGAAATTAACCAACTATTGGAACCAACATGATTCATGGTAATTGAGTTTTATACTGCAACTGTACAAACTCTTAGCAAAGATGATTTGTCTCCAGAAAATTGCTTTTCTTTTTATGAGACTGACTGTTAATTCAAAAGAGTTTGAATGTATTTATGTATGTGTGAAACTTTTCATTGCATATTGGTTTCAGTAATAAATAGTAGGAAATTTTATGTCTGTGTTCCTTACAGCTACAAAATGAGATCTGCAAACACCTTGTTAAAATTTAGCCAGGTTAAGAGGATAGTTGTGCAAACTAGAACAACCATCACAAGGCCACAGAATCCCATCAGTTTGAAATAGAGTATTAGAGAATCACTCTTGCTGTTTCAGCTCAACATGCTTAGCAACCATGATACCCATTGAGGCAAATTATATTTGCCTGTATCCCTCCACGCATTTTCTATCCAAGTACAGTACCTGTCCAAATGCATTTCAAATATTTAAAATGTATTTTCCTCTACCACCTCTTAAGGTGGCTCATTTCAAATAACCACCACCCTTTGTGTGAAAAATCTACTCCACCTTTAAATTTCTCTCCTCTTAATGTTTCAAAGTTAGAGAACAAAGTAGACCATAATGCACAGAACTATAATTTAAATCATTAAGGTCTTGAAACTGGGATCAGCAGCAGCCATTTCTGAAGGGTAACAGCTGTCTTCCTGAGAAAATAGGGATCATGTTTCATGGAAGCAATGCTACTGCATTGTTCTAGTCCTTCAGAAATCTCCCGGCAATCCAGTGGAGGACTGATTACTGGACTGTTATAGGAACATGCAAACTCAAATCCACAGTGATGATGGCAGCAGTCTGAGTCTCCACCAATGTTGGTTTACTACGGCTTTTGCTGTAATGGTAGTGTCATCATCCCTCTCCAGTTCTAGCTTTCCCTGACTATTATCTTACCTGTGCTTCTCTCTCATAATTTGTAAATCTTCAAAAAGTCACCTCTCAGCCTCCTATATTCCAGGGAGAATAAGCTCTGCCTGGAAAGAGTGCAACAAGGATTTACAAGAATGTCACCATGACTCAAGGGCCTGAGTTACAGGAAGGAGCTGGGCAGGCTATGGCTTTATTCCTTGGAGTGTGGGACACTGAGAAGTGACCTTATAGAGATATATAAAACCTTGAGGAAAAGGAAATGAAAAACTAGAGTGCCTAAATTCAAAGTGAAAGATAAAAGATTTTAAAGGAACCCAAGGGACAATTTCTTTAACCAAAGGTGGTGCATATGTGAAACGAGCTGCCAGATGAAGTAGTTAATAAATAGATCCCATGTGATGCAAACATGAGTGCTATAGAACATAGAACAGTACAGCACAGTAAGAGGTCCTTCGGCCTACAATGTTGTGCTGAACCAATTAAATTAGTAATCAAGTGGCTAACTAAACCAGTTTCTTCTGCCTACACAATGTCCATATCCTTCCATTTTCCTCACATTTATGTTCCTATCTAAGCCTCTCAAAGATTAGAGATACTAGAAATCCAAAGCAACACACAAAATGCTGGAGGAACTCAGCAGGTCAGGCAGCATCTATGGAAATGAATGGATTGTTAGCATTTCGGGCAGAGACCTCTTCAGGACTGAAAAGGAAGGGGGAAGATGCCAGAATAAAAAGGTGGGGGGGGGGACAGGTAAGTGGCTAGCTGGAAGGTGATAGGTGAAACCAGGCGGGTGGGAAAAATCAAGGGCTGGAGAGGAAGGACCACTGGAGAAAGGGAAAGAAGAGTTGATACAGGGGGAAGTAATAGACAGTTGAGAAGAATTACAAGGTCAGAGGGTGAACAAAGGAGGAGGGGTAAATCTTTTTACCGTAAAGAGAAATTGATATTCATGTTATCAGATTGGAGGTTACTCACATGGAATATAAGGTGTTGCTCCTCCACCCTGATGTCGACACTAGAGGAGGCCATGGATCGACATGTTGGAACAGGAATGGGAACTGGAATTAAAGTGTTTGGCCACCAGAAAGTCTTGCTTGTAGCGGATGGTGCAGAAGTGCTCGACGAAACAGTCCACCAAATTGCAACGGGTCTCACCAATGTAGGGAAGGCCGCATCGGGAGCACCAGACTCAATAGACAACCCCAGCAGATTTGCAGGTGAACTGTTGCCTCATGCGGAGGGACTGTTTGGGAACCTGAATGGAGGTGAGGGAGGAGGTGTATGGGCAGGTGTAGCACTTGTGCCATTTGCAGGGATAAGTGCCAGAAGGGAGATTAGTGGGGAGGGATGAATGGACTAGGGAATTGCAGATGAAGCAATCCCTGAGGAAAGTGGAGAGGAAAAGAGGTTTAGCGGTAAGATCACTTTGGAGACGGCAGAAAATGCAAAGGATAATCTGTTGGATGTGGAGGCTGATGGGGTGGTAGGTAAGGACAAGAAGAACTCTATCACTATTAAGGCAGTGGGGAGATGGGGTGAGAATAGATAGAGAAAGGCTGATTTTGATGATATCAGAAAGGATCTGACATGTGGATTGTGACGGGCTGTTTTTTGACAAAAGTGTACTTGGTATGTGGGAGGCATTCAAAAGGGAAATTTTGAGAGTACAAAGCTTCTATGCGTCTGTCAGAATAAAAGGCAAGGTTAACAAGTTTAAGGAACCTTGGCTTTTGAGAAATATTGAGGCTCTGGTTAAGAAAATAAAAGGGATGGATAGCAGGTATGGACAGGTAGGAACAAATGAGGTGCTTAAGGAATATAAGACATGCAAGAGAACACTTAAGAATGAAATCATAAGGACGAGCAGAAGGTATGAGGACAAGAAGATGGAGAAACCTAAGGGCTTCTACAGACACGATAAGAGCAAAAGGATTGCAAGGGATAAAATAGGTCTTCTGGAAGTCAATATGATAATCTATGCATGGAGCCAAAAGAGATGGGGGCGATCTTAAGTGTTTTTTTTTTTTGCATATGCATTTACTCAGGAGGTGGGCACTGAGTCTATAGAATGAGGTAAATCAAAAGAGAGGTCATGGACCCAATACAAATTACAGAGGAGGAGATGTTTGCTGTCTTGAGGCTAATTAGGGTGGACAAATCCCCAGGGGCTGACAAGGGGTTCCTTCAGACTCTGTGGGAGGGAAGTGCAAAAATTGCAGGGCCCTTAGTGGAAATACTTAAATCATCCCTAACAACGGGTGAGATATCAGAGGATTGGAGAATAGCTAATGCTGTTCTGCTGCTTAAGAAAGATTTTAAGAATAAATCTGGAAATTATAGACCAGTAAGCCTGACATCAGTAGTGGGAAAGTTATTGAAGGTATTCTAAGGAACCAAATCTATAAGTATTAGGATAGACATTCAGCATGGCTCCATGCATGGTAGGTTGTGTCCAAACAATCTTATAAAGTTTTTCAAGGAAGTTACTAGGAAAGTTGATGAAGGCAAGGCTATGAATGTTGTCTACATGGATTTCAGCAAGGCATTTGACAAGGTCTCACACAGGAGGTCTGTCAAGAAGGTTCAGTTGCTAGGCATTCATGATGAAGTAATAAATTGGATTAGGCATTGACTTTGCAGGAGAAGCCAGAGAGTGATAGTAAATGGTTGCCTCTCTGACTGGAGGCCTCTGACTAGTGGAGTGCTGCTGGGATTGTTGCAGTGTCCATTGTTGCTTGTCATCTATATCAACTGTCTGGATGATAATGTGGTTAACTGGATCAGCAAATTTGCAGATGACACAAAAATTGGGAGTATTGTGAACAGTGAGGAAGACTATTAAAACTTGCAGTGGGATCTGGACCAGCTGGAAAAATGGGCTGAAAAATGGCAGATAGAATTTAATGCAGATGAGCGTGAGGTTTTGCACTTCGGTAGTACCAATCAGGGTAGATCTACACAGTGAACAGTAGGGCACTGAGTAGTGTGGTAGAACAAAGGGATCCAGGAATACAGGTCCATAATTCATTGTAAGTGACATTACAGGTAGATGGGGGTCATGGAGAAAGCTTTTATCACATTGGCCTTCATAAATCAAAGTATTGAGTACAGGAGTTGGGATATAATGTTGACGTTCTATATGACATTAATGGGGCCTAATTTGTAGTATTTTGTGCAGTTTTGGTCACCTACCTACAGGAAAGATGTAAATAAGATGGAAAAACTTCAGAGAAAATTTACAACGTTGTTGCCAGAACTGGAGGACCTGAATTATAAGGAAAGATTGACTAGGTTAGAACTTTATTCCTTAGAATGTAGAAGATTGAGGGGACATTTGATAAAGGTACACAAAGTTATGAGAGGTATAGATAAGGTAAATGCAAGCAGGCTTTTTTCCTCTGAGGTTGGGTGAGACTACAACTAGAGGTCATGGGTTAAATGGTGAAATGTTTAAGGGGAACATGAGGGGAAACTTCTTCATTCAGAGGATGGTGGGAGTGTGGAATGAGCTGCCAGTGCAAGTAATGGAGGCGATTTCAATTTCAACTTTTAAGAGATGTTTGGATAGGTACATGGGATGGAGGGGTATGTAGAGCTATGGCCTGGATAGTCAGTGGACTCATCATCATCATGTGCTGTGTCACATGACATGGGCAATCACGGTCTTCTATTGGTCTTTAATTTGAGAATTTCTTATAAGTTCCTCAGAACTTCTGCCTGTCCATCTCTTGATGTAACTCATGAATGTCATGTTTTGTCGACTGCAACATTTTCTTTCAGCAGTTTTTCCCATCACTGCAAGACGTTTGAGCTTCTTTTTCCTCAGTACATGTACCAAAAATTCCAGCTCCCATTTCCTGATTGATGAAATCAGCTCTCTGCTTATTCTGGCTTTTCGCAACACTTCCTGATTTGTTACTCTGTCCTTCCACGATATTTTCATCATTCTTCTCAGAAACCACATTTCTTCAACTTTGAGTCGTTTTGCTTCGATATTGTCCAACATTCGCCTCCATATGTTAACTTGGAATGAATGTAGTACCACAGCACTGAGTTTTGTGCCCATAGAAATTATGTTATTCTTTAAATATCTTGCTCAAATGTTTGAATGTGCATTAGCAATCCCAATCCTTCTTCCAATTTCAACATCAGCCCTACTGTCAGGTGTTTTACTGTGCTCCCTAAGTAACTGAACTTCCATGTTTGTTTAATTGTTTCGTTGCCCA
Organism: Mobula hypostoma; assembly: GCF_963921235.1. Classification (NCBI taxonomy): domain Eukaryota; kingdom Metazoa; phylum Chordata; class Chondrichthyes; order Myliobatiformes; family Myliobatidae; genus Mobula; species Mobula hypostoma. Next base: position 58,454,530 of record NC_086104.1, on the reverse strand, counting down.
CTGTCAGATTACATTTCTGTGTTTCTTTCTTCTTTATGACAAACGTACATCTGGGCTTCTTGCAGCCGATTGTCAATCCTCTCGTTGCACACTCTTTGATGACTTTATCTAGTATTTCTTGCAGCATCTCTTTAGAAGTAGGTATCATCACTGCATTGTCTGCGTATCGCAGGTTGTTCGACAGGACTGGGTAGTTTAAATGGTTTGGCAGTAGTTTTCTATGACACTGTGCTGTAGTTTTCTATGACTATGATTTGTGACATACAGTGGCCTTCAAAAGTTTGGACACCCCGGTCAAAATTTCTGTTACTGTGAATAGCTGAGTGAGTAAAAGATGACCTGATTTCCAAAAGGCATAAAGTTAAAGATGACTCATTTCTTTAATATTTTACACAAGATTACCTTTTATTTCCATCTTTTAGAGTTTCAAAATAACAAAAAAGAAAAGGGCCCGAAGCAAAAGTTTGGGCAGCCTGCACGGTCAGTACTTAGTAACACCCCCCATGACAAGTATCACAGCTTGTAAACGCGTTGGGGCCAAGCTAGCCAGCTAAGAATCTTTCAATTATTGTTTGGGAGATTTTCACCCATTCTTCCTTGCAAAAGGCTTCTAGTTCTGTGGGATTCTTGGGCCGTATTGCATGCACTGCTCTTTTGAGGTCTATCCACAGATTTTCGATAATGTTTAGCTTGGGGGACTGTGAGGGCCATGGCAAAACCTTCAGCTTGCGCCTCTTGAGGTAGCCCAGTGTGGATTTTGAGAAGTGTTTAGGATCATTATCCTGTTGTAGAAGCTATCCCCTTTTCACCTTCAGCTTTTTTACAGATGGTGTGATGTTTGCTTCCAGAATTTGCTTGTATTTAATTGAATTCATTCTTCCTTCTACCAGTGAAATATTCCCCATGTCACTGGCTGCAACACAAGCCCAAAGCATTATTGATCCATCCCCATGCTTAACAGTTGGAGAGGTGTTCTTTTCATGAAATCCTGCACCCTTTATTCTCCAAACATACCTTTGTTCATTGCGGCCAAAAAGTTCTATTTTAACTTAATCAGTCCACAGGACTTGTTTCTAAAATGCATCGGGTTTGTTTAGATGTTCTTTTTCAAACTTCAGACACTGAATTTTGTGGTGAGGATGCAGGAAAGGTTTTCTTCTGATGACTCTTCCATGAAGGTCATATTCGTGCAGGTGTTGCTGCACAGTAGAACAATGCACCACCACTCCAGAGTCTGCTAAATCTTCCTGAAGGTCTTTTGCAGTCAAACGGAGATTTTGATTTGCCTTTCTAGCAATCCTACGAGCAGTTCTCTCAGAAAGTTTTCTTGGTCTTCCAGATCTCACCTTGACCTCCACCATTCCTTTTAACTGCCATTTCTTAATTACTTTACAAACTGAGGAAACGGCTACCTGAAAACGCTTTGCTATCTTCTTATAGCCTTCTCCTGCTTTGTGGGCATCAATTATTTTAATTTTCAGAGTGCTAGGCAGCTGCTTAGAGGAGCCCATGGCTGCTGATTGTTGGGACAAGGTTTGAGGAGTCAGGGTATTTATAAAGCTTTGAAATTTGCATCACCTGGCCTTTTCTAATGATGACTGTGAACAAGCCATGGCTCTAACAATCTAATTAAGGTCTGAGACCTTGGTAAAAGTTATCTGAGAGCTCAAATCTCTAGGGGTGCCTAGACTTCTGCATGGTGCTGCTTTCCTTTTTTTCACTCTAAAATTGTACTAAGCAAAAATATTACCCTAATCTTGCTTAAAATGTTGAAAAGAATGTTTCATCTTTAACTTCATGACTTTTGGAGATCAGTTCATCTTCTACTCACTTAACTATTCACAGTAACAGAAATTTTGACCGGGGGTGCCCAAACTTTTGCATGCCATTCTATGTGAAACCACAATATTTTGTGAGGTAAATATGAACATTGAAATATATAAGAAGCATGATTTTTAAAAAAAGAGCCGAAGTTATTCAAGTAAATAATTACACCAGTGAGTTAGTACTTGAAACAGAGACTATACCAATATTTAAAAATAGCTCAGGAAACTAGTTGAAGGTAATGGGAGGGGAATATCATTGTTATATCAGAATTTCTCTGGAGTGCAATAAGACACGAATTGAAACAAAAGAAAGAGGATGGAAGTTAGATTAAGTAAATATCTGCTATTGATTTAGTACTGCCACAGGGAGAGTTTGTCTCAATGGACTGTGGAAATGAAATTGTTTATAGAATAATACAATATTGAAACAGGCCCTTCAGCCTAACTGATCTATGTTAACCATGGTATCCTTTCTGCTAGTCCCGGTCATCCACATTCAACCCGTAATCCTCCATGTGCCTACCCAGCTACCTCCAAAATGTTGCAATTAAACAAATTTTACATTGCTGCTTATAGAGCTACAGTCATTAGCACACATTTACTCTCAAAAATCCCAGTTATTGCTTTTCACCATTTCTTGCCTGTGTGAATGTCACAATAAATTTAACAACCTTCCTAGACTCACTGAACAATGCGTTTTACCCCCAGCTCTCTGGTGTCAGCATCTCCGAGGGTCTATCCTGGGCCCAGCATATCGATGAAGTTACAAATAAGGTACGACAGAGGCTAAATTGGGGAGATTTGGTATGTCACCAAAGACCCTTGCAAATTTCTACAAATCTACATATGGAGAGCATTCTGTCTGGTTGCATCACCATCTGCCATGGGGGAGGAGGTGCTGCAGAAATTTGTAAACTCAGGCAGCCACATCATGGGCACTAGCCTCCCCAGCATCCAGGACACTTTCAAGGAGCAATGCCTTAAATAGGCGGCATCCATCAGTAATGATCCCCATCACCCAGGGCATGCCCTCTTCTCATTGCTGCTATCATAGAAGAGGTACAAGAGCCTGAAGGCACACACTTGGTGATTCAGAGATAGCTTCTTCCCCTCTGAATGGACATGGAACCCATAAGCACTAACTCACCTTTTTCTCTTTTTGCACTACTCATTTGATTTAACTTTTTAAATATATACACATAACATATACTCCTTACTCCAATTTCCAGTTTTCATTATGTATTGCAATGTACTGCTGCCACATAACAACACATTTCACCACATATGCCCCTGATTCTGAATTCATCTCAACTCCCTCCACCAACCTTTCTGAATCTGTCCTCACATGCACCTTTACAAAGATTTACTGTACATTCCCAAACCAAAAGCCGTGGATGAACCAGGAGGTATGTCGTCTGCATTCAAGTCCGGCAACCCAGGCCTGTACCAGCAAACCAGGTATGATTTGCAGAGGGCTACTTCAAGGACGGAGGGCTATTTCCAGGTCGAGGGGACAATTTTGAACGAGGTTGGAGGCAATATCAGATGCACGGCAACTCTGGCAGGGTTTGCAAGACATTACTTCCTACAAAGCAAAACCCAATAATATGAATGGCAGCGATGCTTCACTACCAGATAAACTCAACGCCTTCTATGCACGCTTTGAAAGGGAGAACACAACTACAGCTGTGAAGATCCCTGCTGCACCTGATGACCCTGTGATCTCTGTCTCTGAGGCCAATGTTAGACCGTCTTTAAAGAGAGTGAACCCTCGCAAGGCACAAGGTCCTGGTGGAGTACCTGGTATGGCTTTTAAAACCCATGCCAGCCAACTAGCGGGAGTATTCAAGGACATTTTCAACCTCTCAGTGTTACGGGAAGAAGTTCCCACTTGCCTCAAAAAGGCAACAATTGTTCCAGTGCCTAAGAAGAAGAATGTGAGCTGCCTTAATGACTATCGCCCGGTAGCACTCACATCGACAGTGATAAAATGCTTTGAGAGGTTGGTTATGACTAGACTGAACTCCTGCCTCAGCAAGGACCTGGACCCATTGCAATTTGCCTATCGTCACAATAGATCAATGGTAGACGCAATCTCCATGGCTCTTCTCACAGCTTTAGACCATCTGGACAACACAAACACCTACGTCAGGATGCTGTTCATCGACTATAGCTCAGCATTTAATACCATCATTCCCACAATCCTAATTGAGAAGTTGCAGAACCTGGGCCTCTGTACCTCCCTCTGCAATTGGATCCTTGACTTCCTAACTGGAAGACCACAGTCTGTGTGGATTGGTGATAACTTATCCTCTTCACTGATGATCAACACTGGTGCACCTCAGGGATGTGTGCTTAGCCCACTGCTCTACTCTCTGTATGCACATGACTGTGTGGCTATGCATAGCTCAAACACCATCTACAAATTTGCTGACGATACAACCATTGCTGGTAGAATCTCAGGTGGTGACGAGAGGGAGTACAGGAGTGAGATATGCCAACGAGTGGAATGGTGCCGCAGCAACAACCTGGCACTCAACGTCAGTAAGATGAAAGAGCTGATTGTGGACTTCAGGAATGGAATGGTGGGTGGGGGGAGCTACTTCACAGAACCAAAAGAAGCTGCTGAAGGTTGTAAATCAAGTCAGCTCCAACTTGGGTACTAGCCTACAAAGTACCCAGGACATCTTTAGGAAGCGGTGTCTCAGAAAGGCAGCGTCCATTATTAAAGACCTCCAGCATGCATTTTTCTTACTTTCACCATCAGGTAGGAGATACAGAAGCCTGAAGGCACACACTCAGCGATTCAGGAACAGCTTCTTCCCCTCTGCCATCCGATTCCTATATGGACTTTGAGGCTTTGGACACTAACTCACTTTTTTTCTAATATACTGTATTTCTGTTTTTGCACATTTTTAAAATAATCTACTCAATATATGTAATTGATTTACTTGTTTATTTATTATGTTTTATTTTATTTATTATTATTTTTTCTCTCTCTGTCTCTGCTAGATTATATATTGCATTGAACTGCTCCTGCTAAATTAACAAGTTTCACGTCACATGCCGGTAATAATAAACCTGATTCTGATTCTCATCAGACATATTCCTTCCACCATCTCCTAGTTCTTCTGAATTCTACCTGATACTTCCCATCTCCCCCTATGATTCTACCTTTCTCTTCCAATCTCATCCCTGCTTACCTACCAATTTTTCCCTTTGAAACATCCAGTCCATCTCTTCTTCAAGACCCCAGCAATGGCCCATTGCTGAATACTTATTTGCACAGCAGCAAGTCTGTGTCTCAATCTACTGCCTAAAGGGAAGAAACTGACAAAATTTGTTATCAGATCCCACTAATAGATTTGACAGGACTTTGTTATGTAACCGGCAACAATGAATATTAATCGAGACAGGTTATATCAAAAAAAACCAAACATTTATTAAACACGTATAAACGATGAGGAGAAAAAAACAAAGGAAAACTTTAACTGGAAGTTAACAGACATGCAGCCGTTCACCAACTCCACTTGGCTCTGGTTTTTAAAGCGTTAAATGCGAAAACAGTTCTTAAAACGATACAGTCAGATATAGTTCTTAAAGCAATAACTTTGAATGTCCAACAGTTTTATGCATTCAGTTGGGAGAGACTTCTCTGGAGAAGGATTTCTTCACAGACTCAACTTTACTGCTGATTCTGTCCACAGGATTCACGATGCCAAAAATAAACAGTTTAAATCGACTGACCTTAAATTCCTTTAGAGAGAGAGAGCACCTTTTTGCATGAACTCATTGCCTTTTTGCAAGAGTTATCGTGATGCAGGTTCTCTTCCAATGAAGACTCAATAAGGTCGATCCTTTATTAAACTGCCAAATGATGCCAACTTCTCTCGATCCTTCACTTCGATGAATTCTTCACTCTCCCTTCAACTGTCGGAATTGAGTAAATTGGCACTTCCAGCCACAAATTTCCAGTCCAATAATACAAATCTTGTAAGAGAACGCAAATTCCATTTTAAAAATGAAACTGCGTCACAAAAACAAACGCCACAGAAACAGACGCACAACATGTTCTACCTGGAAATCTACAAACTCAAAAACTAACTGCGTCACCTGGGTCGACCCTTATATAGTCACGGCGCACATGTCATCACGTGACTTCACATCGACGGGAAAATCACGTCAGGTGACCTCCAAAAGACCCTTACCTCATTCTCACAAAAAAACAGATCTCCTTGAGCTTGTAACATCTCCCTGCAAAAAAAAATGGGTCTCTTGAAGAACAAAATTTTAACAATTTATACAGAAAAAAATACAAAGGTATAAAATTTACAAAATACACAATATATACAATCTTAACTTTCAGCCCTTTACAAACTACTGTACAGTAGGAGTGTTACAAATGTTAAACCTTCACTCCAAAAAAAACCAAATTTTCCTCGTACATTTAACATCTAGACAAACAATCAGCGATCACATTGTCTTTACCCTTAATATGAGTGATCAAAATATTGTTCTCCTGTAACATTAAACTGGATTATTAAATTGGAGTTTAATTTCCTTAACCCTTTTCCTTAACAGTCACAGTGGCAACTTCTCTCTCATAATACGGTTTCATCATATTTATATGACACATCTGTGTTGTCTTCCTCCGATCTGGGGTTTTTACCACATAATCCACCTCATTTACTTTAGATTTAATCTCATAAGGACCATGGAATTTGGCTTGTAATGGGTTTCTTTGCACTGGGAAAAGAACCAGCACCTTATCTCCAGGCTTAAATGACCTCATCCTAGCTTCCTTATCATACCAGATCTTCATCTTCTCTTGAGCTAACTTAAAATTTTCCTTGGCCAAGCTACAAGCTTTGTACAATCTGTCTTTAAATTTCAAAACATAATCGAACAAACTAGTGTGTACTTCTTTATTAATCCACTGTTCCTTCAACAAAGCCAAAGGTCGTTGAACTCTATGTCCAAACACAAGGTCAAAAGGACTAAAACCTAATGATTCCTGTACTGCCTCCCTTACTGCAAAGAGTAGTAAATGTATACCTTCATCCCAGTCCTTTTCATTTTCCACACGATATGTCCTAATCATAGTTTTTAGTGTAGGATGCAATCTCTCCAAGGCTCCTTGTGATTCTGAATGATAGGCTGAGGAAATAATCTGCTTTGCTCTCAGTTTATAAACTATCTGCTGAAACAACCCAGGCATAAAATTACTACCTTGATCTGATTGTATTTCCTTAGGCAGCCCAAAATAAGCGAAGAATTTTATAAGAGCTTTTGTCACAGTTTTAGCTGTTATATTCCAAAGAGGTACTGCCTTTGGAAACCTAGATGCTGTGCACATAATAGTTAATAAATATTGATGTCCAGTTTTAGTTTTTGGCAAAGTACCTACACAGTCTACAATGATTTTTGAAAATGGCTCACCAAATACAGAAATTGGTTGCAGTGGAGCCACTGGAGTAACCTGATTAGGTTTACCAACAATTTGACATGTATGACACATTCTACAAAATGTCGCCACATCTTGTCTTAAACTAGGCCAATAAAAATGCTTAGAAACTTTGTTCATAGTTTTCTTTACCCCTAAATGACCACCCAAAGGAATACTATGAGCCATAGTCAAAATCTCATTTCGGTAAATTTTAGGAACAACAACCTGATGATTAACTTCCCATTCCTCACTAGCAGGAATTGTAGGCAATCTCCACTTTCTCATTAATACCCCCTTTTCAAAATAATATCCAACTGGTACTTTTCCAATTTCACTATCTGGAAGAGCTTGTTCTTTTAATTTAACTATCTCAGGATCTCTACCCTGCTCTGCTATCATCTCCTTCTGAGATAAAGACAAATCTTCCTGATCAGACTTACCATCAAAATCCTGATCAAATAAGGTAGGTGAGAAATTTTCCGATACATCCTCAAAATTCGAATCTTGATTTGAATTGTAATGGGTAGCAACCACATCCTTTACATCAGTCTTTTTAGCCATAGCTCTTGTTACAACACAGGAAGAATACTTCAGGAAAAACTTGTCCACCTGCTAAATTATTCCCTAACAAAAGAGAAACATCATTCGCAGGTAAACTAGATTGTAGTCCTACTTTAACAACCCCTGTAACTAATCCTGACCTTAAATTTACTCTATGTAAATGTACTGGCATAAGGGCACTCCCTACTCCTCTTATATAATTTACCTCACCAATGTCAGACAATATCACTAAACCTTAGCACACTATCTAATATTAGTGTTGCAAAGCTCCAGTATCTCTAAGTATCCTTATCGGTACTGCATTGGATCCTTCTTTCAAGGATACAAATCCTTCTGTTGTAAAAGCTTCATATCCCTTCTTAACTTGGTCAGACTCTGACACATCTTCATTAATATTTTCTAAACCCTGTGGCTTTACAGATTTTCCAATATGCTGCACACAAGCATCTGGGGCCACTTCTTTCTCTTTCCGTTTCAATCGGAAGCAATTAGCCACTACATGTCCAAGTTTCTTACAATAATTACAAATAATACCAAAATGTCTTTCCTTCACATGTCTCCCTTCATCCTTACTTTTCTCACTAACTTCAGATTTAATTTCTGATTTACCTTGACTCTCTGTGCTAGTTTTCCTTTTAAAAATTTTACCTGGAGAAAATTTATTCTTGTGAATTAAAACATACTCATCAGCCAATTTAGCAATCTCTTGCAATGTAGCAGTGTCCCGTTCATTTAAGTATGTTCTCACTTCAACAGAAATGCTCCTTTTAAATTCCTCCTGCAAAATCAGCTCTTTCAATTTATTATACTCCCCGTTCACATTTTTAGAGGAAACCCATCTCTCAAAACACACAGATTTCTCATAGGCAAATTCCACATAAGTTTTTTCCACCGATTTCTTTAAACTTCTATATCTTTCTCTATACGCTTCCGAAACCATCTCATATGCCTTTAATATATTCTGCTTAACAATATCATAATCCAGTGCTTGTTCAGCTTTTAAAGCTGTATAAACTTGTTGTGCCTTGCCTTTAATTACACTTAGTAACATCACTGGCCATTGGTCTTTCGGCCACTTTAAACTCAGAGCAACAATTTCAAAATGTTGGAAATACACATCCACATCAGCTTCATTAAATGGAGGAGCCAAAACAACCTCACGACTAGCAATAAACTGTTTTGCAGAACCAAAAGACTGACTCCCGAACTTTAATTTCTGCATCTCTAGCTCAAATTTCCTCTGGTTTTCAGCTTCTCTTTCTGCAAACTCCCTTTTTTAAGGGCTTCTCTTTCTTCAAATTCCCTTTTTCTAAGGGCTTCTCTTTCTTCAAATTCCCTTTTTTTATTAGCCTCTCTTTCGGCCATTTCCACTTTAAATGTTTCAAACTTTAACTGTTCGAGATGCAACTGCATTTCCAGATTACTCAGTGGAAACTTGTCTTACACCTCCTGATCAAACAATTCCAAATTAATATAATGTTCAGCAATTTTCCTTTGTATGAAAGCCTTGGTGGAATTTCTCGTAATTCCTTTAATATCCAACTTCTTAGCAATCTCCAATACCACAGGTTTTCTTGCAGTCTCTAAAAATCCCGAGTCAGGTGCCTTTAAAAAATTGTCAATATTCATTGTTGCCAAGTACAACACACACACTAATCAAACCAAAAAAAATCGGGTATTCCCCTTTTCCAAATCAAAATGGCAATTACCAGCACTTAAACTCAAAATCGGAACATTTCCTGGCTGAGCCCCCACAAATTACGTTATGTAACCGGCAACAATGAATGTTAATCGAGACAGGTCATATAAAAACAACCAAACATTTATTAAACACGTATAAACGATGAGGGGAAAAAAACAAAGGAAAACTTTAACCGGAAGTTAACAGATATGCAGCCGTTCACCAACTCCACTCGGCTCTGGTTCTTAAAGCGTTAAATGCGAAAACAGTTCTTAAAGCGATACAGTCAGATATAGTTCTTAAAGCAATAACTTTGAAAGTCCAACAGTTTTACGCATTCAGTTGGGAGAGACTTCTCTAGAGAAGGATTTCTTCACAGACGCAACTTTACTGCTGGTTCTGTCCACAGGATTCACGATGCCGAAAATAAACAGTTTAAATCGACTGACTTTAAATTCCTTTAGAGAGGGAGAACACCTTTTTGCATGAACTCATTGCCTTTTTGCAAGAGTTATTGCGATGCAGGTTCTCCTCCAACGAAGACTCAATAAGGTCAATTCTTTATCAAACTGCCAAACGATGCCAACTTCTTTTGATCCTTCACTTCAATGAATTCTTCATTCTCCCTTCAACTGTCGGAATTGAGTAAATTGGCACTTCCAGCCACAAATTTCCAGTCCAATAATACAATATCTTGTAAGAGAACACACCTTCCGTTTTAAAAATGAAACTGCGTCACAAAAACAAATGCAACAGAAACGGACGCACAACACGTTCTACCTGGAAACCTACAAACTCAAAAACTAACTGCGTCACCTGGGTCAACCCTTATATAGTCACGGGGGCACATGTCATCACGTGACTTCACATCGATGGGAAAATCACATCAGGTGACCTCCAAAAGACCATTACATCATACTCACAAAAAAAACAGATCTCCTTGAGCTTGTAACAACTTGAAGAAAACTATTCCAAACTCAGAACATCCTCATCCCCTAACAAGAGACACAGACACTGGAAGAATTCTGCCATTCCATCAGCAGCTGTGGAAAGAGAAACCAACCAACATTTCAGGTCAGTGATCATTCCTCAGAATAAGACTATAACAGATTGGAGCGGAATTGGGCCCTTCAGCCCATCATGTCTGCTCTACCAGTCCAGCGTTATCCCTCTCAATCCCATTCTCTGACCTTCTCTCCATAAACTTTGACACCTTTACTAATCAAGAACCAATCAACCTCCACTTTGAATATACCCAATGACCTGGCCTCCACTCCATCTGTACAATAAATTCCACAGATTCATTGCCCTTTGGCTAAAGAAATTCCTCCTCATCTCTGTTTTAAAGGGATGTCTTTATATTCTTGAGGCTGTGCCCTCTGGTCTTAGTTTATATAGAGTCTTCTGTTTAAATAGTTTCTCTGTCTATCAATAACAATTTATTGACCAAATTCTTTCAATGTTTCAGTATTTGTTTCAGATTCCAAAATCTGCAGTTTTATTTTGTCTTACAGTCCTACCCCTCTGTTGCCTCCCTGCTCTGCATTTCAAAATTCACTCTTAAATTTGAAAAGAACATGGTCAAACTTCAATGATTGAAAAAAGCAATATGAAGAATTTCTCAAATTTCTGGTAATGCCCCCACCCCCTCCTCTCCTTCACCATTCCCCATCCCTTTTCTCACTCTCACCTTATCTCCTTGCCTACCCATCACCTCCTGGTGCTTCTCCCCCTTTCCTTTCTTCCATTTTGCCTTCTGTCTCTTTCACCAATCAACTTCCCAGCTCATTACTTCATCCCTTCCCCTTTCAGGTTTCACCTCTCACCTCGTGTTTCTCTCTCCCCCCCCCACCACCTTTTAAACCTACTCCTCTGCGTTTTTTTCTCCAGTCCTGCCGAAGGGTTTCAGCTCAAAATGTTGAGTATACTCGTTTCCATAGATGCTGCCTGGCCTGCTCAGTTCCTCCAGTATTTTGTGTGTGTTGCTCTTCTTTGTAATATGAAGCATTTTGATAAGTTTTAACGAAAACTGTTTTCAGCTACATAGCTCTTGCTGCCTCCTTAATAATGAATTTACTGGACTAAAACATAATTTACATAGGAAGAATTGCACTGTGTAAAACATTTAATTCAATGATAAAATATCTTTTGATTAATAATACTGCCTTATTTCTGCAGTCTAGTAATTCATTGTGCATGCAATACACATGAAAATAACTAGAATACTGACTCACTTTCTGCTCTGACTAAATCCTATAGCTTCCACAATTGTTAATAATTCACTATATAATTATGTTATAGTACTAAATTACTTTAATATTTAAGTAGCAACAATGTCTAAATCCACACTATCAGTAGAGATAATGAAAGAGTTAATCAAATATCTGAAGGATTCAGCTATAGGAAGACATTGTTTCAGCAGATGTCTGACTGAAAGTAATTAAGTGAGACATGGAGTATGAGGCAATGTGCTGACAATGCAGAAACAATTCGTCAAATGTTGTGTTGTGCAGCAAGCATATGATTTGCAATACAGAAAGCTGGAAGCAATTTCAATTTTGTATGCATAAGAATGGGGAATATTGAGGATCCTCCTTTGCTGTGCATTTTCCACAGTTGTGAATAGGTAATTCAGAGGATACTGGAGGATAATTAGTATGGCTTTTCTTTTCCTCTTAACTGTTGGATCATCACATGAGCTTATGAAATAAAGGTTTAAATGACAGGACTTGGTTATGACTTTTATATAACAACCCTTCATTTGATATTTAAAATTGCTGGATTATTGTTTACAGTTTTGCATTCCTAATTTTCTTCACAAATAAAATGTTTTTTCTTACAGGCCCATTTATATTGCTGGGTTTACACCTCCCATCATTTATTTAAGTTTATACTGCCCTTGATTTCAGGCTTTTTCAATCTTCTGAAGATTTTGCAAGGGCCAGTTGCAATTGGATACTTTTTCAAAAAATCAACTCATTTGTTGATTCACTGTACATTAAGAAAATGATCAACACACAAGCACATAAGAGATCAGAGAAGTCTCACATTTTTAATTTTGACCACCAAGGTTCTCTCTAAACTGTGTGAATGTGCACACATCTTTTGCAACCAGCACACAAATGTATTTGAACTATGCACAAAAGGTTGTCACGCTCTACCTTGTTCACATGTTAAGTATATTTCACAATCATACAGAACCACATTTCCTTTTCCAGTCTCTGATGCAGACAGTGTAGACAACGTGGAGTTTGCACTGATTTGGCTGCAGATTTTGGAACTAGTTTACTTATACTGTACAGTTTTATTGAAGAATTATTGATGCACTATGTCGAATTCCAAAGAAGGAAAGATCATGAAGTACAGAAGAATTGCTAGTTCATTTAATGTGGAATAGCTTAATGAAACAGCAGAAACTGCTACTCTGAAAGCTCATGAAGTCAGGAACATGCAGCTACGAGAAATATTTATGTACAATACAGAAACTGCTGTAACCTGCGTGTATTGTCACGATGTAAAAGTTGCAGAGGAATTTGCAAGTGGGAAGAACTGGAATGATATCTAGAAACTTTTGAAAGTGTCATTTAGCAAGGAAATCACATGTGGATGGAGTGTGAAAGCTCTGGTGAGAAAATCCTTCATTACCCACTACAGGCCTACACATAAGTTTTGTGAGTGTGCAATCAAACACAGAGGAGATCAAACTTCTTATTGACAGTTATTATATTTCTTTTAAACAATGAACAACAAACTGGACTTGGTAGTTTATTATCCTTAGAATAGCTTCAGAATTATTTCCGCTTAAAAATTCTGTGCGCACATGTTGTTGTCACAGGGCAAAATATTGCACAGCACAAGATTTTACCTACACTGGTCATTACAAATTAGAGGGAACATTGCTGACCACTTCCTGGCATATACAGTATGAGATACATTTGCATAGCTAACATGACTCTTGTCCTCCATGAAACAAAATCATTCCCCATGCAATGCTCCTTTTGAAGTATCATGGAATTACTTAAACAAGATTGTATACATGCCTAATCTTACCTTTGGTCCACTGGGATCAACCCAAACATGGCACCAAGTGCATTACAGTTTTCCAAACTTGTGAGGCCCAGGCCCAGTATTAAACCTCCAATGTTGTGGATCCCACCAATCTTCCAATAGCCAAGACAGCTCCACCCTCTGATCCTCTTCAGATCAGGAACTCCCTCCATCAGCCATTCTCAAGTTAACCTATGTTCCAACACGGCAACTTATTCAAGACCTCTAAGTGTATTGATGAGCATTGTCTGTTTGATCATCCCGGCAGTGTGCAGTCACAGCCTGTAAGGCTCAGTAACATGTGACGGCGTTACAAAACATGTCAGTGCGCTTTGTGACTGGTAGAAATTTTTAATGATAGATCTATGAAGCAAAGACGAACCCAGCAATGCCAGACACCTTTTATGTAGTTTATGGTTTATGGCATTTGCAAAATCAGTCATTGACTGACCTCTTGAGTAGGCACTAGAAGTTTTGTAGCTCTGAATCTAGATCCCTGGGCTCAACTCATGACATTGACCTCAGCCACAAAATGCAACATAGCTGCAAGGATTAGCAAGATAGTTCCATTCAGAGAAAACCACAAGCCTAAGCGCACTTATAACTGCTATGGGAAGGTTTCTTTTTAAGAATCATAAACGATATTCATAGTAGTTACAAAGTCATCATTCGTGAGGTTTTAAAAGATCAATCACCAAAGCATTTAACTTACCTGAAGTGATACAAAATACAAACAAGACAGACAGAAACCATCACCACTGATATTGAGAAATGGCCAGTTAATATTTCAAAGTAAAACCTGTTTGATTTTGTTTTACCAGTTTTGACCTTACTCCCATACTTAAGTTTCAGCTGCTTTCTGATAATAATACCAAATTCTTTTCAGTCACATGATTATTTTAACATTTAATAATAATGATTTTTTTATAAGCATGCCCTATGTTGTGAAAGAAGATTGCTCCTGGAAAGTACATCAGGTACTGAGTTTATAGTGTGCCTCCATAGAAACTCTGTCTGCCCACAAAAAGCAATATCAGGCATTGCTTCAGTCAGATGAATTGATTGAATAATTGAATAATAGATTAACAATGAATTACAGCTTTAGAACAGGTCACAATTTATGTTGGTGGTTATCCTCCACACAAACAGTAATTGTAATTCTATGTTTGAATCCCTCATTCATTTCCTTCCCTTAGTTAATCTGATAAAATTAAACCATAACTCTGTTGCTGTCACTAAATACTGAAGTCAGTTGTACAATCATATAACCCTCTACATTTAAAAACAAGAATCTATAGTTTTATTTCCTAGGGTTTTCACATTTCATTTTGTATTCTCATACTCTTGTGCAAGCCTTCCAATCAATGGGGAAAGAAGTCGCTTGCATCTGCCTGTTTTCCTTTCATTAAAGAGAAAGGGATGTTAAAAGTTATGGAAGGATATCCTATCTACTTCATTTCTTCATAATTTTAAACAAACTAAAAATAATAATTACATAGAAGTATTTATCACCAATATTAGATGAGTTGCATGTGCATTCAAAACAATAACTACTAATGATTAAAATCAGAAGCAGGTTTATTATCACCTCCAGAAGATGGTTGGAAATTTAGAAAAGAGTTTAAGTCCACTTCGTAAGCAATTTGAAAAGTTGATCCTTAGCTGGGAGTGGCTTGTAACGCCATTGATGAAAGTTTGTTCTTCGTTTTATCAATGTTCAGATACAAACTTGGTTAACTCACTTAGATCTGTTATTGTTGTTTGCTTTAACAGTTAATGTAGTTCTGAATTTAAAACATACATATTTACTGATTTTTTCTTTGATCTGTAAGTCTTTAATGGCTGCGTATATTAAATGGATTTAAGACGACTGTCATTAATATAGTCTTAACTACTGTTAGACATAATATGAAAATATTTGGAATTTGTTTACTTCTTTATGTATTCTTTGTTATGTGTTTTTGGTGGTGGTAACTTTTTTACTTTGTAAATGGAGCTGCCAACTGGGGACAGGGGTTAAGGGTCAATAGATTAGCATGTCGTTAGCCTATTGGACGATTTCTGGGCTTTTGGGAGAGGTGGGTGGGTCTATTAGGTTAGTTTTTATTTGACTGGGCAGTCCTGAGGGGTTTTTCTTTGCCAATCATCTTGCTTTTCTTTGTCATCGACTCACGCTTCACCCTTTCTTCTGATTTAGGCTGCGCCTGCGCATTAGATTACTTTATAAAATTTTTAGATTAAATTTTAAATATGGATCTCAATAAAATCAATATAATATCTTGGAAGTTAAACAGTATGAACCAACCTATTAAGCGCAGAAAGATTTTTAAGAAATTAAAAACACTTCACGCAGATATTATTTTTGCACAGGAGACACACATCCGTAGACAAGATGAAAATTGCTTTTTTAAATTTTGGAAGAGCCCTTATTTCATTCTTTATCAGTAAATAAAATAAGAGGGGTATCTATTTTTATTAATTCTAAAATCTTTTTGTTCATTTTAATACTGTTACTGATTTAATTGGAAGACATTTAATTGTTACTGGTTTGTTGTGTGGTCAAAAGGTGGTTTTGGTATGTGTATATGCAACTAATATAGACAGTCCTGAATTTTTTAAGAAGCTATTTTCTGTATTGCCGAATTTAAATGAATATGAGTTGATTATGGATGGTGACTTCAACTGTCGTCTTAACCTGTTGATTGACAGATCGTCCACCAATCTGTCACTTCCTAATAAAGCTGCCACTTGTATTAATTCTTTTTTTATTAGAATACAGTCTGGTCGACATTTGGAGATTTAAATTTCCTAAAGGAAAAGATTTTTCTTTTTTTTCACATGTATACCATAAATATTTAAGAAATGATTATTTTTCCTGGTCGCGATTGGTGCCCTTTGTTGTTGAGTGTGCCTATGATGTGATTTTTCATTGTTGCAAGAGTCAACTTTTGTAAATTTTATTAAAGATCAAATTTCTCTATTTTTTGAATTGAATACAACTGAGGGAATGTCAAATTTGGTTATCTGGGATACGATGAAATCTTTTCTTAGGGGGCAGATAATTTCATATTCAGTAGGTTCAACAAGGAAAACTAAGGGGGAACATTTGCTAACCACTAATAGGATTAAAGAAATAGATAAACTCTATCCAGTAATGCCTAGTGAAGATCTCTTTAAGGAAAGGGTTGAACTCCAAGCACAACATGATTTGCTTGTGACTTTTCCCATTGAACAGCGACTTTTTAAATCTGAAAGCCAATTTTATATATGTGGAGACAAATCAGGCAAATTATTAGCTGGTCAGTTAAAAGCAAGTATGGCTAGAAGACAGATCCTGAAAATAAGAAGACCTGATAGAACTGCAACGGTAGTTCCTTATGAAATTAATAAGATATTTATGGATTTCTACTCTAATCTTTATGAGTCTGAATTTTCGGATATTACCTCTATAAATAGTTTTTTGCATAGAGTGAATATACCTAAAATCTCTATTCAAGATATGAATACATTAGATGCACCTATTAAACAAGAGGAAAGAGCAAGGGCTATATTCTCTCTCTAATCAGCTAAGGCTCCGGAACCAGATGGATATACAGTGAAATTTTATATGGCTTTTACTGATATACTTATACCTCACTTATGTCAAATTTTCAGACTCTATATCCTCTGGGACTCTCCCGTAAACTTTCTATGAAGTTTCAAGCTCTTTAATTCCTAAAACAGATAAAGATTTATCTGAATGTGCCTCTTATAGACCAATTTTCTCTATTGAATGTGGATTTTTAATTTCTCTCTAATTTTTTAGCTAACAGACTTGAGAATATTTTACCTGCTGTTACTTCCAATGACCAAAATGGATTTATTAAAATAGATATTCACATTCTAATATTCAAAATTATTAAGTACTACTCATTTTTCTCCATCTAAAGAATCTGAATGTGTTGTTTCTCTTGATGCAGAGAAAGCTTTTGATAGAGTGGAGTGGTCTTACTTATTTGAGGTTTTGAAAAGATTTAATCTTGGCCCGGGATTTATTTCCTGGATCAAATTGATCTATCATGCTCCTATGGCTGCTGTTATACCTAATAATCAAAAATCTCCCTATTTTAGATTATATAGGGGTACTCGACAGGGATGCCCTCTTAGCCCTTTATTATTTAACCCTTAGAACCCCTTGCAATTGTTCTTAGAGATTCTAACACTATTCAGGGTATGAAGAGAGGAGACAAAGTACACAAGGTTTCGTTATATGCAGATGACCTGTTAGTATATATTTCAGATCCTAGGAAATCTATTCCTTCTATGTTATCTATATTTTCTGAATTCAGTAGTTTTTCTGGGTAAAAATTAAATTTACGTACAAGTGAGTTATTTCCTATTAATAATTCGGATTCAAATCATCAAGTACCTTTTAGTATTGCTAAAAATTACTTTACCTATCTTGGTATTAAAATTACTAAAAGTTTTAAGGATCTCTATACATATAATTTTTTTCCATTAATTGGCTACACCAAACAAATGCTATCTAAATGGTTGCCAATGACATTATCATTAATAGATCGAATTAATGCTATTAAAATGATAATATTACCAAAATTTTTATATATATTTCAGGCAGTTCCTTCTCTTGTTCCTAAAAAGTTCTTCGACAGAATAGATTCTATAATTTTATCTTATCTTTGGAACAATAAAGTCCTAGATTGAGTAAACCCTTATTGCAGAAATTAAAAAAGGATGATGGTATGGCTTTGCTAACTTTAGAATGTACTATTGGGCAATTAATATTCAATATATTACTTTATGGATTCACCATTCAGATATACATGAATGTCCTTCATGGTTGGATCTAGAGGTAAATTCGGTGAAAGGATTCTCTTTGGCCTCTTTACTGGGAGTTCCTCTTCCTTTTTTGTTTTCTAAGATTAGCAAACAAGAATTTAATCCCATTATTAAACATACATTAAGAATTTGGTTTCAGTTTCGTAGATTTTTTGAGTTAAATAATTTTATTCTTTCTAGTAATATCTATCTCAATTATTTTTTAAGCCATCAATTCTGGATAAGGCCTTTTTAATTTGGAAAACCAAGGGAATAATAACTTCTTTAGATTTGTTTTTAAGGGACTGCTTAATGTCTTTTTCTCAGTTGGTGGATAAATATGATTTATCTAATGTACACTTTTTTAGATATTTACAAATCAGGAATTTTTTACGTGGTTTGTTACCAAATTACCCTTCTGCTTGTCCACCTAATATGGCAGATGTTCTCTTTCAGTTTAAACCATTTCAAAAAGGGTTGATAGCTATAATCTATAAACGGTTATTGAGTTCATGAATGATACCTAATGATAAAATTAAACGCACTTGGAAATCGGAACTTCAAGAGTCATTTTCAGATAATCAATGGAGTAAAATTTTTCATTCGGTTAACAACTCACCTACTGTGTCCGTCAATCCTTGATACAGTTCAAGGTAGTGCATCGGGCCCATATGTCAAAGGATAAACTAGTGTGTATTTTCTCCAATATTAATCCTATTTGTGACAGATGTAATACCGAGCTGGCCACTTTAACTCATATGTATTGGCCTTGTATAAAGCTAGATAGCTTTTGGAGAGCAACACATGTAAAAGTTGCTGGTGAACACAGCATGCCAGGCAGCATCTCTAGGAAGAGGTGCAGTCGATGTTTCAGGCCGAGACCCTTCGTCAGGACTAACAAGCAACTTTTATGTGTGTTGCTTGAATTTCCAGCATCTGCAGAATTCCTGTTGTTAGCTTTTGGAGAGATGTTTTTAAAAGAGTTTTGGATCTGGATCTACAACCTAATTTGCTTATGGCAATCTTTGGGATTATCCTATCGGAAGCAGGAAATATTCCTGTTTCCACTCAACGTATGACAGCCTTTTCGACCTTACTGGCTAGGAGAGCTATTTTATTTAAGTGGAAGGATTCTAATCCACCTACGGTCTTTTATTGGGTCTCATCCATTATGTCCTGTTTAAGTTTAGAGAAAATAAGAAGTCAGACTTTTGATACATCCTTTAAATTTGAGCAAATATGGTGACCTTTTATCCAATAGTTTCATTTAATTTGATTTATTACTCTTTCAATCTTTTTTTCGAAGTTTTAGATTTGATCAGAAAGTCTTTCTCTCTTTCTTTTTTGGTCATATCCTCAAAATGGACTGCCCAGTCCTTTTTTTGTTTTATTATAGTGTAGTGAGTTTTCTTTTCTTTTCATTTAAAACCCAATGTTTTTTCCTTTCTCTTCATAAACTGGTAAGAGGAGAATTGTTATTTTCATTTTTTATTATATATTTTATACTAGTTTAATAATAGCTAGAAGACAGCGGCGCAGCTAATGTAGATGAACTGAACACACTGATGAGGGAGAGGGAGAAGTGGAGAGTCCGTCATCATGCCCTACGCTGGCCCCCTAGGCCTGAGTCAATGTAGTAGTAGTAGTAGTAGTAGTTTAATAATATCTATGATTTTGACAATGTCTATTTTAATCCTGGTTTATATTGTTACTGATATATATATTTGAACTAATTCTCCTCTTGATTGTATTTATGCTTTTTTAAATCAATAAAAAGATTAATAAAGAAAGAAAGGTTTATTATCAGCGGCATAAAACGTGAAATTTGTTAACTTAGCAGCAGCAGCTCAATGCAATACATAATCTAGCAGAGAGAAAAATAAATAAATAAAATAAAAAATAATAATAATAAATAAACAAGTAAATCAATTACGTATATTGAATAGATTAAAAAAACATGCAAAAACAGAAATACTGTATATTTTTAAAAAAGTGAGGTAGTGTCCAAGGATTCAATATCCATTTAGGAATCAGATGGCAGAGGGGAAGAAGCTGTTCCTGAGTCACTGAGTGTGTGCCTTCAGGTTTCTGTACCTCCTACCTGATGGTAACAGTGAGAAAAGGGCGTGCCCTGGGAGCTAGAGGTCCTTAATAATGGATGCTGCCTTTCTGAGACACCGCTCACTGAAAATGTCCTGGGTTATTTGATAAAGTTATGCTTTACAGGTAATGTGGTTGCAGGGTGACCAGGGCTGAGTGTTCAAGAATATTTGACACATAGGAAGGCTCGGTTAAAAGGAAAAAGAGGAAGCAGCACGAAAACTGTGGAATGACACCAATTTCCATCTGAAAACTACTCTTCTTATAATCAATAACACCATCAACTTTATGTAATTTGTGAACTTACTTATTATATCTCCTATATTCACATGCAAGCTGTTAATATTTATAACTGCTGGACCAGTGCCAATTCCTGGGGTACACCACTGGTCACAGGCTTCCAACCACATCACCCTCTGACTCCTACAGCCAAGCCAGTCATGAATCCTGTTTGCCAAATTGCTTCCCATGGGCTTTAAACTACTGGTGGTGGAGGCAGATACGATAGGGTCTTTTAAAAAGACTTCTGGACAGGTATATGGAGCTTAGAAAAATAGAGGGCTATGGATAACCCTAGGTAATTTCTCAGGTAGGGACATGTTCAGCACAGCTTTGTGGGCCAAAGGGCCTGTATTGTGCTGTAGGTTTTCTATGTTTCTATGGATCATTCTTCAAGTGATCCTCAAGGATCACTGCCTTAATGAATACATTTTGTTCTCTCTTCAAGAATTCAATCAAATTGTTCAGAAAGGATCTGCCCATAACAAAGCAATGGCACTTATCTTCAATTTATCACTGTCTTTCCAAATGTAGATTAATCTCAGAACTTTTTCCTCCAACTTCCTTCCCACTGATGTTAAACTCACCTGGCCTATCTCTTCTGTTCTTCTTGAACAAAGAAATAAATCCTGCTAGCAGGATCATTTACAAAATATACATGAGGCTTTCTATATCAATATAAAAAATCAACTGGAAAAAATATATACCCTAGGTTTTGTTTTGTGCTTTAAGAAAGGGTTAATTGACAACCCTGTTTTCAAGATGCCATTGGGGAAGAGTAATCATAATTTGCTGGAATTTAAGTAATATAATTTACTCTAGAACTAGGATCTTAAATATTCACAAAAGAAAATATGAAGGTATAATCTATTGTTAGACCCAGAAATGATGTTGTCCAGCAGGTTCTTTGGAAGTCAAGAATGAGGTGAAAATCTTATGGTTACAGATGTGTTATTAGATGCTCATCGTAGTACAGATCAGGCAGGGTAAGTATGTAACAGCCACCTAGGCAAGCAAAGTAGTAACAAGGAAACTTGAATATAAGCTCAGTGGCTACTTTATTAGGTACATCTGTATACCCTGTGCATTAATGCAAATATCTAATCAGCCAATCATGTGACAGCAATTCAATGCATAAACCCATGAAGACATCGTCAAAAGATCCAGTTTTTGTTTAGACCAAACATCAAATGGGGAAGAAATGTGATCTAAGTGGTTTTGACTGTAGAATAATTGCTGGTGCCGGACAGGGTGGTTTGAGGATCTTGGAGACTGCTGATCTCTTGAGATTTTCACGCAAAACAGACTCTACAGATTTGGTGCAAAAACCAGAAGACATCCAGTGAGTAGCAGTTCTATGGGTGAAAACATCTCGTTAATGAGGGAGGTCAGAGGAGAATGGCTAGACTGGTTCAAGCTGACAGAAACTCAAATAACTTCATGTCATGACTGTGTTGTGCAGAAGAGCATCTCTGAATGCGTAACATATCGAACCTTGGAGTGGATGGGCTACAGTAGTAAAAGACCACAAACATACTCAGAGCAGTACATACAAAATGCTGGAGGAATTCAGCAGACTAGGTATCATAAAGACAGTAGAGGAGGCTTGGACTGACTTGTTGGAATGTTACATTACCGGAAGCTCGAAAAATGTCGTGGTGAAACATAGAAACACAGAAAACTACAGCACATTACAGGCCCTTTGGCCCACAATGCTGTGCAGACCATGTAACCTACTCTAGAAACTGCCTAGAGTTTCCCTACCGCATAGCCCTCTATTTTCCTAAGCTCCATGTATCTACTAAGAGTCTCTTAAAAGACCCTATTGTATCCGACTCTACCACCTTCATTGGCAGTGCATTCCACACACCCACAACTCTCTGTGTGAAAAACTTACCCCTGACATCCTCCCTGTACCTATTTCCAAGCACCTGAAAACAATGCCCCCTTATCTTAGCCATTTCAACTCTGGGAAAAAGCTCCTGGCTATCCACATGATCAATGTCCCACATCATCTTATACACCTCTATCAGGTCACCTCTTAGGCCAAGTCCACTCAACCTATTCTCATAACACATGCTCTTCAATCCAGACAACATCCTTGTAAATCTCCTCTGCATTCTCTCTGTAGTATCCACATCCTTCCTGTAGTGAGGTGACCAGAACTGAACACAATACTCCAAGTGGGGTCTAACTAAGGTCTTAAATAGATGTAATATTACCTCATGGCTCTTGAACTCAACCCCACAGTTAATATAGGCCATCACACCATGTACCTTTTTAACAGAACTGTCAACCTGTGCAGCTCCTTTGAGTGTCCTATGGACATGGACCCCAAGATCTTGCTATCCTACACACTGCCAAGAGTCTTACCATTAATGTCATATCCTGTCTTCATATTTGGCCTACTGGAATGAACCATTTCACACTTATCTAGGTTGAACTCCATCTGCCATTTCTCAGCCCGGTTCTGCATCCCATCGATGTAACATCTGACAACCCTCCAGATTATCCACAACACACAACAAAACAAGATCTCCTTGGATCCCATGCCTCCTTACGTTCTGAATGAGCCTTGCATCGGGAACTTTATCAAATGCCTTACTGAAATCCATATATACTACATCCACTGCTCGACCTTCATCAATCTGTTTTGATACTTCCGCAAAGAATTCAATCAGGTTCATAAGGCATGACCTGCCCTTGACAAAGCCATGCTGACTATCCCTAATCAAATTATGTCTCTCCAAATGCTCATAAATCCTGCCTCTCAATATCTTCTCCAATAACTTGTCTACCACTGAAGTAAGACTCACTGGTCTATAATTTCCTGGGGATCGCTACTTGCTTTCTTGAACAAGGGAGCAACATTTGCCATCTTCCAAACCTCTGGTACTTCTCCCCTCTCTATTGATGATGCAAAGATCATCACCAGAGACTTCGCAATCTCTGCCCTCATTTCCCACAGTAGTCTGGGGTATATCTTATCTAGTCCCAGCAATTTATCTAACTTAATACCTTTCAAAAGCTTGAGCACATCCTCTTTCTTAATGTCTATACAGTCAAGCGTTTCAGTCCACTGTAAGTCATCCCCACAATTGCCAAGGATGTTTTCACTGGTGAATACCGAAGCAAAGTTCATTACGTACCTCCGCTACCTCCTCCGACTCAATGCATACGTTTCCACTTCTGCTCCTGATTGGTCCGATTCTCACATGGCTCATCCTCTTGCTCTTCACATACTTGCAGAAGGCCTTGGGATTTTCCTTAACCCTGCTCACCAAGGCCTTCTCAGGGCACCTTCTAGCTCTCCTAATTTCATTCTTGAGCTCCTTCCTGGCAGCCTTGTAATTTTCTAGAGCTCTAACAGTAACCAGTTTCTTGAACCTTTCATAAGCCTTTCTTTTCTTCTTAACTAGATTTTCTACATTCTTTGTACACCATGGTTCTTTTACCCTACCATCCTTTCCATGTCTCAATGGAACATACCTATGCAGAACGCCATGCAATTGTTCCCTGAGAACATCTGCTCCCAATTAATATTCCCAAGTTCCTGCCTAATAGCACCATATTTCTCCCACCCCAATTAAATGATTTCTTAAATTGTCTGCTCCTACCCTTCTCCAGCACCATGGTAAAGGAGATAGAGTTGTGATCACTACCTCCAAAACGCTCTCCCACTGAGAGATCTGACACCTGACCAGGTTCATTTCCCAATACCAGATCAATTACAGCCTCTGCTCTAGTTGACTTATCTACATATTGCATCAGAAAACCTTCCTGAACACACCTAACAAATTCCACCCCATCTAAACCCCTTGCTCTAAGGAGATGCTAGTCAATATTGCTTACAAAAGGTTCAGAGAGCTAGGTAATGGTAGAGATCTAGAAGATTATAAGGCTACAGGGAGGAGCTTAAAAAGGAAATTAGGAGACCCAAAAGGGGCCATGAGAAGACCTTGGCGGACAGGATTAAGGAAAACCCTAAGGCATTCTACAAGTATGTGGAGAGCAACAGGATAAGACGTGAAAGAATAGGACCAAGCAAGTGTGACAGTGGGTAAGTGTGTATGGAACCGGAGGAGACAGCAGAGGTACTTAATGGATACTTTATTTCAGTATTCACGATGGAAAAGGATCTTGGTGATTGTCGTGCTGACTTGCAGCAGACTGAAAAGCTTGAGCATGTAGATATCAAGAAAGAGATTGTGCTGGAGCTTTCGGAAAGCATCAAGTTGGGTAAGTCACCGGGACAGGATAAGATGTACCCCAGGCTACTGTGGGAGGTGAGGGAGGAGATTGCTGAGCCTCTGGCGATGATCTTTGAATCATCAGTGGGGATGGGAGAGGTTCCGGAGGATTGGAGGGTTACAGGTGTTGTTCCTTTATCCAAGAAAGGAGTGGAGATAGCCCAGGAAATTATAGACCAGTGAGCCTTACTTCAGTGGTTGGTAAGTTGATGGAGGTGATCCTGAGAGGCAGGATTTATGAACATTTGGAGAGGTATAATATCAGTAGGAGTAGTCAGCATGGCTTTGTCAAGGGCAGGTCGTGCTTTATGAGCCTGATTGAATTTTTTGAGGATGTGACTAAACACATTGATGAAGGAAGAGCAGTAGATGTAGTGTATATGGATTTCAGCAAGGCATTTGATAAGATACACCATGCCAGGCTTATTGAGAAAGTAAGGAGGCATGGGATCCAAGGGGACATTGCTTTGTGGATCCAGAACTGACTTGCCCACAGAAGGCAAAGAGTGGTTGTAGACAGGTCATATTCTGCATGGAGGTCGATGACCAGTGGTGTGCCTCAGGGATCTATTCTGGGACCCTTACTCTTCGTGATTTTTATAAATTAGCTGGATAAGGAAGTGGAGGTATGGGTTAGTAAGTTCCCTGATGACACAAAGGTTGGAGGCGTTGTGGATAGTGTGGAAGGCTGTCAGAGGTTACAACGGGACATTGATAGGATGCAATACTGGGCTAAGAATTGGCAGATGGAGTTCAACCCAGATAAGTGTGAAGTGGTTCATTTTGGTAGGTCAAATATGATGGCAGAATATAGTATTAATGGTAAGACTCTTGACAGTGTGGAGGATCAGAGGGATCTTGGGGTCTGAGTCCATAGGATGCTCAAAGCAACCGCGTAGGTTGGTTCTGTGGTTAAGAAGGCGTATAGTGTATTGGCCTTCATCAATCATGGAACTGAATTTAGGAGCCAAGAGGTAATGTTGCAGCTATATAGGACCCTGGTCAGACCCCACTTGGAGTACTGTGCTCGTCTGGTTGCCTCACTACTGGAAGGATGTGGAAACCATAGAAAGGGTGCAAAGGAGATTTACAAGGATGTTTCCTGGATTGGGGAGCATGCCTTATGAAAACAGATTGAGTGAACTCGGCCTTTTCTCCTTGGAGCAACAGAGGATGAGAGGTGACCTGATAGAGCTGTATAAAATGATGAGAGGCATTGATCGTGTGGATAGTCAGAGGCTTTTTTCCCAGGGCTGAAATGGTTGCCACAAGAGGACACATGTTTAAGGTGCTGGGGAGCAGTTACAGAGGAGATGTCAGGGATAAATTTTTCACTCAGAAAGTGGCAAGTGCGTGGAATGGGCTGCCAGCAATGGTAGTGGAGGCGGATATGATAGGATCTTTTAAGAGACTTTAAGATAGGTACATACAGCTTAGAAAAATAGAAGGCTATAGGTAAGCCTAGTAATTTCTAAGGTAAGGACATGTTCGGTAGAACTTTGTGGGCCAAAGGGCCTGTATTGTGCTGTAGGTTTTCTATGTTTCTATGTTTCGATGTTTCTAATACTAGGAAAGTTAAAATCACCCATCACAACAACCTTATTGTTATTGCACCATTTCAGAATCTTCCTGCCTACCTGTTCCTCGATGTCTCTGTACTATTGGGGGTCTATAAGAAACACCCAATTGAGTTATTGCCCCCTTCCTGTTTCTGTCTTCCACCCACAATGACTCACTAGACAATCTTTCCATGACTTCCTCCTTTTCTGCAGCCCTGATACTATCCCTGATTAGCAGTGCCACTCCCCCATCTCTTTTGCCTCCCTTCCTGTCCTTTTTGAAACATCTAAAGCCCAGCACACTCAACAGCCACTCCTGCCCCTGAGACATCCAACTCTCTGTCATGGCCACAACATCATAGTTCCACGTATTGATCCATGCTTTAAGTTCTTCCACCTTGCTTATGTTACTCCTTGCATTAAAATAGACACACCTCAAACCATCTGGCTGAATACTTCTTTGCTCTGTCATCTACCTGTCCTTCCTCATAAACCCTACAAGTTGTCACCACTTGTGTGCCAATCTCCCCATTCTCTGCCTCTTCACTTTGGTTCCCACCCCCTGCAAATCTAGTTTAAACCCTCCCCAATAGTATTAGCAAACCTCCCCGCCAGGATATTGGTTCCCCTCCAGTTCAGGTGCAACACAGCTCACTTGTGCAAGTCACCCCTTCCCCAGAAAAAGTTCCAATGATCCAAGAACTTGAAACCTTGCACCCTGCGCCATCTCCTCAGCCACTCATTCATCTGCGCTATCTTCCTGTTTTGACCTTCACCAGCTCGTGGTACAGGGAGTAATCTGGAGATGACCACCTTGGAGATCCAGCTCTTCAGCCTCTTTCCTAACTCCCTAAACTTGATGCACAGGACCTCTACCGCTTTCCTGCCTATGTCATTGGTACCAACATATACCACAACCTCCAGCTGCTGAGCCTCCCCTTCAAGTATATTCTGCAACCACTCAGAGACATCCTGGACTTTAGCAACCAGGAGGCAACACGCTATCCTGGCGTCTCTTTTTCTTCCTCAGAATCTCCTATCTGTCCCCTTCCCCCAAATATCGAATCCCCTGTAAATATTGCTCCGCTTGACTTCACCCTACCCTTCTGAGGCTCAAATCCGACCACAGTGCTATTGGTCTGGCTGCTGCTGCCTTACCCAGATAGGTCATCCCCCTCAGCAATCCAGAGGGGTATACCTGTTGCTGAGGGGAATTGCCACAGGGGAATGTTCTTTAGTTCATCCAACAACTCCAGCTCCTTAATACAGTCTTTCATGAGCTGGAGTTGGCTGCATCTCCTGTAGATGCAGTAATCAGGGAGACTATCATGTTCCATAAATTCCCTCATCCTTCAGGAGGGGCATTCCACTGCCATATCTGCCATCCTGCCTGCACTGTACAATGGACAACCTGTTTCCTTGGCCTCAGCCCCTTCTCATCAAAGTCTCTTGAGTCAAAGCCTGGTGCTCCTACTCTCACTGCTTGCCTACTCTCAACAGTGGTCCTCCCGCTTGCCCCTTCTGTACTTTTATTTAATTCAAAGTGCTCTGCTCCCGATGCTGACTGGACTTCTGGAATGTCCCAGTGCCTGCGAAGTTCTCCTTTTACACAAGCTTTACCGACCTGCGAATAAACACTTTGAAGTGCTCTGCTCCCGACGCTGATTGGACTTCTGGAGGCCACACTCAGGTTGGAGGAGAAACATCTTATATTTTGTCTGGGTAGCCTCCATCCTGATGGCATGAACATCTATTTCTCAAACACCTGATCATGCCCCACTCCCCCTTCACCATTCCCCATCCCCCTTTCCCTCTCTCACCTTATCTCTTTACCTGAGCATCACCTCCCTCTGTTGCTCCTCCCCCTTCTCTTTCTTTCATGGCCTTCTGTCCTCCTTTATCGGATTCCCCCTTCTCCAGCTCTGTATCTCACCAATCAGCTTCCCAGCTGTTTACTTCAGCCCTCCCAGTTTCAGCTGTCACCTTGTGTTTCTTCCTCCTCTCCCCCCATCTTCTAATACTGACTCCTCATCTTTTTTTCTCCAGTCCTGATGAAGGGTCTCGGCCCAAAATGTCAACTATACTCTTTTCCATAGATGTTGCCTGACCTGCTGAGTTCCACCAGCATTTTGTGTGTGTTGCTTAGGTTTCCAGCATCTGCAGACTTTCTCGTGCTTGTGATTGAACCTACTCAGTGACCAGTTTATTAGGTACGGAAGGTCTGATGAAGGGTCTCAGCCCAAAATGTTTACTGTTTATTCATTTCCATTGATGCTTCCTGACCTGCTGATTTCCTCCAGCATTCTGTCTGTGTTAATCTGGACCCTAATTGAACATCTTGAAGAGTTGATTGGCTGAGAAAACATATTGTAGGGCTAAAGATCAGGAGCATTTTAAAACTCAGCAAGCAGGACCAAGGAGGATAAAGAAAGATCGAAGATAAACACATGCATAAAATTGGTAAAAGACATAAAAATAATTGTAAGAATTCCTAATATATATATAAAAGCAAGACTATCAAGGGCAAAGGTGGGTTCCTTACAAACAGGGATTGGAGAATTTATAATGTGGATTAAATATGTGGCACAGATGTTAAACTACTACTCTACCTTTACAGAGCAAGATACCAAAAATTAATAAAATACCAGTGAACAAGTGTAAAGAGACTTTGCGTGCACGATAGCATAGAGTTCAGCCTAACACTGTTATAGCGCCAGCTGCCCAAGCTCAGATCCACTGCTGTCTGTAGGAGTTTGAATGCTCTCCTCTTGTCAGCATGAGTTTCTTGGGGCTTCTTGTTGGTTACTAGTTTGTTATTTGGTCACATAGCTGTTATTGGGTGGTGTGGGCTGGTTTGGTTACTGTGCTGTACCTCTGAATAAACTAAAGATAAAAACCAATCAATCCTAAGGAAACTGTTCAGTTACATCTCAGTTTTGAAGAAGCAGCTGTAGAGATAGTGGCTATCATCTTCCAAAGTTCTATAGATTCTGGAATTATTGCTGAGATGTAAAGTAACAAAAGTGACCCCATTATTTGAGAAGGAAAAAGGGGAACTTTTAACCTGTACCCTAAAAGAGAAGGCTCTGAAATTTATAGAGAACAATGTAACAGAATGATAACATGACATCCCGAATACTTCAACCACACCCCCCCCAGACAGACAGAGAAAGAGTTCCCTTTCACCCCGTGAGCCTCTGCATCCAGCATTCCCTCTTTCACCAACCCAGCTGGCTGCAATGTGGTCTCACCACCAGCCACATCATCTCCTCCCACCTCTTTCTGCCTTTCGCAGGGACCACTCCGTATACTTGAGTCTGTATGGAACGAAGACCATCATCCTCGACCTCGAGGGATAGCCACGACGACAACTCCCTCGGTGACTTCCTGGCCTGCTCATCCCTCTCTCACCCTGGTACCTGCCCCTGCCCTTACAGTAAATACAACACTTGTCCTTACCCTTCTTCCCTTACCAGCATCCAGAGACCTAAACAGTCTGTCCTGGTGAGCCAAAGGTTCACATGCCTTATCTATTGCTTTCAGTGTGCCCAATGTAGCCTCCTGTACAGTCCATCAGTGACACAAAGCACAGATTTGGTGATTGCCTTGTAGAGCCCAGTCCACCATAGCCACTCAGAGTGCTCATTGCAGACCATTTCAACACTCCTCCCATTCCCACACTGACCTGTCCATCCTTGATTTTCTCTACTGCCAGGATGAAGTCTAGACTGAACTTTGCATTCTGTCTGGGTAGTCTTCAACCCAATGGCAAGAATATTGAGTTTTCCAAATTTTGGTAAAGCTCCCCTATTCCTTTTTCATCTCTCAACTTTCCTTTCACTGCCCACCTCTGATCCTCCAGTCCTCCTATTTTTGCCCATCCCACCCTCACCCTAGCTCCCTTTAACTCATCTGTGTCCCCTTCCTTTTACTGGCTCCTTCCATTCACTTGTTACACCTTCCTTCCCCGCTTCCCACTGGCTCCGACTGTTGTTCACCTTCCCCTTGTCTTCTACTGGTTCCCGTTCTCTCTTCCTTTACTTTTCCGAATGCATCCCCAGAAGCAGTCTGTGTTCCTACTGATCTCTTGCTACGTATGAATAGAAGGGTATGAAACTCTTGATAAACCTACACTGCTACTGTCACAATTGCAATACTGTGTTCATTTCTGGGTGGCATACCTTTGGAAAAGGGGTAAAGCTTTGGAAAGGCTGCAGAAGAAATGTACGAAAATTATTTGGGGATTGAGGAACTTTTGTTATGTGGGTATTCTGGAGAAGCCATGTTTTTAATTCATCAGAACAGGGGAAGTTGTGAGGAGATCTGACAGGTAATTGAAATCATCAAGGGCATAGACAGAGCAGATAGAAATAAACTATTCCCATTGGCAGAGGGGTCAAGAATCAAGGGATGCCAAATGAAGGTGACTGACAAAGAAACCAAAAGTGATACGAGGATTTTGTTTTTGTTAACCAGTAAGAGTACTGTGGCAGAGTCGAGCAGATTCAACCGTAGGCTTTAAAGGGGAACTAACTGTACAGATAAAGACTGAGGAGACAGGATGCTTGGGAGTGGGGGAGGAGGGGGAGGATGGGGTGAGTGGAACAGTGCTCTATCAGAACCGGATTGCACAAACGTCGAGCTGGTGCAGAGTCAAAGGGCCTAATGCCCAACATTGTGACCATTCTCTGATTGGGTATCTGTCATTGTAAAAACTGGAGAGCAAAACGTTTACAAAAATCACAATGCAGGGATGGCATACCTGAAAAAAAAATTGCCAGAAATCTGAAATAAAGTCAGAAAATAATGGTAAGGCACAAAGCAAATAAAGATCACTGTGTAATTTAATGTGCAGACCTACTTTTAGAACATTTAAATAATTTGGATGTCAGCTTAATCACTATTAATAATAAATGATTCCTCCATTTAGGTATATGAAGAGAAATGGATGGTCCTATATTGCTCCCAGTTAATGAAAATCAAATGAAATAGTACAGTAAACATACCACCAGTTAGGGTTTTATTGACTAAAAGGAATTTTACCTCCAGCTTTACAATGAAGTAGCAGATTGAAGCTGATGGGGGCTACACAACTGGCCTTGATATTGTTGGACTAAGCAGTCAACAATGAGCTGCTGGTCACCATCAACATATTCCCAATACAAATGTGAGGTAGGAAGTGGGTGGGACTCAAATTGATCAGAGAGTCCACCATCACATGTCAAGATTGATATAGAAAGAAAAACAGCTTGGGATATCAGTTAGTTTGCAATATATACAGTGTGGCTTGTTATCCCCAACACAGATGGAGGGAATATAGAGAAAAATAAAAGTTAGAGCTAAAATCATTGTTGTTAGCATGTAACCAAATGTTTGGGTCTATCATCTGCTCTATATGCTGTGATACCAATCCAATACATGCCAATAAATTATTAACAAAATATGTTTTAGTTAACAAAGCTATTGGGGAATATGTTCCTTTTTAAGACATGAATAAAATGTTTAATACAGCCTGCTTATTAAGGAGCTTTCCTGAAAGAAACGCTCTGTTTTCATAAAATATAAAGCAAAGACTGTTATTTGATTGAGATAAAGTATTCAGCAGTATTCTCAATAATCATTCATTATAAATTTTATTAAAGTTATTTTAGAAAGCTTACTTAAATATATAGACTCTGTAAAACATGCAAAGAATTAAAATACTTTATATAAAAATAAAGGTTTCTCAGTACTTATATGCTTGGAGTAAAATATTTTGTAATGTTGTGTCCATGAGAGTTCACCAGAGTATTTGATTGCAAATATAACAACAGATAGGCATGATCTTTAACATCAATTTATAAAGCTGTAATTAAAGTCAATAAACTTTTGAATTTTCCTCACAGCCAAGAAATTGAAAAACTGCAATTTATTTTATGGAAACTTGCTGATGACTTTGAATTTTAAAAATTAAGCTTTGTCCAAAGTAAGTTTCTTAATTGATTTAAATAATAATAAACCAAAAATAAAGATCTGGACAATATATCACAAATAAATGGTACTTTCTTCAACCAAATTCATCACATTTAAACAAGGTATAGAGTAGCTGTGTTGTGATGGATCAACGAAATAAGTAAGCAAGTAAAAGATGCTGCAATTGGAATTGTAATTGGTTTTGATTGTCACATGTACCAAGGTACAGTGAAAAGTCCGTTTTGCAAACTGTTCATACAGATCAAATCATTACACATTGAATTATTAAGATGATACCAGGTAAAACAAGAACATAATTAAATTAAAATATAACAGAGAAAGTGCAGTCCAGGTAGACAATAAAATGCAACATCATAATGAAATAGATTGTGAGGTCAAGAGTACATTTTCTCATACCGGGGAAACATTCAATAGTCTGATAACAGTGGATATGAGCTGCCATTGAACCTGGAGGTGTGTGCTTTCAGGCTTTTGTATCTCCTGCCTGAAGGGAGAGGGGAGGAGAGAGAATATGTGGGGTTGGTGGGGTCTTTAATTATGCTGGCTGCTTTACCAAGGCAGTGAGAAATATACAGTAGAGGAGAGGCTTGTTGCTATGATGTGCTGAGCTGTGTCCTCAATCCTTTTCAATTGTATACATAGTGAATTCACTACAACATCATACATAGTGCGGTGTGCTGAATAGCAGATTTAGAATGTAGTAAGAAAACATTTGAAAACTGAAGATGGGGTAGTTTAATATTACCTCCTATAACTACAATCTCCTCTCCCACCACTGCTAAGACAGTCATCTTGTAACTAATTCCCCAAGGTGTCTAATACAAATTCACCTTGTTTCACCAACAATGTTTTTAAAATTACTTTTAGCTGCATAGAAATGGAATATCCTCACATCTCGACCAGCTCACCTATAATTATTATTAGCACCTATAATTTATTGAAGGCCACTCAACAATAAGGGTATTCTTCACTGTTGTTTTATGAATGATCTTTTAATAGATCATTTTAATGTCATGGATTATAGAGCATCGTGACTGAGTAAAACAAAATAATTCTGTCCTCATTTGTAGTCACTATTTATTGTATCAATCACAGGAAACATATATTTCCCAGCTGTGTTAGCATGTGTCAAAATATCCACCGTCATTATAATCAAATTAATATTCTTTTTCAGAAAGATGCTGCATAATTTATACATTACATATTGACCAAAACCCTCAGATCATGGGTTATGTATGTGTCTACAATCCAAAGAAACTGCTGTTTGCTTCCCTTGGAAACAGCCAACACAGAGGGAGAAAAATCAATAGTCATGTTTTGAGTAGCCTTCTTTTTGCTTTGTTTTTGTATTTGGTTTTAATTACAGTTTATAATTCATTTAACCATTGTCCAGGCCATAAATAATTATATTGTCATGCAGCTGGAATCAGGAAAACCTGAACATCCTTTCAAAAACACAGAAGGAACTTAGCTCTTTGGAACTGAATTCATTGAATCCCACTAACATTAAACTGACTTGCCAACTAATAAACATATTTGGAAAGTAATGTGACATTTATTTATATTTATTGGGATTTTAAAATGCTTTTAGCAAGTGAGAATATGTAAACCGGTCCAGGGAGAAATCTTTCCTATTATTCAGGAGCAGCAACAATAAATGAGATTAGGTCATCTTTTTTTCCAGTCAGGACCTGTGACCTCGATGCCATTAAATTTATCGCTCCTTTGCTGCCCTCACAAAATGATCTCTCGCTGACCATACAAAAAAGGCCATTCCAAATCACCCACAATTTTTCTTTCTGTCAGAAAGGATTTCTGCAACTGGGCCTTGATGAATTAGCACCTTATGAATTCATTACAGCTGAACAGCCAGATTTTCAGTTACTTACATCTCCGTCTCTTACCTAAGCAGCTGCCTCTCCCAGCTTCCATCTTTATCAGGTTTTCATACAAGGATTACTGGCATTATGAGATTATGGCTCAATAGGAAGCAGCTGTCTGTGACCTTCATTGTCTACTTGTAGATGTGAGTAAATATGACAGTTCTAAATAGCCAGGTACTGAGCATGTTTAGCATTTAAATAAAAAATAATCAGAGCAGAAATTGTACAAAAAGAAATCAGCTGTGCTCTGACTTCTTTCTCGTAAAGGGTTTGTATTGTAATCCAAGTAGTTTAACTTTATGGTAATGCTTGTGCATTGTGCTCAAACTACAATGAGAAGACATTATTACTGTTTTTGTCTTGCAGATAAAATGAATGTGGTAAATTGTAATTGTTCTTCATTATACATTTTCAGAATATCAGAACAGCCAGTAGAAGACAATAAAGCCATTTAAAATATTTAGAAATAACATTTTATGTTTATTGAAAGTAACAGTTTTACCAGAGAGAATATTGCATATTGACAAGAAACCTCATTCAAGTTATTGTAATGAGGATCCAGAGTATGTTATTTTGTGAAATTTCTCATCAACTGTTAAGTATACAGTATGTAAACAGATCATGAGAGAAACTTAACTTACAAACTAACTAGATGCAAAAGGCCATATGCTTAGTTTAATTTTGTGTGATTAATTGTCATAAATAAGTTGGAGTTAAATCTAAGACCATTTTCATTCTGCTAATGTTGCATTCAAGACTCAGTGACAGAGCATTTTACAGCATGGTATCAATATGTCAGATAAACTGTTAATTATTAAAATATGAAGGAACTTTAAATGACATTACAAGTAGTCTTAAGTCAAATTTGAAACTGATGAAAATGAAATATCTGGAAAAAGCCTTTATGATACTTGAATGTATGATCTTGGGCTTGCATGAAAACAACAAAGCCACATTTTAGCTCTCATAAACAAAATTGCAAATTGCTCCATGTAAATGTTCATGCTTGAGCAAAAAGACCATTCTATACATGAGTATCTGTGTATATGCAATGAGGATTACAGGAGGATTATTGTGCTATAATATGAGACAGTCTTCATTCCCCATATATAGAAGCTGGATGTTAAAACCTCCTAGTTTACCAAACAACTCTGGAATCATTGGATTGAACTGTAATAATTGTAACTAATAATTGTAACTATAATAATTGTAACCTTTTCAAAAGTTAGGCATAAGAGGAACCACCTTAAATGGGTTGTTTCAATTTGTATATATGTAGTGTTTTTTTTATTTTTAGAGCAACTTTAATCCAATAGCCTTCATGGAAAGTCAAGGGTAGTTTTTTGGCCTAATCAAGTCGATGGGAAAGCAAATTGTGGCACAGGAAGTCAAACCCTTTCTGCTCCTTTTGTTTTAGGGTCAGGAGAGGAGTGTCCTTCAAGTCCAATTAGGGTCAGGAGAGGAGTGGTCCTTCAAGCCAATTAGGAAATTTTAGGCTTACCCATCAGAAGTAGGTCTCTATCTTTCAGCCATGACACCCTCAAGATCCTTTTCAGCAGATGGCCCCCAAGGCACATTTTCCAACTTTCGTATTTGCCATCTTTGCAGACAAAGAACAATTGAAGAGCCAACCAGTAGGATTTTAAATAATGTTGGGTTTCATTTCTGAGATGTGTTTAAGCATTAGCTCACATCTTTGCTCACTCGCTCCAAGGTCTGAAATAATGGTAAATTTAGAGTTCATAGGCAATGTCTAGTGAAGTAAAAATGATTCTGTATATTTCTGTTACTTCACAAAATAAGAAGTTTTGAATTTTTTGAAAAGTAATAAGCAAATTAACATTGAAAGTATGAAAACATAATGCTTTTTTAGTGTGTAGGTGGTAGGAAATTGCAGAATAATCCAAAGCACTCAACATCAGGTTGTTCCAGGGTAGAATTGGCTCAACATTCAGAAACAAGTTTGTGATATCTAAGAGGCAAATCCAGACTTCATGTCATGCTCATGCCAGGTGAATCCTCCAACACTGGAACCTTGATGAACTCTGGAAAGGGATTGGAAATGAGACTGGACTTGAAATTGGCATGTGTCCCGATTACCATATTAAATGTTGCGATGGACCCATCACTGAGAGTGTTCCCAGTGAGCATCCATTAGCATTCATTTGGAAAGAAGCAAAACACTTTAGCCATCAGCCACAAAAAGGAATTAAGGAGGTTACCAATGGCAAAACATTAAAACTCCAATAATCCAGCATTCTTGGACTTTGGTAGTGCCAGACTATCAAAATTTCTGCAGTGGGAAGAGAAACAAAGTTAACATTTTTCTTAAGACCCTTTTGACAACAGTAGGAAGGAAAAAAATAGAATATTATAAGCTGCAGGACTGGTAGTGGATGGGTGATATCTCTGATAGGTAAAACTGGGATAAACCATAAACAAAGTTACCTGGCCACTGACTGAATGGGAGCAGTTTGAGAGTGAGAACATGAAGAAACTAACTTAGATAAAAGAACACTGGGATTGCAAACTGCAGAGCAGGAAGACATTCCAGCACGTCAGGCTGATATAACCTCCACTTCCAGACAGAAAGGAACGAAAAGGAGAGGAGTAAGCAAACAAGGTGAGCCAAAATAAGAGATAAATAACAGATACTGAATAATCAAGTTTCCGTAAATTGTATATTTTACTATTAAGATTATTGCAAACATTAACCATTCAGATGATAAAAGTAGGAATAGGGCCAGTGTTGGACTGATAATGAAGGAAATATTCAAAACTGGATATTTACAAAGCACCAGATCTAGGGGTTGCAATTCTAGTTAAGATAAAACAGGATTTTAAAGTTATGCACTGTTAAGTTTAATATGTGTATCTCAGAGGCAGGGTGCATGACTTCTGTCCAGCAGTAATTATGGCTTGCAAAAGTTTCGTCAGAATAAATTGTGTCTAACCACAACTTAATGTCAGGCAAGTAACTGGAAAAGAATGCAACCATCTTGAAGCCAAAGTGGTGGAGATAAATGAAGTGACCATATGGAAAGCTCAGGAGGAGACGTGAACGAATGCATTTCGCAATCATTTTGGTCACACTGCAAGAACAGAACTAAAGGTCCAAGTGAACAGGTTGCTGAGTCTCCTTTCGAGCTATGGCAACTGTACACATTTTACTGTACGTTACCACAACTGCAGCCAATAAGACATTACTGATTCTGATCCCCCATAGGTACTTACCAGTGGCACCAGCTGTTCACTGAAAAGTTGATTCCCCCTACTGCTTAACTACCTGTACAATAGCGTAACATTGTGTATAACTGAGTGCATTACTGCATCTGCAGAACAGAATGATGAAGGGTTTCAAACAATAACTTGCCCTACTCAGCAACAAGAATAACCAAAGCAGTGACTCAGATCAAATCTGTTATTTATATGTTACATACCTGTGCAGAATTATTCAAAAGATTGTACTTTAACTCAAATTTGATAGATTATGTAAGTAAACAGAGCTTACATACGAAAGCAACATGCACAAAATACTGGAGGAACTTCAGCAGGCCAGACAGCATCTATTGAAAAGAGTGAATAGTTGACGTTTCAGGCTGAGACCCTTCATCAGGACAGGAGAAAAAGATGAGAAGTTGGATCTAGAAGGTGGGGGAGGGGAGGAGGAAGTACAAGGTGGTAGGTGATAGGTGAAACTGGGAGGAGGGGAAGGGTGAAGTAAAGAGCTGGGAAGTTGATTCGTGAAAGAGATAAAGGGCTGGAAAAGGGGGAATCTGATAGGAGAGGATAGAAGACCATGGAAGAAAGGGAAGGAGGAGGAACACCTGAGGGAGGTGATGGGCAGGTCAGGAGATAAGGAGTGAGAGAGGGAAACAGAAATGGGGGAATGGTGAAGGAAGGGGGGGGCGACTACCAGAAGTTCAAGAAATTGATGTACTTATATCAAATATGACAGAGCGCAATAAATAATTACACCTTTGTAAAATTCTCACGGCTCTCTCACAACCTACTTGACTGACATACAAAGTATTATCCATGTGTTCTTAAAAATATATGATTACAATCTTACTTTTTTGTCTGAACTGCTCAACGATGAGCGAGCTACATCGGCAGTGACCCCTGCTGAATTGAACTGAACAGGATTATTATAGCAGAAATAAATGTGACTATCACAGAAATGTCCATTTATATTTCATTGTCTGC
The DNA here is from genome assembly GCF_963921235.1 of Mobula hypostoma. Taxonomy (NCBI): domain Eukaryota; kingdom Metazoa; phylum Chordata; class Chondrichthyes; order Myliobatiformes; family Myliobatidae; genus Mobula; species Mobula hypostoma. The sequence goes on along the minus strand of NC_086104.1, from coordinate 58,415,901 downwards.
AACACGCAGATTCAGCCACTAGTTTCTAACATCCAGCCTGGTGTATCAAACGTGATGACCTGTGAACATAACAAGGATGTTGCCTGGATTGGAGAGTACCTGCCTTATGAGAATAGGTTGAGTGAACTCGGCCTTTTATCCTTGGAGCGATGGAGGATGAGAGGTGACCTGATAGAGGTGTACAAGATAATGAGAGGTATTGATCATGTGGATAGTCAGAGGCTTTTTCCCAGGGCTGGAATGGTTGCCACGAGAGGACACAGGCTTAAGATGCTTGGAAGTAGGTACAGAGGAGATGTGAGGGGTAAGTTTTTTACTCAGAGAGTGGTGAGTGTGTGGAATGCGCTGCCGGTGACGGTGGTGGAGGCGGATACAATAGGGTCTTTTAAGAGATTCCTGGATAGGTACATGGAGCTTAGAAAAATAAAGGGCAATGGGTAAAGCCTAGGTAGTTCTGAGGTAAGGACATGTTCGGCACAGCTTTGTGGGCAGAAGAGCCTGTATTGTGCTGTGTTTCTATGTTTCTATAACCTATGGAGAAGTATATTCAGTACAGTGATAGCACCTTTAGCATTTTAAATCATGGTCCCTTATGGTAATGCTATCTGCAATCTCAATACTTGTGGTAAATACAGATATTGCTCTAACTTCTGTAGGCTTTGAGCTTTGATACAAACATTGGATTGTGACTAAAACTATCTAGAGTTTCTACATATAACCAATTAAATCTATAATAACATAGCAAGCCAAAGAGGAATCCAAGATCAATTTAATATTTTAATTTTATGCACCTTTCAAAAAAATATTCAGACCTTGTTTTTTTCTGAATACTACAATTCAAAGAGCATCCAGGTGGTTTCAAGTTAATTAACCAGGAATGCATGCCTCTTGCTTTATTCCACAGTATTGTGTGTACTAGTAATAAGATGAATCACAGTTAGAAAGCATGGATCACAGAAATAATAAATTGGCTGTTTTAATATGATGTGAATTGCTTTAATATTTATACGTTCCTTTGACACAAAAACAGACTTGATTGACCATATAAATTGCTTTACAGTTCAGGCTGAATAAATAGGAGTTCTGAAATCAGGCATCACACCATAAAGTTGCTGGCAATGCACTTAACATTTTATTAGAAGGCTTCTTCAATTTATTGAAAACCTCAGTACCCGTCAAAGGCCATACTGTATTAATGAAGCCTTTCTTGAGTGCACAATCCACTGGCATCCAACAGATCAAATAGAATACTTCATTTGCCATTTTCATGCTCAGATTATCTGGCAAATAAACCTTTGTGTCTTTTGATGTCTGTACTTTTTACTTGAAGGGTTTCAGCTTGAATGAAATCATGGTTGGAGCTTGACATTAGTATTATTCTTTGTGAAATAGAGTGAATATGGGTGCAGAAAATTGGGAAAGAATTGAGGTAGTGAAGCACATTATGTGTGTACATCATGCCCAACTAGCACCTCCATAGGATCAGTCCATTCCAGTAAGCAAAAGGAGGGAACTCTGGATAATTGATGGATTCTCTACCTTACACATGTGTCACTGCTCCTTCTTATGCTGAGCATGCAGAAGATAGTCAAAGGATTTAGAGTGCAGAGCAAAATCCCTGAGATACCTCAATGATGGATGGGACATGCGAACTCCTGTCTTTCCAGTTGCCACACTACAGTGCCATGAGAATTTCATAGATTGCTTCGGAGGGATCACATAATGGCAGATATATTAATTCCACAATGGAAAAAGCCTTGACTCAGAGAACATGTTAAGATTGGAATAAAATTAGAGAGGCAGCCAGAAGTTCTATTCTAATGTGCCTCCAATCAGATGGAACCATCTCTACACACTATTATCTTTAACATCAGCACCAATCCACTGAAGCATCCTATCGAAATTTTATTTTACCTGTTCAGCCATGTGAGAAAATATTCTGTCAATCTCTGAATTCTTCCTCCCACTGACAACTACCCCCCTTCACTCCAACCAGTAGCCTTATCTTTGCCAGTTGACCATCATTAAGTGAAATTATGTAAAATTTCAGACTTTTCATCTGATCTTGCTTTGTATGTATCATTGAATTGTATATTCCCAGCCCTGACAGCTTAGAAGATATTTTCAGTTATTTTTTCCACTGATCTCTCTGCAGTCATTATAGAGATAATGATAAAATATGTTTGTAAAACCTGTTAATTTACAAAAGGTTAGGTTATTCTCATGGTGCACACAGGGTGCTTGGCCAGTTCATCTGTAGCATGAAGTATCAATATGATATTCAAGTTGTTCTCAGCAAACTACACACATTTTAATCATTGAATAGAATGTTTGATAAGCTTTGACCACACTCCCAAATGTTTTTCAGTGACTTTAACCTGTTATCCATCATAAAAACAATTTCTTCAAATTCACAGCTTAATTGCTAATTGCCAAGCAAAACTGGTGCACTTCAAATGTGCAACTGATAGATACCCTGCAAGTCATAACATTTAGTCAGCTTGTTATTATTACATTTAAAAAGGCCAGAAAAACTTACAAACTTTTACATGCACTTCAATTCACCTGTGATTACAAACTAAACATATTTCTAGTCCAACACAACAAACTAGCTGTAATTCCCTGTAACACAGCCCGCAGATAGTACAGAGCTATTGCTACAAATCATGGTGAGGTAATGCAGTCTATCACACAACTCCAATCAGCATTTTCGTTAGACATAAATTTCTATAGGATATTAGAAAACACACTACCACCGATTGACCAAACAATTACAGGCTACATCAACAGCTACTTAAGAAGCCCCTGAATAAAAGTCATACACTTGTCTGCTAAAAATTAACTGCTTGAGGAACTCAGAGTGTCAGGAAGCATCTGTGGAGGGAAATAGACAATTGACATTGCAGGTCAAGACCCTTCATCAATCCATATTAAGGGTCTCAATACAAAATGTTGACTGTCTGCTTCTCTCTAGAAATGCTGCCTGAGCAGCCAAATTTCTGCCCCTCCCCCATAGCTCCGCTGGTGCTCCATTCAGAGAGGAGAAGATGAGGCAGAGTAGTTCTGATGAAACTAACCCGGGTTCGAGGGTGTATCACTCAAAGCGCCGAGCCGATTTGGAGAGGTCGAGAACAACTTTTTGGCAACGTAATCCAGGTCTGAATCAAATTGCTGGGCGGCGTATTCTAGGCCCAGAGCGATTCATCATCGTGGGGCCCAGATCTTAATATAACGTACAATCCACTGTTTGGACAATTTAAATGCCAGCCTGGATAGACTAGAAAGGCAGGGTGTTAGGAGTTGGACACAGTTGGACACTCTGGGCATTGGGCCGATTTGGAGAGATTGATAACGACTTCTTCGGCTGCAAAATCTAGGCCTGGAGTGATTTGCCATGGTGCAGCCCGAATCTTAACTCAAGGTACAATCTTCTGTTCGGACAGTTTAAATGCTGGCCCAGATAGACTGGGGAGGTCCTCTCTCCTCAACACTGAGGTTGTCAGACTACCCCTGGCTGCTGTGCTTCGTGTCCACGAACTTTGTGGTGATTTGCCCACTAATATGATGAAATAAATACTGAGGCTTTGGGCCTACTCCGGGCTACTCCAGGGATTTGGAGCTAAGGACTCCATTTGGTTTGGAATGCTGCTGTTGTTGCTCACTACTCTTGTTTATATGATCTGTGGGGTTTTTCCTCTTTCTCTGTGCACATTGAGGGGTTGGTCTTTTTCTGGGTTCTTTCGGGTTTCTTAGTTTGCGGCTGCCTGTAACCAAACAAATCTCAAGGTTGTATAATTTATACATTCTTTGGCAATAAATATACTTTGAACCTTTGAGTGTTATAGCTTCTGCATTCTTAAGCATTTTCATATATTTGCCTATTGCTGCATTAAAATTTGCATCAATGACAATAAAAACTATTACACGTTCCCTTCAGACAATAAAATGAATTAATTAATATTCTCAAACATAAAGGATTTTCATAAGCATGTTCATCAGTAATATAATTTTCATACTTTATTTGTGTTAATAGCATTAGCATTCATTAGAATCCGAATCAGAATCAGAATCAGGTTTATTATCACTGGCATGTGACGTGAAATCTGTTAACTTAGCAGCAGCAGTTCAATGCAATACATAATATAGAAGAGAGAAAAAAATAATAAATAGAATACAAAAATAATAATAAGTAAATCAATTACAGTATATGTACAGTATATTGAATAGATTTTAAAAAGTACAAAAACAGAAATACTGTATATTTTTAAAAAATGAGATAATGTCCAAAGATTCAAAGTTCATTTAGAAATCAAATGGCAGAGGGGAAGAATCATTGAGTCTGTGCTTTCAGGCTTCTGTACCTCCTACCTAATGGTAACAGTGAGAAAAGGGCATGCCCTGGGTGCTGGAGGTCCTTAATAATGGACGCTGCCTTTCTGAGACACCATTCCTAAAGATGACCTGGGTACTTTGTAGGCTAGTACCCAAGATGGAGCCAACTAAATGTACAACCCTCTGCAGTTTCTTTCGGTCCTGTGCAGAAGCCCACCCCCCATACCAGACAGTGATGCAGCCTGTCAAAATGCTCTCCACGGTATATCTAAGAAGTTTTTGAGTGTATTTGTTGACATACCAAATCTCTTCAAACTCCAATGAATTTAGCTACTGTGTTGCCTTCTTTATAACTGCATCGATATGCTTGCATCGATATGTTGGGACCAGGTTAGATCCTCAGAGATCTTGACACCCAGGAACTTGAAACTGCTCACTCTCTCCACTTCTGATCCCTCTATCCTTCGTCTTACCCTTCTGGAACTCCACAATCAGCTCCTTCGTCCTACTGCATTGAGTCCCAGATTGTTGCTGCGACACTACTCCACTAGTTGGCATATCTCACTCCAGTATGCCCTCTCGTCACCAGCTGAGATTCTACCAACAATGGTTGTATCATTAGCAGATTTATAGATGGTATTTGAGCTCTGCCTAGCCACACAGTCATGTGTATATAGAGAGTAGAGCAGTGGGCTAAGCACACACCCCAGAGGTGCACCAGTGTTGATCGTCAGTGAAGAGGATATGTTATCACCAATCTGCACAGATTGTGGTCTTCCAGCTAGGAAGTTGAGGATCCAATTGCAGAGGGAGGTACAGAGACCCAGGTTCTGCAACTTCTCAAACAGGATTGTGGGAATGATGGTATTAAATGCTGAGCTATATTCGATGAACAGCATCCTGACATAGGTGTTTGTGTTGTCCAACTGGTCTAAAGTCATGTGAAGAGCCATTGAGATTGCATCTGCCATTAACCTATTGTGGCGAAAGGCAAATTGCAGTGGTTCCAAGTCCTTGCTGAGGCAGGAGTTCATTCTAGTTAGGACCAACCTCTCAAAGCATTTCATCACTGTAGACTTGAGTGCTACCAGGCGATAGTCATTAAGACAGCTCACATTATTCTTCTTAAGCACTGGTATGATAGTTGCCTTTTTGAAGCAAGTGGGAACTTCTGCCCATAGCAGTGAGAGGTTGAAAATGTCGTTGAATACTCCCACCAGTTGGTTGGCACAGGTTTTCAGAGCCTTACCAGGTACTCCATCAGGACCTTCTGCCTTGCAAGGGATCACTCTCTTTAAAGACAGCCTACCATTGGCCTCTGAGACAGAGATCACAGGGTTATCAGGTGCAGCAAGGATCTTCACAGCTGTAGTTGTCTTCTCCCTTTCAAAGTGGGCATAGAAGGTGTTGAGTTCATCTGATAGTGAAGCATCACTGCTATTCATGCTATTGGGTTTCGCTTTGTAGGGAGTAATGTCTCGCAAACCCTGCCAGAGTTGCTGTGCATCCGATGTCACCTCCAGCCTCATTCGAAATTGTCTCTTCACCCTTGAAATAGCCCTCCACAAATCATACGTGGTTTTCTGGTACAGGCCTGGGTTGCCAGTCTTGAATGCCACAGATCTAGCCTTCAGCAAACGACGTACCTCCTGGTTCATCCACGGCTTTTGGTTTGGGAATGTACAGTAAGTCTCGTGGGCACACACTCATCCACACAGGTTTTAAAGAAGTCCGTAACAACTGCAGCATACTCATCCAGATTCAAAGATGAATCCCTCAATATAGTCCAGTCCACCAATTCAAAGCAGTCCTGTAGGCGCTCCTGTGCTTCCCTTGTTCATACCTTCTTGGTCCTCAATACTGGTGCTGCAGTCTTCAGTCTCTGCCTGTACTCAGGGAGTAGAAGTACAGCCAAGTGATCAGACTTCACAGTCATAGTCATAGTCATACTTTATTGACCCGAAGTGAGGGCGTGGAATAGCACGGTAGGCATTCTTGATGGTGGTGTAACAATGGTCCAGTGTGTTGTTTCCCCTGGTATTGCAAGTGATCTGTTGATGGTAGTTGCTTAGTGATTTTTTTCAGACTGGCCTGGTTAAAATCTCCCAAAACGATGGTGAAGGCGTTAGGGTGCGCTGTTTCGTGCATGTTGATCCCATTGCTCAGATCACCTAAAGCCTGATTGACATTGGGCTGAGGTGGAATGGAAACTGCTACCAAAATGACCCCAGAGAACTCCCATGGTTGGTAAAAAGGACAGCACTTTACTGCTAGATATTCCAGGTCTGGTGAGCAGAATTGGGACAGCACTAATATATTTGTGCACCAAGAAGAGTTGGTCATGAGGCCTACTCCTCCACCTCTGCTTTTGAGAGACTCTACAGACCTATCCTGAAGGTGTATAGTAAACCCATTGATCTGAATCGCTGCATCTGGTACGGAAGGGGTTAACCAGGATTCTGTGAAACATAAGACACACGCGGTCCTAATATCCCTCTGATTCAGCACCCTAACTCTGAGATCATCGATTTTATTCACCAGAGACTGCACATTCACCAGCAAGATAGTCGGTATAGGAAGTTTAAAACCCTGTTTTCTTAAACACACTTGTAACCCCACTCTACACCCGCGCTTCCTCCAAGGTGTCCTATGTGGGCACTTCCGACCACAATCGGTGGTGTTTCTGTCGGTTTTAAGCAGCGATAGTTCGTTTAAATGCATTAAGATGTCTTTGTTGACTATACTGACCTTGGAAGCAGTTGTGCTTTTCAGCTGTATCAGGCTGAAATGTGAATATTTAATGAGTACACAATGTCAATCTTTCAGTCTGCTTCTGCTTCTGCCTTGGGCCACTCTTTTTATGGACAAAGTGCCACTGGTACCTGGTTTTAAAAAGTGAAGTGTGTGGCTGATGCTGAGGACTTTTTTAAGATTCTCAAACTTGCATCAAGGTGTGAAATGACTGAAAGAATTTATTTAAGATATTACACATATCTTCATCAAAAAGGGAAAGTAAACAATTGTTTTACAGGAAACAAAAAAAATCAAAATACAGTAGTTGCAAAAAAGAAGTCAGAACGCACAATTAAAATATTATCAAGCACACGGTCTATTTCATAGGAAATTGCCAGTCAAGGTTGTTGTGTTAATCCCTACAAATTTCCAAGCCACTGTGACCGCAGATGTCAGATGAAGGACAGAGACCATACAATCTGCAGAATAAATACAATACAAAAATATTCAATCCCCTCAGGATACCTTAAAATAATTAACAAATAAGCCTATAACTTACTTCTGCCATAACACACAAAGATCGCAGTAATTTTAATCTTTGGCCCTTAGATCTCCACGGGAGTTTGGCTGCAGACCCAACTCCTCTATGCATGATCTATCTCTTAGATTGTTAGAATTTTCTATGTTTCTATGTTTCTATGTTTAACATTGTTAGAACAGGCCCTTCGGCCCACAATGTTGTGCCGACCATATAACCTACTCTAGAAACTGCCTAGAATTTCCTACCATACAGCCCTCTATTTTTCTAAGTTCCATGTACCTATCTGAGTCTCTTAAAAGACCCTATTGTATCCAATTTTCTCCCCATCCCCTCCATCCCATTCCAGTGACTTCATGCATCTTTCAAACGTGATATAATGAAGTCCAAACATGAGGGTGCCTTCATTTCCATGTGACCTCCAGGTACCTTTCTATAGGTTCTCTGATTCAGGTCATGGTATACTTTGACACTTTGGGTTCCTCTTCTACATCTTCCATCTCAGAAATCAGACTCACATGCCTCTCCTCCTCCATTCCAGAAATCAAAGACATTGTTGCCAGTGGAGGAACTGATATGTTAAAATATTTACAAATCCCATATGCTAGTGAGAACAAAACTGCAATAAAATACCTGATGAAAAATGATAACTGGAAAACTATACTTAAAATACTGAAAATTATTTATTATCAAACTAAAAGTAAACAAAGTATATCATGAATAGTGGTAGCATTTCCCAACATGAGATGATTGCGGACAGATTTCCTGTTCTTGGTGCTCCAAAATTACCTTAGAAAGTGCTCTCCCACACCAGACTTGAACCTGTGAAAGGTTTGAGTCATCGTATGAAGAGCCTATAAATACTCTAATCAAGTGGTCAAAGTGTTTTGATGCCTCAGCAAAATATATCTGGCACCAGTGGCAGGCCAAGGGCAGATCGACCCGGGCATGGAATGTAGAGGAATTATTTTGTTACTGTGGGCACGAACAGGCAGGTTGGATTAATAATTGACGGTATTTTTCAGCTGCAAACAAGCCATATAAATATGTTGACAGGTTGCTAGCACAGCTTGCTCAAATTGATATTTCTATTTCTTGGGAGGTTATCAAGATGCAAGTGGAGGGTGCTTTAGACTTCCAGTTACCCCAAATACACTTTCATGCATTACTCTTTGCTTGCTGATCTACAATGGCACATGGATAAGCAACTCAAAATTTTAAATAATTTTATAATTCCCTATCAAGCACTTTGAGATGTGTTTCCTCTTTAAAAGCATAATATAATCAGAGGCACTATTGTTGTTAACAATGACAATGTTCTGTTCTTGGTAAGTTTGTCTGTTGTTTCATCACAAAGCAGGACAAAAGCCCGAGTTTGGCTATGTATCACTAATGAGCTCAGGGACCCAGCGCCATTCGATCTGTGTGAGAACAAACATATGACAGGCTGATTCAGGCTGCAACACTTTCACTGCCCTCTCCTCTTTCAGACACCAGTACTGCCTGGGTTCTGGAGGTATGTTGTAAGGTAGTTTCTTTCTAAATCCATCTTAGTAACGCTGGTATTTTAGTTGTCTGACTACTCAGAAAAGAATCTCACTGAGAATCATGCCTCAGGAGTGAGCATCTACTGAGAAATAATTTTGGAAATGCCAGTCACTGTGAAGATTTTTGCAAGTTTCCAGAACATACGTCAGTCATGGCAACAACCTACAGTGTCTGCTTTCACAGAATTAGATAAATAGCAACACATCACAGTTGTGTAATGGTAAAAAAAATGGGTGCTGAATCATCAGAGGTATTAGCAGGGTTGGGGTAAAGTTTTATTGCAATAGTTGGCTTCAAGGAGCACAGAGCATAGGTGGCTGAAAATTCATCCAAGGAAGGATATGGACGGATTTAAGGAAACCAAAAGGACACATGGTTATAAGGTCAAAAGCAATAACTTTATTGTTTACGGAACAAAATCTTTGAAGTAGAGTGTGGGCTATATTTAGCATATAATGCCAAGGACAGTGAATGAATTTCTGGACAGCAGTCTTTTGTGACATAAGAAAGCAGGTGAACTCGACAGCTCAATTAAGAATTGAATTGAATGTTGATATTGGATACAGTCTGAATCAGCTTTAACAAGCTCCAGGGAGGAGGGTACAGTTAGAGTAACTGGTTTGAGGAGGGTTGAAGGCGATGTCTTTAGTCTTCCTGCTCATTGCAGTAAGAAACAATTTGTATAAAAGGGCATTGGCTATAAAGGAATCAGCCAAGAAGGTGACAGGAAAAATTGGATATAGAAGAGAGCGCTCCTTCACAATTGTAATGGAGTGTCATTCAAGATATCTGTGTTGAAGTTTCTGCAAAGGGACTTGAACTCAAACTTGTTGATACAGGTTCAAGAATCTTAACAACTTAACAACTGTCAATGATTAAGAAACGCAGAAGAGTTATTTCATCTTGAAGTTGCATTGTCCCACAATCCCTATTAGAATTCTTCAGCCTGATGAAAATAAAGAAATACTCCATCATACTGCCCTGTAGATGTGACCCAAATTTAACAACATGCATTTATTTACAGTAAGATATCCTTATGTACCTCACAGAAGCATTCTCAAATAAATTTTGATATTCATATATAAACGGAACTGTTAGCTGAAGGCTCATTCAAATGCACGTCCAAAAAAAGATGTCTTAAGGAAAGTGAATAATTATAGAGATGAAGAAATTTAACAAAATAATTCAAGCGATTGAAGCTCAGTAACCACATTGTTACCAATAATCCAACAAGAGAAATTAGGGAAAAGTGGGCTTGTAGAATCAAAAACTTCCAGAAATAGTCAGACGCTAGGCAATAGAATTGTTTGAAATCAAGGATAAATATTTTAATGCAATACCTGTACTTCCCTGGATAGGAAACAATTTAAGGGGCAAATAAGGGGCTGATGAATAAGCAGCACTTGGATTTAGCTCGAGTATGCAGAATTTTGAATAAGTTTTAATTTTCAGGGTATATAAAATATAGCACAATGGCATCTACAGATGGAAAGGCGGGAGAACACAGGAGTAGTCAATTCCAGAGGTGATAAATCCATAGATGAAGATTTCAGCAACGGATGGAGTTGGGCAATTTTACAAGGGTGAAAATAAACAGGGTTTTAGTGATGAAGGGGATATGGAATGAAAAAATAGTAACAGAGTTAAATAGGAAGCTGATACTGCAAACTATCCGAATTAGTTTCAATCAGTTTTCAGGGAGGGTTAGGGGGATTTTTAGTTCAAAGTGTGTTAGAATACCACAAGCGTCTGACATCTGTGAGGTTATGTCATAGTAGGGACGATATATTAAACATGAAACGAATCCTGTCTTTACCTGACATTCACAACTTGGCAGTTATTAGCAGAAATCACTGGCTAACAAGCATGCATTGATTTATCTCTCTTTAGCTAGACGACATTATGGTCAATGCTTTACTCCTTCTGAAACGAGGTGAGCTTTGGCATGAGAGAGAGTAATCATTTAATGCAGTGTTAACATTTAATCCAGTGACATCTGGCCTGGTGCCACAAGGGGCACCATTTGCTTCTTCACATTGTAACTGTAAATGAACAGCTCACAATTCATGGACTACTATAGCTATAAGTCAGAACCAGGGATCAATTTCCAACCCAATCAACCAACAGAAACTGGTTCTTACTTTTCCCAATATTGCCAATCTTAAGCTATAGATGAGACAACCGCTAAGAAAGCAAACAAGCCATGGGGCAATCAAATTTCACTTGACAATCGTAGTCTTCTTTCTCCGAGATTCTCCACTTTTCCTTTTACAGTATCCATCATCATCATCATCATCATCATCATCATCATCATCATGTGCCGTGTCTTATGATATAGATGATCATGGTCCATGACCATGATCGTTCTTAGAAACATAGAAAACCTACAGCAAAATATAGGCCCTTCAGCCCACAAAGCTGTGCCAAACATGTCCTTACCTAAGAAATTACCTAGGGTTACCCATAGCTCTCTATTTTTCTGAGCTCCATGTACCTGTCCAGGAATCTCTTAAAAGACCCTATCATTTCCGCCTCCACCACCGTAACTGGCAGCTCATACCACGCACTCACCACACTCAGTGTAAAAACTTATCCCTGATATCTCCTCTGTACCTACTTCCAAGCGCCTTAAAACTATGCCCTCTCGTGCTAGCCATTTCAGCCCTGGGAAAAAGCCTCTGACTATCCACACAATCAATGCCTCTCATCATCTTATACACCTCTACCAGGTCTCCACTCATCCTCAGTTGCTTCAAGGAAAAAACACCAAGTTCACTCAATCTATTCTCATAAGGCATGCTCCCCAATCCAGGCAATATCCTTGTAAATCTCCTCTGCACCCTTTCTATGGTTTCCACATCCTTCCTATAGTGAGGCGACCAGAACTGAGCACAGTACTCCAAGTGGGGTCTGACCAGAGTCCTATAGAGCTGCAACATTACCTCTTGGCTCCTAAACTCAATCCCATGATTGATGAAGGCCAATGCACATGCACCATATGCTTTCTTAACTACAGAGTCAACCTGCACAGCAGCCTTGAGTGCCCTGTGGACTTGAACCTCAAGATCCCCCTGATCCTCCACACTGCCATTAATAGAACCATTACAGCACAGAAACAAGCCTTCTGGCCCTTCTTGGCTGCACTGAACTATTTTTCTGCCTAGTCCCACTGACCTGCACCTGGACTATATCCCTCCATACACCTCTCATCCATGTACCTGCCCAAGTTTTTCTTAAATGTTAAAAGTGAGCCCGCATTTACCACTTCATCTGGCAGCTCATTCCACATACCCACCATTCTCTGTGTGAAGAATCCCCCCCCCAATGTTCCCTTTAAAGTTTTCCCCCTTCACCCTTAACCCATGTCCTCTGGTTTTTTCTCCCCTAGCCTCAGTGCAAAAAGACTGCTTGCATTCACTCTATCTATACCCATCATAATTTTATATACCTCTATCAAATCTCCCCTCATTCTAGGCTCCAGGGAATAAAGTCCTAACCTATTCAACCTTTCTCTGTAACTCAGTTTCTCAAGTCCCGGCAACATCCTTGTAAACCTTCTCTGCACTCTTTCAACCTTATCAATATCCTTCCTGTAATTTAGTGACCAAAACTGTGCACAATACTCCAAATTCGGCCTCACCAATGCTTTATACAACCTCACCATAACATTCCAACTCTTTTACTCAATACTTTGATTAATAAAGGCCAATGTACCAAAAGCTCTCTTTATGACCCTATCTACCTGTGACACCACTTTTAGGGAATTTTGTATCTGTATTCCCAGATCCCTCTGTTCTACTGCACTCCTCAGTGCCCTACCGTTTACCTTGTATGTTCTACCTTAGTTTGTCCTTCCAAAGTGCAATACCTCACACTTGTCTGTACTAAACTCGATCTGCCATTTTTCAGCCCATTTTCCCAGCTGGTCCAAATCCCTCTACAAGCTTTGAAAACCTTCCTCACTGTCCACTACACCAACCTTTGTATCATCAGCAAATTTGCTGATCCAATTTACCACATTATCATCCAGATCATTGATATAGATGACAAATAACAATGGACCCAGCACTGATCCCTGTGGCACACCACTAGTCACAGGCCTCCACTCAGAGAAGCAATCCTCCACTACCACTCTCTGGCTTCTTCCATTGAGCCAATGTCTAATCCAATTTACTACCTCTCCATGCATACCTAGCGACTGAATCTTCCTAACTAACCTCCCATGCGGGATCTTGTCAAAGGCCTTATTGAAGTCCACGTAGGCAAAATCCACTGCCTTCCCTTCATCCACTTTCCTGGTAACCTCCTCGAAAAACTCTAACAGATTTGTTAAACGTCACCTACCACGCACAAAGCCATGTTGACTCTCCCTAATAAGTCCCTATCTATCCAAATACTTGTAGATCCTATCTCTTAGTACTTCTTCCAATAATTTACCGACTACCGACGTCAAATTTACCGGCCTATAATTTCCTGGATTACTTTTAGAGCCTTTTTTAGACAACAGAACAACATGAGCTATCCTCCAATTCTCCGGCACCTCACCCGTAGATACCGACATTTTAAATATATCTGCCAGGGCCCCTGCAATTTCAACACTAGTCTCCTTCAAGGTCCGAGGGAATACCCTGTCAGATCCTGGGGATTTATCTACTCTGATTTACCTCAAGATAGCAAGCACCTCCTCCTCCTCAATCTGTATAGGTTCTATGACCTCACTACTTGTTTGCCTTATTTCCATTGACCTCATGCCAGTTTCCTTAGTAAATTAAGATGCAAAAAACCTATTTAAGATCTCCCCCACTTCTTTTGGTTCCATACATAGCCGACCACTCTGATCTTCAAGAGGACCAATTTTATCCCTTACTATGCTTTTGCTCTTAATATACCTGTAGAACTCTTTGGATTATCCTTCACCTTGACTGCCAAAGCAACCTCATGTCTTCTTTTAGCCCTCCTGATTTCTTTAAGTTTTTTTTGCACTTTTTGTACTCTTCAAGCACCTTATTTACTCCCTGTTTCCTATACATGTCATACATCTCTCTCTTCTTCTTTATCAGAGTTCCAATATCCCTTGAGAACCAAGGTCCTTATTCTTATTGACTTTGCCTTTAATCCTGACAGGAACATACAAGCTCTGCACTCTCAAAATTTCTCCTTTGAAGGCCTCCCACTTACCAATCACATCCTTGCCAGAGAACAACCTGTCCTAATCCACACTTTTTAGATCCTTTCTCATTTCTTCAAATTTGGCCTTTTTCCAGTTTAGAACCTCAACCGAGGACCAGATCTATCTTTATCCATTATCAAGTTGAATCTAATGGTGTTATGATCACTGGAACCAAAGTGTTCCCCTACACACACTTCCATCACCTGTCCTAACTTGTTTTTCTAAATGGAGATCTAATATTGCATCCTCTCTAGTTGGTACCTCTATATATTGATTTAGAAATATACTATATATACTATATTCTGTCATCATATTTGATCTACCAAAATGAACCACCTCATACTTATCTGGGTTGAACTCCATCTGCCACTTCTCAGCCCAGTTTTGCATTCTATCAATGTCCCACTGTAACCTCTGACAGCCCTCCACACTTTCCACAACACCTCCAACCTTTGTGTCATCAGCAAAATTACTAACCCATCCCTCCACTTCTTCATCCAGGTCATTTATAAAAATCACGGAGAGCAGGGGTCCCAGAACAGATCTCTGAGGCACACGACTGGTGACTGACCTCCATGCAGAACTTCCATTCTTGGCAAACCTTTCTACAGAAGAGGTTTGCCATTGCCTTCTTCTAGGCAGTGTCTAGGGTTACCATATGAGGAACATCTGGCAGCTCTTAGGCTGTATCCCCTGGAGTTCAGGAAAATGAGGAGGGATCTCATAGAAACATTCCGAATGTTAAAAGGCCTGAACTGATTAGATATGGCAAAGTTATTTCCCATGGTAGGGGATTCTAGGACAAGAGGGCACGACTTCAGGATGGAAGGATGTCCTTTTAGAACTGAGATGGGGAGAAATTACTTTAGTCAGAGGGTGGTAAATCTGTGGAATTTATTGCCATGAGCGGCGGTGGAGGCCAGGTCATTGGGTGTATTTAAGGCAGCGATAGGTAGGTTCTTGATTAGCCAGGGCATCAAAGGGATGGGGTGAAAGCAAGGGAATGGAGATGCCTGGAAGAATTGGATCAGCCCATGATTGAATGGCAGGGCAGACTCAATGGGCCGAATGGCCTACTTCTGCTCCTATAAGGATGAGAAGATGGTAGCGCAATGCAGCTCGCAGCAGCCACTCCAGTGGTGATATCTGTTACTTGTCAAGTAGGGTGCCGTACATGATTTGATGGAGACAGATGTGAGAGCATGGAGGAACATCTGGTGAAACTTCTGAAATGCCTGCTTGGCTGCTACTGCTACTGTGTGGTCCAGAATCTCCAGAGGGGAAGGCCCCGAGTCCTCGGCTTTGCTTGTTGCTCAGCGGCCGGGGCGGGGTTGAAGCACTCGGAGAGGTTGTATCGGAGAGGCTGTGTCAGAGGGGTTGGTCGGAGGCCCTAAGTTTTCGGAGGGACTCAGAGTCCGCTGCAGTCGAGTGCTTCCAATGGTGCCGCATCGGCAAGTTTATGGTGCTTGGAGGTTCCTGGCAGGCAGAGTTTCTCCCTTCTACCACCTGCGTGAGATGATGAGGCTATCGGGACTTTGAGACTTCTTTTTACCGTGCCCATGGTCTGCTCTTTATCGGATTATGGTATTGCTTTGCACTGTTGTAACTATATGTTATAATTATGTGGTTTTGTAAGTTTTAGTCTTGGTTTGTCCTGTGTTTTTTTTTTGTGATATCATTCTGGAGGAACGTTGTATCATCTTTTAATGCATGCATTTCTAAATGACAATAAATGAGGACTAAGAGTCCTCATAATCTAATCTAATCTAATCTAATCTGATAATCTAATATCTTTTGGTTTTATGGTCTTTACAAGATGGTGGCCCCAGCCGTTATCAATATTCATCAGAGGTGGTCTGCCTGGCATCAGTGGTGGCATAACCAGGACTTGTGATATACACCAGCTGCTCATACGATCATGGATTCTTATGGCTCTGATCAGGGGGCTAAGCAGGTGATACACCTTGCCCAAGGGTAATCTACAGGCTAGCGGAGGGAAAGAGCGCCTTACACTTCCTTTGGTAGAGACATATCCCCTCCCCGCCACCCAGTTTAAAGGATTACCACAACTCATTCAAGACAACTTCCCACTTCTCAGAGGTCCTCTTTTAGTTCATGTGCTTTATGCCAGCTAAATGCTGCCTTCCATCCACTTTGGTTGAACAGCTGACCAGTGTTACAATGATAAAAGCCAGATAATATACACCATGGAACTCACATTCAGACCAGACAGTGCATTTCACATTGACTATCCTCAGCCTACCAACGAATGATCCCAGTCATTTTCTAATGAGTAAAATTAGACTTGAATGATGAGACATAAATATTATTATTACTTAGTAACACAACTTAATAGAGGACTCAGGTAAATAGAACATAGGTATCTGTTTCCAATTAAGTCATGAAAATACCAGCAAAATGAGAGCTCATTTAGACAGCAGTAACTCAATATGATGAAGATATGTTTCACTGAAATGGAGCCAGGGAATCAATCATTCACCACAGAAGTAAGCATTTCAACCCAACTCACCCGTGACAACCAAGGGCAATTCTCATCTTGCCCACATCCCTTAAAACTCATCCTATCCATGAACCTGTCCAAATGTCTTTTAATCATTGTAATTGTACCCAGTTCTACCACTTCCTTTGGCAGATCGGTCCATATATCCATCATGCTCTGAGTGAAAAATTTCTGTCTTAGAGCCTCTTTAGTTACTTTAAACCTATGTCCCAGAGCTTTAGACTCCCCTCGTCTGGGAAACTGTAACGATACATCTCTGCCCCTCATGATCTTATAAACCTCTAGAAGGTCAGCATTAAGCCTCCTTCCCTCCGGGGAAAACACAATCTGCCCATCCAGTGACACATTATAACCCCAGCCATTCAGTCCTAGCGATACCTTTACTGCACCAGCTCTAACTTAATCACATTCTTCCTACAGCAGGGTGACCACAACTGCATACAATATTCTGGGTGCAACTTCACTAACAAAGTCTTGTACAGTTGTAGCATGACAGGCCATTGCGCTGACCAATGAAGACAGACGTGTAATTTTCCTTCTTTGCCACATCATCTATATGTGTCACCATTTTCTGTGAACTACAGAACTGTGCAAATATCTGAGATACATGTATATTGCTAGGGTGCCTACATCATTTACACAGTACTGTAGTAATTTTATGTATTGCACTGTACTGCGGCAAAAAAAGACAAATCTCATGACTTATGTCAGTGATGATAATAAACCTGATTCGGATATGGGTCCGTATTGTGGAATGTGAGTGGGACAGGTAGAAAGAGGGGAACCATAGGTGAGAAAATGGGAAGAAAGAGGGGAGGGAATGTGCAAGCACCAGAGATACATTCTGTAGTTATTGATAAACCAATTGTTTGGAATCAAATTGCTTTGCCTGGTGTCTCAGGCCTAGGCGCGTCCAAATCCACACCACCTCCCATCCCTGGCACTCCTTCTTTGCCACCTGTCCCACACCAGTCCCTCATCATTCCCAACATCCATTGCTCCTGCCAGATTTACAAACTTGCTCACTGCTCCATGTTGACAAATATAGTTCTGTGCAAAAGTTTTAGGCACCTAGCTATGCATATACAGTATATGCCTAAGACTTCTGCACAGTCCTTTCTACAACTCTTGTTAGGGCTCTTCTACTCATGGTGTATGTCCAGCCCTGAAAATGAAGAGCAAGAATATGAAGGAACTGATGATCACTGATGACATCTTCTTTATTAATGCAGAATAAGACTGCAGAGAGGACCCTCATATTAAATGCATGCCATAGGCTTTTAAGATGAATGTGTTTTCATTTTGTTGTGGCATTAATAGGGTTCATGTTTTACAATAAAATGACACTAAGACCATGTTCTTATTGATTTTTCATTTGTAGTCAGTTGTAATTCACACATAGCTTTGAAATAAATCCTAAAACTGATTAAAAAGACACTTGAATTAGTACTACTACACTGAATTATTTGTCCTTGCCTTTTTATGCCTTGGCATCCTTGGCAATTTTTATCGCTACACCATAGAAAGTCTTCTACCTGGATGCATAACAGTTTGGTATGGCAACTGCTCTCCACGTGACCAAGGTAAGCTGCAGAGAGTTTTGAACACGGCTCAGCCTATCACAGAAGCTAACCACCCCTCTATGAACTATACTTCGGACTGCCTCTGTGAAGCAGCCGGCATAAGCAAAGACCCCAACCACCCCAGATGTTCTCTCTTCTCCCCTTTTCCATGGAGCAGAAGGTACCAAACCCTAAAAGCACGTACCACAAGGCTCAAAGACAGTTCCTACCCCACTATTATAGGTCTATTAAATGGTTCCTTCCTACAATAAAATGGAATCTTGACCTCATAATCAACGTTGTTATTTTCTTGCACCTTATAGTTTACCAGCGCTGCTGTAGCTGTTACACTTTGTTCTGCACTGTTACTGGTTTGCTTTGTTCTATCTCGATGCACTGTGTAATGGTCTGATCTGTCTGCACTGTATGCAAGACAAGCTTTTCACAGTATCTCAGTGCATGTGACAATAATAAACCAGTACCAGTACAAATGTTGCTTCTAAATGTAGATTGAAAGTCTAATTGTCAGTTCCAGTTATACTGAAAAACCTATGGAGGAAAGGACTCTCTTGTTGTTGCCAGTGCTAAATGCAGATTCCAGTTAAAGAGTGGAGGCAAAAAGGATATCATAGGACAAGTGTGCTGGAGGTATCAAGGGAGGATATATAAAACTGCTTCCGGGTGACTTGGATACAGCAATTAAGATCCAGCTGGATTGAGGAGAAGGATACTAATAGCAGAGGTTATAGGGCAGAAGCTTTTTTACAACAGAGCTGTTAGCATCAGTTGTATTCATGGCCACTCTGAGGAACTCAATAACATGCAAAGGTTTCTAAATGCCTTAACTAGAAGCCTTACTGTCAAATGGGTATTTAAGGTTACGCAGGTCACTAACATTTTACTATTTTAGTGATTTCAACAAAACTCTGTAATGAAAAATCATGTTTCCAGAATCTTTAGAAAATAAACATCACCAGTTCCCTGGAAATAAGGAGAGTGAAAAATCAATACTTGCCATGTACGTTGTAGCCAATGGAGTAAGGGAATGATTTATGTATGGACAGATGCAGGCTGAATCAGCTGGGGCCCTGAGCAGAGAGGAGTGGGGTGAGCTGGACTGCAGTGATTATTTCCAATGGCCACAATTTATTCTGCTACGATAATCCTCCTCCAGCAGCAATAGGCACTGCAAACTAGGTTGCAGAATATCAGCTGATTTGGCACATGTCTGTATTCATGAGATTAATGGGATACATTAAAATTAACAGCATTGGAAAAGATGGATTCTTGATCTATAGCACACGTCATTCGACCTCTCTTCTCTTTGCCCCTCCACCTCCTCCCAGCCAAAGGCCAACCAGAGGAACAGCATCACTCGAGGAGTCCAGTCACCTGCCGGAATCACAGCAGTCTTTATACTGTGATCACATAGAAGCAAACATCTTATACAGGAAGAAGATAGCAAGTGTTCCCACAGAGAAATTAGCTTGAACTAGGTGTCAAATGAAAGACGAGTGGGAAATGAGAGTGATCTTTAACTGTGCAAGGTAATTTACGAACATTCATTATAGCTGTACTAAAATTGTGAATTTTTTTTCAAAATAACTTCAATTTGAAAATATCTGTGCCTGGCATACTGTTGTAAAATACTTCAGAAATCTTTACCTTTCGAACATTGTTCAGGTTTCCTATTCATTTCTTAGTTGTTCATATTCCATTAGGTTGAATATATTAATTGTAATGCTGCTGAAAAACAATGCAGAATGGTGAAGATAACTTTGTTTTTCAAACTATGTTTGTTTTTCATTTTACATTTATAAATATATAACATACATTGTTTTTGTCCTTAATACTCTGCCTTTATAGTGATACCAATTTCCTCTATTAATATTAGAACACTTTATCAGATTCATCTGTGTATTATATCAGTTCAGCTACTGAAAAGTGTTAATTGTGAAGCATCTTTGCATCCGTAGTCATTATTAGCATTAGCAAATATTGTATTGTACTTGATACATAGCAATATTTCTGAAGAAGTTATCCTTCATCATAAGCTGCTCTGTCGCTGTTACATAAACAATCTTTTTGCTTCCTTTCCAGATCCTATCCAACCTCTGTCCAGTCAGATTACCGTGGAACTCAACCATTACAGGACACAGATGGATTAAAGCAGCAGACTTGGCAACAGGCCCAAGGTAAAATAAAAAGGATAGGTGGTGAGGTCAAATTCAGAAGATGAACAATCAAAAAAGCAAAACCCAATAACAATGCAAATAGCTATCTTACAGACTCAGGACACTGGTAGCTAATCAAATTAGGATGCAATGTTGAAACAAGTCCTTACGAGGGGTGCTGGCAGTAGACTTTACATGAAAACAAATCACTTGTCAGATTTTGTCATTGTTTCACAAGTGCTGATAGTGTCAATCTGAGAAGACAGCAACTAATGTGTGTCAGTTTTCTTTTGTGGGCCACTGCCACAGGCTAATTTCAATCCATCCAGTTCCCCTCACTTGCAGACTTCCAATCAATTCGGTTCTTTTAATAGTGATTACTTTCAGGACACTTTTATAGTGTTGTAGAATGCCAGTGGAAAGCATTTCTCCCTACTAATTTGCTTGGTTGTTTGTTGCTTGGCAGCTGGTCAAATAGTGGCACAGCAGATCTGGATTTGGAGGCAAATGTGAACTAGCTTGTAATTCACCCTGATAATGGAACTGCAGAGTGATACATAGAGTTAACCTGAATGCTCAACTTCCTTTGTACTTTGAACCATATGTTGTGATAAATATTTTGACAAATTATAAGTAATTTTTGTTTAGACATTTACCATTTCTTCTTCTTGCATTCTATTATTCTATTTGAAAGAATAAAAATTGATGAAAAATGTAACATTTAACAGGTGAGGACCTTAACTGTAATGGATCTACCATGAAGTAAGCAGTAGCATCTTCCACATTTATGCATTTGAGCTGAAACTATAATTCCTTTTAAACCATGTTGACTTAAACCGCAAGAAGGCTCTTCTCAGACAGTTAACTTCAAGTCAGTTACTATTTCTCATTTGTTTCTAGGTCGGTAAATATAAATGAATGAACATTTTAGTTTTGCTCTTACATTATTAAATCTGGTACTTTCAGATGAGAGCGATAAACATGAAAGTTGTGAATTATAAAGATCACAGATATTATTTTGCTTTCGATGGCTTCAGAATTTGGTCGCCTTCAAGCAAAGGATCAATTACTCAAGTTCAGCTTGATACCTGAAAATTAAATAGTAATTTCAGCCAACATGTTCATTAATGCTTTTTCCATTATTTTGTTCTCAAGACACAGTCTGAAGTTTCATTTGCCATTTTCAGATGATTGTCTGTAGAATATGTGCAAATATATATTGGATGTAAATAAAGTGTAAGTGACCTGCATGTTTTGACTCCCTATTCAAATTCAAGAAAAAACTGTTTCCAAAAAAAACTAGCACCACAGCTTCTAAACCCGTTATTGGCTGTTTTAAGGGATAGTTTGCCTTTGTCAGTGGAGGTCTTTAGTTTTAAGTTTTTAAATAGAAATTGTCTTTACAATTTATGGAATTGTTGCAGAATGCTGCAATTCATTTCTGTTGATTTGGTAGATTCTGTGTTCTGAATTGAGCACTGGCCTCCATTTCATCCATACCAGCTCACGGCAAGAAGTTTCTTTGTGCAAGGCAATTTAATTCATTGCATAAAATTGCTTGATGGCCCAGAACCATTATCCACTGGAAAGAGAGAAACAGTCTTAGAGAAGGCCAAATGGCCTCGTGAAATAGATATCACTAGTGACTATTTCAGCCATGCGCTCTCCACACCAGATTTCAGGTGGAGTTTCAGGATGGTATGGTGAAGTATTGGTGGTCAATGGCCTGGAATCAAGCTGTTGCACTGGAGAGGTTAAATAGCCATGAAGAAAGACCAATGAGGATTGAGACTAGATGCTAAAGTAGAGAGAAAGAAGATATACATGTATATAGTTAAATGACAATAAACTTGACTTGATTTGACTTGATATCTTGAGATATAGTCAAAAAAACACTGAAAAAGAGAGAACCACTGAGTCCATGAAGATAATGATGAAACTTCAGTACTTTGAAATAAATGCTTTGCTAAATGCAAAATCAATAGGGCCTGTCAAAGTTCGGAGTGGTAGACTGATGGGACGACATAGCATTGTATGTGCATAATGGAGTTCCAGATATGTTAGAAATTATATCTGTGACAGAATTCAGGGAGAAAATGAGGATTTCAGGGAAAAAAGGGAAAGGCATGATTCAACAGCAGTAATGGTGAATTAATAACAGTTAGAAGTTCTGATTCAGAAGTGGGAAATTTCAGTTGAAGTGATAGACTGAATGTAAATTTCAAAACACACATCAAAGTTTACTTATATAGCAGCTAACCCACACTTTCCAGAATCATCTTTGGCAGGATAACAAAAATAGTTTGGCTTGCTCATGTTGGAGCAATCCAAATAATTTCCCACATGAGTTTACTTCAGAGTGATCCAGGTGAGCAAAGTGCTGATGGCTGGAATTTTATTAGTGCTACAAGTACTGAAAAAATAAATCCAGTAGTTAAAACACATAGATTAAATTGACAGAGGCAATTTGTGGCTACAAGAGCAGGGCAGAGACTGGGTATCTTTTGACCTTTGACTCACCTTCTGACACTCATAAAAACTTTGAATGAGTGCAGCATAAAAGTGTTTCAAAGGAACTTGCCGGAGCAGAGAGTCGCCCACATTGGGAACTTTCCTTAAAACGCATTGCAATTGGTCACCTAGTCCACTCCAACTACTTCCCCAATGCATGACCTTTGCTACCAAGAAGCTCAAGGGCAACATGTATATGGGAAAGCTGCAAGCTGTAGTTTCCTCTCCAAATCAAATATCATCCTGACTTTAGAAACTTATTACTATTCTTTCACTATTTAAACCCTGAACTCCCTCCCATAAGCACCCATGGGAAGATTTCCACCAGAAGAATGGAGGCATTTTGTTTTTAGTGGTAATTCAGATCAGAATCAGAATCAGGTTTATTATCACCGGCATGTGACATGAAATTTGTTAACTTAGTAGCAGCAGTTCAATGCAATACATAATCTAGCAGAAGAAAATAATAATAGTAATAATAATAAATAAATAAATCTTATTCAGTATACTTTATACAGTATACATATATTGAATAGATTAAAAATCATGTAAAAAACAGAAACGCTGTATATTAAAAAAAAGTGAGGTAGTGTCCAAAGATTCAATGTCCATTTAGGAATCGTATGGCAGAGGAGAAGAAGCTGTTCCTGAATCGCTGAGTTGTGTGCCTTCAGGCTTCTGTATCTCCTACCTGATGGTAACAGTGAGAAAAGGGCATGCCCTGGGTGCTGGAGGCCCTTAATAATGGACGCTGTCTTTCTGAGACAGTGTCCATTTCTGGATTTCAAGGTGGCTCTGCACTACAGTTACAAGGGCCTTTAGGATGGATAGTAAATGCCAACCCAGCTTTCAATAAATTAATGAACAAAATGGATGAATAACCTGATACCAAATTGGCAATTGTCACATTTACTCAGAAAAGCTGTTCCTTTCACAGGCAAATGTTTAAAATAGTAGCTCCTCCATAACAAAACTTCCAAGTGAAATAGTTCAAGCATGTCCCAAAATGCTTACTCCTGGTTAATATCACAAAATTATCATGAGCCAAAATGTATTTGGTGATTTGCTTAACATTATTTCAAAAGGAAACAATGAAATGTCATCCCTAGAATGTAGCATCTTCTGTCAATCAAAAAAACTGCAGATGATGGAAATCTTAAATAAAAATAGACGTTGAGAACATTCAACAGATGAGGTAGAAGCTGTGCAAAGGGAAAAAGGTTTAATACTTCAGGTCAGAAACCCTTCATCAGAAGTGGAAGAGACAGGTAAGCTATTTTTAAGTTTCCAAGAAGGCAAATAAGATGGATAGGATAAAGGTGAAATCTGAGCTGGGTGAGGATCAGTCAAGTAGGTTAATTGGGGCATTTAGGGCTGATTTTGTCTGTAATATGTTTTGTTAGTAGCAGAGTTGTGGAACGTGCTACGGAGGCCAGGCTGTACTCAAGAGAAGAACCCGAATCAATTCCACAAGTGGATGACTTATGGCAGAAGTGGCTTTTTCAGATATAGACAAAGAAAATCTGTGACCTAAACTTGGAGAATTCAATATTAACACTGGAAGGCCCAACATATATGATATTTCTCAACCATGTGTTGACCCTTATCATAAAAATGAAGGAGGCCATAGATAAACTGGTCAGAATAGGGTGGGTAGAGACTTAAAGTAGCAGGCTACAGCAAGTTTAAGGATACTGCTGTGGGTTGAAAGCAGGTGCTCCACAAAGGGATCTCCCAATCTGCACTTGACTATTCCAGATTTAGCACACTAGACTGGAAGAAGTATAAAAGAGTCTCAGTTTCACCTGGAGAGTGCCTTGTGTCATTATGTCACCATCAATGAAGTGGGTTCAGTGAGAAGGGCTGGTGGGGATTAGGCACAACAAAATGAAGATGCTGGACATAAGAATGAAGGACTGTTCATAGAACATAGGACATAGAAATGTACAGCACATGACAGTCCCTTCAGCCCACAATGTTGTGCCGACCATGTTCAGAAATGGGGAAGGCAAGATCAAAAATCATAAAGAGAGATGGCAGTCCTGGAGACCAAAGAGAAGCTATTGAAAAGCAGTAGTATTAATTCATCTTTAGAACTTTAACAGCGATGTAGTTTATACTGTATGTAATGTAGAGACAAAGAGATGTTTTTGGCCCTGACTCAGGACTTCCAATACAGTTATTGGATTTTAATAATAAATTTTATATCATTTGTATGTTACAGAATTATGAAATATCATAGTTCTATGTAATGGCCTCAGATATCAGACAGACATACTAATTTTAGTATGAGTTTCTCATTGAATTAGCATAAACAGATTTTTTTGTGCCTTATAGAATTGCACATTATGAACCATTTATAGACTGATTGACTAGCTAAGTTCTTCCTGCATTTCTGGTTTTGATTATGAATCTGGGCCTTAACTAATAATAAATCGCAATTCAGTCCTGTCTCCCTGTAGCAACCTATGTTTAAAGATCATTATTCGTAAGAACAGAACTTCCTTTCTTAGTTTAGTCTTCTATTTTAAATCCAGCGATACCACTGCTGTAGGCTTACAGACTGAGGAAAAAGGATTGAGAAATAACAAAGGTGTCAATCTCTTTGCTAGCAACAGATAACATTATAAAGATATGCCTCTGCAGACCACAAAGTTTTGATTTGTTATATACCCAGTACAAATCTAACATCTGTCTATACATGACTCATTAAAAATATATTGTTAAACTATAGATTTTATAGGGTGATGCTATAATCAGATGTTTAGAGCTTAATATTTAATGTTTTAATGTCCATGGGCACATCATTTTATTGGTCTTGTTTAGTACCAAATCCCATAAAATCTCATGAAAATGAGAATACTCGACTGATGAAGTACTTACAAGGTTGAGAATTATTCAAGGCAATGCATTTTTTTTGGATGACACAAGAGAAAGAAGGCCGTGTCCACAAGGGATTATAGAAAACTTAAATAAATGGAAGAGGTTCCTCACATCAATATTCACAGTAAACAGAGATATGGGAATAAAACACAGTGAAGTCCATAATAAAGTGCTAGTGCAATGGTAACTGCTCCTTGGGGACTGCTTGTGCTCGCAGTGAAGATAGCTGACCTCGCTCTGCAGTGAAACATCATTTCTACTGAATCTGTGTGTGCTTCTTCCATTCACAGTCCACTTAACAACTGCAGTGCACAATTACCAGATGGCAGATGGAAAGATTTTAAGTTAGAAATTCTGAAAGAGTTACTGCTATTTTTTTTAAGTTATAGTGATGAGGACTGAATTATTAAGATACATGCTACAGTAATATAATCTTAAGTGTTCTGCATTCTAACATAACTTCTGCTTGAGATTCTTAATTGTAAGCAGAAGTTCTAGTCCAAGGTTTTGATATTTGCTTGGAAGGACCCTAGTTAACACATGTTCAAAGCTATTTCCACTCTGTTTCTGATCAATGGAACCACTTGCGTTGCGAAAACATGCACGTCTTGCTGCGGCTCTGTGAGAAGTTCATTGACAAACTCCAGGGGAATCTGTGGTCTCTGTACACGGGTTTTATCTCACTTCCGTCCAAATCCATATTTGGATCAACTGTCCATTGATCTCTCGAGGTGAAAATACACCATGCTGTGACTCTCCAAATACCTCTCCAAAACCGATGGATAGAGACAGATCCCAAGCCAAAGCAACAGAAAAATATCCATTCCTAGGGTTCTAATCACTCTCAGTTCCAGAAAAAAAGCAGCAAAAAAATAATGAATGGCAAATCATCAACAAAAATAACAATATGTTTTTAACGTAAACACGAGGAATTCTGCAGATGCTGGAAATTCAAGCAACACGCATCAAAGTTGCTGGTGAACGCAGCAGGCCAGGCAGCATCTATAGGAAGAGGTACAGTCGATGTTTCAGGCCGAGACCCTTCATCAGGACTAACTGAAAGAAGAGCTAGTAAGAGATTTGAAAGTGGGAGGGGGAGGGGGAGATCCAAAATGATAGGAGAAGACAGGAAGGGGAGGAATGGAGCCAAGAGCTGGATAGTTGATTGGCAAAAGGGATATGAGAGGATCATGGGACAGGAGGCCCAGGGAGAAAGAAAAGGGGGAGGGGAGGGAAAAACCCAGAAGATAGGCAAGGGGTATAGTGAGAAGGACAAATATGTTTTTAATGATTAGATGTAACCTGATTGAATGTTACTGTGACACTAGGTTTGGAATTTGGTTCAGATAGTCTGAATGGGTTGTAGGGACTCAATCTTCTTTACACTTGCAGCAGCCTCAGTGAGACCACTGCATAACAACTGCAAAATGTAGCAGATGCATGGGAAATTGAGTGGCTCTCTGAAGCAAAGAACGGTCACTGAACAGTCAGCCTAGATAATCCCTTTTGTAAACAGTGGACTGAGAGTCATTGATTCATACAGGCTATTCGGGCCATCATATCCATGCCAATCAATGGGCATCCATTCATACCAATGCTATCTTCCAGCTTTTGAACCATAACTTTCGATGCCTAGGTTGCCAAGACACTTCTTTCAGCACTCTCTCAGGGACTGGACCCCAGGTACTCTATGGATAAAGAACTTTCCCCTCAGATCCCCAACTCTATAGCACTAACCCTAGCACACTGTGATGAAACTAACTCATGGAACCACAATAACATTGTGCTGTGAACCTTGCAGTTGAAAGTTGCAATTTTATATATAAAGTTGCAATTTTGCATCAGCATTCGGATGATATAGTTTTAATGTCCTTATAATGTAGCAAAACAGTTTCCAGGCCATGTATTCTGATGTGGTTTGGATCAACAAATAATTCATGACAAACACTAGGTCTGTCAGTCCAAAAACAAAATGCTATAGATAAAAATCTTAAAATTGAAAATGGTCAAGGTAGCACCTGTGGAGAAAGTTACTGAGGTAGTGTTCATAGATTACAAATAATGTCATCACGTTCCTGTGTTATGGCATATACAGCATATTTTTAGAAATGATTAGTTGTAATCATATACTGAGCCAAAAATCTGTTCAATTATTATATCAGTCGTGTATCATGAAAATACTGTGTAAAGTAAAAGCACTTTCGTATATTCACTGATTTTCTCACCGATTTCTAAGAAATAGTGTGGTATAGTAAAAAATCAAATAAGGGGAAGATAGCAAACACGAGGAAATCTGCAGATGCTGGAAATTCAAGCAACACACACAAAATGCTGGTGGAACGCAGCAGGCCAGACAGCATCCATAGGAAGAAGCACAGTCAACGTTTCGGGGCAAGACCCTTCGTCAGGCGAAGATAGCATTGAGTTGGAACCTACTATCTGAATAAAAAGTCAGAAAAGGGGGAAGAAAGCATTGAAGGCAGATGAATGGTATGAAAGATGCAATTGTTTAGTTTTTGTGGCATTTTTGGGTCCTTCATGATGTATGCCACCTTCTTGAGGCACTGCCATTTTGAAGGCGTTGTCAGTGGTGTGGAGGCATGTGCACGTGATGAAGCTGGCTGAGTGTACGACTCTGTGAAACCCCGTACAATCCTGTGCATTGCTGCCTCCACCCCTGACACTGATGCATCCAGTCGGCATGCAGAATCAAATTTCCTGTTCAGAGAATTTCTGGGACAATGCTTTTCTCACTTGGTTCCATCATTATCTTACACATGGAATCCAACGTCTCTCTTACTTCATTTCCCTAGAATTAAACTGGAAAATCAATCTCCCTGTTCCTGCACCAGTCAGACCTGGACTAGAACTGGAGATCCCATTCATTTCAGTACAAATTCTTAACACAGGAAAGGAAAAGCCTGGTGTTTTTTTCCTGAAATTATTGTGATTTTTAAATATTAATTTATTATATTATTTAATGCATATGAGTGACATTAATATGTGAAATAATATCAAAAAGATTTTGTTAAACTATTCATGCTTACATTAAGAGTTCTTAAGTATCTCTATTTTTGGACAGAAAACAAGTCTATGTTCCCAGCATAACCTCATGGCAAATGCTGTCAGACACTCCAGAGCAGGGCTGCTATTATTCAGTCCTTGAGGCTTTGTCTCCACTGAGACCTCACAACAGCTCTCAGGTATGAACAGTTAGCCACATTAGGCCTCCAGGCGCTGGAAACGTGACTCTGGGTACAGGCTCCAAGAGGTGAGGTCCTATTATAAAATGTTGCAGAATCACAGAAATTAACCATTCTTGTGAAAGCAAGGATAAATGAGAATTATGTAGTCCAGAAATAAATCTGATACAGTCATTCGGTTGTATGTAATAGAACCAATTATTCCATGTCCGTCAAAGGTTGAAGCACGGCTCTCTCAATCTTTCACATCTACAATATCCTCATAGAGTTTCCACCATTTCATCACCACTTACAAGTAATGGCTTAATGTTGGTCAGGGTGCTGGCTGGCCAAACTGCATGAGTGAAGTTACTCTTTCCATTGGACGCACAAATAATGAACCTGTTGAATGAAATCCCGAAACACCCTCAGGCATTTTACAGATTCTGCATTGTAGTCAGTCTGGTTAATTAGAAGACACTACTGCTGAATTCACACACCAAGATTGAACAAATAGTAATGGGGTAAATTCTGGGTTTAATTACATTGGTAGAGGAATAAATATTGAGGATGTCAGGGATTGTAGTGACTTCCATGGAACCATGTTTTGGAAATGAGCTCTATACACAGCTGCTACTATCTTGCAGAAAGCAGAGTTGGGTAGTAATCTGTCCCCGACGATAGCGATTGGAGGCAAATTACCATCCAGCTATCTTTGGGATAAAGGTCCACCTACAAGTTCTATAGTTTTGCAGGGATGTCAAAATGCTATTGCTCAAATATCATGACATTAACCCCCTGTGCTGGCCAATGCTCCTCCAAAATCAAATGCCTTTAGTATATCTTTCAACTCATTGCCTACTTGAGGAATTTCACTATCTACAAATTAACTGCTGTGCTGCTTTTGCCTGAATAATATATTTTATAAGTAACTCACAGTAGAAATGCCCTGGACTGTTGAGATGTTTTATTTTTTCCTGGCAGATACATTAAAGATAAATATCTATATTGCTGCAGTGCCAACTCTGGGATAGAACTGGAGCAAACTGACACAATTTTTATGCTCACAAAACACAGCAATTAAACAATGGAACTGTCAGTGATATTTTCTGTACTTGCGTATTTGAGAAATCTTGTATTTTTAAATAGATATCAGGTCACTTAACATGATATTTATTTGAATAAAAAGGAGTCATGGGCCTGCCGCTATTGAAATGTTATCAGTGTCAGCAAAAGGACTGACCAACATAGCAACCATTAACAGAAGCTGGTACACTTCAGCTGGTATATCCTATGCAACCAGGACTAGCTAGAGTACTCCTCCGGTCCTTAAGAATTCTGAGTATTCCTATTATTAGTCTTAAACCAACGGCTGACTATTTGGGTTGCTTGAGAGATGCTGATAATATGGCATTGATGTCTTTGCTTCAGCAGACTATGAAGAAACACCCCTAGCCCTGGTAGCTAGAACACCCAATATGTTAAGAAAGCTTAGGACTAACTTTTATCGATCTTTGAACCAGTTCTGGCAAAATTGCTCTAGGCTCGGTCCACAACAAAATCCAAGTCTAAATTTGTGACCAGGTTGAAATGTGCAGGAAAGGTTACAGGAAAGATGCTGATGATTCAGAAGACAGAGTATTAATATTAAATTATACAATGGATCTGCAATTAAATCATTATATCTATGTATGCTGATGTTAAAATGGATTTAGCATTTCAGATGAAGTGATTAAAAATTAATTATTAATCAAATTTCTTTCTTTCACAGAATTAGCAGTTTCTCGTACATATTGAGTTTCATCACAGGCTGCAGAAAATTAGAGTTCTGTTTGGTTCTTTTGAAATGTCCGTTTCCAGGAAGAGAGGTTTTAAGCATGGATACAAAGACTGAAGGGATATTTAAATGAGGTGTGTAAAATTACAGAAGACCTGAATGGGGTAAACAGGAAAGATCTCCTTCCTTTGGCAGCAAAAGAGCATAGATTCAGTTAATTGGTGGGATGATTAGAGGAGAGCTTGAGGAAAAAAATACTTTTTAGCCAGTCAACTAGGGTTTCAGACTTTAAGGTTGTAGATCACTTCTAAAAGTTTTCTCAAGGAGCAGCTGAAAAGATCCATGCAAGGTTGAGGACCTAGAACTGGGAAGTGGGAGGATTCCAAACAGTTTGTTTGTGGCCAGCAGGGATATAATGATTCAAAGGCCTCTTGGAGAACTATGAACCTCTCTCATTCTTTCAACGTTTCCAGTTCATTTCTGAATATAAGCAAAGTTTTCTTGCTCTCTGCCATCTGATTTTCATTTTTTTAATCTGTGAAACAACAATTACAGGATGACAATGTTAAGAGAAGTATTTGCTTCACCCAAACAGGGTGAAGGGTTTCACTGAGGAGAACTGTATAAACTGAAGGCTATTATTAAGTGGAATTCTTCTTGACACACCCGTAAGGACCAGTAGGAATAGACTTAGCAGCTAAACGCCAAAGCTTTTATGACAAATCTAAACTCCTTGATAAACAGAATAAAGGGAAATTAAGCAAGTTTAGTAGAAATTAATTTAGAAGACTGGAAATAATAATAAATAGAAACAAGGGAAAATCAGTGAATTTCAGTACAAAGTCAGAGATAACAAAAATCACATGAGTAAGTTTAGTTTGGGATCTACACTCTCAAAAGAAAAGAATTATATAGTTTGTAAGAGTTGCATCTTTCATATCCCCTCCAAGCGGTCATCGCCTGTTACATACTTTTGAAATAAAATTACTACTATAAATATATAGACAAGAACAAAATTCAAAGAAAAAATATCCACATCTTGTCAGGATTAACAGTTTGAAATAATTCTCATTTGAGTAAACAAGATTAAAATACATCTTCGAAAGAGGAAGTGGCGTGGATAAAGTTATGCATCAAGCTATTTAATTTGAATTCTGATGATGTACAATAACTAAAAGCATTTTTTGATTCATATTAATATGCCACAAGAATAACCTGTCACTTCCATGTGAAATCCGACCATTAAAGGTATTGAATGAATCATTGTTTAGGAGCAAGATAAATGCAGATAGAGAAAACGTTTCATGTGTAATTTTGACTTTGCACGGTACGGTGAACTTTCTTAGCATTTACTAAAAGGCAACTCACATTATAAAGGAATAGTGGACCCTTCTGGAATTGGTTGAAGGACAAGATCTGCTGCTATAAATAACATCACTGACATTTCATAGAAACATTGAAATCTACAGCACGTTACAGGCCCATCAGCCCACAATGTTGTGCTGACTATGTAACCTACTCTAGAAGCTGCCTAGAATTTCCCTACTGCATAGCCCTCTATTTTTCTAAGCTCCATGTATCTATCTAAGAGGCTCTTAAAAGACCCTATTGTATCCACCTCTACACCTTCGCTAGCTGTGCATTCCACACATCCACCACTGCCGTTGTGAAAAACTTACCTCTGACATGCCCCTTGTACCTACTTCCAAGCACCTTAAAACAATACCCCCTGTGTTAGCCATTTCTACTCTGGGAAAATGCCTCTGGCTATCCATACAATCAATGCTTCTCATCATCTTATTCACCTCAATCAGCTCACCTCTCATCCTCTGTCGCTCCAAGGAGAAAAAGCCAAGTTCACTCAACCTATTCTCATAAGGCATGCTCTCCAATCCAGGTCACATCTCCCCTGCACTCTCTCGATAGTATCCACATCAATTAGAATACCTTGAAGACATTGGAAGGTTCAGCAGCCAAAGGACAGAAAGGACATATTTAAACCCTTGAATCTCGAATACATCTATCATTATTACTGTTCAAACCATTATTTGTTGTTTTGTGCTTGACTGATTCTGATGCTTGGTTAATATTCACCAATACATTATTTTGCATCATAAAGTATGTTCAATATATGCAACGCCAACACTGCAGTGTCCTACAGCAATATTGTGCAAGGGGAATTACTGAAACTTTACAATCAAGAAAGTTTTGAGGAAAGATATTACACTACTCGTTTTACTGAGTAAAGAAACAGGACAGGCCTCCACAAGATTATATGTATCAGAATCAGAACCAGAATAAGAAATTTGTTAACTTAGAAGCAGCAGTTCAATGCAATACATAATCTAGCAGAGAGAGAGAGAAAAAATAAATAAAATACAACATAATAATAAATAAACAAGTAAATCAATTACATATATTGAATAGATTATTTAAAAATGTGCAAAAACAGAAATATTTATATTTTTAAAAAGTGAGGTAGTGTCCAAAGCTTCAATGTCCATTTAGGAATCGGGTAGCAGAGGGGAAGAAGCTGTTCCTGAATCGCTGAGTGTGTGCCTTCAGGCTTCTGTACCTTCTACCTGATGGTAACAGTGAGAAAAGGGCATGCCCTGGGTGCTGGAGGTCTTTAATAATGGACACTGCCTTTCTGAGACACCACTCCCTAAAGATGTCCTGAGTACTTTGTAGGCTAGTGCCCAAGATGGAGCTGACTAGATTTATGACCTTCTGCAGCTTCTTTCGGTCCTGTGCAGTAGCCCCTCCATACCAGACGGTGATGCGTTTACTCAAAGGAGTTGATTTAATAATATGATACACATTCAATTTGTACTAAGTAGAAATGGGGAAGCTATGCATTTATATATCGCTTTTCATGCTCTCAGAAGACCCAAAGCACTGTTTCAACTGTTCCTGTTGTACTCTGGGCTTTGCAACAGATCCCTTACTCATAGTAACCTTCCACCAAAGACAGTTTGATAATGATTCGATACTTGCTACTGAGTCATCTTGTATGTCTACAATGACCTTGTCCAATCTTCCATCTCCTCCAGCACACTCACCTTCTCCTGGTTCAGGAGATGCATAATTTGTCTTCTAACTCCTCCCTTTCCACAATACTAGGCCTCAAACATTCTCTTAAACTGAAGCAGAAATTTACGGTCTCTGTACCTTTTCTCAGTTAGTTTTCTGCAGTTAGTACTCACAATGTGATCATTCAGAAAACCCAAGCACAGATTGGATGATGGGTTGCAGAGTATTTCTGCCCAGCCCAGTGACGCAGAACAATGGCTGGCCTGCCACGTTAACTCGCTGCTCCATTCCCATTCCATTCTGTCCTATATTATATTGCTCTATCCAGGCTTGGGGAACAGGTCCTTATTTTCCAACCTTATCCAACCTTGTACATTGCTGTTCTCCACGCTCAGTCATCCATTCCAAACTTCCACCTGACATTCCCAACAACGATAGTTTGTCTTCTGATTTCACCTTCGTATACGATCTTCAACTTTTGTTGTGTCAGGAATATTCAGTGAACACGAACTACGCAGAAATGACAACACACTCTAACACAAAGTAATAATACTAAAGTTCAAAGTTCTAACACAAAGTAATAATACTAAAGTTCAAAGTTCTAAGTGAAGTTAATATCAAGGTACATATCTGTCACCATATACAGCTCTGAGATTCATTTTCTTGCAGACATACTCAGTAACTACAATAACCAGAATAGAATCAATGAAAGGCCGCACCATAAAAGGCAGACAACCACTGTGCTAAAGAGTTCAAGCTGTGGAACTACAAAAGAAAAAATAGAAATAATAATAATAAATCAATAAACAATACCTATCAAGAACATGAGGTGAGGAGTCCTTGAAGGTGAGTCCATGGGTTGTAGGAACAGTTCACTGATGGGGCGTAAAGTTGAGTGAAGTAGCCCCATGGTCTAGAGCCTGATGGTTGAGGGTAATAACTGTTCTTGAACCTAGTGGTCTGAGTCCTAAGGCTCCTGTTCCTTCTTCCTGATGGCAGCATTAAGAAGAGTGCATTACCTGGGTGCTGGGGGCTCCCTGATGATGGATTCTGTTTTCCTGCAACAACACTCCATGTAGATGTGCTCAATGGTGGGGAGGGCTTTATACATGGTTGACTGGGCCATTGCCACTACTTTTTGCAGGATTTTCCATTCAAGGGCATTGGTGTTTCCATACCAGGCTGTGACTCTCCAATACACAGTTATAGCAGATCATCAAAGTTTTAATTGTCACGCCGAATCTTTGTGACCTTCTAAGGAAGTAGAGTTACGGCTGTGCTTCCTTCGTAATTGCACTCATGTGTTGGACCCAGGACAGGTTCTCCAAAATGATAACATTGAAAGTTTACTGTTACGTTTTGTAACTTCAGAGTATAAAACTAATTCAAATGAAAATACGAGAGTCCGAAGTGCAGGTCTAGCTTCATCGTTACCTTTAACAAGGCGCACACGTAACACATATGCAATTAACTTATTTTTACATATAAAATAATATAATAATAAATAATAAAATGAAATAGGTATACAAGATATTAAGAGGAATAGATAGAGTGGACAGCCAGCGCCTCTTCCCCAGGGCACCACTGCTCAATACAAGAGGACATGGCTTTAAGGTAAGGGGTGGGAAGTTCAAGGGGGATATTAGAGGAAGGTTTTTTACTCAGAGAGTGGTTGGTGCGTGGAATGCACTGCCTGAGTCAGTGGTGGAGGCAGATACACTAGTGAAATTTAAGAGACTGCTAGACAGGTATATGGAGGAATTTAAGGTGGGGGGTTATATGGGAGGTAGGGTTTAAGGGTCGGCACAACATTGTGGGCCGAAGAGCCTGTACTGTGCTGTACTATTCTATATGCTATAACCCATAATTAATTACTTAAGCAAACAGGAATACTTAATCAAATAATATATATACAAGATTACTCAAATATTATTGAAGTATTAAATATACACTCTGCCTTGTTTAGCCATAAACTCCAACTCAATATAGAATGCGTCTCAACTGTATACACAGGATACTATATAATACAACTATTATATACAGATATCCACAGCATAGCAAATTTTAAATTGTGTCTCTCAGGCTTAAAGGTTTCACTGCTGTGGTGGATTTCTTAGTCTTGTGGGATAATGTCTTTCCTTCTAAGCAAGATCACACTCCAGAGGCAGCTGAGACTTGTGGCTGTGTAACAATCTCAGGTTCTGAGGCCTCCTCTGTGATGTTTGTAGGAGTTGACTCTGAGACTGCAGGAAGAGATTTTGACAGCTCTGGACACTTTTCTTCTCCTTTTTTTTCTCTCTGGATCTATTTCAATCCCTTTCTTTTTCTTTCCCATGTTCCTTCTCACTTTCACACTTTCTCCTTCACATTCTTTCCCTCCATTTCTTCCCTCCTTTTTCTTCTAGGTTGTGCATCTTGATCTTATGAGGGTCCATTTAGTTAACTGGAGGATTCTCTTATTTTTCTTTCTGTTGCTTCTTTTATGATCTGAGCTCTGCTTTCAGTTTCTGCATCCAAAATCATCTGACAAATCCCCTGTTTACGTCTCTCCATTGACTATTTTCTTTTTTGGCCTTCCATTCATCCAGCTGTGCTTTGGTCTTTGCATTTACTGTTACAAGCCGTGTTTTGTGTCCAACTTGATGCAATTACCTTGATTCACGCAGAGTAGCTGAATGCTTGCAAATTTGATGCCCTGGACTTGCAGCTACACTCAAACTGTAGTTTTTTACAGCAATTGTTTCTGCTCCCGGGGTTCCCTGACTGCCCATTTTACGATATCCCAAGGGCGCAGCCTAGAAGACGAATGTGCCTTTGGGTTTCCGAGACTTAGCAGCCCTGTGAACAAGGCAATTCTCTGCCAGTGCCACTGACAAACGTCGCGTGAGAAAACGGAATATTGGGAACAGCGGATCAGCTGTCGGAGGTCTCTGTACTCAGCGAACCACTCTCTCTCTTTCTCTCAGTGGTGGGGAAGAGTTTGCTGCTGACTCTTGAATCAGAGAACTTGAAAAAAGTGATGCAGCGGTCTTTAGCACCGTAAATCAGCAAGTTGTTTTGTTTTTGTTGGTCTCCCCTCTCGCTGTGTGACACCTCTCTGCCCCTTTATTATAGAGAGAGAGTGAAAACCTGTGGCATGTAGAATTGGTGGGGTGAATTATTAGATTATCTGTACTGCAGGTCATGGTCTGTCTTGGGGGCTTTGATATTGCTTACCTGGTGGGTGGTGGGTGCAGGTGTTTTTTTTGCTGAAATAAGAGGTGGAGGTAGGATTGATACTTGTGCATGGGAGGGGGAGAAGGGGGCTTTGAGGTTCTAACATTTCACTGTCATGCATTCTTTGGGGTATCTTCTGCTTTTCGTGGATGTCGGTGAAGACCAAGAATTTCAGGTTGCATATTGTATACATTCTCTGATATTAGATGAACTATCGAACCTTTTTGAAGCTCCTTGAACTCTCTTACAACTTAAAACATAGCCATATTTTGCAAGTAATTGTCTGATTAACATATCGGAATCTTTTCTAGATATGCTCCCTGCAAATACTGTTGTAGTTGGACCACTGCTTTCGTCACTTTCACGCTGAGCAGCATTGTCCTTCCTTGGTCCAATATGCTTTCCAACCAGAGGCACACGGGTTGGCATCAGTACCTGTTTGTCCTCTATTGGGCAATGGTTCATGGTGTTTAGCATGGCATCATTCAGTACCTTTCTTAATTTGCTTTCAATTGGCTTCATTGCCGGGAATGTGGCATGCAGATTGTGGTTGGATCACCAACTGAGTTGTAGTTGTCTCAGCCAATCACACCCCCACAATGCTAGTCCTTCTGTTTTTACCACATACAAGCTGAATGTGACTTGTTGGTTGTTGTATTTCACTGTTACGGATGTCATTCCCACAGGAGTTACCTTTTCTCCATTGTAAGTTCTTAGTTGGACTTAGTTTTGCCTTTAACTCTGCATTTGTCTGGTGTATGTGAGCCCCTGCCACAACAGTAACACAATTTGTTTGTTCAGCCTAGTTGCTGTTTGAACGCTGCAATTTTATTCAGGCTCACTTTCATTCCTGTCTGCAATTCAATTACACTTCTGCCTGCAGTTTCCATTGAAACAGCAATTTCAAATGTTCTTTTGAATGTAAGTTGTGCTTCAATTAGGAGCCATTTGTGAATGCTTTCTTCAAAGATTCCACAAACTAAACAATCTCTTAGTGTTGTCAGTACCTCCAGTTGAACTCTGTCTTTTTGTGTGTTTCCCCCAGCTGTCAGTCTGTGGTTTTGTATTGCCTTGTACTCCTGTCCCCACTCCTGCTCTACTCCAGCCCCTGTATAAATAAGTACTCCGTCTCTCTTCTGTTTCTCATTATTACCTGCATTGCTGCCACCTGTGTCTCATTGTGCTCCACCTATCATCTGCCTCTCTGTTTATTGCTCAGTGTATTTCAGTCCTGTGTTTTCACCTGTTTGTTGCCAGATTGTGTTAGAGAACTTTCCTGAGCCTTTCTAGCATTTGTATCTGTACTCTGACCATCTGAATATCGACTCTGCCTGTTTCCCGATTCTGGTTTTTGGATTTCTCTGGATGTTTTGATCTCTGCTTGAACTTTGACGCTGACTTTGTTTGCACCTTGGGATTTGTTACTCAATTACTATCACTGTGTGTACAGTGCTGGATCTGTGATTGGATCTCTGCTCCAATGTCCTGACAAGTGTATCATTAAGCCCATTACCAAAATAACAATGCTCAGACAACCTTTTCAATTCAGCCACATGTACTGAAATGGACCCTCCTTCCTTTTGATTCCACTTATGAAACCTAAAGCAATCTGAAACCAACAATTGCTTTGGTTCTAAGTGTTCCTGCATTACCCTGAAAATATTAGGAAACCTCACCTCTGCAAGTTTGGTTGGAGTAGTCCAACTTTGAAGCAAACTGTATGCCTTTAAATCCAATGTACTTAGCAATATTGGTACTTGATTTTCTTGCCTATTTCATTTGCTTCAAAATACTGTTTCAATAGCTCAGTATGCATGAACCAATTACCGGTTGTGTAATCAAACTTGTCAATCTTTCTGATGTAGCCAGCTATTTCTGATTTTTTTTTAATGATTTTTATCACCGATACTCACTCTTTATGAACCCTGAATTCTTCTGTTTATGGCCTTATTTTTTTTAAACTCAATTGTGTGCCTGCATGTGCTGGGCTCTTTCCAAAGCCTCCCCCAGCTCTCCCTTCCCACGCGTAAGCAGCAGCAAAGCAATGACCTCCCCCCCCCACCAGAAAAAAAAGCATCACCGACCCCCACCGAGCACTCAAGCGTGCAGCAAAGCATCAATAAAGACATAAACTTGCAGTACCCCAAATACTACTTATTCACCTGCTAATTTGACATACCACAGGCTCTCTCTCTCCCTAATAAGAGAAAAAGAGGTGTCCCAGTTTCATAATGAGAGGGACATAACAAACAACTCGCTGATTTGCGATGATAAAAGTCCGTTGTGTCACTTTTTCCGAGTTCTATGCCCAAAGAACTCGGGTCTCTGGGCACACAGCCAGCAGCCAGCTTGCTGCTTTCGATCTTCTGTCTCCCATGACACACTGATTTCTTACAGAGGCACTGACCTCGAGTCCGCCCTCCTCCAGAGCCACAAAATCCTGAAACTCTGAAGGCACGTTAATCCCCTAGGCCGCATCCTTGGTATATCGAATCACAGCCAGTCCTGAGACCCCAAGAGCGGGTCCCACTCCCGCAAAGAACTGAAGTCAGTGTGTAACTCCAGGTCAGGGTCTTCAAAAGAACCCTGAAAGGGAAAAATAAAGATATTAAAGATGGAAGTAGAGCTGATTTTGAAGATGCAAGCAAAGGAGTCGCCATTAGGCGCCATCATCCTAAGCGCTAATCAAACAAGAAAGCCTAATCAAACAATATATATACAAGATTAATCAAATTGTATTGAAGTAGTAAGTACACAACAGTTAGTTTCTTTCAAAAGCTGTTTTGAAACATTGCAGGAAAGGTATAAAATCCTGCAGGTTAGCAAAATTACTTGTACTTCCCATGGCACTCCTAAAGAATATAACTTGGTCCATGTCTGGATGAAGCTAATAGGAAGTAAGTTGCAGATATGACACCTTTTCCTTTGCAGATATACCACAGTATGTGTGTTTTGCATACTTCCCATGGAGTACAAGTTAATCTCAACAGCATTCAAATTAGTTGGCATCATTTTTACTCCAAGATAAGATTGTCCTGTATTCAAAATGAGACAAATGCTTGCTGAGTCTATTATCACATGGAAATTAGCAGCTGTTTTAAAGCTGGTTCACTTGGCTTCAAATAGGGGCCTTGAAGATTGCAAATATTATGGAACACAAGGGAGATTCTAAGCATGAACTGGTCACCTGTGGGAAAGAAAGCAGCTGGATAAATCAAGAATATCTTAGCTCTGATAACAGATAACTCCATTCAAGGCCAAAGTATAGTTGCAGGACAGAAGTACAGCATATTACTAGAGTGATAGATGAGCATACTGATAAGATTATTTTTTAGTTGATCAAAATGTCATGCAAAATCTAATCATATAATATAATTATTTTTGAAAATTCAGACAAGCAGATGACAAAAGGGTATAATTAATACAACAACTTGTATGCTTTCTTTTAAATTTATTTCACCCAACAAAATGAAACAGAAGGAATTCTGGGATAAAAGGAGGTGCTAATGTTGCAGTATTGATAAAATGATAGAACGGTATTGCCTTGAAACGTGGGCTACAACAACTTAAGTAAACGCGAGCACTTCCCATTCAGGCTGCGACCTGTGTAAACTAATTCTTGGTAATTCTGTATTTTTCTGAAAACAAATGAAGTTCTTGATTGAAGACATGACTGACGCGAACAGCTAATTTGTTTTGAAAGGTAGGCTTCTGTTGTATTAACATTTTGGAAATACCACACATCTACTCACAGTTTCCAAGGATTTGTATTCACTCAGTTGAACATATGTTATTACAGTGCAATGAATGAGGTAGAATTTAACCGTGACAAGAGGCCAGTCCCTTGTATTTGTGATTTTATGGGATCAATGCCATAAAACTTTAAAAATGATGTGGCTTGCATTGATTGCTTAACAAAGTGTGACAAAATGAACATTCAAAAGGTCAGCAATTTTGTCGGAGCCCAACAGAATCTTCATCATTTGCATGATAATATAGGTCACATCCAAATCCCTCCAAAAGTCTATAGATATCTGTTTAAGATATAGAGTAATTGAACAATACTTCTCCTAGTCATTCAGTTTCGATCCACATGAAGAATGTGGATAAATGATTTAAACCACAACACTGCTTGAGAATAAATAATGGTATACAAATTATTGGATTCATTTCACTGAGCTTTAGTTTACACAGCACTGGCCATAGATGTGACTTCATTCTAAGGAACAGGAACTTGGAGAGCAGCTGTCATAGCTTAAAGTGGAATATTAATAAAAGTACCCATTTAAAAAAGAGGAAGGAATAAATCAAGCAACTACCAAACAATTAGGCTCATATCAGTGGTGGGGGCATATCTAAAGACAAGAATCTGAGATAAAATTATTTGTTATTTGGAAGATCACATAGATTTATTAAAATCAAATCATGTCTAATGAAGTTATGATTCCTTCAAAGAAATAATGCAAGGTTGGATGAAATTAGTGCATATATTTTCAGAAATTGCCACATAATGAAACCTTGGGGTTAAAGAAGCCACAGTAGCGCAGATCTGGAATTGTCTAACAAATGGTACATAGAAATTAATAGTAGAGAGTTGTTTATCACTTAGGAATATGTACATATACAGTGGTATCCAAGGCATGAGTATCCTTTTTAATAAAGGAGATTCCAGTTAATGGGGCACCTACTTATTTGGGACAACTTTTAAAGTACAAAACTAATTGAGAAAATGGCTGGGGTTCCCTTATTTGGAACACTATGCCACTTAATTGGGGCAAGAGACTATTGTCAAACAGTTTCTAACTAGTGTCAGGTGCATGCACTTGTGTGGCTTATAGACACTATACTGTGCTTAGAGTTTTTAAATAGCGTCAGTTTTTAGTGTCAATTGCATATGTGTTCAAAAAGCAGTGATTTTTGTCACTGATAGTTGGCGAGAAATAGTAGTAAGACAACTCAGAACTGTTTTGCTCACTGTGGCTTCAAGTGTTTAGGCTTGAAGAGGCCAGTAATGGCCAGGACTGAAAATGAAACCATTTCACTACTTCAACAAGTTAGGACCTATGAAGAATTTGAAAGTATTGACAATGATTATGAATGTTACAATGAAAATGAAGATTTGGAGGATGCAGTTGTTGAAAGTATTGTCTGAAGTCAGTCCATTATCTACATTAGGCACCTGCACTGATTTTGTTCATTTACAATCAATCAAAAGAACGCGGTATCATACGTGGCAGATGAGTTCGTCCATCAATAACTATTAGGAACTAATGCACAGTTTTATAATACTGTGGTAGTATTGACAGTGTTCTAATTTGTTCTGTATTTCACTCAAATACATAATTTGTTACAGTTAAATGGTAGTTATTCTTTTGTTATACCTTTTTATGTATCTCCATGAAACTTCGACTAATTGGGGCAGCCGCTTAATCAGGCCAAAATGTACTGCTCTTGATGTATTCCCAATTAATCAGAATTCACTGTAGTAACTTACCATGACTTGGATATTGGAAGATAGTTTAAAAGATAGCATGAAACTTGAAAATGCAGTGCAAGGTAAGGAGTGAAAAGAAGACTCCAGGAAGGCACTGACTGAAATGATAGGTGAAGTGTAGGGAAGGTAAAAAAAAACCATGAGGTAAAGTTAACTAGCTTCACAACTTTAACAAAGGACTTACAGATTAAAAGAACTTCTATTTTTGCGGTGGCAGGACAAGTTGATAAAATTGTTTTAAAAATGGATTGGTCTCTCAGTTTTAAATACTGTATAGCCATTACTTTGAGTGAACAGGTTAAGGACAGACTTATATAATTTACAATTAAGTTTCTACTACTGTACAAGGTTTAAGCATCACATTTTAAAGATAATATCACTAGCCCTGTAGATGGTATATTTAATTCTATAATGCCATGAGTGGATGTTGTAAAATGTGTTAAAGGACTATTCTAATTTATCGTAAAGTGGTTTAGAATGTTTAATTATTTGAAACATTGAGGTGGTTTGCCATTTAAGTTTTGAAACATTTTGTATGGTGCCACCAACAAGGAATTCTCTCAATAGTTTCAGGAGGCTCCTACAGGGTAGGGGGTCCGAACATTTTTTATGCCATGGACCGATACCAGTAAGTAAGGGTTCTGTAGACTCCAGGTTGGGATCCCCTGCCAAAGGGATTATAAAGAAAGGTGAGTACATTGCTTTTATAATATGCAGACTTCAGCTTCTGAAACAAGGACATACTTAAGCAAAGTATGGTTATTTTGTTGCATAGGTTGTAATGCTTAGTTGCCATGTGCTAAAACATTTGTCATTTACAACATTATGAAGTAAGTGTAATTATTATACTTCGTTGCCTTCATCATTGGTTATTCATGTGTCAGCAATTAGTAACATCAATTTTATTGTTGAATTACGCTTACATTCTATTTTATCAAGATAATAAATCAGTTCCTTTATTATTTCCTTTTTACTTCGAAATCTTTACCCTCATTTCATAAATCTATAAATTTGCAATGCAACCTATTGTCTAATGCAACCTCTTTCAGCTACCATCTTGGCTCACACCAATGGTACATTTGGATGATGTGCTGCATTCAATCTAATAATATTTACTTCAATTGATTCCACATATTCTACCAAGTTACAGTCTAATCCCCACCCCATCGTCTCTTGAGCACAAAAGTCAAGGTGTCTTGAAAATAACTCTGAGAGAAGGCAAAATTAAAATAAGGAAAAATCAAGGATCAACTTTATCCACCGTATACATTTACAAATATTATGAAATTGCAGTGGTTTGTGGTAGAAAATGATCAGCCAGTAGCAATGGAGTGAGAAATAGATATAATATTTTGGATCACATCTTGCAGTGATTCTGATGAAATATTATTAACTGAAATA
Organism: Mobula hypostoma; assembly: GCF_963921235.1. NCBI lineage: Eukaryota > Metazoa > Chordata > Chondrichthyes > Myliobatiformes > Myliobatidae > Mobula > Mobula hypostoma. The sequence goes on along the minus strand of NC_086104.1, from coordinate 58,371,826 downwards.
TTAATTCTATTTTTCTATCCAGAATTATTTCCCATCTTGTTTAGTATTTACACCATTTCCTCTTTTACTTTAGAATTCCAGTACTGATACAATCACTGAATTTTGCCTTTCAGCTGTCATGTCTGCTCCAGGTATTTGAAATGATATCAATCTCACTTTTCTCCTCTTTACCCTGCAAGTTTTTACATTATGCAAATATCAAATTTCCTTTTACAAGTTACTGTTGAATCTTCCTCTATTAGCCTTTGCGGTAAGCATTCCAGACTGCAAGTCACTACAAGAAAAAAGATCAACTCACTAATTTGTTTTCACCAGTTGCCACAAATACTTGCCTCTTCTTTTTCCTGAACAAACAATTGTTTCCCTGCCCTCACTGTCTAAAACTAAACTAACAATCCATTGGATTTTAAAGAAATTGAAACAATTGAAAAGTATGCTTCAACTTATCTGAAAGTAACAAATATGTTGCAACTTCCTAACATACAAATAATGGAAAAACACCAGTTACAGCTCCTATTACCAGAAGATAAATGTAGAGAGCTTGGATCTTAAGTACAAGACATTTGTCCAAGCTCCAGCTCTCACACGTGCTGGAACATCCTCATGAACAATTAGAACCAGATTGACCTAATGCAAGAACGACAATTCCAGTTTCCTATTTTATACATGTCGAATGGTGGCTGGGAATCACGTCCTCTGACTGTTTGTTACTTTTGTGCTAGCCTTTCTATTGTCTCCATTGTTTTTCCAATTCTTACCTTTTTAAAATGCACCCAACGAGCTTGTTACAGCACATTATTGCAGGCATTTTCCACCAGGTGTCACTGCATACTGAACGAGAGTGCTCAGTTTTTTCACTCCTGATATCCATAATCATTGCGTTCAAAACGTTCCACTGACTGTCTGAGATCAGCTGGGTCAGCACACATTAGATACTGAATCTTCTGCACTGAGGCATTGCCTTTTACTTCAAAACAAATACACATGTTCCTGATGCCAACAGGTTCCATGATATCAAACTATTCTGTGTTAATCTGAAGTAATTACTTAGAGTAAATGTGGTTGAAGTGACAAGACTAGCAGAAGCGTTACTAGGCAACGCTGAAGCAATGCATTTGTGATATATACACAAGCGTGTCCAAATCATTGGGGAAATATTAGTTCTGAAGAGATCAGTAGGGAAATAATCAACTTTTGAACATTTCAGTTGTGACCTGTCAAATATTTTATTGCTTAATATATCAGCATGTTTTACCTTCCAAATGTGCTAAACAATTTTTCATGAATTTTTGATTATTTTAGAATCTTAGTCTTGGAAATTAATCTGTTTTAAAATACACAATTCTAAATTATCATACTAGATTTAAATTATCATCTTCCCTCAACATAAAACTTGTCATAATTCAAAGTCAGAATACATACTGCATTTTTCTTGCACACCCAATCTTGATATTGCATTGCCGGAAAATTTTGTACATAACCTATCCTCCAAGTGTCAGCCGTCAAACCCCTAGGTCTGCTGCCAGTACCACAATGTGTACAAATAAGCACAAGTAACTCCATCGCAATCTCCGCACTTCATGAAAGGACGTAATTTTTACCACCCTGTATCCTTTAGTTTTTGTCTAGCCCTTCACCAACTACTGCTGAACTTCTTCCTCCATCCTGTTTCTTCCCAACTATGGGTGCAATCATCAGCCCAAGTGAAAGTTGAATCCCAAATGTACTGAAGTGCTAGAATTACTTTTTCATCCACTTAAGCTCATTTGCAGCATGGCAAACTTCAAATCTGCAATGAATCTGCGCAATTCAGCAGCATTTTGCAATAGATTATGATTTAACTTGTGTGTTACAAGTATTCCTTGTAGTGACCTGTTGCATTATATTTTTAAAAGGCAGAAATGACTTTAATAGGAAAATAAGCACATTAAATTAATGTATGTTAACCTATTTTCAATGCTTATCTCATTTTTAATCATCGAAAATAACTTTACAAAATTCTATCCGAACTATTTTTATGATATTGTGGCTTCATAATGAATATTGATAAGCTTTTAACGATGCCTTTTTGTATGATGCAACATTTCAAGATTGTATGGAAGTTTGGAAAATTTTGGGAAAAAAAGATGAGTATTTATTATCTCCACAACCATATCCATCAAAACTTTGGAGCATCAGGGCCCAGCTCTCAGTCCCATTAACCTGTGTAATAGCTTTACATTAAAATTAATGTTAATTTATTTCACTCTAGATCTGTACCTTGACTGGAGGAATCTGTTATCTTGTTCTGTAAAGACACATTATTAACAGTTATTAACTTCTTGCCCTTTCCTTATTCTCCAATACAATTTCTTCACTTTCAGCTAGTAAGGAACTCATTATCTTTTTTCTTTACATATCTATACAAGGCTTCACCATGCATTTTTTATATTTCTCACTAGATTACTCTTATATTCTATTTTCCCTTTCCTTGCACATTCTTGATCTTGCATTGAATTCTGAAGCCTCTCAATATACCCTTTTCCAGGATATACTAAGTGTTGCTTATAAATTATATTACTGTCACTGTTGTTTTCTGCGGGGGGGGGTCACGGATTGTTATGTGTAGAAGATCATTGAATGTTTTTGTGGCTGTTTTTTGCTGCGGGTGAGGGAGGGATTTTCAGGTCTGCAAATTTTGTTTCTTCTCTTTTTCATGCTGTTGGGGGGAGTTGATGTCTTGTCTTTCATCAATACCCATGTTATTTCTGAATTTAATGGCTACCTAGAGTAGACAAATATTAGAGTTGTATTATACATGCATACTTTGACAATAAAATGAAACCTTGAACCTTTGAACCTTTATTAATTTATTAAATGTTAGCCAGTGCTTGTTTACTACTATAGCTTTAAATGTAACTTCTCAAAGTACCAAAGCCAATTCAGATTTCCTGGTACGCCACTAGTTTTAAAATCTAGTTTCAGAATTTACTACAATCTACAGCATATACACACTTCTGTCCTTGTTATGGTCACTCTTCTTTAACAACTTCTTAATTATCAGATTATTAGCTAACCCTTCCTTATTACACAGCGCCAGATCTAAAATAGTCTATCCTATCCTTGATCCCTCATTGTACTGATATAGAAATTATGTTTTATAAAGTTCATAACATTATCCTCCACACTATTAACATTAATTTGGTTTGAAAAGCCTATGTGTAGATTTTAAATACCTAGGATGATTATATGTGCATTATGTGCATCTAATTTCCAGACATTCTCTTCACTATATTACCAACTATCTGCTATATCCAATGTTGCACAGACTATGATGCTGGTAATCATGATGCTTGCAATTATTTCCCTGCAATCAGGTTTTATAACATTCCATGTAAATGTGGTAAATCTAACTTAAATATAGACAATATTATGAATAATATAATTATTGTGCTAAAATATTAAAGCTACCAATAAAAATATACGCACTGAAAATAATGATGGTTTTCTTTATCTGAGTATATGCAGTACATCTGCACAACATGTAAATTTCCAGGATTTCAATGTTGAAGTATTTCAGAATTGATTACATTTTTTAACTTTGAATTCTGTCTAGATTATTTTTGATCTCCAAGTCTGGAACAACCGCCATATAGTTGACTGCAAGAAACATAGAGTTTCAAGATTGAGGCCAACAATTTTCAGTGGCTCCTTGTTACTGCTCATAACAAAACTAAGTTCAACTGTAGTCACTTGAATTGGAAAAGTATATCAGACGAAATAGTAGTTTCTGAAAAATGAAGATAGTTACCTCAAATACATTACCAGTCATTGTTGCATTCTCAATTGCATGTGGCTGTAATTGTTGAACTGATATTCTTGTGCTTTACGTAGTATTACTGGATCCAAATCCCAAGAAGCAAGATTGGGGCTCTTCCTTTTAGTTCAATATTACGTGATGGTAACATGAAAATGTGCAGCCTCACCAATGTCTGCCATACTGTAAATATACTTGTATTGTACAGATTTTCCAGGAAGTCAGAAGAAGGTCTTTATTCATGGTCTCCATAGCTAAAATTGAGGTGCTAAAATTGTTTTTTCACACAATATGTCACTCTGCATTATCCCATTTATTTTGACAAAGCGATGATGGATATAATTTTGAATTCAGACAAATAAAACTGATTTTCAAAACAACCAAATCAAATGAAATCCTCAGTAATATACCTCAAAAGTAGATTTTTTTTTGAAGTTATCTATTTTCAATAAAAAAAAAGTTGAAATTACTCCCCTCTCCCCTTTTTTAGATTCTGGATGGCTTCGTATGGGGGTTTTAAAAATATAAGAGGGTAGTGCACATCCATATACTAAACCTAACTGACATGCAACATTTTGGATTTCTGAGTTGTTTTGTTACTGAGCCATGTACAGTGCACACAAGCATTCTATTTTATTATATTTTATAAGGTCGTCCCCATGTTTTAAATAAAGAGATACAAAATGATAATTAAAAAGTAGGTGTAGAGTGAAAAAGCATCAGCTTATTCCCTTACATTGTGGGCTAAATCATAGCAAGTCACTGGTAATATGTAAAATTGATGCCAGAACGGAAATTATTTTTACTGATATTTCATTCCAGATAGGGAACCTTGTTCACAAGAATGGCAAAATAGTAAAATAAGTTCTACTATTACTGTTCAGGAAGCCTTGGTCATTCCATATCAAAGTTTCTTTTATGTGGTCTTTGCAGGAGTAATTTAGGAACATTGATGAGAGCAGCCAGCTATCTGGGCTCTCAATGGAAGATTGTGCCAGGTTTGTGCAATGAGATTGACAAATGGAAGATCTGCCACACTGTACCCCATTGTACATTATACCATTACACTTCAAGCGCCATTTGTTCAGCTCAAGAAAAAGTCATTACTGAAGATGTTTCAAACTGCTTATAATGGACTGGTCAGTTATTAGTCAAGTGATTGTAAAGATAGCTGTGGCTTATTAGGCAAAGTAATTCTTCACCAATGAGCAAAAAAAATCTATCTGCAACAACTCTGAGTGTTGCTGTAGCATGAAACACAGTTGTGCTTAAAAACTTCTGCACTGGTTTGTTGAAATACCACACATCTGCATTGATAACTGCCCATTTCTAGCCTTCATTTTACCATCATGATAGCCTCTAATTGGGATGGGGATTGACAACATTTAGAGTAACAAACAGCATAAACGTCTCAGGAGCAGGTGCCATCTCACTCTGGCTCACAAGAGTGGGGGATGGGGAGGCAGGGAGGGGAGGGGAGGGGAAGGGTGTGAGAGTTTACAGCAATTTTGCTTGCTGCACTGCTAACAAATGGCACTTCAGCTTTGATAACACAAGCAATTCTCCATCGCCTGAGAGCAGCCTGCTACAAATCTTCTTGCAGCCAATGAAATTCATCCTGTGAATGAGCCTTGCTCTCCAGAATCGAAAATCAATGCCATTAACATAGGGAACAGTAAACCTGTAGTTTTGCTTTGTTTATTCACAAGGTGTGGGAATTGCTGGCAAGGTCAGTGCTTTATTTCTCTGGAGCAGAGAGCATTTGAGAGTCAAATAAATCGCTGTGTTCATGGAGTCATACAGCATGGAAACAGACCTTCGGCCCAGTTGATCCATGTGACCCAAATGCCCTTCTAAGCTAGTCCCATTTGCCCATCTTCAGCACATTTCCATCTAACCCTTTCCTATCCATGCACCTGTGCAACAGTATTTTAAAAGTTGTTCTCATAATTGCCTCAACCACTTCCTCTGACAGCTCGTTCTATACACTGACCACCTTCTGTGTGAAAAAGAGTTGCAACTAACCTTAAACCTACACCCTCTAGTTCTCGTTTCCTCAACCCTGGGGGTAAAAGGGCTGAGTGCATTCACCCTATCTATGCTCCTCCTGATATTATACACCTCTATAATGTCATCCGTCAGTCTCCTACTCTCCAAGGACAAAGGCCCTAACCTGTCTAACCCCTCCCTTATAACATAGTCCCTCAAGTCCTAGCAGCATCCTTGTAAATCTTCTCTGCACTCTCTCCAGTTTAAGAAAATAACAATAAATTTAAATGGCATATCATAGTCATATTTATTTATACCTGTTTTTTTAAATTCTGAGATAATTGTCCAGTAATCTATGGGATTCCAAGACTTTCTACTGTTCTGGGGAATTCCGCCAAGTAATAGTTACTCTGCCCCAGTGTTTTGTTAAGTGAGTAAGTGAACCAATGGATTTGTGAGGAATTCATTTCTGATGTTTGCTGTCAAACTTTGACATAAATAGAGAGACAACAAACCTGAAGAGTACTCAGTCATAAAGAAGCAGACAAATATAACTGCCCTCAAACTGAATAAGGTTCCAGCATGTTGAAAAAAATGCCTTTTATATATCTGACTCATTTAACATCAATAACGTGCTTATCTAACATCCTTATCCTAATAACGCATCTCAAGACATTACACCGCGATATAAGGTTTACCAGGCACTGACAGACTCAACAAAAGCTTGGTCATAGGGCTGGATTTTAAGAAACTGGACTTAAAGGGGAGAATAAGAACAGTGTTTTTTGTGTTTCTGTGGGCAAGGCTGCACTAATTTGGCATTTCTTACTGAGCCCACTGTTAACACAATCATATCTCTGTGCTTTTGTCTTGTCAGTACTTGGGAATGACACTCTGGCCCACCACTGCAGGAGCTGGAGGATGATGAAGACAGACAGTCAACCAAGCACACACTCACAGCTGTTCACTCGGGTAGTAGTGTTACATGTAAATCCCCAGCGTAGACTGAGACAACTGGTACAGGTACAAGTTCAACATACACTGAAAATATAATAGCATCAAGGTATGTGTAAAATTACGAAGAGAAAGGAGGAAAACATTAAACATTATGCCTTTGATGGGTGGTTAATGAAGATGCCCAATTAGTCTAACCGCTGTGTTCTTCTCCTGTAGCCCTGTAATTGTTTCGATTCAGGAACTTAGCCAATTCCTTTAGAAAATTGGTACAGAATCTTCTGCTCCCTACTTCTGGGCATACAGATTGCGATAGCCCCCTAAGATAAGAAAAACAAAACCCCTATTAACTTTTCTTCATTTGACAAATGCATTCCTATTTAATAGGAAGGAAATATGGTCATAGAATGCTTATTGCTTATATAGAGCAGTGAAACCAGGTAATTTTCTTCTGGCAGCAACCTGAAATGAATGTGATGTAGCAGGACACATTAATGTGTAACTTAGATTTCTATCCCCTAGATCCTGATCCCTACATTTGAAAGTTCCTACTTTATGAAAAACATCAGCAGTATCTGCAATGTCTGCCTGAAACATTTCCTTGTGAATGTGAAGAACTGAACAAGCTGTTGCTGAAGACACAAGGCTTCCTTTGCAAGGCAAGTAAAGCCTCCGGCAATGAACCTTGGGGACTATTACTATCCCTCAACCATATCCCCCACTAAAACACCACAAAATGCTAAAATAATTAAAACATTCAAACTAAGTGAAATAATTCAAACAGCATTTTTTATCCCATGATCAGCCATGAAGTCACTGTCTGCTTGGCTGTTACTCCTGGTGTAAAACTAAGGGATTAGCTGCAAAGAACATGTGTCCCTCTCTCTAGGACATCAGATTCCCACCACTGGACTCAGTTGGGACCTGTATTCCACAGCAGGAGATTAGGTGCAGCAGCAATTTACCTACAACCTCTTCTGCATTTGCCTAAGCATCATGACGATCTGAAACAAATTGTGCCTGTACTGGGTGTTTGCCAGGAGTTTCCTGCAAAACTGGCAGCTGTCAGTCAGCAAAATTCAGCCATGTAATGGAATTTTTAATTTTTACCTTTTTTTAGGAAAACCTATTCTCTGAGATACTCTGGATTTCTCACCCTAGACTCACCCCACTACTTTAGATTCCCTTTATTTATAATACACCATTAATCCCTGCCCTTAATAATGAAGAACTTTCTTTGGTCAGCATCCATCTTGGTTTTATTGTCTGTACCTGTTAAACCCAGTGAGATCTGTTTTAATTGCCAAAATATAAGTTTTTTACTCTTCTTGCACTAATTCAAAGTCAATTTATTCAGTTCAATTGACCGGACAGTTAACACATATGCTTTCCTGCAATTACGTTCAACTGATACTACAGCTTGACATATAGATTTTAAAGTTATCAAAGGTTGCTTGTGTTTTTGCTCTTTGCACTCTGGGGTTTGTTCTAAAACTGGAGTTTTAAAGCGCAGCTCAGGAAGTAGTTAAACCAAATTAAGCAGCCACAACTGAAAAGTATTCACTCTGCCTTTTAGTCAGCTTTGGCTCATGCTTTGTCCCTTTGTAGCTTTTGAGATCAGTTTATGTTGAAGATGGAGGTGGAGGTGGGGAGATGTGGGGACACTGTGAAGTGCTGGCAGATGGTGCTTAGCGTTTGGCTCCTGCTGGGCTCAGCAGGAGCCACAGCTTAGAGGGTTCAAAAAGGCTCCTGCCATTGAGAGAATAGTGGTGTCAACAATCAGTCTGTTACACATCATCTTCTTAGCTTTCCCTTCCTTGTGTTGAAATACTACTCACAATCTGCTGCAGTGGGTCTTAGTGCAGTTTTCCACCACAAACTTTTTATCAGCCACTGCACCATAGAAGGATGGGGCTGGAGATGTTACACAGGTAAGCAAGCTAAGAAATATTTAGGCTCATATCCAGAGATTAGCAGCTCCCTGCTGCTATAAATCGTTCCAACAGAAACAATTACTTAATAGTCATTGAGAATGAATATCATGTGAGTAAATGTAATGTATTTCATGGCCTGCTCATAGTAACCAGACAACTAATTTTCAGTTAGCATCACAATGTAAGGATGATCCTGATGTTCTAATTCCCAGTCTTGAATGGTAGTTTCTCTGAATAACGGGTACCTCAGCATCTAGACAACAGTAAAATGATTTTCTGCTGCTCTGTCAAGGAATTGGTTAAGAGAATATCAAAAGTTTGCACCTTCTCACACAAGTAAGTGTGTATGCCTATCTAATTATCTACTTACACGTATATAAATGCTCAGTTTCAATGAATACTCAAATTAGTTCCACAAAATTATGCAGTAACATGTTCTTGAAACAATAACAAAAGGAAAGACAAATAATTTGCCAGTAACTTAAAAAATAATAAGTGAAAAGAAGCAAAAAATTTCACAACCTCCAAAAACCTGGTGCAACATATTTTAGTTGGCCACTACCCAATGCGTGAACCAAGTAAAACCTCATTAGGATGCAATTGATCAGATCTTAACCTGACATGACTTCAAACATCTGAAAATAATACTACCATGATGAAAATTACTGAAAGAACGTACAGTAGATTGCTATTTACTTGAAGTACAAAGGATGATCAGTTTAGATGATTTTTAATAGTTTTGATGCCCTTGATGTTTCTGGTGACAAAATTAAGGTACTTCCTAGAAGGCTTCTACTTTCCTAACAAAGCATAAATGAACAAGGATCTGGATATAAAAGCATAAGTGCATTTATAGGAGGTTTGGTACTGTTGTTACAAATAATACACAGAGGAAACATATGAATGTGGCTGTTTTATATTGTACTGTTGCAATGCACAATTTCTGTCCTTTAAAAAGGGCCCTTTTATAAGAAGAAATTTGCCCAATAGTGCAGGTGGATAAATTGTGGTTTGGTTTGGAGCAAGTGTATTGTATTAAGTCACTGTGATGTCTGAAAAAAAAATCGGTGTTTTTGTTTCATCTAAAGCTCACTAAATTCAGTTGGTATAGCTCTTGCTCTTTATCAAGAAACATGTTCAGCAGCATATAGAAAAACATTGATTCTGTAGAAAACAGAGAAAGCTAAAATGGTAGAAATGTAATAGTCATAAACATCAGTTACACCTTTCTAATATTAGAGTCTGCAAATAGAAATGAAAATTCTTTGATTTATGATATCTTTTAAACAAGTGTAAAAATATACTTCTAAATGACATTAATTAAAATAATGTGTGATGTTAAGTACGAGCCTGTAATGGCAGCCTGTTATAAAGAATTAAAATTGATTAAGTAAATTTCTCTTCAGTCCACTGCACCTTTTGCAGCCTTTAAGAAATGTCAATTAACTGCAGCTGGAGACTAAACACTGCACAGGAGTTTTACAATCTTCTTTATTTTCCTTCCAAACAATACAATAAGATTTTCCCAATTTACTTTTATAAAACAAATGTGTTAATCTTTCAATTTGTTGCAGCATCTGAAAGTTCAAGGGTCATGATCTCATTTTAGTGAAACAGCTCCCGTGGGCCAAGGAGTTCACCAGAAAGATCCAGCAAGAATGAGACACGTGCTGGTTAACTGGCATCAGGAAAGCAGTTACGGTTGACCAGTGGGGGTCTGTTACCCTGGAGAGGCTTTATGAGGAGAAGACACGTGTCAGCTGTCACCAAGAAACTATTGTGGTAGGTCAGCATGAGTCAAAAGTTCAATGAGCAAGGTTTCCACTGCAAGGCGTAATAAAGAAAGTAATTACTTCTCCTTAATCAATTCGCATAATCTAGATGTGTAGGCAAAAGAATGGTAAAATATACTGAATCAAGTAAAGGTGACATTTACCATGCTGTTGAAACATTAGATTTACGTTATGTTCCAGCTGTGAAATATTTGAGTCCAGCAAAGAAATGGTAATTTTATGGTAACATTTCTAATTTGTTTATCTTGTAAAAAAGGAAATAACTGAGCAACTAGGTAGGAAGTTATTTCTGCAGACTACAACTTTTTAATAAAAGAGTCTCCAGAGGTTGAAAGAAGAATTGAAAAGGCAATATTTATTTTGTGGTGAGTGGACTGAGCAACTATTTTCATTTCAGCAATGAAAAGAAAAGGATGCTTGTGAGAAAATGCACAACGAAATTTATAGCTGACTATTGGGCATATTATTGGCACATTTTTTACTCAAATTTTGCAACTTTTTAAAAAGCCACAGAACCTTACAGTTTGGGAGTCAAGATTGACAAACAAGAGGTTAGAGGAGCAGATGTTATCAAGTCTGTGTTTTTAGGTGTACTATCGCCTATCTGTACGGACTCTACAAAACAAGAACCCAGTCAGTAAGTTATCAGATCAGGAAGCCTGAGTATGGAAGGATGCATCAGAGTGCCCTGTCATTGGAACTCATTCAATCACATGAATTAAATGTTGCATTAAAATGTAGTAGTAAAATTAGTTAACCAACACAAAATTAGCTTAAGTTTGAAAAATATTTCTTTATTTTGTAGTTTTCAGAAAAAAATAGCAAAAAGAAATACATGAAAGTGTTGATATTTATGCAGCTCTTCACTGATCTGTTAGAAGAGACCTACAACAATTTTTTGTATATTAATTTTTAAATGCACAGGTTACTACACAGATAAGTATAATGGTCATTGTATACAAAAAGCTCCAGAAGCAACAAATGAAATGAACACTGAAATAATCTAGTTTTGGTGATGATGTTTGAGACAGGGATACTGGCCATCATGCTGGGGAAGATTGATCCCTAACGCACAACAACATTTTCTACACTTGTTTGAAACTCTCTGGCTGACCTTCTTAACTTTAACTGTCTGTCAGTCCAACATAGGCTTATCTATTCAGAATAAATTTCAAGTCTCGGCGTGAGGCTTCATTCCATGATCTTCTACCTATGGTGCCTTCTGTTTTAGCCAAGCAGGACACAACAATGCAGTCTGAAGCAGTTGTAAAAATAGTATATTAAAGAAGGAACGTAGCTGATCAAAGTTCACAAAAAATGCAAACTCTTTGAATTAATTTCTTGTCTACATTCATTCTTGCTCTCAAGAAAATCTCTAAGTAAAAAACGTTGAGATCTCAAAGTGATGGATAGCTACAGACTAGATAATCTCTGCAGGCAACTGTGCAGTACAGTCTTAATCTCACAATAACCTGCAGAGGTTCTGTAGCCTGTTGCCTCTGATAACAGTTTCTGCATGATAACTTTAATGAACTATTGATTTCATCACTAAGCATGCTAATGTTTTCAGTAAAATTCTATTTATTTTTATTTCTACTTAAATGTACAGATTTTATTAAAATGTACATATTCAAAACATAGAATTTAGAGAATTCAAGTTCCTAATTAAATTATTAATTATAAGGAAAACCAGGACATTATATCCTTTGTGCTCAAAGTGGGAGATGCAAAAACTGTTCCAATTATAATAATATATATTAGAATCTGTTCAAACTATGCCCCAGTAAAAACATACCCAAAATAATACTAATCATATAGTGCTGGTGCTATGACAGTTATTGCTATTTTAAGTGCAACATGACAGTTACATGAAACCACAATGTAAAATAGATTATTCAATAAACACAGCTTATTTTAAAATAAGGACTTGGAAAAGGCACACTAAATAAGCCTGCTCAAAATTTCCCTGTAAATTTATTGAAATTCATTGTGATTACAGGATTACTAGCTAGCTCAATCTGAATATTTTAAGTTATCAGAACCATTTCTCCCATTATTGTTTATGCCATTTATTTCACGTAGAATAAACTAAAATATGGTGCACTTAAAATTCCAAAGTCACCTGATGCAAACCTTGAGAATGGAGACTATATACCGTAATTGAGTGGAATGTATGATTAGAGAAGTAACACTTGAGTAACTGTAAGAATCTAAAGGACTGCACAAGGAGTCAATGACAGAATTATCATCATTAATTTATTTGAATACAGTGGATTCCAGTTAATTGGGACACATTGGGACCAGTACATTTTGGCTCAGTAATATGGCTGCTCCAATTAGCTGATGTTTCATGGAAATAGTTAAAAAGATATAATAAAGAGAAATTGAATAACAGAGTATGTATTTAAATGAAATACAGAACAAATTAGCATGCTATCAATAGTACTATAGTACCATAAAACTGTGTATTATTTCCTAATATTTATCCACAGAGGAATTCATCCAGTGTAGTCAATGAACAAATTCAGTGCAAACACCCAGTGAAGGTAATGGACTGCTTTCATACAATGCTATTGACAATTGCATCCTCCAAATCTTCATTTTCACTGCAACATTCAAGACGATTGTCGATACCTTCAAATTCTTCCTAGTTCCTAACATGTTGAGGTGGTGAAATTGTTTCATTTTCACTGCCAGCCGTTACAAGCCTAAATGATCAAAAAAGCAGTGAGCAAAACAGTTCTGAATGGTCTTGCTGCTTATTTCTTGTCAACTATCAATAACAAAGATCTCTGCTTTCTGAATACAAACACATACAACTAACCGATGCTATTTAAAAGCTGTTCACTCTAAACATAGTGTAGCTTCTAACAGCCCCACAAATGCGATGACTGACCCCAGCTAGAACCTATTCAACAACTCTCCTGCCCCCAATAAGTGGCTTGATGTCCCCAATAAATGAAGGGAATCCCACGCATTTTCTCAATTTATTTTTGTTCTTTAAGAGTTGTCCCAAATAAGCAGCCGCCCCGATTAACTGATGGCCCAAATAACCGGAACCCACTGTACTTGGACTGGGAAACTCAGTGAAAAGTGGTTACATTTTGAGGAAATGCCAAATAAGGAGAGCCAACAGATTTGGGGGATAAAATCAAAAATTCTAAGTGAGTCATATGAAACATACAAGTGAACATTCAGTGATCAGATAAGCTTATTAGAGATACATATATGTTGCAACTGGGGAGAAAAGAATGACATAAGAACATAGGAAATAGGAGCAGGAGTAGGCCATCCGGCCCATTGAGCCTGCTCCGCCATTCAATAAGATCATGGCCGATCTGTCCGTAAACTCAGCTCCATCTACCTGCCTTTTCCCCATAACCCTTAATTCCCCTACTATGTAAAAATCTATCGAACTGTATCTTAAATATATTTAGTGAAGAAGCTTCAACTGCTTCCCTGGGCAGAGAATTCCACAGATTCATCACTCTAGAGCAGTGCCAGAGACAGGGGTGGAGGGCGCGATGCAGACCTATAGAGGTGGGGTACAGAAGTTTTGCTAGCTGCTCACTCTGCAGAACCTACTCTCTCCGTGGCATCGCAGGAGCTGCAAAGAAAAAAGTTGTCAGGACTGTCACAGAGGCTGCTGAGCGAGCCTCCAGATGGCTTCAGATCAAGAGGTGTGACCCATGGAACAATGCTGCTGGGATACAGGTGGGGGCCTGATCAATCCTGGCTGGGTTGCCTGGGTGAGGGCTTCTGATGTTGAAGGACCTGTAACACCCAATGACCTCAGATTACATCACTGATGATGTGTCCCTTCACATCCTAGGATGTATCTCAGCAGATTTAACAATCAGCATTTCCAGTTAGATTAAAAAAGTTGAAGAGGTTCTTCATTGGGAAGATATAAAAGAGGAATTAAAATGTAATATGCACTGCAGAAAACACCCAGTAGGTTGATCATGAGTAGTAAAACACCACATCAGGAATGAATTCTGGAAGAACAACAATGTAGAAAGTTGAACAGTTATTTTACAGGTATGCATTAGAAATAAAGAAATTGAGAAGATAAAGCTGGAAGGATGTGGTCCTAAGTGGGTAAATTGGATTAGTGTCCCTGGACAAAAAGGTTGGCATAGAAGGGCCCTTTTCCATGTTGTATGATTCAATGAGTGCTGTTTCATAAGAAAGAATCTGTTACAAATGATTAACTAAGGGACTGCAGAAGATTAGATGTGTTAAGATATCCTACATCATGTTTACCCTCACTACCTTATGTCCAAGTTTTCCTAATTCTTATCGAGGGAGGTGAATATTCTCCAAGTACCGCAGTGTAATGCAGAATGCAAGAGTGAAAATGACGCAGAATCCTTTTTTCCAGAACAGTTACTGTACATTTCCAATGCAGGATAAGATACTTGGATCATTGGCAAACAAAATACATATACGCCTACAGCAGGAAGAGGACTGGTCTAATGGGAAAATAAGTTCAAAAACCCAAAAGCCAATTGCAGGATTTCAGGGAGCAATTAAAACAAGCAGTTAATTGGATTTCCAACATCACATCAAGTTATGGTTATCTGTCTATTTCTGTTAGTGTATCAAGCTAGTGAGTATCTCATCCCAATTTCTTTCTCCACATTTCTGCCCCTCAGCCACCTACAATGTACCTAATAATAAGTTCTGAACTCTTCTGCATTCGGCAGATCACCCCATTTAGTGATATTTCCTCTTCAGAGCAATAAAAGGCTCCTTCAGCATGGTCCAGGCAATCAACAACCGCTTCAGAGTGCTGGTGCTCTGCTCTCTCCTGTTCTGTGTGGCTGCATGGTTGTTATTGAATGCATCCTGTTCATGAGTGAGTGGGTTGCATACTTGAGTGATCAGCATGTGGTCACTGCCTGGCTCTTGCTGATGTGGTGACTCAGCTGGAGCTGGCTTAGTGACCTGCCCTGGAATGAAGCAGCTCAACAGCTGCCAATTTATGAGGCTCTGCCCTGCATGACTTGTTGCCTTTAGTTGCACTTCAGCTGGACCGGGGAGTGGAGAGGTGGAGAGAGTTTTAGTACAGTGTGTTCTTGGCGGGGAGCATATGCAGGTAACAGCTGGCATGCACTTGCATCATGTGCCAGGGTGAAGCTTGCATCTTCACAAGTGCATGTGTCCTCTCGGCCTGCATGGAGAATGTAATGTAGTTAATGCGCACTGAATGGAGAACATCAGTTACCTTTCCTACAGAACTGCATCACCAACAGTGAGATGTTGTCAATATGTCCATCCTCAGGCTGAAAGGAACCTTGTTCACATCAGCGAATTCTCAGCAGCTCCCCACGATGTGTTCCTTGCCATAGATTGCATAGTGGTAGCTAATCATTTACAGTGGATTCCAGTTAATTGGAACACATCAGGACAAGTAAATTTTAGCCCAGTTAAGCTACAGTACTATAAGACTGTGTATTAATTCCTGATAGCTATCAACAGAGGAATTCATCTGGTATACACTGCTGCGTTCTTTTGATTGACAATAAATGAACAAAATTAGTGCAGATAGTCCAGATAGTGGACTGCCTTTGTACAATGCTTTCAAAGATTACATTCTCCAAATCTTCATTTTCATTGTAATATTCAACATGATTGTAAATACCTTCAAATTCTTCGTAGTGCCTAACTTGTTGAAGTAGTGAAATAGTTTCATTTTCTCTCCCGGCCATTTCTGGCATCTCCAAGCCTGAATGATTTGAAACCACACTGAACAAGACAGTTCTGAATTGTCTTACTACTTATTTCTCACAGTGATAAAAATCACTGCCTTTTTAACACAAACACACACAACTGATGCTTATTTAAAAACTGTTTTCCTCAAGCACAGTGTAGTGTCCAACGGCTTCACAAGGGCACACAACTGACAGTAGTTAGAAACTGTTCGGCAACAGTCTCCTGTCCCAATTAAGCAGCACAGTGTCCCAGATAATGGTAGGGAATGTCAGCTATTTTCTCAATTAGTTTTTGTTCTTTGAGAGTTGTCTCAAGTAATCCACTGCCCCAAATTAACTGATCGCCCAACTTACCAGAATCAAATGTATTCGATTCTGTGGGATAAAGGCATATAATGCTGCATACTCGTTGGAGAAATGATATATAAGGTGGCAGAGTTAACATCAAATCAGTGGGCTTGCATTGAGCATATGTTAATTCCCTCAGCAATATGGCATCCAGAGTGATATCACTAATGAGTACAAGCACTACAGATGTTATTTTTCAATTTCTAATGACATTCATAATTCCAAAAAAATCTGTTATCCTTCTGGAACATTTAGCATCCAGCTGCGCTTGTCTTCAGTTAATACTCAGAAGGATCCATAACATCCCTGTGTAGTAGAACAAAGTTTATGATAATTATTTGCTTTCTGAATTCACAAATTTGAGGCACATTATTATAACACTAATACAGCACTCCACGTTCATTGTTATATCTTTTTCCAGGTATGATGGTAACGGATGAAAAGATAAATAAATCTATTTAAGAGTCTTGCATGGAAATCTAATCAAATAGTATACTTATTGTGTGCTCCCTGTAGCAGCACAGTCAAGAAGAGTGAAGAAGTTACCTTGAAGCATTCCACAAAGCTGTTACACAACAGTTTACAACCTACAGACATTAGAAAGTCAGTACTGCACTGTGTTAGAGCGTGTACTCATCTCCACAATCACTTAATGTTACAGGGCAGAAACAGACCCTTCAGTCCATCAATTTGTACAGATCCTCACTAAACAAAATGAGAAATTTAATCTCAGTTATTTGCCCACTTCTAATATCACAACATTTATTTTTTCAAGCATATTTATGAATTCTTTCTTAAAATACACATGTACTCAATGTATGAAATGTCATACAATTTCCAAGTTGTTTATGACTTTGCAAACTTAAGATTATTACCTTATTGACAAAAGGAAGTTAATGTTTCTTTTATTAAAGCTTCTTATAATCTTAAACTTCCATCACACATCTATCTTTTTAGTAAGTGGTGAAAATGTTTCTTTTTAATCTCTTAGGTCTCTGGACTGTGGCCCTTTATCTCTGGAAATATCCACAGCAAATATGAAGTATTTCCAGTTCTTTTCTATCCTTTGTGCCTCTGTTACAAATATAACATTACCAACGTACTTGTGGGCCTTGCCTCATAACACAAAACTGAACTTTGTATATTATCTACTTTTACTTATATTTCACAACTTGTGTACCAAACTCCCACTCCTTCATTAATCCATATAAAATCTATGTTTATTTAGCTAAGTACAAAGTGCCAGCAATGCTAGAAGAATCCTAATTACACCACTTCAGATGAGAAACTCATTTTCATTCCTATCATTTGCTTTCAGCCTCTATCCACCTCACTGCCCATAGGTCTAGGATATCCTTGACTCAAATACATGTTGACATTAATTACCTACTGGGAACTTTAGCTATTATTTTCATAAGATATACTGTATAATATAAGAGGAAAATGTTTTATTACCAAGTAGGGTAGGTTTAGATCATGCTGAGAACTTAATATTCCTAGTTGCAGATGATTGATTTATTTATTGAGATACAGTGTAGAATAGGCCTTACCAGCCCTTCAGACCACACCACCGAGCAATCTCCTGCTTTAACCCCAGCCTAATCATGGGACAATTTACAACGATCAACTGCTACGTCTTTGGACCGTGGGAGGAAACCGGAGCACCCGGAGGAAACCCATGCGGTCACGGGGAGAACGTACAAACTCCTTACAGGCAGCGGTGGGAATTGAACCCAGGTCGCCTGTACTGTAAAGTGTTGTGCTAACCACTACTCTACTGTGCCACTCCAGTAATGAAAAGGTGAGTCGTAATTTTAGATGCAGATATTTATGAGGAAGCTACACACTTTCTTGCAGTGCACCTTAGTGACACCTTTATGAAATACAGTATTCATGGATGTCCTACCTTCCTTTCCTCTAAGCTACACTGCATCACCTGTAGTTACAAAAAGAAATTGGGGACTTGAAATTACTGGCTCCTTGTGAACTATTTTCTAAAACTTAATCTCTCATTTTTTCCCTGGCAGTTGGTTAATTGGCTTCAATGTCAGGAAATCCTACAAACTGAGGTAACGCATTTTCATATCTCGACCTGTATGAAGTACCGGATCTTTCAGTAGTACATGCAATCTCAAACAATAGATTCTTTTTCGTGCCCTTAGCTGTTTTTCAAGTGAGCTTGGGTCACAGAAGATAGTCATCTCTTGCTTCAGAAATGAAGATCATTTTTCACCACCCCATATCCAAGTTCTTGTGACATTGTACAACTCACTCGCTCATGCGGTTCTTTTATTTCTAGAGGATTCTTTCAGCTAGTTTTTCTGTGAGAAGACATCATTAGTTATAGGAATATAATTTCTCAACATCAGAGTTCCATTTTATAAAAGTTTGCAACTTTCCTTTAGCCATTTCCAGGTGAGATTTAGATTTTTTACTATGAAGTAACACAGCTAAAGATATTCAGCAGGTCAGGCAGTAGTTGTAAAGGAAGAATAAGTAATGTAAGTCAGATAGATCAGTTTCAAACAAGAGAAAATCTGCAGATGCTGGAAATCCAAGGAACGCATACAAAATGCTGGAGGAACTCAACAGGCCAGGCAGCATCTATGGAAAAAAGTACAGTCGACATTTCGGGCTCAAATCATAGACTTTCTGATGTAAATGCAATGACATTTAAAGACCAGCAGGTATTCAAGAGAGACTCATTTTTCCTTCATTGCAACATGTAAATATGAAGTAGATTAGACATTTTAAATATGAGAGTTCTCAGTTATCTGCCTAGACACACCAGGTACTGTGTTGAGAATTGCTATATCTAATTCTGATACACTTAGAAGTTGCTCACAGGCAAAATCCAACCTGCAGGAATAATATGAACTGCTGTTAATTGGTTTAATCTCAGCTGGCAACTGTGAGTGTTTAAATAGTTTCCTCACAGTGGTCACTGGGATTATGCTAAAAACAGCAATTTTGTTCACATCAATAGAATTGTGCAACGACCTGATTTTAATTAAAACAGCCTGGAGTTTCCATTAGGACCAACAGGGACTTTTTTTCCACCTAATTCTCAATGCAAGCACACTTTCCCAAAAAAAAAGCAAGCAATATCAATCATAAGTTAAGTGGAGCATGAATTAAGTTGTTGTAATTTCTTGCATAAGTTTAACCTAAAGAAAAACACAAGCAATTGGCACACATAAAACTGGCCATGTCCCATTGCAAATATCCATTAATTGCAACTGCCTATTGAGAAATTTTTTGGTGCCAGGGCATTAAGAGCATGAGGTAAAGTTTAACTTCTTACTTTATTAAAACTTCTCTCCATCAACATACTGTAGATAGTGAATGGAATTATATAAGCTTTGAATTAATTTTCATATGTTTAACACTGAATTACTGCACAGGTCATGGACTGTACAATAAAAATAATTTTTTTGTTCTGTTAATAAAACTTCATCAGGTCGCTTGTTTTAAATATATTAAGGATTTTTTTTAACTGTAAGTTTTTAAAGCAAGATGATGCTTGAAAGCATTGCCCAGTTTAAGTTGGTTCATGGCAGACTCTATATTTGCAGAAACACAGATTGCCAGAAATAAACAATGCTTAAATCTATCCTCATATTGTGTGCAATTTGTACAGGACCTCCCCAGTTAAGAGCACCTGGTTTATGTACAACCCTTGCACACAATGGACCATTTGGGAGGCCGGCAGGATGGATTTGCCAGCTGCGGCAGAGCTTCAGGCATCTTCTGTCATGTGGGAACTCAGTTCACAGAAATCTGAATGGTTGAGTTTAATGCGCTGGCTTATGCTTTTCTTTAAGTATATAGCTGGGCAGCCACATTTCCTACTTACACGCTGTTCAGGTTGTGAACGGTTTTCAGGAACGGAATCCTGTTGTAACCCAGGGGGATCTCAGAATCAGAATCAGGTTTATTATCACCAGCATTTGATGTGAAGTTTGTTAACTTAGCAGCGGCAGTTCAATGCAATACATAATCTAGCAGAGAAAAATAATAATAATAATAAATGAAATAAAATAATAAATAAACAAATAAGTCAATTATGTATATTGAATAGATTTTTTTAAATGTGCAAAAACAGAAATACTGTATATTCAAAAAAAATTAGGTAGTGTCCAAAGATTCAATGTCCATTTAGGAATCGGATGGTGGAGGGGAAGAAGCTGTTCCTGAATCGCTGAATGTGTGCCTTCAGGCTTCTATACCTCCTACCTGATGGTAACAGTGAGAAAACGGTATGCCCTGGGTGCTGGAGGTCCTTAATAATTCTCACTGTCTTTCTGAGACACCTGGGTACTTTGCAGGCTAGTACCCAAGATGGAGCTGACTAGATTTACAACCCTCTGCAGCTTCTTTCGGTCCTATGCAGTAGCCCCTCCATACCAGACAGTGATGCAGCCTGTCAGAATGCTCTCCACGGTACAACTATAGAAGCTTTTAAGTGTATTTGTTGACATGCCAAATCTCTTCAAATTCCTAATAAAGTACAGCCGCTGTCTTTGTCTTCTTTCTGACAATATCGATATGTTGGGACCAGGTTAGATCCTCAGAGATCTTAACATCCGGGAACTTGAAGCTGCTCACTCTCTCTACTTCTGATCCCTCTATGAGGATTGGTATGTGTTCCTTCGCCTTACCCATCCTGAAGTCCACAATCAGCTCTTTCGTCTTACTGACGTTGAGTGCCAGGTTGTTGCTGTGGCACCATTCCACTAGTTGGCATATCTCACTCCTGTACGTCCTCTTGTCACCACCTGAGATTCTACCAACAATGGTTGTATCATCAGTAAATTTATAGATGTTATTTGAGCTATGCCTAACCACACAGTCATTTCTATATAGAGAGTAGAGCAGTGGGTTAAGCACACACCCCTGAGGTGCGCCAGCGTTGATCGTCAGCGAGGAGGATATGTCATCACCAATCCCCACAGATTGTGGTCTTCCGGTTAGGAAGTTAAGGACCCAGTTGCAGAGGGAGATACAGAGGCCCAGGTTCTGCAACTTGTCAATCAGGATTGTGAGAATGATGGTATTAAATGCTGAGCTATAGTTGATGAACAGCATCCTGACATAGGTGTTTGTGTTGTCGAGGTGGTCTAAAGCCGTGTGGAGAGCCATTGAGATTGGATCTGCCATTGACCTATTGTGGCGATAGGCAAATCGCAGATTGCCATTGAAACATTATCTCTAGACTTGATTTCTTAGTGGAAAAATACTGTAACTCAATGATAAACTATTCATACTATACAGAAATAGAATTGCCTCAAATTACATAAATTCAGGTGGTTGTCTGTCATTTAAGGTAATCTTCCCAAAACTGCATTCCAGTACATGCATGCCAGGAATGCATATCTCACCAAAGAGATATTGATCACATTATCTGGGAAAGACTGTTTAGAGATCAGCGGAAGAGAATCAGCCACAGAGTTCAGGTGGCCTACAATAAAAATTACTTTTTTTGAAACCAATTGCAGAGACAGAGCAGATGTTCTGATGTCGCAGATACTGCATCAGGAACTGATTGGATAATTTTTAACTACCATCAGGTCCTAATGCATTGCCTTCAGCATCGAAACAAGCTTCAGGAAAACAATATGAGTTTACTTATTCTGTTTTGTTTGGTCTGTTCATAATAAAACACCCAATAAAGGAAATGTTTTGAATACTTTATA
Source organism: Mobula hypostoma (assembly GCF_963921235.1). Lineage (NCBI taxonomy): Eukaryota > Metazoa > Chordata > Chondrichthyes > Myliobatiformes > Myliobatidae > Mobula > Mobula hypostoma. The sequence continues at coordinate 58,349,599 of NC_086104.1, read as the reverse complement.
TACTGTGCAAGTCTAATAATTTTACTAATGTATTACAAGTAATTGTTAAATCAGGTGGAACTTTATCAAGCCCAAAATGTAATTTTAAAACTACAATTTATCCTAATATAGTGCTTTTAATTTAGTAAACTTACCCTTGGTGTTTTACAGATAAATTATCAATAAAATTACATCATGTTCAAGTCAATATTGACCTGATCGTTGTCAAATTTCTGCAACAACCCATTTAAAATATTGCCATTTCCACACATATCAGCAACATCTTTAGGACTTGTGTGAAAATGGAGTGGTCCTGAAGGTGTCAGCTGTCTGCTGTAGTTTTCGAGGATGTGTTCTCATACTGGAGTCCTAAATCACAAAAAAATGATTAAAGGATTATCAATATTCAATCATCTCTAAACTGGGGATATTAAAATAACAGCAAAATTGGTCAATTCATGCAATATTAGCTCCAGGTGGGAATATTCCTCCCTCCATCATCTGCATTGGGACTAGAATCTCTGGCCACCCCATCACAGGGCATTGAATAAACACAAGAGATACTAGAAATCCAGAGCAGCACATTAAAAATTGCTGGAGGAACTCAGCAGGTCAGGCAGCATTTACGGAGAGGATGAAGGGTCTGAGTCCAAAACGTTGACTGTTTATTCCTCTCCATAAGTGCTATCTGACCTGCTCAGTTCCTCCAGCGTTGTGTGTGTGTGTGTGTGTGTGTGTGTGTGTGTTGCTCAGAGCATTGAATAAGCTTCACAACTGTTATGGACCACAACTCATGTCCTATCTCTTCTCACCTCTGAATGGAGGAGGAACAGGTACTGCCATGCTATGCATTTTGAGATCCAACCAAATTCGTGCTGGTGGCATTTAATATGCAACACTATAAACCCTGTAATTGCTTCAGTTTCCTCTCATCCTTTCCCATGTAGCTTTCCATGGCAACACAAGGTTCCAAGCAGAAGCTAACCACGTCCACAACAAGGAAACATCAGCAGACAAATCAAAATACTCTGTTGGGACATTTGGTTGACATGAGTATTGCCTACAAAAAAGTTGAAGATTGCTCTGTAATAGAGAAATACTTGATAATTTGGATTGAATTACATCATGTGCATCTTATTATATCAAATCTTCTTATGTAATTTTATTTTTACTGAGTTAACATGGATTTGTTAGACTGAATGACATTGAATTATTTGAGCATTTTAAACGTGCACTAATAAATTCTGATTTAGTATTTACTCTTTATGAGAAAGGTCAAGTGTAATTGAAAATGACTGGATTTGGCAGAGTTATTTATCACAACTCAGTTTACGTGATATGATGTATCACAAAGGTTTGTGTATTTCTGGTTTGTGCTTCTCCATGCAGTCTAGAAGACAGGCATTTTGAAAACCCAGCTAATGTTCACTAACCTCATGACAATAAAACAATTCAAAGAGAAATGTTATTACCAGATTTAATAACAGACTAGCATAGAAATATGCAGAGGGAAACACTTTACTCGAAGTAAAAATAGTCAAAATTGAATGCAGTTTCTGGAAGTGAGATCTACCGTAGTTTCATCTTCCAGAATTAAATGTTTGAAGTTATGTTCAAACTTTAGTTTCATGTCCATTTCAATCTTTACTCCATAATTTTCATAAATAAAACCACAATTAATCACATTAATTATCTGATAAAGGTCCTCCTGGGCAACACTATCAATGTTACAATCCAGATTTACCACATTTCTGAACACTGCTGAGAAATGATACATTAACACACTCAAAATGCTGGAGGAACTCAGCAGGCTAAGCAGCCTGGAAAAAGAGTAAACAGTCAATGTTTCAGCCCCAGACCCTTCATCAGGACTGGAGGAAAAAAAAAGAGGAGTTAGAGTTAGAAGGTGGGGGGAGAGGAGGAAGAAACACAAGGAGAGAGGTGAAACTGAGAGGGGGAGGGGTGAAGTAAAAAGCTGGGAAGTTGATTGGTGAAAAAAATACAGGTCTGGAGAAGGGGAATCGGATGGGAGAGTATAGAAAACCATGGAAGAAAGAAAAGGGGGAGAAGTGCCAGAGGGAGGTGATGGGCAGGTAAGGAGATAAGGTGACAGAGAGAAAAGGGAATGGGGAATGGTAAAGAGGAGGGAGGCATTACCAGAAGTTTGATTGATTGAGGTGTGGCACTGAGATTTAAATGAGCTACTTCTGATGTTAACTTGTCATAGTGAACTCACTTGTGGCAGAGAAGCAGGCATTGGTCTCCAGTTGAATACATTCCCTCACAGCTCTAGGTTAGATGTTACAGGGCTTTCCAGTGCCTGACTGGATGGAAGTAATGACATTGACATGATTTAGGCATCCTTATGACACCATGGAGTTTCCCCATGAGGTGTCAGGAAGTTAGTAAATTGTTGCAACACGCACAAAATGCTGGAGGAACTCAGCAGGCCAGGCAGCATCTATGGAAAAGAGTAAACCGTCAACATTTTGGGCTGAGACCCTTATTTTGTGTGTGCTGCTTGGATTTCCAGCATCTGCAGATTTTCTCTTGTTTGTGATTCGTAAAATGTTGTCTTGCTTACCGGTGTCCAAAATGGTTGCGATTTCAGTCCTGATATAACAAATGCCAGATATCACACTTATTCCATCTGATCCTTTTCCAAGCCACCCATCATAAGGGGAATAAGGGGATGCCAGTAAATATCTACAATACTCTGAGCTTCCATGCACACACAGTTAGTTGCCTTCAATAATCAATTACATCCTGGAAAACAAAGCATAAAAACCCAGTTGTTATCATTTTAACCTGATGACTAATTTGATCAGGCTAACAAATGGGTGATTCACTAATCAGCAAAGCTTGGAGCAATTCAATTACTCTGCAAATTCAATAATTTTACATGATGAACTGGATTGTGCTGTTCTTCAACCTTTATTTCCATAGAAGACAATTAGTCAGCTGCAGTCTACAAATCAGCTCACTGCTGACATCCATATTGCAGAATGGAAGTCAGAGATGAACTGCAGATCAGATCCTGATGCAGCTGATTGGGTCAATGGATATTTCATTTTTCATTTCAATTTTTTAATGTTTTCATCTTTTTAATTCATTTCTGGTACTTAAAAGCACTTTGAGGCATTTATTTTCCTTTTCATTAAATAGTTAAATCCCTCTGAAAAGGTGTCTGGGATCCAAGAGAAGAACCATTACATACATTTCCCATGGTAAGGCCTCTGCTCAATGTCCATTCAGAACTATAGGTCCACCTGAAGTAAGAATGGCCACAAGAATATAATAGATGACAACTATAGGCAGCAGGCCAGATGGTCTGGCCGTTATTAATAGAACACATCCTGTTATTATGATGCAAGCTCCCATCAAAACCAGACCCAATTAAATGAGAACCACATTTCTGATTAGTTGATCTCTTGATAATTGTAATCTTTATTCAGGGCCTTATCCCTTCCTTTCTTGAACAAAAATTTTAAATGTGATGATACTGTATATTACTCACTGTCACAAGTGTTATCTTTGGAGGTTACTCAACAAGGCTTGCTCACACGTTTGTTAGCTGAGTTCCTCAAACAGCAAGTTCCTCAATATTGAGAACGTTCATCCAAGTTTCACCTTACCATGTCCAACTTTGAGAAGCAAAACCAAATTACCAAGCCCCACTCATTTTTCAAGTTCTATTTCTTCTCATCTTCTATTAGCACATATTTGCATTATTCTTTCTGATACTGTCCCATTTTGTAAACTCTTCGTGACATTTCCAGAGAGCTAATCAGTTAAGAATCACTCTAGTTGTTCCAACGGATGGTGTTAATAACTCTGGGGTTTTATAACAATCCAGTAATTTGATGGTCAGCATTAATAACACTGAACAACCAAATGATTCCTTATTCTGAATTCATGACCTCCACCATTCAACATCGTCAGGAGTAGCCAGAACCTGAAACCAAGCTTTTCCCAGTGTAAACCATGAAGGTGATCATGGTTCGGCTCCTCTTCCAACAGAAGTCAATGAATTTGGTCTTACACAAGCTGTTGGATGGATACATGGTAGCACAGCATTGGGACTCCACTCAGTGTCCACCATTCTAGTCTGGATCCAGACACTAAACATCATACACTCAATCCATCAAATTATGAAGCTACACACATCAAAGTTGCTGGTGAACGCAGCAGGTCAGGCAGCATTTCTAGGAAGAGGTGCAGGCCGGGACCCTTCGTCAGGACTAACTGAAGGAAGAGCTAGTAAGAGATTTGAAAGTGGGATGGGGAGGGGGAGATCCAAAATGATAGGAGAAGACAGGAGGGCGAGGGATGGAGCCAGGAGCTGGACAAGTGATTGGCAAAAGGGATATGAGAGGATCATGGGACAAGGGGCCCAGGGAGAAGGAAAAAGGGGGAGGGGGGAAAACCCAGAGGATGGGCAAGGGGTATAGTCAGAGGGACAGAGGGAGAACCCATCCTCCGGGTTCCCCCCCACCTTTTTCCTTCTCCCTGGGCCTCCTGTCCCATGATCCTCTTATATCCCTTTTGCCAATCACCTGTCCAGCTCTTGGCTCCATCCCTCCCCCTGCTGTCTTTTCCTATCATTTTGGATCTCCCCCTCCCCCTCCCACTTTCAAATCTCTTACTAACTCTTCCTTCAGTTAGTCCTGAAGAAGGGTCCCGGCCTGAAATGTCGACTGCACCTCTTCTTAGAGATGCTGCCTGACCTGCTGCGTTCACCAGCAACTTTGATGTGTGTTGCTTGAATTTCCAGCATCTGCAGAATTCCTTGTGTTTGCGAAATTATGAAGCTACATATGAGGAGGATCAGGGGCTAGCTTCACATCAAATTCACAATTCAATTGCAAAAATATTCTGTCACTTCATATGCAGATGTAATCCCAATCTAACGTGTCAAACAAAATGTTCCTGTTGTCTTTGCTGGTAATGTCGATTCTTTGAAAACTTCAGCAGCTAAATCTCTCTCCCTTTGAAAATACACGAGTAACTGTAATAACTAACCAAAAACAAGTTCAGCATTAAAGCTGGGGAGCATTTCATGCAATGTCAAATACTTTAAATGGTGCTCCACATAGTAAAATGAAATTAAAAACTATGTTATTCAAGAGCGGTACTGTATCAGTTTTAATAGAGAAATGTTGTTCAGGTAGGTTAACCATGTTGGTGGGTGGAAGCTTGAAAATAAACACGGTAACCAACCTTTAGTAAGGAAATTCATCTGCCTGTTGCAAACATCATGTCAGCACTCTGTATTATGAACAACCCTTGATGAATAAGGGCAACTGAAAATGGCAACCTCAACTTAAGTATCTGCAATTAGGTTTTTAATTTATATTTTGTGTGTATAACTTCATCAAGGTAAGGGGTATTAGGCTCATTACAATTTTATAACTAGCAAGGCTTTGCATCTTCTTAACTTGAGAAAATGAATGTCAAGGTGCTATATTGTAACCTATGCATACTTAGATAATAAATTTTCTTTGAACGCTAAACCTCAGTAACTTCAGTGGAAAACTAATTTATTCAAACAAACAAGATTTCTACCACATTCTAGGGAGGTTAGTAAAAGCAACTTCAAGGGAGCTGATATATCAACATCCATTCCAGTCTTACGTAGTCATATGTTGCTCCTGGTACTGGACTCTCAAGTTTGAGCATAACAAGTGCCAAGTGTGGCAGTGTAAATCATCACTACTCTTTTACCTTATGATACATGGTTGTTCCATGCTTCATCAGGGTAATCTCAATAGTTCATTGCCATCAATGTGAAGACTCCAAGGGAATATGTATCACATTTTCCAGGATTAGAGCACTGATGAGTGAGACCACTTTGTCTGCACTGCACGATTTGCCAATGTTCTAAAGGTCAACCATCATGATGGGTCAGGCTGTAAATTAACTGGAGATAAAAAGGTGTATTGAATTGAATTGACTTTATTTCTTACATCCTTCACATACATGAAGAGTAAAAATTTTTACATTACATCTCCGTCTAAATGTGCAATGTGCAATTTATAGTAATTTGTAATAAATAGTATGTATGACAGGACAGTCAATTTAGCATAGAAATACAGTTGCATCAGCGTGAATTAATCAGTCTGCTGGCCTGGTGGAAGAAGCTGTCCCAGAGCCTGTTGGTCCTGGCTTTTATGCTGCAGTACCATTTCCTGGATGGTAGCAGATGGAACAGTTTGTGGTTGTGGTGACTCGTGTCCCCGGTGATTGAGGGAATTACAGTTCCCATACCAGGCAGTGATGCAGCCAGTCAGGATGTTCTCAATTGTGCATTTAAATTGAAGAGTGCACTCGATCTATTATAAGCTGGCATTTTCTCTCAACCCTGCCCCAGCTTAGCTGTAACCAAAGGCAATGTGTATTGGAGGTCTTTGCTTGGATTCCTTGCGATAGTCAGGATTCATCAATCTTTCTATCATACCTTTTCTCTGTCCAAGTTGTCATCTCATCCAATCAGGTTAGAGACCAGTGAATCCGAAGAAATAGAAAACTCATTCATATATTTTAGGCACAGATGCAGAATGGTCCGCTATGAAAAACTGGAGCAAAAGATTTCTGGAAAAACTCAGCTGGTCAAGTGGCATTTATGGTGGGGGGAAGAAGAATTGTTGGAATTTTGTGTCCTGATGCTGGTTTTAACCTGAAACATTGACAATTCCTTACCCCCCAACGGATCAAGCCACTGAGTTTCTCTAACAGATTGTTTGTCTCTTAGTCTCATGTCTCTACTATTAAAAACTGCATGATGATACCAGCAGAATTATAATGGAGGAAACCAATGGGGTGGTGCAGTCAAGTAATGCTTCTGATATCTGGGTCATTCAGAGAAGGGGCTTTATTGTACAGCCTTAACTGTTTTCCTATATATAGTGAAATGCTGTGAGGCTGTATAACTTTAATTTAACCAAGCGACTGATCTTCAGCAACAAGAATGCATAAGGAAGAACATCAACAACCTCCTATTACTATTGTATAATGAAGAATATTGAGAACAGCTCCCCAAGGTGTCTCATTTGAATCATCTGTCTATTTCTGAACCTTCAATATGCTTGTCATCCTTAACAACAATATGAGGATGGGACCACCGTCAGATTTCCCTAACAGCCACCTGTACTCCAGGGTACTGAATACAATATTTCCCTGTGGACTCACAAGCTTCCCTCCTCCTTTGGTTAATTTGTTGCCAGAACCAATACCCACCTCCTTATTCTGGTATCTACCTCTTTCCTTTCTCTTAAATGGCTCTAATGAATTTGGTTCTACCACCACCCCTGGCAGCATGTTCCACACATCCACCACACTCTTTGTAAAAAACTTGCCTCTGAAATCCCCCTTATACTTGCTTCCAGTCACCTTAAAACTATGCTGCCTCATGTTAGCCATTTTCACCATGGGAAAAGTCTCTGGCTGTCCATTCAATCTATGCCTCTTATCATTTTGTACACCTCTACCAAATCATTTCTCATCCTCCTTCAATCCAAAGAGAAAATTCTATCTCACTAAACCTACCCTCATAAGACATGCTCTCCAATCCAAGCAGCGTCATGGTAAATCTCCTCTGCACCCTCTCTAAAGCTTCTACAGTTTCGCTAACATCAGGTGACCAGAATTGAACATATATTCCAAGTGTGGTGTAACCAGGGTTTTACAGAGCCGCAACATAAACTCACAGCTCTTGAACTCAATCCCCCAATTTATGAAGACCACCATTCCATTTGCCCAATGAACTTTCATGGTAACTTTGGAAGATCTATGGATGTGATCTTCCAAAGTGAATGACTTCACACTTTCTCATGTTGAACTCCATCTGCCACTTTTCAGCCCAGCTCTGCATCCTGTCAATGTCCCATTGCAATCCTTAACAATCTTCAATACTACCAACCTTCACGTCATCTCCAAATTTACTAATCCACCTTTCTACTTCCTCATCCAAGTTATTTCTAAAAATCTCAAAGAACAGGGATCCCAGAACATATCCCTGTGGAACATCCATGCAGAATATGTTTCATCTGCTTCCACCCTCTGCCTTCTATGAGCAAGCCAATTCAACAACCAAGTTTCCCTAGATCTTACATCTTCTGGCTTTCTAAATAAGCCTACCTTTGGGAACTTTTCAAATCCTTACTAAAATCTATATACACCACATCCACTACTCTACCTTTATCAATGTGTTTTGTTACTTCCTCAAAGAACTCAGTCAAGCTCGTGAGGCATGGCCTGCTTTCACAAAGCCATTCTGAGTATCCCTTATCAGACTTTTATTCTCCAAATGCTCATAAATCCTGTCTCTATGAAACTTCTCCAATAATTTGCCCACCACTGAAATTAGACTCACTGGTTTGAGGTTCCCAGATTATCCCTACTGCCTTTCTTGAACAAAGGAGTTACATTTGCCACCCTCCAATCATCTGGTACTCCTGTGGCCAGTGAGGATGCAAAGATCATCGCCAAAGTTGCAGCAATGTCTTCCTTCTCTTCCTGTAGTAACCTGGGATATATCCCATCTGGCCCCAGAAACTCACCTATCCTAATTATTATGCAATACCTGACCTAGCAGTTTCAAGTACAATCGGCACAGTGCCATTCTAGCAAGATTAAAGCAAGGTTTTAAATATTTGGAAATTACCTCAATCAGTGGATAGAAATTTACCTCCATCACACTGGTTAATGTACTCAATACAATATCATTTCTAATGTCAATATGTGAAATAGAGACAATATTTCTTTCAGTGGTTAAATATTGATAGCCAGTCAAAGGAAAAATAATTATGTCAGTACGATCCATTGTGACTTTCCGATACGGTCAGCAATAAAGAGTTGATTAAGTATTTAAATTCCAAAATGTTTGTACTGGGCCATTCCTGGGAGAGACTTGGAACAAAGAATTTAATTCGAGCAGATGGCCTGTGCTGCCACAATTGGAACATTATCATTCAATTTAACAAGTGAATGATTACAAATTTTATGAGTGAACAAACTTCAAGACCGTGGAAAAACATACAGGCAAGAAGTAAAAGCAGCAACCTTGGCTCTAGTGAGATCTGGGCTCACATCAAAGGCATTTATTCTGAGTTATGGTTTTGACACATTTCAGCAAAGAAATCTCTGTAAACCACAATGACTTTCTGCAACAAAGTTGTTCCAGATGGATAAATGTCAAAGGCAAAAAATCTTAAACACTGTTGCAGAAATACCTTGAGGACCAGGAGTTATTCTAAACTGGATCCCGGATCCCCACTGGGTCTACGGGAACTTCACACAGTCAGCATAACAGTTGCCATGAGTGATCTTTAAAAAGTTCAAATATCCACTTACTTTGCAACAAGAAAGGTAGTGAATATGCGGGACAATGAGGACTTGGAAAAGAGAAGAAAATCTTATTCAGATATGTCCCAAAATTTGGAAAACCCGGAAAGAATACTCATCCATGTTCTGGTGCAGATTTGTTGAGATTCAGAACTCAAAGTTCAAAGCAAATTTATCATCAACGTATGTATATCCCACCACATAAAAGCCTAAGATTCATTTTCAAAGGCTCAAAGCTTCATTTTATTCTCAAAGTATACAACTCTGAGATTTATCTTCTCCAGGTAGCCATAAAATACAGAAAAACCGTAGAAGTAGTTGAAAGAAAGGCATAAATTCCTTCCCCCCCCCGCACCATGAAAAGAAAAATAAGCAAAAATGCACAAACCCCAACCCCCCGCCCCCCCCCCCCCAATGGGAGTAGTGAGAAGATAGCACAGCCTGGATAGTGGAGATCCTTGATGATGGATTCTGCTTTCCTGCGATAGCGCTCCTTGTAGATGGACTAGGCTGTATCCACTACTTTTTGTCGGCCTTTCCCATTCAAGGGCATTGATGTTTCCATGACATACTGAAGAAGCTCTGCAGTGCACATCTACAGAAGTTTGTCAGAGTCTTAGATGTTATGCCAAATCTTCCACAAACTTCTAAGGAAGTAAAGGTACTGTCCCACTTTCTTTGTAATGGCACTTATTTATTGGATCCAGGACAGATCCTCTACAACTGGTGTTCGCAACCTTTTTTATGCAATGGAAAAATACCATTAAGCAAGTGGTCCGTGCACCACGGGTTGTGAATCCCTGCTCTAAAATGATAACGCCAAGGAATTTGAACTTGCTCACCTTCTCCTCTTCTACTCCCTCAATGAGAACTGTCTCATTGACCTCCAGTTTCCCCCTCCTCCTGTCATCATTAATCAGCTCCTTGGTCTTGCTGACATTGAGTGATAGGTTGTTGTTCTGGCACCACTCAGCCAGATCTTCAATCTCACTCCTATATGTTGATTTGTCACTACTTTTGATTTGGCCAATGGCAGTGGTGTCATTAGCAGGCTTAAATATGGCATTGGAGCTGTGCTGAGGCTCAGTCATAAGTATAAAACAAGTAGGGAAGTGGGTTAAGCACACAGCCTTGTGGTTCACCAGTGCTGATGGAGATGGTGACGGAGATATTGTGACTGGAGTTTGCAACTGAGGAAATTGAAGATACAGTTGCACAAAGAGGTATTAAGGCCTAGGTCTTGGAGCTTATTGATTAGTTTGGAGGGGTGATAGTACTGAATGCAGAGCTGTAGTCAATGAAGAGCATCCTGATGTATGCATCTTTGCAGTCCAAGTGTTCTATGTTGAGTAAAGAGCCAATAAACAACCTACTGTTGACCTGTTGTGAAGGTAAACAAATTGGAGCGGATACTTTATACTTTATTGTCACCAAACAATTGATACTAGAGTGTTCAATCATCACAGCCATATTTGAGCAACACACATCAAAGTTGCTGGTGAACGCAGCAGGCCAGGCAGCATCTCTAGGAAGAGGTACAGTCGACGTTTCAGGCCAAGACCCTTCGTCAGGACTAACTGAAGGAAGAGTTAATGAGAGATTTGAAAGTGGGAGTGGGAGGGGGAGATCCAAAATGATAGGAGAAGACAAGAGGGGGAGGGATAGAGCCAAGAGCTGGACAGGTGATTGGCAAAGGGGATATGAGAGGATCATGGGACAGGAGGTCAGGGGAGAAAGACAAGGGGTCGGGGGAACCCAAAGGATGGGCAAGGGGTATAGTCAGAGGGACAGAGGGAGAAAAAGGAGAGTGAGAGAAAGAATATGTGTATAAAAATAAATAACGGATGGGGTACGAGGTGGAGGTGGGGAATTAGCGGAAGTTAGAGAAGTCGATGTTCATGCCATCAAGTTGGAGGCTACCCAGACGGAATATAAGGTGTTGTTCCTCCAACCTGAGTGTGGCTTCATCTTTACAGTAGAGGTGGCCGTGGATAGACATGTCAGAATGGAAATGGGATGTGGAATTAAAATGTGTGGCCTCTGGGAGATCCTGCTTTCTCTGGCGGACAGAGCATAGGTGTTCAGCAAAGCAGTTTCCCAGTCTGCGTCGGGTCTCGCCAATGTATAGAAGGCCACATTGGGAGCACCGGACGCAGTATATCACCCCAGCCGACTCACAGGTGAAGTGTCGCCTCACCTGGAAGGACTGTCTGGGGCCCTGAATGGTGGTAAGGGAGGAAGTGTAAGGGCATGTGTAACACTTGTTCCGCTTACAAGGATAAGTGCCAGGAGGGAGATCAGTGGGGAGAGATGAGGGTACGAATGGACAAGGGAGTCGCGTAGGGGGCGATCCCTGCGGAAAGCGGGGGGGGGAGGGAAAGATGTGCTTAGTGGTGGGATTCCGTTGGAGGTGGCGGAAGTTACGGAGAATAATATGTTGGACCCGGAGGCTGGTGGGGTGGTAGGTGAGGACCAGGGGAACCCTATTCCTAGTGGGGTGGTGGGAGGATGGAGTGAGAGCAGATGTACGTGAAATGGGGGAGATGCGTTTTACGTGAAATGGGGAGATGCGTTTACGTGAACTGGGGGAGATGCATCTTTCCCTCCCCCCCTCTCTCTGCTTTCCCATTCTGACATGTCTATCCATAGCCTCCTCTACTGTAAAGATGAAGCCACACTCAGGTTGGAGGAACAACACCTTATATTCCGTCTGGGTAGCCTCCAACCTGATGGCATGAACATCAACTTCTCTAACTTCCGCTAATGCCCCACCTCCCCCTCATACCCCATCCGTTATTTATTTTTATACACACATTCTTTCTCTCACTCTCCTTTTTCTCCCTCTGTCCCTCTGACTATACCCCTTGCCCATCCTCTGGGTTTCCCCCCCGCCTTGTCTTTCTCCCCTGACCTCCTGTCCCATGATCCTTTCCTATCCCCTTTGCCAATCACCTGTCCAGCTCTTGGCTCCATTCCTCCCCCTCCTGTCTTCTCCTATCATTTTGGATCTCCCCCTCCCCCTCCCACTTTCAAATCTCTTACTAGCTCTTCCTTCAGTTAGTCCTGACGAAGGGTCTCGGCCTGAAACATCGACTGCACCTCTTCCTAGAGATGCTGCCTGGCCTGCTGCATTCACCAGCAACCTTGATGGGTGTTGCTTGAATTTCCAGCATCTGCAGAATTCCTGTTGTTGACAGCGATATTTGATTCTGCTCTTCGTGCTCCCTGGAGTACAAATCGATAGTAAATATTAAAAATTTGAATTATAAATCATAAATAGAAAATAGAATAGGGAAAGTAAGGTAGTGCAAAAAAACCTGAGAGGCAAGTCCGGATATTTGGAGGGTACGGCCCAGATCCGGCTCAGGATCCGTTCAGCAGTCTTATCACAGTTGGAAAGAAGCTGTTCCCAAATCTGGCCGTACGAGTCTTCAAGCTCCTGAGCCTTCTCCTGGAGGGAAGAGGGATGAAAAGTGTGTTGGCTAGGTGGGTCGTGCCTTTGAGTATCCAGGCAGCACTGCTCCGACAGTGTGCGGTGTAAAGTCAGTCCAGAGATGGAAGATTGGTTTTTGTGATGTTGTGTGATCCAAGTTGCTTCTCAGGCAGGGGTTGATATGTTTCATTGCCAACCTCTCAGAATTCTTCATCACAGTGGATGTATGTGCTCCTGGATGATAGTTGTTGAGGCAGGTTACCATGTTCTTCTTAGGCACTGGTATAATTGAAGTCTGCTTGAATCAGGCAAGTACTTCAGACTGCCAAAGTGAGAGGTTAAATATATCAGTGAACTCTCCAGCCAGTTGATCAGCACAGTTCTTAAGTGCTCCACCAGGTACCCCATCAGGATGTTTTCCAGGGGTTCACTCTCCTGAAGAATGCTCTCATATTAGCCTCGGAAACTGAAATCAAAGGGTTGTGGGGGGCTGTAGGAATTCGTGAAGTTGCCTCCAAGTTTTGTCAGTCAAAGCGAGTATAAAAGGCATTGAACTCATCTGGGAGTAAAACCTCGTTGTCACATATGCCACTTGGTTTTACTTTGCACAAGGTGAGAGCATTCAAGCCCTGCCACAGCTGTTGAGTACCCTTCCATGATTGCAGTTTGGTCCAGAATTATGCCAAACCATTTTGTCACTTTCCTCTGAAATATATATTAGAGTTATATTCTTCAGTTGAATACTTAATAAGGAGTCAATTCTCTTTGAGAGAGGAGCTCTCAGTCCTCAGTTATTAACTATTTACATTAATGACCTGGAGAAAGAAACAAAATGTGAGCTTTATAAGACCATAAGACCATACGATATAGGCCCATCGAGTCTGCTCTGCACATCATGACTGATCTAATTTTCCTCTCAGACACCCAGTCTCCTGCCTTCTCCCCTTATCTCTTCATACCCTGAACAAGCAAGAATCTATCAACCTCACCTTAAATATACATAAAGACTTGGCCTCCACAGCTCTAAGGTTTAAAGGTTCATTCATTATCTATCAAAGTATATAACTCCGAAATTCTTCAATTCTCCAGATAGCTGTGAAACCAAGAAAGAAAAGAAAGGCACCACAATCATTAACCATAAATCCCACCTCCGCACATAAAAAGAAACGAACAAAAATGGAACAGGCACATACACCCTCCACAACCAAAAATGGAACAGGCACATACACCCTCTAATCCCTCCTCCCGCACAAAAACTGAACAAAACAGATCTGGTACATTGATCCCCAAATTCCTCTTCTCACACAAAAAAGTGAACAAAATGGATCAAGCACATTGACCCCCAAATCCCCACTCCCTGCACAAAAAAAACCCGAGTATATTGAATGAAAAAACACAGTATAAAAACTATAAGACTGAAGAGTCTATGGTCCAAGTCCACATCCAAAACGCAGAAAAAACCTGGGCAACACCTTCCAGGCACATAGGCTCTCCCCTCTGTGACACATAGCAACCAATCAAAAGGCAAGCAGCCAGCGCTTACCCTCTGCACTCACTATGGTGCTTCAGTCTCCCTCATCACTTTAATCAGCAAACAATGGAGGCTTTACTTGGCAAAAGGAGCAAACCTCAGCTTCACCCTATCCTGCAACCTGCCCATGATGAGGTTCGCCCATGCTGTCGCTGCCTCTCGGAGACCGCAGAGTGCTGAAGCACTCAAACGATCTCCAAACTTCCACACATGCCTTGATGTTTTAATTGCCCTTGTCATTTTAATTGGCAAACAATGGAAGCTATAATTGGTGAAATGGGATCAAGCATTGGCTCGCACGCCATTGTGCAGCCTTCTCACCACAAGGTTCACTCATACTGTCTCTGCCGCTTGGAGACTATAGAACACTGAAGCACCCAAACGATCCCAAAACAGCAAAACGCAGTCTCCAACAGTTCCAGAATCACATTCAAGAGACAAAACAAACATAAAAGAGATAACAGAAGTGAAAAATATGGTTTCATGATCTATCCAGAAGATGTCAACCAAAGTAATGTTGTACGCGTGCACCATCTTGACTGGCACCATCTTGCCACAACTGCCTATGACAAGGAATTCTACAGATTCACCTCTCTCCAGCTAAAGAAGTTCCTCCGCATCTCCATTCTAAAAGGATGCTCCTCTATTCTGAGGCTGTGACCTCTGGTCTTTGACTCTCCTACCATAGGAAACATTCTCTCCACATCCACTCTATCAAGGGCTTTACTATTTGATATGTTTCAATGATGTCACCCCTCACTCTGCTGAATTCGAGTGAGTACATGCCAGAGCCATCAAACTTACCTCAAAGGATAAGTTTGCTGGTGATACAAAAATAAGTGAAAGTTAATGTTGTGATAAGGATATTGTGATTCTGCAATGGGATGTCAATAGGTTAGTGATTGTGTGAAAATCTAATAAATGGAGTTTAATGTGGAAAAGTGTGAGGTCATGTCCTTTGGTAAGAAGAATCAAAAGGAAAAATATTATCTAAATATTGAAAGACTGCAAATAAATGATGTGTAAATGGATTTAGATTATCTTGTTCAGGAATCATAACAAGTGAGCAGATAAGTCCAAAAACTAGGTAAGAGAGCAAATAGCATTTTAGCTTTTAATGAGGAGGGGTTGGAGTTTAAAAATAAGAAGGTTTTGTTAGAGTTGTACTGGTTTCACATGTACAGTCCCTTAGCTAAAAAAGAATGCAGTAGCATTGAAGGTCATCCAAAAGAGATACACCAGGCTGTTAATGAGAGGTTTGTCCTACCAAAAGAGTTAGATGGTTTGGGTCTGTATTTCCTGGAGTTTAGAAGAATGAGGGGAACCTTTTTCAACCTTACAAAACCCTAAGAGGGTTTTATAAAGTAGATGTTGAGATGTTTTTATTTGTGCAAGGGTATTGAAGGAGGGTATAGTGATAAGAAGAGGAGAGAAATTTCTTCTCTCAAACCATAGTGATTCTCTGGAATTCTCTGCCTTAGAAGGTGCTGGAGGGTAGATCATTAGAAATATTTAAAGTAAAGATGGATGAGTAATTGAAAGATTGAGGGTTAAAAAGAAGCACAGGAGTTGAGGCCAGTAAAGAATAGCCATGAGCGTATTGAATGTCAAGGCAGATTTAAAGGAACTGGGAGGATATTCTATTTCTATCTTCTTACGTTCTTGTGTTTCTTGAGATCAGAGAAGTGTCACATAGTTGCTTACTTCAGAGTGTAAGAGCAACCAAAGAAGTGAATCCATCATTTCTGTGAGAGTAGCAGTGGTCCGAGGAGAACGTCTGCCAGACTGCAAAGGTTCTATTCCTTTATTCTTTCTGGTGCACAAAGAAAGGATAATGCAGTTCAGTGGCATGTAAAAGTTTGGGCATCCCTGGTCAAAATTTCTGTTACTGTGAATAGTTAAGTGAATAGAAGATGAACTGATCTCCAAAAGTCATGAAGTTAAAGATGAAACATTCTTCTCAACATTTTAAGCAAGATTAGTGTATTAATTTTGTTTTGTACAATTTTAGAGTGAAAAAAAGGAGAGGAGAACTATGCAAAAGTTTGGGCACCCCAAGAGATTTGAGCTCTCAGATAACTTTTACCAAGGTCTCAGACCTTAATTAGTTTGTTAGGGCTATGGCTTGTTCACAGTCATCGTTAGGAAAGGCCCGGTGATGCAAATTTCAAAGCTTTATAAATACCCTGACTCCTCAAACCTTGTCCCAACAATCGGCAGCCATGGGCTCCTCTAAGCAACTGCCTAGCACTCTGAAAATTAAAACAAGTGATGCCCACAAAGCAGAAGGCTATAAGAAGGTAGCAAAGTGTTTTCAGGTAGCCGTTTCCTCAGTTCGTAATGTAATTAAGAAATGGCAGTTAACAGGAATAGTAGAGGTCAAGGTGAGGTCTGGAAAACCAAGAAAACTTTCCGAGAGAACTGCTCATCGGATTGCTAGAAAGGCAAATCAAGACCCCTGTTTGACCGCAAAAGTCCTTCAGGAAGATTTAGCAGACTCTGGAGTGGTGGTGCACTGTTCTACTGTGCAGCAACACCTGCACAAATATGACCTTCATGGAAGAGTCATCAGAAGAAAACCTTTCCTGCTTCCTCGCCACAAAATTCAGCATCAGAAGTTTGCAAAGGAACACTTAAACAAGCCTGATGCATTTTGGAAACAAGTCCTGTGGACTGATGAAGTTAAAATAGAAATTTTTGGCCACAATGAGCAAAGGTATGTTTGGAGAATAAAGGGTGCAGAATTTCATGAAAAGAATACCTCTCCAACTGTTAAGCACGGGGGTGGATCGATCATGCTTTGAGCTTGTGTTGCAGCCAGTGGCACGGGGAACCTTTCACTGGTAGAGGGAAGAATGAATTCAATTAAATACAAGCAAATTCTGGAAGCAAACATCACACCGTCTGTAAAAAAGATGAAGATGAAAAGAGGATGGCTTCTACAACAGGATAATGATTCTAAACACTTCTCAAAATCCACAATGGACTACCTCAAGAGGTGCAAGCTGAAGGTTTTGCCATGGCCCTCACAGTCCCCCGACCTAAACATCACCGGAAATCTGAGGATAGACCTCAAAAAAAGCAGTGCATGCAAGACGGCCCAAGAACCTCACAGAACTAGAAGCCTTTTGCAAGGAAGAATGGGCGAAAATCCTCCAAACAAGAATTGAAAGACTCGCTGGCTACAGAAAGCGTTTACAAGCTGTGATACTTGCCAAAGGGGGTGTTACTAAGTACTGACCATGCCCAAACTTTTGCTTTTTTCCCTTTTTTGTTATTTTGAAACTGTAAAAGATGGAAATAAAAAAGTAATCTTGTTCAGAATATTAAAGAAATGTGTCATCTTTAACTTTATGCCTTTTGAAAATCAGGTCATCTTTTACTCGTTTAGCTATTCACAGTAATAGAAATTTTGACCTGAGTGCCCAAACTTTTGCATGCCACTGTATATTTAGTAAAGCATCTCCCCTAGAACAGTGTATTTGCTTACTTGATTTGTGAATTACTCAGAAACAAGAGGAAATCTACAAATGCTGGAAACCCAATCTACAAAATACTGGAGAAACTCAGCAGGCCAGGCAGTATCTATGGAAAAAAGCACAGTCGACATTTCAGGCCAAGGCCTGTGTGAATTATTCATTTGGGTGCAAAAATCGGTAGATAGTATTTTCATAACTTTCCAGATTTTTCAATTACTTATCTACATAAAAGTTTATTTTAACACTTCCATATTTCCTTTAACTCTCCAATTTCTATCATTGACCTTGACATAATTAACTAATTAAACTAACAGCCTGCACATTATTATAAAGCTACACACTGTCACAGACTGTGCAAACTCCAGACATGCATCACCAGAGATGTGGATTGTACCAGGTTACTGAAGCTGTGAGGAAGCAGCTCTACGAGTCACACCACTGCACCCTCACTAAATGTTCCTAGTTTGTTAAACAAGGGTGTTAAACTAACGTGTTAAATTCTGACGACATAATGTGGGTTGAGTTACATGTGGGGAGTTCTCTACAGTTCAACACATTCAAATCACTCTATAAATATGTGGAGCCAAATTGTTCCAAGGTTTGTTTTCTCTGATTATCAGGTTAGTGACACTCTATTATCACTCAAACACAAGGAAGTGCCCCACCTCCCCCTCATACCCCATCCATTATTTATTTATATACACACATTCTTTTTCTCTCTCTCCTTTTTCTCCCTCTGTCCCTCTCACTTTTCCCCTTGCCCAGCCTCTGGGCTTCCCACCCCACCTTTCTTTCTCCCTAGGCCTCCTGTCCCATGATCCTCTCATATCCTTTTTGCCAATCATTTGTCCAGCTCTTGGCTCCATCCCTCCCCCTCCTGTCTTCTCCTATCATTTCGGATCTCCCCCTCCCCCTCCCACTTTCAAATCTCTTACTAGTTTTTCTTTCAGTTAGTCCTGACGAAGGGTCTCGGCCCAAAACATCGACTGTACCTCTTCCTAGAGATGCTGCCTGGCCTGCTGAGTTCACCAGCAATTTTTATGTTTGTTGCTTGAAATTCCAGCAACTGCAGATTTCCTCATGTTTAGTGGAATGTTCTAACATCCTGTGGCACTGATATGGACATCACTTTAAACTTTGGATAACAACATACATAAAAGTTGCAGGTGAATGCAGCAGGCCTGGCAGCATCTCTACGAAGAGGTACAGTCAACGTTTCGGGCTGAGACCCTTCGTCAGGACTAACTAAACTTTGGGTAAACAGGTTTGGGTCATCTACACCCATGATTTCTTGCAAGATCACTTGTGAACATCTTCTGCTAATTATGACCTGGGAAAAAATCCCATATCCTTTCTTCCTTTGAGTTATCTAACAGGAACACTCTGTAGATGATTCAACCAAAATAACCATGGGAATTAGTAAATGTGTATATGTTTTATACAGTCAGTGGCCACTAGGTAGTTCATGCCTAATAAAGTGTCCACTGAGTGTTTGTTCATGTTTCTGCTGGCATAGCCCATACACTTCAAGGTTTGACATGTTGTATGTTCAGAGGGGCTCTTTTACACATCACTGTTGTAACATGTTTTTGAGATATTGTCACCTTCCTGTCAGCTTGAACCAGTCTGGCCATTCTCCTCTGACCTCTCTCATTAACAAGGAGTTTTCACCCACAACTGCTCACTGGATGCTTTGTGCTTTTTTGTACCATCCACTATAAACTCTAGTGCATAAAAATCCCAGGACATCAGCAATTTCTGAGAGATCCAAACCATCTCATCTGGCACCAACAATTATTCCACGGTCAAAGCCACTTAGGTCACATTTCTTCCTGATTCTGATGTTTGGTTTGAACAACAGCTAAACCTTTTCACCATGTCTGCATGTGTTTATACATTGAGTTGCTGCCACATGATTGGATGATTAGATATTTGCATTAACAAGCAGGTGTACATAATAAAGTGGCCACTGAGTGTACATAGATTGTGATATGACTTTTCAATTGTAACTTTCAACTTTTAACTTTAATGCTTTTAGTAAAAGTAGTACTAGTTGTGATCAATGATTGTTATTCTTAGTCTGTCGGCCCTTTAAAGATTGCATTATGTGACACACTATTTTTGGGATGCCAAAGCGTTTATTAAAAAGTTCCACATAGCCCTTGAATAAACTGCACACCTTGTTTGAGCTCCTCACAGATCTTGTGCACAGGTCTGTACGTTCCCGAATGGATTACTCTGAAATCATACCTAATGTTCCATATATTCAGCCTTCACTCACATGGAGAGGGGAAATTTTAATCATGTACTTGAGCATTCAGAACTAATATTACAGTATTCAAGTGTTTTTTGTGGATTTTTACAGATGTTTTAAGGTCACCAGTTATGCAGGGAACACATCATTTTTCTTTCCAGCATTTAACTTTCATGATGTTTGCAATCCAAATATTTTTCCACTTACTATAAAAGTTATTTTTTATATCAATTGATTCTTTGTTTTGCTTCTCTTTTTCTTGGCCATGACAATATTTCTTTCACATTTCATCTAAAAGCTGCCCATGAGTTTTAGTTTGGCAATAAAGTTGGAGGTGTGGTTTTTGGAAGTATTCTAGAACCATTTGTACCAGGTGGTCTTCGTTCACTTCTTAGACCTTAGTAGCTACTATGGTACATAGACTGCATTTCACTAACTTATGTTCATCATTTCTCCAATGAAAATTTTTCAAATTGTAATAGTAAAATGTAAGGAAATGGAGAAGATGTTAATCAATAAAATAACTGTTGAGACATGAGAGGTTCTGTAGATGCTGGAAGTCTTGAGCAACACTTACACGGTGCTGGGGGAACTCAGCAGGTCAGACAGCATCTATGAAGGGAAATGACCAGTCAATGTTCTAGTCTGAGAGCCCCCATCAGAATAAATTTCCCTCATTAGATGCTGCCTGACTTGAGTTGTGTGTGTTAGTCAAAATTAGTGCTGAACTGATCAACTTCCATCTTCCCACACCATTCCATATCGCTGAATACTATTCTAATCAAAAAAATCTCTTCCTCTCCCTTGAATCTCATTCTCTTCCTTGAATATATTCTGTAACTGAGTATCCATAGCCCTCTGGGCAGAGTGTTCCAAAGATTCATAAAACTTTTTTATGATAAGGAGAAATACTTTACTCAGTCTTTTTCTCATAAAATTGAATTATCTAGCTTTAGATTTCACAGTCAAAGTAACCCCCTCCAAGAATGTGCCCATCAGGTTATCTAAATATCTTGCATAGTTTATCAAGATCACTTCTCAATATTCTGAATTCTGGTCAATATGATCTGCAATTTTTTTCATTCAGGCCTCAGCAAACAATACTCCAATGTCAAAATACATGCTAGTAAATATTTTTTGTATCTGCTCCAAAGCAAAAATATCCTTCCTTGAGCATGTAATGCTATCTTTGTGGCTTCTTGAGGTCCTTTCTCTTATCCCCCAATTCTTTTCTGACATGGCCAATATATTATATTTCTCTGTTGTTTGCAGATTACCTTTGGTATAAAGGTATAACAAGCCCTAATAATTATTTGTACTTTCTACATTTCCTATAAAAGTGGATAACCTTGTATCTTTTCTTTTCATTTATTGAAGGCATAGAGAGATACAGCATGGAAAGGGGTCCTTTGGCTCATCAGGACCATACTGACTATCAGCCACCCATTTACACGAACCCTGTGTTAATCCCACTTTTAATCTCAGACCTCAGATAGTCAGGATGCACAACTACTTCTCCCTCCCCATCATCCTCAACATGGGTGCCCCCCCCCCCAGGGCTGTGTGCTGAGCCTAGTGTTGTACGCTCTGCTCGCACATGGCCGCACAGCCCAACACCCAAGTAATCACATTGCCAAGTTCAACAATGACACAACAGGGGTGGGGCTGATTGCACACAATCACTATCCTACACAATCAAGAAAGCTCAGCAATGCTTTTCCTTTCTGAGGAGGCTCAATAGAGCTGTACTATGCACATCAATACTCACAACCTGCTACAGAGATGCAGTAGAGAGCATCCCAATGTGTTGCATCAGTGCATGGTATAGAAACTGCACTGTGGCTCTACAACAAGTAGTTTAAAATGCCCAAAGCATCCCTGCACCAACCTACCTACAATCAAGGACATACAATATATTCAGAAAGGTGCCGGAAAAAAGCCAACAATATCAGGGAGGAGGCTACGTTGCATCCATCCCAGAACCACCAGACTCAAAAACACTTACTTTCCCCAAGCAGTCAGGTTAATCAACACTGCCACCCACTAACCCACACCACCACTTTATCATCTCTTGTCAGAGTCCCCTTATGTACAAACGTTCCTATACCTAGTGTCACTTTATGTGCATATGGATGTAAGCTATCTTGTGTATTTATATTTAATGATTTTTAATTACTGTGTTTTTTGTCTTGTTGTGTTTTGTTATGCTGCATCAGATCCAGATTAACAATTATTTCAATCTCCTTTACACTTGTGTACTGGAATTGACATTAAACAATCTTGAATCTCGAATCATGTTCTCATCAGTTCCCTCTAGATTTTACCAGTCACCGATATTACTGGCCAATTAACCCATCAAACCACATATATGGGAGGAAGCAAACACAGTCACAGGGAGGACATGGGAACTCTAAGGAGATAGTACGTGAGGTGAGGAGTGAACCTAGGTCTCTATCACGAAGAGGCAGCAGTTCTGCCAGCTGTGACACCGCTCATTCTTTTACTCAATCGCTATCCCTTTCAAGTTATTTTGCATCGTGCTTACTGCCCAATTTTGCTTCGTGTTGTCAAAATGTATATTATTATAAACTATTTCCTTGTCCAAGTCATAGTTTGTCAATGAAGTCACAGCTCAGCAGTACTCCTTGTTTAGTCCATTAGTTGCAACATGCCATCCTAAAAATTCCTCTTCTCTATTTTATACCAATAGGCAGTTTTCCCTCATAAGATATCTTTTATCTTATAAACCTTAATTTTGTTTAGGGATCATTTGACTGAAATTATGTCAATTGCTTTATTGAAAGCTTGTGAGATCTATGATCCACATGATCAGTTTAAAAATTGTGTTTCTTTGGATTGCCTGATGTCAACTTGCACTCATTACCAAGGCAGCCCAGCCCAGTCTTTAATGGCAAGGGCATGATATAATGTAACACTTTCAGTACGCTGGATGAACTCAGCAGGTCGGGCAGTATCAGTTAGAAATGATGAGTCGACGTTTCTAACTGATGCTGCCCAACCTGCTGAGTTCATCCAGCGTACTGAAAGTGTTGCTTTGATCACAGCATCTGCAGATTATTTTGTGTTTGCATGATATAATGTGTTGTTTAGGGGGGCAGAAACACCACACTGCCTGCCCATGAAACATCTGAAATTCAACTCATGGCAGAGTCAAAAATTTAAAAAAACATAAAACTTATAAACAATTGAAATAAATAAATTATTTCTGTTTTTTTCCCAAATTTCTTCATGCTCCCTTTCAGCTCTTCTCCTTTCAAACAAATGAAGATGTTGTTCCTGCATCAGGGCTAATTCAGTAAGGAAACTCCCCTGAAAATCACCACAAGGTCTGCAATCAATACTGAACTCCATAAGATGTCCAAAGACAGCACAGCAGGAAAGGAGTAATGAAGAGCAACCTGCAAGTTCAGGACTTTTGTATTTGTATTGCAATCCTGAAACCAGTGGCACTTAGAGAGAGAATCCCAACCAGTAGGCGCAGAAAGGCTGGAATTCCCCACAAGACTTGGTCCAGTATTTCTTCAGCAAGACACAGCATAACTAACAAGGTTATAAGACAAGCAACATACATCAAAGTTGCTGGTGAACGCAGCAGGCCAAGCAGCATCTATAGGAAGAGGCGCAGTCAACGTTTCAGGCCGAGACCCTTCGTCAGGACTAACTGAAGGAAGAGTGAGTAAGGGATTTGAAAGCTGGAGGGGGAGGGGGAGATGCAAAATGATAGGAGAAGACAGGAGGGGGAGGGATAGAGCCGAGAGCTGGACAGGTGATAGGCAAAAGGGATATGAGAGGATCATGGGACAGGAGGTCCGGGAAGAAAGACGGGGGGGGGGACTCAGAGGATGGGCAAGAGGTAATTTCAGAGGGACAGAGGGAGAAAAAGGAGAGTGAGAGAAAGAATGTGTGCATAAAAATGAGTAACAGATGGGGTACGAGGGGGAGGTGGGGCCTTAGCAGAAGTTAGAGAAGTCGATGTTCATGCCATCAGGTTGGAGGCACCTTATATTCCGTCTGGGTAGCCTCCAACCTGATGGCATGAACATCGACTTCTCTAACTTCTGCTAAGGCCGCACCTCCCCCTCGTACCCCATCTGTTACTCATTTTTATGCACACATTCTTTCTCTCACTCTCCTTTTTCTCCCTCTGTCCCTCTGAATATACCTCTTGCCCATCCTCTGGGTCACCCCCCCCCTTGTCTTTCTTCCCGGACCTCCTGTCCCATGATCCTCTCGTATCCCCTTTTGCCTATCACCTGTCCAGCTCTCGGCTCTATCCCTCCCCCTCCTGTCTTCTCCTATCATTTTGCATCTCCCCCTCCCCCTCCAGCTTTCAAATCCCTTACTCACTCTTCCTTCAGTTAGTCCTGACGAAGGGTCTCGGCCTGAAACGTCGACTGCACCTCTTCCTATAGATGCTGCTTGGCCTGCTGCGTTCACCAGCAACTTTGATGTATGTTGCTTGAATTTCCAGCATCTGCAGAATTCCTGTTGTTAAGGTTATAAGACATATTGATTTACTTTGAAAAGGCAGTTTATGAAATAACCTTTTGATTTCTTTTTATCTGTTAATCCCACAAATACTCATAGCAGCATTCCTTGTGTTCAAGTGATTATTATGCATATCTTTTCATTACTTTTTTAGGGCTGAATGCAGTTGTCAAAGTACATTTATGTGAAAAAATTTCTCTACATGTGTCCTGGTAATATAAAACTAAGTTCTTGATCTAGAATTTTTGACCAATACAGGTTAAATCACTGAAAAGGTCAAGCATTTTCTTATTTTGCAATTCCGATCTTGAAATTGGTAGATTGTTAGAACTACATGTCAAGCTACAAAATCTCTAACTTTTCCGGTAATTATGCAGGTGTGTGCACAACTGTCGAATTCTGACTTACTTGGATTACAAGAAATTCTTTCTAACTGCATGCTTATATTCAAATCCACATTTCTTTTGGTAACAAGATCTGTTACTGCAGGTGCTCAGTATAGCTTTTCCCTTTCCTATATGCAAGATATTCAATTAAAAGGTCTTCGAAACAAGTTGCTTGCCAACTGCACCCACACACATAACAGTGAGTTGTTGTTTTGTTGGTTGGCGTAAAATAAGACTTTCAAGGAAGTGAGAAATGAATGCCAAGTTTAACAGATGTTAGAAACACAAAAAAAATGATGCAAGTTTTGAAATGTTACTCTGACTGCACACCATATAATCATAAAATGTAATATCCCCTCAGGTGAGCACTTGCCTCCTGCAAGGTCAAGGGAACACCATATCAGCCCCTAGGGATTTATCCACCCTAACTTGCCTCAGGACAGTAATCAACTCCTCCTCTGTAATCTGTATAAGGTCCATGAAGCTGATGCTGCTTTGCCTCGCTTCTATATTCTCTGTATCCATCTCCGGAGGAAACAAAGATGCAAAAAAATTCAATTAATATTTCCCCCATCTGTTTTGGCTCCACACAGGGATTACCGTTCTGGTTTTACAGAGGATAAATTTTGTCCCTTGCAATCCTTTTGCTCTTAACATATCTGTAGAGTCCTTTAGGATTCTCCTTCCACAAACAAGGGAACATCTACATTTGCTAGAAGTTCAAGTAACACACATGAAATGCTGGAGGCAACTCAACAGGCCAGGCAGTATCTATGGAAAAGAGTACAGCTGATGTTTCAGGCCAAGATCCTTCTGCAGGACTGGAAAAAAAGATCCTCATTTGATGCTATCTGTCTATACCTACTATGCACCGTCCTTTTTTCCTAACCAGGGCCTCAATACCCAAGGTTTCCGACACTTGTTATCTTTAACTTTTATTCTGACAGACACATACAAGCTTTGTACTCTCAAAACCTCACTTCTGAAGGCCTCCCACTTACCAAGTACACCTTTGTACGAAAGCAGCCTGTCCCAATCCACAGTTGGCCTTTCTCCAATTTAGAATCTTAACCCACAGACCAGAACTATCTTTTTGCATATTTACTTTGAAACTAATGGCATTGTGATCACTAGATGCAAAGTGTTTCCCTACACAAACTTCTGTCACCTGCCCTGTCTCATTCCCTCATAGCAGATCAAGTATCACACAGTCTCTTGTTGGGACTTCTATGTACAGATGAAGGAAACTTTCCTGAACACATTTGACAAACTCATCCAATCCTTTTACAGTATGGGAGTCCCAGTTAATATGTGGAAAGTTAAAATCACCTACTATAACATCATTATGTTTCTGCAATCTTTCTACAAATTTGTTCCTCTAAATCCCTCAGGCTGTTGGGTGGTCTGTAATATAGCCCCATTTATGAGGTCAAACCCTTCTTATTGCTCAATTCCACCCATGATATCTCACTAGATGAGTTCTTCTATCTGGCCTAATTGAGCATTGCCGTAACATTTACTTGACTAGTAACACCACCCCTCCTCCTTTAATCCCTCACATATTGTTGCATTTAAAACAACTGAACCCTAGAATATAGAGTTGCCAATCCTGCCTCTCCTGCAACCAAGTTTCACTAATGGCTACAATATCATAATTCTAGGTGTTGATACATGCCCTGGGCCCACCTGCCTTTTCTTCAATAATTCTTTCATTGAAATATACACAGCTCAGGACATGCTCAACCTTTTGATTCCTGACTTTGCCTGATGTCATAACAACATCTGTCTCCAAAACCTCTCCACTATCTGTTCTAGTACTCTGGTTCCCATCCCCCTGCAACTCTAGTTTAAGTCCCACCGTGAAGCTTTAGCAAACCTTCCTACTATGATATTAGTCTCCCTCTAGTTCAGGTGCAAACCATATCCTCTATACTGAACCCATCTTCCCTGGATGAGAGCACAATGATCAAAAATCTTATGTCCACCCTCCTACACCAACACCTTAGCCATGTATTAAACTGTATAATCTTCCTGTTTCCGGCCTCTCCAGCACATGGCCTGGGTTGGAGTGCTGAGATCACAATCCTGAAGGTACTATCCTTTAACTTAGCCCCTAACTCCCTGAACTCCCTCAGCAGAACCTCATCACTCTTCCTGCCTATGGTCATTGGTACCTACATGGACCACGACTTCTGGCTGTTCACCCTCTCAGTTAAGAATGCTGAGGACTTGATCTGAGATATCCCAGACCCTGGCATCCGGGAATCTCGTTCTTATCCACAGAATCTCCTTTCTGTTCCCCTAACTCACGAATCCCCCTTCATCACAGTCTGCCTCTTCTCTGAGTCTCCCTACCTCTTCTCATCTGTCACAGAGTCAGACTCAGTACCAAAGACCCGACCGCTGTGAGTATCCTCGGCTTGGTCATCCCCCGCCCCCCACCACCAACACCCCAACAGTGTCCAAAGTGATATACCTACTGCCCAGGGGGATGACCACAGTGGGACTCTGCACTGGCTCCTTAACCCCTTTCCCCTTCCTGACTGTCACCCAGATTCTTGTGTCCTGCACCTTAGATGTAACTACCTCTCTATCACCCCCTCAGCCTCCCAAATGATCCAGAGTTCACCCAGTTCCAGCTCCAACTCCTTAACATGGTTTGTTAGAAGCTGCAGCTGGATGCATTTCTCATAGGTGCAGTCGTCAGAGACGCTGGAGGTCTCCCTGCCTTCCCGCATCCCACAAGAGGAGCATTCCACTATCCTGCCTGGCATCTCTATTGTCCTAACTGAGCAAATATAAAGAAGGAAAATCAATAAACTGTGAGGGAAAAAGTACTCTACCTGCAGCTTTTTTGGCTTCTTTCACTCAAACCTTTCCTTGCCAAAGCCTCAAAGAACTAAAGCCCCAAAACCCCACTCTAACCCTGTCTCCTAACTAACGAATCCCCTTTCAATGATGGCCACTCATCTTGCCACTGTCTTACTTTAATTTGTTCTTGCCAATCAATCCCATACGCCACCAGTCGCTGCCTTTTCTACTCAATCGGTAAACCTGAGTGAGTTACGTCTTCTCGGGCTTCTGATCTCCAATTTGCCGCTGCTCAAAGCCCCAAATTGCCACGGGTTGCTGCCTGTTCTACTCAATCGGGAATATTCCTTGGGATGTGGACAGTTCTGGCAAGTCCAGAATTTAATCCTCAAATCCAATTATTCTTAAGAAGGTGCTGTAGTCTGTGAGTTGAAGGAAATCCCACAGTGCTTGCTGATCCACAAGAATTTCCAAATACACCAGACTCTCTTTCCAGGGTTTGAAATGAAAGCCCAGGCCACAATTGGCATACTCACTCACTTTGACACAGGAGGCCATTCAACAGGTTTATGCTAGCTTGCAGAGAAGCAATCCCATAAATCATACCCTTCATCCCCTGTTATATTTTCTCTCACATAGCCAACAACTTTTCCTTGCCACCCACCTACACTAGGGATAATTTACCAGCATATCGTTTGGATGTGGGAGGAACCCGAGACCTCACAGAGTCCCACATGTTTACAAGGAACTCCTTAAATATTTGAGGTCAGGATTGGAACTGGGTGGCTGGAGCAGTGAGATAGCAGCACTGCCTGTGACACCCGCAGGATACCTGTGAAAGGAGGCCATTTGATCAGCTCCAAACAAACAATCCATCGATGGAACTCCACCTCTCCTTCTGGTGCTGTAGTTTATTGTTTTCCACAAGCCTCTCAGCTCCCACCTATGCAGATAGTGACAGGGAGAACATGCAAATTTCAAACAGCCAGCACATGGAAAGGCAACCATGCCACCCTGTTGGAAGTTGGGGTGTCTGTTCTGCTGTATATACCATAAACTAAATTATTATTGCAAAAATTCACTAATAATTCACAATCTCACAAGATAAACAATCATTTGACAAATAAAAATTATTACTTATTATAAAATATAACATATAATATTGAATTATATCCATACTAACTCTGCTCGATAGCATCAACTATAATCAACTCAAAAGATAAACTGTTTCCACTTGAAGAGTCAAAGTACATTTATTATCAAAGTAAGTATGCAGTATACAACCCTGAGATTTGTCTTCCCACAGACAACCACAAAACAAAGAAAACCATGGAACTCATTCAAAGAAAAATATCAACCTCACCCCAGCAAAAAAATCGTGCAAACGGCAAAAGAACAAGTGAAAAACACAGAAAGTAAAACACCAACCCACAAAGTTATTGAACAAGTCCAGACGTTTTCAGTTCAGTCCAATCTAGTACTGTGCTGTTCATTAAATGCGGGTCCCCTTGATTAAAATTGCAAAAAAATAGCCACAAAAAGAAGAGTGACAGAAACCAGAAACACATCATAACATGAACTACAGAGTCCAAATAAACAAACCACATCAACTTAGCCTTGCCCAAGAGCCAGGGCTCTAGCACTGTTCTCCAACAGCATCGACAGAGAGAGTGACTATTCGAAAGAAGGACCTTCCTCCGGGAGCAGCAAGCAAAAGGCTAGTAGAAGGCGCTGAACACCCATTTGCTTTCCACTCTTGCCTCGATGATTTACTTCATGAAAGATAAAGAAAATTTGGCATCATAAATATTAGTATTGGTGTTTCAAAATGAAGATGATTGGACAGCTGAAAAAGTGTTTCTTGCAGGAGACAATGGCAATCTTTGAAAATCCAGTGGATGCTTTATTGAGAATTTCCTCCTCTGTTGCACCAAAAATGCACAAATATAAGTTATCCTTTAATGTTTTTTACCCATACACCTAACCCTGTAAATGTTTCATTGAAATTGTCATTATGTTTTGAATTCTGCCCCACTTAAAATTCAATTGTTGATTTCAGTTTGTAACATTTAAATAATTTTGAGTATGCTTTTTTCCAAAATTGCACTTTGAATGTTTCATCTTGGATGAAACAGGCAAACATGAAAATGCAAAAATATAACAACTTAAACAGTAAAAGAAAAACATTTCAGGTATATTCTACCAATCTTTCGTGTTCTAAAATGCTTATAATCTATTCTGTATTATGTGTATCAAAATGTATTATATAATATCATAATGTTATTTATAGCACTTAATTCATAAAGTATGAATCAAATGTTACTCTAATATTTTGTTTTAAAGTTTGGCACTTTCAAATGAAAAATCATTAAATGATAGTTTAGAAGATTTTTAAAAAATTTTTTTGATTAATAATGTATTAATCAGGTTTAAATTCACCAGCATATGTCATGAAATTTGTAGTCTTTGCATCAGCAATACCGTGCATTACATAATTGTAAGGGGTTTCTTCTTTTATGTTACTGCTAAGGCTAATAAAAATGGCTTCTTTGTTATATTAGAATAAAATGGCTTCTCTGTTATGTTAACTGCTGAGAAAGTTCTCTCTCTAGTAGCTTGTTTGGGTTATATTACTGATAATGAGAATTGTATTCATTTGCTAACCAATTGGGATAGATGTTATTCTTTCTTGTGTGTCTGTAAGCTATTGTTTTTACGGGCTTTGGGGCAGGAGGCGCAATGAGGACAGAGAGAGGAGACGTGATGCTGTAAGTTGGGTGGCGAGACGAATCCCGTGCGGGAGTCTGAGGCCCAGGGTCTTCAGCGAGGAGAGGAGATGAGGACAAACTCGTGGAGCATCTGGTCGACCACCGTGGTTGGTCCCAGGCGGTGGGTCAAGGAGGTCGGAGGGGATCGAATGGGGGAAAGAAGACTCCATTAATTGAGCTCCAATGGTTGTGCATGAAGTAGTTGAACTTTGATGTTTGGCGCCTTTTATTTTCCTTTTATATTTCATCTCTATTAATTACATAGTTCCAGTAAGATCTATAAAGTATAATCATTTAATCACATACGGTGTATTGACTGTTATTTGGCGGGGTGGGTAACATCACACAGCATCCACACAAACTTGATTACCCAGTTTGGTGGAGCCCAAGGCTGCTCCCGCTAGATGAAAGCGAGCTGAGCGAGCCTGAGGCTTACCGGGGGCTACATTGCAGGGTTACTCATCTGGAATATGGATTTTTGGTAGGAAGCTGTGTGATCGCCCTCTTTAAATTATGTATGCTTTGGGGACGGAAAGCTGGTGTGCCTCTGTGGGATTGCTGGTTGTTACTGCATGCGTGTTGGGTGGGGTGGCTGTTGGTACCCCGGAAATCTGTGTTCAAGTTCAGACTAGCGCTGACGAAATGGTGGTGGGACTGCCAGTGTCTATTGGTGCCCCAGGTGAGGCGGGACCATGGGCTGTCCATACTGTTAGGAGAGAGAGGAAAGAATGGTCTGATTCAGAGGTAGTGTCTATGAATAAATGTTCCAGCTATGGCAGGCTCCTCCTGGTATTTGGGATAATGTCCACCCCTAAAGGGGCGGAGGCTTACGAGACGAGGGTGGAACAGATCTCTCAGTTGTTAGATGAGTGGCAGTGCTCGGTTGAGGGAGAGCGGCGGGGATTGGTTGAATGTTTGCGTAGGCGGGCTGTTGACGGTGTTAGAACTGTCATGGTCAATTACCCCGCAGTGACAGCTGCCAGTTATCTGAAAGTGGGGGAAAATGCGTTTGGTTCGACTGGAAGTAAAATGCAGCAGCTGGGGAGCTTTCCATACCTGCATCAGGAGATTGGGGAAAAGCTTTCAGTGTATCTTTTCTGGCTAGGGGGGCAGCTAAATTGCTTGCAGTGCCAGGGGGATCATTTAAGGGGATCAGCCCCTCCCTCTGTTGTTCAGCTGATCAGAGAGTTGTCGAGAAACTTAGTGGAGGCCCAGCAGGGGAATGGCTTGAGGTCTCTGGGGGAACACGTTCCCAGCAATGTACCAAGGAACTCCCGAAAGGAACAGACCCTATTCCTGAAGGCTTAGAGGGACCACGCCCTCAAGTGTCGTTACGGATAGATGGAAGCTATGCTAAGGCCATCCTCGACACCGGGGCGCAGGTCAAGTTGTTGTACAGTTTGTTTTACGACTGGTTTCTGAAGCATTTACCCTTGACAACATTAAGGGCACTGGAGATTTAGGGTACCAGTGCCAGTGATTATCCAGACAACGGTTATTGGTCAGTGAGACTGGAGTTCTTGGAGGCCAATGTGTGGGTGTCAGAGGGTCGTGAATCGTTAATGCTGATGTGTCTGGACACTGTTGAGACGGGCAGCGTTTTGATTCTGGAGGGGACCAACAACCCTGATGGTGAGGAGGCACATAGGGGCCTGCCGGGAGGAGGCGGGTGAGAGCTGTTCGGGGGCGTTGTCTGTGCACCCAATGTTTCAAGCTGCTTGTGAGGACATATGTAGCAGCATTGGGCAAGTACCGAATTTAAACGAGAGCCGATGGTGGTACGGCCCGCCAGAAGAAGTATCTGAGGGTGAGACCCCCTTAGTAGACGCTCCGAATTACCATGAGGGAGGGAAGTTGACAGCTGAAGACACCTCAGTGAGACAGAGGTCGCGGCAACTGGCCCCTGCAGCCGTGAAAGACGTAGGCAGCGTGTGTGTGGATTATAGGACTCTGAACAGGCACAATGTCATTAACCAGAATACGGTCCTGAGGGCCGAAGACGTGATGGTCTGTTTGAGTGGTGGGATGTGGTTTAATGTGCGGGATCTGAGGAGTGGATGTTTCCAGATCCTGATGAGTGAGGCCGACAAGGAGAAGACGGCCAATATAGGTCCCCTAAGATTCTTCCAATCCGAAAAGATGCCACAGGGCATATCCAGAGCCCCAGCAACCTTCCTGCAGGGCATGAGGAAGACTATGGGGGATGTGGAGGTGTCTGGAGTTTTGGAGTATTTAGATGATCTCCTAGCACTGGGACTTACCTTGGAAGACTATGAAGTGAGGTGAGTGAGGGATCCCGGGCGACTAGGGTCTAACGAAGTAAAACTTTCTTTGGACGAGTGCCAGGTCTGGAGAAGGACGCAGCTCCTGAGTGAGGAGGTTTGCACCACTGAACTGAACGCTCAGAAATGCAGGATGGAGACTGAGTGCTGCAATTTTGGGACACCCACACTCGTCAAAGTGGAGATGGGGAAACAGAATTCCGAGCCGAAACTGCTGTCATTTACTGAGGAATTAATGCAGAGAGACAAAACAATGTCCAACCTTTGAAAGGATCAGCAGAAACTCCAGAAATCAATCCAGAATAGATTGGAAGAAGCTGGTGGTGTAATTGCGTCCCAGATGGAGGTGAACACGAAGCATGAGTCCAAACTGCTGTGACTTTGGGTGGAGGCAGAGGAGTCCAGGAAGAAGCTGACGTCTCGACTGCAGGAGGCTGAAGAGGCTACAGAGACAGCCCAGGCTAAGTGCTTTAGTTTGGAGAAAATCAAACAGCAGCTACCAATCGAGGAAATGGGGAAGAATATGGATTCGAAGGATGATGTGCTGGATGTGTGGTACATGCTGCCTTTCATTAACTTCCCCTTGATTGAGGAAGAGACTTTTGGCCCTTCTCCCACTGAGTCAGGTGTAGTGGGGAGGGCTAGCTGTGGGCAGCCTGGGTTACAGCAGGACCCTGAAGGAAAAGAAGTGAGGCCCCGGACACGGGACGGGGGCTCCGAGTTGAGATGGGGCCATGAGTAAGGGATTGAGAGAGGATTTGGCAAGCAGACCAGTAGTGTCCAAGCCTGAAGGGTTTAGGTGAGGGGGTACGGAGGTCTCGGAGGATTAGGAAACTCCCAGATAGGTTGGCCTATGTAGCACCCATGGAACAGGGCGTAAGGTCTACTGTTTGGGGAGCCATGTGACTGTTTGTATCTGGATTGGGTTTTTGTGTCTGCAGGAATGGTTGGCGAGTTATTTAGAAGTCATGAAGACATGACTAAATTTGGTGGGGGGAGAGTGTAATGTGTTTCTTCTTTTATGTTACTGCTAAGGCTAATAAAAATGGCTTCTTTGTTATGTTAACTGCTACACACGTCCTCACAAGCAGCTTGAAACATTGGGTGCACAGACAACGCCCCCGATGCTGTAAGCTTGGCGGTAGAACGGACCCCAAGCGGGAGTCCGAGGCCCAGGGTCTTCGGCGAGGAGAGGAGACGAAGACAGACTCGTGTGGAGTGTCTGGTCGACCACTGTGGTTGGTCCCAGGCGGCGGGTCGAGGAGGTCGGAGGGGATTGAATGGGGGAAAGAAGACTCCATTAATTGAACTCCAACTGTTGTGCACGAAGTGGTTGAACTTTGATAAGTTTGGCACCTTTTACTTCCCTTTTATATTGTATCACTATTAATTACATAGTTCCAGTAAATACTTATAAAGTGTAATCATTTAATTGCATATGGTGTACTGTTCTGTTATTTGGTGGGGTGGGGTACATCACACAAACTTGATTACCCAGTTTGGTGGGGCTGAAGGCTGCTCCCCCTAGACGAAAGCGAGCTGAGCGAGCCTGAGGCTTACCAGGGGGCTACATAACAATAGAGAAAAAAAATGTGAATCACAGTAAGTACATACACACACATTATATATATATATATATGTAAAAAATAAAAAAAAGTAGAGGTAAAGCTCAATGTCCATTCAGAAATCAGATGGCAGAGGGGAAGCAGCTGTACCTGAATCATTGAGTGTGTGCCTTCAGACTACTGTACCTCCTTCCTGATGGTAGCAATGGCAACAAGGCATGACCTGAGTGATGGGGGTCCTTAATGATAGATGCAGCCTTTTTGAGACATCGCACCTTGAAGATTTTCAGGATACTACGAGGCCATGATAGAGATGACTGAGTTTACAACTATCTGCAGCTTATTTTGATTCCCTCTCCTATACCAGGAAGTGAAGCAGCCAGATAAAATGCTATCCATGGTACAGCTGTAGAAATTTGTGTGTGTCTTTGGTGACCTACCAAATCTCCTAAAGCTCCTATTGAAATATTAGCCCCTGATGTGACTTCTTTATATTTACATTGATATGTTGGCCCCAAGAGAGATCCTTAGAGATATTGAGACCAAGGAATTTGAACTTGCTCTCCCTTTCCATTTCTGACGGCTCTAAGAGGACTGGCATATGTTCCCTCCTCTTACCTTTTCCAAAGTCCACAATCAGTTCTTTGTCTTACTGACACTGAGTGCAAGGTTGTAGCTGTGACACCATGCAACTAGCTGATAAATTTCACTCCTATACACCCTCTCGTCACCATGTGAAATTCTGCCAGCAATAGTTGTATCATCAGCAAATTTATAGATGGCATTTGAGCTGTGTCGAGCCACACAGGCATGGGTGTAGAGAGAGTAGAGCAGTGGGCTAAGCACACATCCCTGAGGGTCCTAATTGTCAGTGAGCTGGAGATGGATTCTGAACAGATTATGAAACCATGAACACTACGTCACGATTTTCCTCACTTTTTTGGACTACTTATTTATATTTCTTATTTTAAGTTAATTTTTAGTGTTGCACTATACTGCTGCTACAAAACAACTAATTTCACGATATATGCAAGTGATAATAAACTATGATTCTGATCCTGAGAGTGAAGCAGTGGATGTAATCCATAAAGCTTCAGAAAGGCCATTGATAAGGGTGTGCATGGTAGACTATATGAAAAGTTAGATCGCATGAGATCCATGTAGAGGTATCATTGGATAAAAAAACAGCTTGATGGTCGTTTGAGGAGGATCATTGTGGAAGGTTGTTTTTCAGACTGGAGGCCTTTGACTTGCAGTATTCCCCATGGATCGGTGTTAGGCCCATTATTATTTATCATCCCTCAGTGATTCATATCAGAAGGAAATAAGAAGACACCAGAATCAGGTATGATGAGTAAGTTTCCAGGAGTTAATAAAATAGGTGGTGTCATAGAAAATGAAGATGGTTATCAGTAATTAGAGAGGGACCTTGATCAGCAGAGTAAGTGGTCCAAGGAATGGCAGATAGAATTAAATATAGATAAGTACGAGGAGTTGCATAGACCAGAGGGACCTAAGGGTATGAGTACATAGTTCTCTGATAATGGTGTTGCAAATAAATTGGGTAGCGAAGAAAGGTGTTGGCATGTTCACCTTCATCAGTCATGGCACTGAGTTTTTGAAGTTGGGATATTATGCTGAGTTATACAAAATGCTGGTGAGGCCCCAGTTGAAATGTTGTGTTTAGTTTCAGTTGCCCTCCTATAGGAAAGTTACCATTAAGCTGGAAAAAAATGCAAAGAAGCATACCTGTGTACAGATGTTATTGGGACTCAGTGGACAAAGTAATGGAGAGATATTGAGCAGAAAAGGTCTTTATTCATTGGAGTGGGGTTGAATGAAGGGTGGTATAAAATCATGAGAGGCATGAATAGAGTAAATGTGCACAGTTCTTTTCCCAGTGTTGGGGAATCAAGAATTAGAGGACATAAGGTTTTGGGTGAGAAAGCAGAGATTTATTAAGCAGCATACAAAAAAATGCCGGAGGAACTCAGCAGGTCAGGTAGCATCTTTGGAAATGAATAGATAGTCGATGTTTTGGGCCGAGACATTTCTTCAGGACTGAGAAGGAAATGGAAAGACACCTGAATAAAAAGATTGGGGGGGGTGCTTATTAAGAACCTGAGGGGCAATTTTTTACCCAGAGGCCAGTCTTTATATGGAAAGAGCTGCCGAAGGAGGTTGTTAAGGCAGGCACATTAATGACATTTAAAAGGTGTTTAGACAGGTATCTGGACTTCAAAGATTTAGATGGATATAGCCAAAAGCAAGCAAATGGCCCATGTGGGCAGTTGGATAGCATGGACCAGAGGGGCCAAAAGGACTGCTTCTCTACTGTATGATTCTGTATGTTGCTTTCTTCAAAAAGGAATGTTGTTCCAAAGTGCTGTAACTGTATATTGCCAAACCCAGAGCATTGTTTTTATTTTAAAAACATGCTTGTCAGATTGCTGCAGATGTACTTACAATGTGTTTTTAAAGCAGTAATTCATCACCGTACAACAGTAAATGTCACAGGTAGCATTGCCAGGAGCACCAAAAGATCAAATACATCAGGATACAAAATGCTGTCTCTGGACCATCAGGAGTCCCAGAAAAGATAGTGCCCTGTATGAACACCAAACAGTTAAAACAAGTTCAATGTCATGTACAAATTAATAGCAATGCACTTCAAGAACTCTGCACTGATATTCAACATCCAGTTTCACGTGCTTCTTTTTCCTTTCAGGATATTAATAATTTAAGATTCCTTCACATCAAGATAAGCTGCAGCTTTGAGTATTTGTCAGATTAAATCACCTGTTGATTTAATTTATTGCAGCATCAAGAGCAGTGAAAAAATATCAGTGTTACATTTCTGCATCAGGTGTTGGAACATGTTGCTTTCTATATGATTCCAGTAAATATGATCTGTATTTTTCCTCTGGAGCCTTACATCAATGATTTCCTGCTGTAATAATATGATAGCATAATGTATGCAAGTTAATATATCCACACCTACCAAAAGGCAGATAGAGAAATCAAAATTCACTTGTATTGTTACTTTTTTTGCTTCTGATCCCACACTTACCATGGCAGAACTCTTGTGCAGATTATCAAATAAGCAGAAATAGTTCATGCTCACTTTCATCACTCAGCAATTTAAAAAATAGTTCAATTTGTAAAGATCTGGAGGACATCTCTTTCAATCACTGTATGCTTAATCATATCATCTGCAAACCTTTCTTCCAATGTAATTATGTCCTCTAGTTTTGAAGGGGTGTGTTATTGTGACCTCCAGTATGGATATGTGTCCACACATTCTGGGAAAATCTAAGAAAG
Source organism: Mobula hypostoma (assembly GCF_963921235.1). Lineage (NCBI taxonomy): Eukaryota > Metazoa > Chordata > Chondrichthyes > Myliobatiformes > Myliobatidae > Mobula > Mobula hypostoma. The sequence continues at coordinate 58,311,939 of NC_086104.1, read as the reverse complement.
CTCTACAAAATGTAATTGGAGCACATTTATATTAAACACAACAATATTTTACATCTTGTAGCATTAAACAGAATGTAATTGATTAACAACTGCATCTCTAATTTTTTTTTCTTTTTTTACAGCACAGTACAGGCCCTTTGGCCCACATTGTTGTGCCGACCCTCAAACCCTGCCTCCCATATAAACCCCCGCTGCCTTAAATTCCTCCATATACTTGTCTAGTAGTCTCTTAAATTTCACTAGTGTATCTGCCTCCACCACTGACTCAGGCAGGGTATTCCATGCACCAACGACTGAGTAAAAAACTTTCCTCTAATATCCCCTTTGATCTTTCCACCCCTTACCTTAAAGCCATGTCCCCTTGTACTGAGCAGTGGTGCCCTGGGAAAGAGGCGCTGGCTATCCACTCTATCTATTCCTCTTAATATCTTGTACACCTCTATCATGTCTCCTCTCATCCTCCTTCTCTCCAAAGAGTAAAGCCCTAGCTCCCTTAATCTCTGATCATAATGCATACTCTCTAAACCAGGCAGCATCCTGGTAAATCTCCTCTGTACCCTTGCCAATGCTTCCACATCCTTCCTATAGTGAGGCGACCAGAGCTGGACACAATACTCCAAGTGTGGCCTAATCAGAGTTTTATAGAGCTGCATCATTACATCACGACTCTTAAACTCTATCCCTCAACTTATGAAAGCTAACACCCCATAAGCTTTCTTTGTTACCCTATCTACCTGTGAGGCAACTTTCAGGGATCTGTGGACATGTACCCCAGATCCCTCTACTCCTCCACACTACCAAGTATCCTGCCATTTACTTTGTACTCTGCCTTAGAGTTTGTCCTTCCAAAGTATACCACCTCACAATTAGAGTGCCACTTTTCAGCCCACTTCTGTAACCTATCAATGTCTCTCTGTAATCTTCGAAAATCCTCTACACTATCTACAAAACCACCAACCTTTGTGTCATCTGCAAACTTGCCAACCCACCCTTCTACCCCCACATCCAGGTCGTTAATAAAAATCACGAAAAGTAGTGGTCCCAGAACCAACCCTTGTGGGACACCACTAGTCACAATCCTCCAGTCTGAATGCACTCCCTCCACCACGACCCTCTGCCTTCTGCAGGCAAGCCAATTCTGAATCTACCTGGCCAAACTTCCCTGGATCCCATGCCTTCTGAATAAGCCTACCATGTGGAACCGTGTCAGATGCCTTACTAAAATCCATATAAATCACATCCATTGCACTACCCTCATCTATATGCCTGGTCACCTCCTCAAAGAACTCAATCAGGCTTGTTGGACATGATCTGCCCCTCACAAAGCCATGCTGACTGTTCCTGATCAGACCATGATTCTCTGAATGCCCAGAGATCCTATCTCTAAGAATCTTTTCCAACAGCTTTCCCACCACAGACGCAAGGCTCACTGGTCTATAATTACCCAGACTATCCCTACTACCTTTTTTGAACAAGAGGACAACATTCGCCTCCCTCCAATCCTCCGGTACCATTCCCATGGACAATGAGGACAAAGATCCTAGCCAGAGGCTCAGCAATCTCTTCCCTCGCCTCGTGGAGCAGCCTGGGGAATATTCCATCAGGCCTCGAAGACTTATCCGTCCTAATGTATTTTAACAACTCCAACACCTCCTCTCCCTTAATATCAATATGCTCCAGATCATCAACCTCACTCATATTGTCCTCACCATCATCAAGTTCCCTCTCATTGGTGACTACTGAAGAGAAATATTCATTGAAGACCTCGCTCACTTCCACAGCCTCCAGGCACATCTTCCCACCTTTATCTCTAATCGATCCTACCTTCACTCCTGTCATCCTTTTGTTCTTCACATAATTGAAGGATGCCTTGGGGTTTTCCTTTACCCTACTCACCAAGGCCTTCTCATGCCCCCTTCTTGCTCTTCTCAGCCCCTTCTTAAGCTCCTTTCTTGCTACCCTATATTCCTCAATAGACCCATCTGATCCTTGCTTCCTAAACCTCATGTATGCTGCCTTCTTCCACCTGACTAGATTTTCCACCTCACTTGTCACCCATGGTTCCTTTACGCTACCATTCTTTATTTTCCTCACCGGGACAAATTTATCCCTAACATTCTGCAAGAGATCTCTAAACATCGACCACATGTCCATAGTACATTTCCCTGCAAAAACACCATCCCAATTCACACCCGTAAGTTCTAGCCTTATAGTCTCATAATTTGCCTTTCCCCAATTAAAAAATTTCCTGTCCTCTTTGATTCTGTCCTTTTTCCATGATAATGCTAAAGGCCAGGGAGCGGTGGTCACTGTCCCCCAGATGCTCAACCACAGAGATTTGTGACCTGACCTGGTTCGTTACCTAATACTAGATCTAGTATAACATTCCCCTGAGTCGGCCTGTCCACATACTGTGAAAGGAATCCATCCTGGACACACTTAACAAACTCTGCCCCATCAAAACCCTTGGAACTAATCAGGTGCCAATCAATATTAGGGAAGTTAAATTCACCCATGAGAACAACCCTGTTATTTTTGCACCCTTCCAAAAGCTGCCTCCCAATCTGCTCCTTTGTATCTCTGCTGCTACCAGGGGGCCTATAGAATACCCTCAGTAGAGTAACTGCTCCCTTCCTGTTCCTGACTTCCACCCATACTGACTCAAAAGAGGATCCTGCTACATTACCCATCCTTTCTGTAGCTGTAATAGTATCCCTGACCAGTAATGCCACCCCTCCTCCCCTGCCCCGCCCCCATCCCTTTTAAAGCACTGAAATCCAGGAATATTGAGAATCCATTCCTGCCCTGGTGCCAGCCAAGACTTATTTCCCATAAGTCTTCCCTTACCCCATCATCCCAGACATAACTGGGATAGAGTTCCTTCCCCTTGTCCTTACCTATGACTCTACAAGCCTATGAATAATATATTCTCTGAACTTCCAATACCTTCAATGCAAACCCACCGTTGGCACATTTTCCCCTCTGCACTTTCAGTAAGGATTTCTCTCCATGGCTGCATTATCCACTCACTCCACCCCATCTGCTACAGGTGAACCCTTCCAAAAGTGAATTAGATACTGATTTCTTGGACTGGAGGATGCAGAAAATAGGAGAACTGCAGGAATCTGCTGAGAACTTAATGATGGATGCCAGAGTGGGATAGAAAATGCCTCCCTCCACAAGCTCTGCCTCTTCCTTCTTGTTAATCATCAAACAAAAGATCAAAATAATTAGAAAAGTTTCACCCCTGAAAGCAAGCACAGGATGAATTTCAATCATAAACTGGTCATAACTCAAATAGGTTTAATCTAACAGCAACAGCTTTGCCAGGTTGTGATTACAGAAAATATAAAACTGGTGAAGGAAAGCACAAGATTTTGCAGCAAATTAAATCTGCGCAAAGATTTTGTGATAAACAGAGGCTCAAACAGAGATTACAATGAAGACAATCGTACTTGATGAGAAAACCAGGACCAGCATATAACATCGACCAGGCAGTTCAAGCAGAAGTACTAGAGAAGATTGAATACTTCCGGCCATCAATTGCAATAAGTGCATAATCATGCATGCAAACTTACAAATTAGGAGCAAGAATAGATCACTCAGCTCTTCAAGCCTGTTTGGATTTTCAATAAGATCATGATTGATCTGACCTCAGCTCCACATTCCATCTACCCAGTGGAGACTCTCACCTTTCACAGACCTCTGCCTTAAAAATATACAAAGACTGTTTCTACCACCTGATGAGACACAAACGTTTGTAGACAGATACCTTATTGATCCCAAAGGAAGTGACAGTGTCACGGTAGCATTACAAGTGCACAGATATACAAACATACAAATATTAGAAAAGAAGTAAGAAGGAATAAAAAAATACATATCTTCAAAAAGTCTAACAGGAGGGGTCATCACTTCTCTGGCTGTAGGTCAACTCATTATAGAGCCTAATGGCCGAGGATAAGAATGACTTTGTGTAGCGCTCTTTGGAGCGGCACAGTTGTCTTAGTATGTTACTAAAAGTGCTCCTCTGTTCAGTCAAGGTGGCATGCAGAGGGTGAAAAACATTGTCCAGAATTGCCAGGATTTTCCATAGGGTCCTTTCTTCTACCACAGCCTCCGGTGTGTCTAGTTTGACCCCTATAACAGAGCCAGTCTTTCTAATGTTTATTGAGCCTGTTGGCATCATCCATGTTGATGCCATTGCCCTAGCACACCACCCCCTAGAAGATTATACTACCGTCTGATAGAATGTGTGAAGGAGAGGCCTGTATACTCCAAAGGACTCAGTCTCCTCAGGAAGCAGAGGTGACTCTGGCCCTTCTTGTACACAGCCTCTGTGTTGGTTCTCCATTCAAGTCTCTCAACCAGCTGCACCCCCAGGTACTTGTAGGTCCTCATCACATCCACGTCCTCACCATCAATAGTAACAGGGAACAATGCAGGCTTCGTCTTCCTAAAATCCATCACCATCTCCTTTGTCTTACTGATGTTGAGCTGCAGATGATTCAGCTTGCACCATTGACAAAGTCCTCCACCAGGGCCCTGTATTCATCCTCCCGTCCTCCCTTTATACACACAACTATTGCTGAGTCATCAGAGAATTTCTGCAGATGGCATGACTCAGTGTTGTATCTAAAGTCCAAGGGTTACAGGATAAACAGGAAGGGAGCCAATACGTTCCCTTGTAGGGCCCCAGTGCTGCTTATAGCCATGTCTGACACACAGCTCCGAAGCTGCACAAACTGTGGTCTGCCAGTCAGGTAGTCCATTATCCAGGATACAAAGGAAGAGCATTCCAAAGATTCACAACTCAGAGAAAAAAAATGCTTTTTGGCTAAACTTTAAAAACATAGGGCCCTTCGTCTATAAACAGAACTTCCTAGTTCTAGGTTCACCCACAAGAGAATTTTTTCTTTTCATTGCCAAGCTATCAGGACCCCTTAGGATCTTCATACGTTTCAATCAAATTCTTCATCTTTCTCCCACCAGATACAAACCTAACCTGCCCAACTTTTCATGAGACAATCTGCTCATTACAACTATTTGTTTAGTAAACTTCCTCTGAATTGTTTCCTTAGCATGGAGTTGTCAACACAGCTCAGCACGTCATGAAAGCCAGCCTCCCTCAATGAACTTTGTTGACATCTCTCAGTGCCTCAGTAAAGCAGCCGACATAATCAAAGACCCCATAACCTGCAGACATTCTGTTTTCTCCACCCCACCCGCAGCTCCCATCCAGCAAGATATCATCCACACCGGGCTTACGAACAGCTTCTATCCTGCAGTTACAGGACTATTGAACTATCCGCTAGTAAGATGAAATAGACTCTTAACTTTACAATCTAACTCATTATGACATTGCACTTATTCTCTATTTGCCAGACTTTGGTCCTGTCACTTATCTATCTATATCCCTTTGCAGCCTTCATATCTCCACTTCAGAGTGACTCTCCTTCCTTTAACATTTATTATCAGGATATTTAAGCACAATACCTTTGATGCTTCATCCATTTTATTAATGAAAACTGTAAAAGATAAGGTATTAGCACTGATCACTCTGACTGACCGCCTTTTGTATCTTCCCAATCAGAAAAGGGCACAATTCTGCCGGCTCTCTAATTCCTGTTATCCAGATAATCTTTTATCTATACCAGTAAGTTATCTCCTATTTTAGACCATAAGACATCAGAGCAGAATTAGGCCATTCAGCTCATCGAGTCTGCTCTTCCATTCCATCATGGCTGATTTATTATCCCTCTCAACCACATTCTTCTGCCTTCTTCCCGTAACCTTTGACACTATCAACCTCTGCTTTAAATCTACTCAGTGACTTGCCCTACACAGCCGTCTGTGGCAATCAGTTCCACAGATTCACTGCCCTCTGGCTAAAGAAATTCCTCCTTGTCTCTGTTCTATATGGACAGTCCTCTATTCTGGGACTGTGCCCTCTGGTCCTAGACTTACCCACTGTACGAAACATCCCCTCCAAATCCACTCTTTACAGGTCTTTCAATATTCGATAGGTTTCAATGAGAATCCCCCTCCCCCCTTTCATCTAACCTCCAGTGAGTACAGGCCCAGAACCACCAAATGCTCCTCCTATGTAAACCCCTTCATTCCTGGAAACATTCTTTTGAATCCTCTGATAAAGGGGGCCAAAACTGCTCACAATACTCCAAGTGCAGTCAGGTCAATGTCTTATAAAGCCTCAGTATTACATCTTTGCTCTTATATTCTAATCCTCTTAAAATGAATACTAACATTGCATTTGCCTTTCTTACCACTGACTCAACCTGCAAGTTAACCCTTTAAGGAATCCTGCACATAGACTCCAAAATTAACTTGAACTCATCAATTTTTAATTTTCTCCTGGTTTAGAAAATAGTCTATGCCTCACATGACCATACACTTCCCTACACTATATTCCATCTGCCACTTCTTTTCCCATTCTTCCAATCTGTCTAAGTCTTTCTGCAGACTCCCTGCTTCCTCAACACTACCAACCCCTCCACCTATCTTTATATCATCTACAAACTTGGCCACAAAGCCATTGATTCCATTACCAAAATTATTAACATATAACGTGAAAAGAAATGGTCCAACACCTACCCCTGCAGAACATTACTAGTCACTGGCAGCTAAGCAGAATAGCCTACCGTTATTCATAGTCATTGCCTCCTGCTAAAGCCAATCTTCTATCTATGCAAACATCTTTTCTGTAATACCATGGGCTCTTACTTTGTTAAGTAGCCTCATGTGCAGCACCTTGTCAAAAGCCTTCTGAAAATCCAAATAAACAACATCCACTGACTCTCCTTTGTCTATCCTGCCTGTTGTTTCCTCAAAGAATTCCAACAGATTTGTCAGGAAAGATTTCCTCTAAAGGAAACCATGCTAACCGGCTTATTTTATCATGTGTTTCCATGTACCCTAAACTTTATTCTTAATGATGGACTGCAACATTTCCCAACCACTAAAGTCAGGCTAAATGTCCTATAATTTCCCTTTCGTAAAGAGTGGAGTGACATTTGCAATTTTCCAGTACTCTGGAACAATTCCAGAATCTAGTGACTCTTGAAAGATCATTATTAATGCATCTACAATTTTTGCAGCTACTTCTTTCAGTACCCTGGGGTGTAGTCCATCTGGTCCAGGTGACTTATTTACCTTCAGACCCGTCAGCTTCCCAAGCAGCTTCTCCTTAGTAATCGCAACTACTCTCACTTCTGCTCCCTGACACTCTTGAATTTCTGACATATTGCTTGTGTCTTCCACAGTGAAGACTGATGCAAAATACTTAATAAGCTCGACCGCCATTTCTTTGTCCCCCATTACCTCCTCCAAAGTCATTTTCTAGCAGTCTGATATCTACTCTCACCTCTCTTTTACTCTTTATATATTTAAAAAAACTTTTTGTATCCTCTTTTATATTATTGACTAGCTTACCTTCATATTTCATCTTTTCTCTCTTTATGGATTTTTAATAGCCTTCTGTTGGCTTTTCAAAGCTTCCCAATCCTCTAACTTCCCAGTAATTTTTCCTCTATTATATGCCCTCTCTTTTACTTTGACCTCCCTTGTCAGACATGGTTGCATCATCCTCCCTTTAGAATGTCACTTCATCTTTGGAGTGTATCTAACCCGTGCTTTCTTAATTGCCCCCAGAAACATCAGCCATTGCTGTTCTGGAATCATCCCCACTAGTGTTCCCTTGCAATTAACTTTGCCCAGCTCCTCTCACATGTCTCTGTAATTCCCTTTACTCCACTGTGATACTGACGTTATCTTCTCACGTTATCTAATGCAGGGTGAATTCAATCATGTTACAATCACTGCCGTAAAAAGTTTCTTTTCCTTAAGCTCTCTCATCAAGTCAGGTTCAATACAAAATATCCAACCCAGAATTGCCTTTCCCTGAGTAGGTTCAATCACAATCTGCTCTAAAAAGCCATCTCGTAGGCATTCTAAAAATTCTCAATCTTGGAATCCAGCACCAACCTTAATTTTCCAATCTAACTGCATATTGAAATCCCCCATGATTATCATAACATTGCCCTTTACAGATGCCTTTTCCATCTCCTATTGTAATTTCTATCCCATATCCTGCAGGAGGCCTGTATATTCTGTAACTCCCATCAGGGACTTTTTACCCGTGCAGTTTCTTAACTCTATCTACAAGGATTCTACATCTTCCAATCGTATCTCACTTCTTTATGAGGATTTAATTTCATTTTTAACAACGGAGCCACCCCAACCACCCTACCTACCTTTTGATACAATGTGTATCCTTGGATGTTAAGCTCCTACGATCTTCTTTCAGCCACAACTCAGTGATGACCACAACATCAATATCTAACTGTGCTACAAAATCATCTATGTTATTCTATATATTGCATGCATTTGAATATAACATCTTCCTTCATTCATCACCCTTTTTGATTTTATCCGCATATTACTCTTCAACTCATTCCACCGTCTGCAACTTTGTCCCAACATCCAGAAATCTAAAACCCTGCATTCTTCTGTACTGTCATCCTATTCCTGCCCTGAATAACATGTGGTACTAGGGTCAATCCAGAAATGACTACCTTGGAGCTTCAGCCTCTTCCCTATCTCCCTATACTCACTGTGCAGAACCCCTTACCCCTTCCTACCCACCTATGTTATTGGTGTCAATGCGCACCACGACCTCTGGCTGCTCACCCTCCCTCTTGAGAATATTCTGCAGCCACTCTGAGACATCCTTGACCTTTGCACCTGGGAGGAGACACACCATCTTGGCAGCTCTTTCGCAGCCACAAAATCTCCTGTCCATCTCCCTATCTATTGAGTCTCCTATCACTATCACTCTACCTTTCCCTGCTGGACCTCAGAGCCTGCCATAGTACCACCGACCCAGCTGCTGCTTCTGAGCCCTGATGGGTCATTCAATACCCCTGCCAGCAGTATCCAAAGGGATGTACTTGTTGCTGATGGGAATGGCCACAGGAGAACCCTGCACTAACTGCTTACTCCCCTTACTTCTCCTGGTGGCCTCTGGGTGTGGCCATCTAAGTAGAAGTCTCATCTATGAGGTTTTCAGCCTCCTGGATGGTCCTGTGTATATCTAGCTCCAGCTCCAGTTCCCTGACCTTGTCAGTCAATGCTGAAGTTGGGGGCTTTTCATGCAGATGTAATCATTATGGAGACCATCAGGTACCTACAACCCCACATTTTACAGGAGTAGCATTCCACGGTGTTAACTATCAATCTGTCTATACCTGTTATACCTTTGGCTCTAACTTCTTCAGCTTAAGTTCTACAATCAACTGAATGATTGCAAATGACTGAAAACCCTTAGCCTACACCTCATCTCACTGAAGCCTGGTGAGACAATGACAATTCTAATGCTAGCAATAACAGGCTATTTTCCACAATAACCTGTTATATTGTGTAAGTACTGAGATGTAGTGAATTCAAGTGCCACCTCAGCAAAGGAGTAAAATTGTATCCAATGAATATTCTTCAGGGAAGGAAGCAAAAAACCAACTGGTTGAGAAACTCAACAGGTCAAGCAGCATCTGTGGAGGTAAAAGGATGGTTGACGTTTGAGAAAAGGCCTGATGCAGTGTCCCTCCTTCAGTTTGCTAATCTTTGCTCCAGACTCCAGCACCTGCAATTTCTTGTGTCTTCAGGAAGTTTTCCATAACTGCTTCAACTCAACTCCCACAGTTTGTGCTTGACCAATAGTACTCTCTGAAATGGTAACTAATGGTGAACAGTTTAGATATGATCGTTGTTCAGTCTCGGTAAGCAAATCTGAACAAGCATACTAAACTCCTCATTTACAGGAGGAACAATTAATATTCAGCATGGGAAATGTTTATAGATTTTTGTTCTCACAGAGTGAATTTATCATTGTTATATCAACATCGTGGATGCAGGTAGGGTAAAACAAGTGGAACTAGAGATTCATGGTGTACACTTGGGTAAGCTTGGTCTTAATGCTGAATCCTTATGAAATTTCAACACATGCATTAAAAAAAGATTTTAAAAAACTGTTTTAACTGTTTTAAGTATCATCTAGCAAACAAAATAAATATGGGTATATTAGAATATATTCAAATCTCATTAAAAAATAAGAAAGGAAATGGAAAAATAAAACGCTTGCCAACCTTAAAGGAAATCTATGAAAATTAGATTTGTTCAGTTTTAGGGTTATGAAATGGATGCCAACATTTTCCCTAATGCCAAGTTAGATATCACTGAAAATAAACATAGATTTGAGTTGTCAATTAATAAGAAATTGCAGTTGTAGTTCACTCCCTTTAAGAGACATTGAAACCCAACCTGCACGCATCATTGAGCCTGGGAAATCTGAGGTATTAAGTCCTCTATCCAGTTTCTCAGTGGGCAGAAGTTCAATTGGAAATGAGTACAAATACATCAGAACATGCGGAAGATCTTTGTATAATTTCCACATGATGAAGGGAGTAGTTTATAGTATTTTAATTTGTTGCTAATAAATCTGCTGCAGCCTGCACGTGACGTTGTGTAATGTATTCTGAAGAAACAACATTAAAAAGAATGTTCCTTAAGCACTGAACTCTTAAAATAGGTTGAGTTCCACAGGTTAGCTATAGTTCTGTACATTGGCATTATTGATTGACAACTTAATTAAAGGGTTGACAGTAGCGCAAGAGGACATTAGAAGAGAGGAAGGTAAAACATATGGCAAATTCAAATTGTTTTGTGTCTGTAAGAAAGATGGTAGAGTGCAGAAGATTGATATGGTATACCATATTGTGGAAGTTATCACTTGAACACGTTCATTCATCTCTAGCGTTGTTTTTACTTCCCTGCCCATTTTCTACTGTAGCTTGTGATAAAGTGGAAGCCAAAACTGGGAGCCAGTTCTGAGTTAAGATCAACTAATAAGAGAAGAAATGCCAGAAGATTCAAATCAAAGAGCTTGACTTTCAATGTTGCATGAAGATGCAAGCTCCCACCAACAACAGTGCGGTCGCAACCAATTCAAGGATGTTGATTAGGATGTAAATATTGACCAAGGCACTGAAGAAAGTTTCTTTGCTCTTCCTCTTTATATCCACCTGAGAAGGCAGACAGGGCCTCTCTTTCAGATTACCGCACCTCATACAATGTAAATAAAAATAATCAAAATAAGTAATTGACTAAATCTTTGTGCGCAGATGTCTAAGAGGAACTGAAACCTTCTGTCTCAGAGTTCAGTTTTCTATCAACAGAATGATGGTTGACTATCAAGTTTGATCTCAATTCATTGGGGAAGAGAAGGTAGTCTAAAAGTTATGAAAGAATTGTAAAGCCATAAAACTATAAATAATATATATATTATTAATTTATCACCTGACAACTCCTTGTGTTGTTATTCTATGATGGAAAATTCAAAAAGATTTGAAAATAAAACAGTAAAAATTATTACCATATAAATTAGAATGTTCAGTAGGTCTTTCTGGGACTTTTAATATTTTAAAATGGAAAGTAGCATTTACATCAACAAATTTTAGATATATGAGAGAACAGATCTCCTTTAGAGCCATTACCCGTGAAAAATGGAAACCAATCAGATGGAAAATTAAGTGCACTTTCAACTATCACTTCAAGATCTTTCACCCAATCAAAATATCTCAAATTATTTTCAATATTTTTATAATATATCTGACCATCACCACGATTGACTATTTTCATCGTCTTTGTGCCAATATTTATGAAAAAGTGATGAGATGAATAGGTTATCAAAACTGCGTACTTCCTCACCACTGCTTACCTTGGCCTGTTCCAAGAACAATCTTTGTGGTCATATGCCAGGTTTAGAATTGAAAGAAAGAAGTGGGGGGGGGGGGCTGAAAGAAAAAAGAAAGAAGCTGGGGATCTCATTCGTCTGTCACATTATGAACACAAATGCAATGTGCACTATATTTATTACAGGATAGTTACTCACCTGGATAGGTTTCATCTCAGCCTATGGTATATGTAAACAAAGAGCAAAGATCTCTGGTGAAGAAATGTAAGGGAAAGAAACCTTCAAGAAGCAAAGATACTCTTGCCAAAGTTAATTAACTAATGCATATTTGTTGCAATTCTGCTACCTCCACTATTTCACTTCCTGCAGTGGCTTGCTGTTAACTTATAATAATACCAAAGAGTAAACAGAAAAGGAAATAATATAAGGGCACTGCTGTGTTAAGTCAGCAAAGAGAAAAATGTGTTCAGCCACCAGCTTTCCAAAGTAAAGTTACATCTGAACAGAAAATTATTGAGACAGAAGGACATTGTTAATTTTTGCATATGTTTCTCATTGTCCAATTCTGCTGAGTAATATTCTGTAAAGTGTTACTTGAAATCATGGAAGTTCACAGCTCAGCATGCAGTGAATAGGAACAAGTTATACAATTACCTTCTTCAAATAAGTGCTGGTGATTCGCAACTTCAGAATATTATATGCATTGTCTATTTTATAGACTGATACTGGTATGACTTTGGAAGTGCAATTTGTTGAAGTTGTTTTCTAGTTATTTTTACTGGACTAGAAACTGTATTAAAATAAAAGATTGGTTTCACAACTTACACCTGGAACTCCTGAATTGAAGCTTTCCTTTCCAGGATTTTAGTTGCTTTGAGTTGACTTCTCCTCCCATGAGCTAATTTGTAATGGGAAGGTATTAGAGCCTGCCCATTTGTGTCATTTGTTATCCACTGAACTATCTTCCTGTTGACCATATTTCCTACCTTCCGGATTTCACGAAGGAATAATATTTCTCCTGATATTTTAACATTGTTGAGAGAGAAGTCAATTTTAAGAGCCATCAGTAAGCAGACAACACTTTAACAGCACAGGCATATAGTCATCAGTTAAAGCCATCTTTATCTTTTTCCATTGATTTTCCTTCTTCAATCTTTGCCTTTTATTTTCTTTGCTCAATTGCTTTTTTTCACTTTCACAAGAATTAGCATCATAGTAGTTCTTTACCTGTTCTGCACATTCAAGTAGTAGATCACTCAATGGGCTACTGAAGTCTGAGGGGAATCAATCTCTAAAATCTCCGGTCTCTATCCAAGTCTGATATCTTTACTAGCAACACACAAAAAAGTTGCTGATGAACGCAGCAGGCCAGGCAGCATCTCTAGGAAAAGGTGCAGTCGACATTTCAGGCCAAGACCGTTCCTCAGGACTAACTGAAGGAAGAGTAAGGGATTTGAAAGTTGGAGGGGGAGGGGGAGATCCAAAATGATAGTAGAAGACAGGAGGGGGAGGGATGGAGCCAAGAGTTGGACAGGTGATTGGCAAAAGGGATACGAGAAGATCATGGGACAGGAGGTCCGGGAAGAAAGACAAGGCGGGGGGACTCAGAGGATGGACAAGAGGTATATTCAGAGGGACAGAGGGAGAAAAAGGAGAGTGAGAGAAAGAATGTGTGTATAAAAATAAGTAACAGATGGGGTACGAGGGGGAGGTGGGGCATTAGCGGAAGTTAGAGAAGTTGATGTTCATGCCATCAGGTTGGAGGCTACCCAGACGGAATATAAGGCTTCATCTTTACAGTAGAGGAGGCCGTGGATAGACATGTCAGAATGGGAATGGGATGTGGAATTAAAATGTGTGGCCACTGGGAGATCCTGCTTTCTCTGGCGGACGGAGCGTAGGTGTTCAGCAAAGCGGTCTCCCAGTCTGCGTCGGGTCTCGCCAATATATAAAAGGCCACATCGGGAGCACCGAACGCAGTATATCACCCCAGCCGACTCACAGGTAAAGTGTTGCCTCACCTGGAAGGACTGTTTGGGGCCCTGAATGGTGGTAAGGGAGGAAGTGTAAGGGCATGTGTAGCACTTGTTCCACTTACACGGATAAGTGCCAGGAGGGAGATCAGTGGGGAGGGATGGGGGGGATGAATGGACAAGGGAGTCGCGTAGGGAGCGATCCCTGCAGAATGCAGGGCGGGGGGGAGGGAAAGATGTGCTTAGAGGTGGGATCCCATTGGAGGTGGCGGAAGTTACGGAGAAACTTACTCACTTACTCACTCTTCCATCAGTTAGTCCTGACGAAGGGTCTCGGCCTGAAACGTTGACTGCACCTTTTCCTAGAGATGCTGCCTGGCCTGCAGCGTTCACCAGCAACTTTTATGTGTGTTGCTTGAATTTCCAGCATCTGCAGAATTCCTTTTGTTTCTGATATCTTTACTATATCATTTGATGAATGACTTATTCCAAGGGGCTTAATTTCATCACAAAAGAAAAGCATTTTGACAGAAATTAAAAATGAAGATTATATAAAAACATAGACATTTATATTTTTCAGAATTTGTGGCATCATTTCATAAATGAATTCTGATAACATTAAATAAAAATAATTGCAATATCACAATTGGAATCGCCCTACAATATATTTAGTTCAGTTTCAGGCTGATAAATTGCTAATTCCATCAACACTATTTCACCGGAAGAATATCAACAACCCTGATTTGCCGTGAGTGTTAATGTGTTTCCATCAAGGTAAAGACAACAGATTTTAAACGCCAATTAAGAATTTACTGTCAAACTTAAGAAATTACATTTAATTTATACCATTTCTTTTGTGTTTTCTTTTTTATAGTAGCAGGCTACCTAGTCTGACCAATTAATCTGTGATGATGTTTATTCACCTCCTCCCATTCTTTTCAATTAACCTTATCACTTCTATTCCTTCTATTTCATCTGCTTATGGATTGGTTTATGCCTTGTTGTTACATTCCTCGTGGCATAAAAGCTTCTCTTTTTTTTCCAGATATAATGCAGCACTTGATGTCAAATGATAATGACAGTGAGCTAGGGTTTCCTTTTAAAATTTCCACACTGGTCTATTTCAAAAGTCTTTGAATTATATTGATAAATATGCTTGCTAAAAATCAGTTTATACTGTAGAGAATGCCTGTTGAAATCTGTGTTCAGGCTCACCTTCTGTAACACCCAAAACAACAAAAGACAATTGTTCCACCAGTCTGTACTGAAGCTAAATATAAACTGCCAATGGGAGAGGCCTGTGTGTGGCTCACTGCTCCACAAATCTCTGAGCCTGTTGGAACAAGAATAATTCACTGTGGGCCTTGAGATTATCTCACCAATTAAATAAACCATGACTGATCTGTAACCAAACCTGTCTCCTATTCAATTCATTCAAGGAAATGGGCTTTAGTCAGGCACTGCAACTCCTCAAAAAATTCTAGTTATGAAGCTGTTTACCTGCAGCAATGCATCAATGAAATACACATTTCTGTTACCTATTTTCAATAATAACAATTTATTTCATTTAAAACTGTGTGTGCAACAAACCCTTCCTGCCAAAAGAGCTACCCCACTTGTTCAATTCTATCCTAATCACAGGACCATAAAGCCAGAAGATATAGGAGCAGAATTAGGCCATTCAGCCCATCGAGTCTGCTCCGCCATTCCATTATGGCTGATCCCAGATCCCACACAACCCCGTACACCTGCCTTCTTGCCATATCTGGAAACGATCAACTTCCGTCTTAAATATATGCACAGACTTGGCCACCACTGCAGTCTGTGGCAGAGCATTCCACAGATTCACTATTCTCTGGCTAAACAATTTCCTCTTTATCTCTGTTCTAAAGGGTCACCCCTCAATTTTGAGGCTGTGCTTTCCAGTTTTAGATACCCCTGCCATAGGAAACATCCTCTCCACATCCACCCTATCCAATCCTCTCAACATTCGGTAGGTTTCATTGAGATCCCCATGCATTCTTCTAAATTTCAGTCAGTGCAGCCCCAAAGCTGCCAAACGCTCTTCATATCTTAACCCCTTCATTCCTGGAACCATCCTCGTGAACCTGCTCTGGACTCTCTCCAATGACAACACATCCTTTCTGAAATATGGGGCCCAAACTGTTGACGATACTCTAAGGGCAACCTGACGTGTCTTATAAAGGTTCAGCATTATCTCCTTGGTTTTTATATTCTATTTCCCTTGAAATAAATGCCACCATTGCATATGCCTTTTTTAACACAGACTCAACCTGTAAATTAACCTTCTGGAAATCTTGCATGAGGACTCCAAAGTCCCTCTGATGTTCGAACCTTTTCCCCATTTAGTTAATAGTCCACACTATTGTCCTTTTACCAAAATGCATTATCATACATTTTCTAACACTGTATTCCATCTGCAACTTTTTTGCCCATTCTTCCAATTTGTCTAAGTCCTTCTGCAATCTCATTGCTTCCTCAGCACTACCTACCCCTCCACCTACCTTCATATCACCTGCAAACTTTGCCACAAAGCCATCAATTCCATTATCTAAATCACTGACAAACAATGTGAAAAGCATGGTCCTAATACTGACACCTGAGATGTTGCAACGGAGGAGGCGAACCGAAACGCAGGACACAGGCACGGAGGTTGCGTTAGGATGTAGACGCGGGCGTGAGCGTTGAATGGCAAACAGGAGAGAGTGCAGGAAGGCAGGAGACAGGCAGAACTCTTCTTGACAAGTAGCGTAGAAAGGGAAGCAGCAGACAAAACTTTTCTTAGCACGGAGAGACGGAGTTACACAGGTAAACTTCAGTGTTGAAGTAAAACTTAAAAGACTTATCTTGACACGGAGAGACTGAGTTTCACAGGTAAACCTTGGAACTGAAGTAGAGCTTAGAAAACTTATCTTGACACAAAGAGACTGACTTTCACAGGTAATTCTTGGTACTGAAGCAAAACTTGGAACACACAGTCCTAAGCAGCCAGGAGACATTAATCACCACACAGGCAAAACCAATCTGGCAACTAGTGGTTGTAACACCGGGGTTCTTATGCTGCAGGTCTTGATGAAAACCAGGTGTGTCACCATCAAAGGGAATTAGGGGAAAATGGGGGATTAACGGTCAGGACTGTGACAGAGGAACACCACTAGACACTGGCAGCCAAGCAGAAAAGGCCCCTTTTATTCCCACTTTCCACCTCCTGCTTATCAGCTCTATCCATGCCAGTATCTTTCCTGTAATGCCACAGGATCTTACCTCGTTACGCAGCCTCATGTGTGGCAACTTATCAACTGTCTTCTGAAAATCCAAGTAAGTGACATCCACTGCCTCTCCTTTGTCCACCTGCTTGTTACTTTCTTGAAGAACTCTAACGGGTTTGTCAGGCAAGATTTCCCTTTACAGAAACTATGCTAACTTTGACTTAGTATTCTTCAAAACACTATCCTTAATAATAGACTTAATAATACACTTTCCCAACCACTGAGGTTAGGCTAACTGGCCTGTAATTTCTTTTCTTTTGCCTTCCTCTCCTTTTAAAGAGTGGAATGACATTTGCAATCTTCCAGTCCTCCAAGACCATGCCAGAATCAAGTGATTCTTCAAAGATCATAACCAATGCATTCATTAACTCTTCAGCAACTTCTCTCAGGACTCTAGGATGCAATCCATCTGGCCCAGGTGACTTATCCACCTTAAGACCTTTGAGTTTGCCTAGCACTTTTTCCTTTGTAATAGTAATGGCACTCACTCCTGCTCCCTGACACTCACGGACCTCAGGCACACCGCTAGTATCTTCCACAGTGAAAACAGATGCAAAGTACCCATTAAGTCCATCAGCCATTCCTTTGTTCCCCATTACTACCTCACCAGCATCATTTTCCAGTGGTCCAATATCAACTCTCCCCTACCTTTTATTCTTTATATAACTGAAAAACTTCTGGTATTCTGCTTTATATTTTCGGTTAGTCTGTCCTCATATTTCATCTTTTCTCTTCTTATGGCCTTTTTGGTTGCCTTTTGTTGGATTTTAAAAGCTTCCAATCATACAACTTCCCACTCACTTTGGCTATCTTCTATGCCCTTTTCCTTGGCTTTTTGCAGTCCTTAACTTTCTTTGTCAGCCATGGTTGCTTACCCCTACCATTTGAGAACAACTTCCTCTGTGGGACATATCTGTCCTGCACCTTGTGAACTATTCCCAGAAACTTCAGCCACCTCTGCTCTGCTGTTATCCCCACCAGTATCCCCCTCCAATCCACCTGGGCAAGCTCTTCTCTCATGCCTCTGTAATTCCCTTTATTCCATTGCGTTACTGATACATGTGAGTTATGCTTCTCCCTCTCAAATTGATGAATTCTATCATATTATGATCACTGTTTCCTTGGGGTTCCTTTACATTAAGCTCTCTAAAAGATCTGGGTTATTACACACACCCAATCTAAGATAGCCTTTCCCCGAGTCGGCTCAAGCACAAACTGCTCTAAAAACCTATCTCACAGGCATTCAACAAACTCCCTCTCTTGCGACACCAAGCTGATTTTCCCGATCCCCTCGCATATTGAAGTCCCCCATTACAATTGTGTCATTACCATTATTACGTGCCTTTTCCAGCTCCCCTTGCAATCGCAACCCCACATTTTGGCTACTCTTTGGAGGGCTATATATGATCCCCAGAATGTTTTTTTACCCTTGCAATTTCTTAACTGCACCCACAAAGATTCAACATTCTCTGACCCTATGTCACCTCTTTCTAAAGATGTAATTCAATCTCTTACCAACAGAGTCACACCACTGCCTATGCCTTCCTGCCTGTCCTTTTGATACAAAATATATCCTTTGATGTTAAACTCCAACTATGACCTCCTTTCAGCCACAACTCAGTGACACCCATAATGTCATACCGACCAATCTCTAATTGCACCACAAGTTCAAATAGCTCATTCCGAATGCCATGCATTTTTAAATACAGCACCTTCAGTCCTGCATTCTTTGCCCTTTTTGCCTCTTTGCTCTGTCTGCACTTGTACCCAATCATTGACTTGTCCTTCCTTACATTCATGTTACACTATCATCCAGTTGTAAACCTGATGGCTCATTCTCAACTCTATCATCCTAGTTCCCATCCCCTATTTACAATAATCAATTAACCTACTAACCAGTACATCTTTGGACTGTGCAAAGAATCTCCAGCATGGTCACAAGTAGAACATACAAACTCCTTATAGAGAGTGCTGGAATTGAACTCTGAACTCTGATACCACAAGCTTTAATAGCATTGCACTAACCACAACGCTACTGAGGTACCCTAATAATAAAAATCACAATTATTATTATGACTTTCCTGAGATTTCATCATTCATGAATTATTAATCAACATGCTTCTGAAACATAAATCACGTTCTGTGACTCTTCATTGTGTTTTTGTGTCAGTATTACACAGCATATAATGAAAAGTGCTTTGAAATGTCAACAGTTGATGCCTTCAATCGAGTACAAGTTTCTTTGGACTCAAACTGCTACAAACCAGAATATTTTATTGATGTGTAGAAATAGGTTTATCTTTCATTTAATTTATTTTTTCAGTAATTTTGTCACATTAATTACTCCCAGAAGTTGTTGTTTGCCAAAACAAGATGTAGTGCATGATCTAATTAAGAAATACTTCAATCGTATTTTTTTCTATTAAGACCTGTGGAAAAACAATATTTTTGGACGTACATTGACATATTTTAAAACATGGTATTTACAGTACATGCCAGTTTAACTTAATGCTTAATCATACTGGTTCTAAATAATCCTATAACTATCACATTAAAATGATCACTGAGCCTTATTTTTTAGTTGGTTTGGGGATTGGTGGTAACATATTTAAAAATATATCAAAAGGAAAAGTTTCGAAGGATATGGGCCAATGCGATGAGCTTAGGTGGGCACTTTGGTACTTTGGTCGACTCAGCCAAGTTGGGCTGTATTACAAATTCAATTCCCAGTGAAAATAACAGATCTCATGTCATTATTTCAAAACAGTATATTTATTCTGGTGTAAGATAGAAAATGTTGGATTTATTTTATTTCTTTGCATTGTTAATTCCATCATTCCCTAGTTTTTGGTTTTAATTCTCTTCTGGTGCAAAGGCTGACATTTATCCCTCAGAAAAATTCGACTAGCTGGGCTTATTTCATTCTTTTTCCTGAGACTTAGCTCTGTGCAAACTAGCTGTTTCATTTGCCTCAGAATATAAAATTTCAAAAGTAACTGATGAACTCTTAAGGTCCTAAGAATATTCTTTGGACACAGAAAGCCTAGTCTGCAATCCAGCAGTGCCACAACTAGCAAATCAGCACTAAAAACCATCTTTGTAAAGATAACAATAACACTGAATTTATTTTCAATGAAGATAGGCAAATTATTAAGTCGTCATGTTGTGCATAACTGACCAATTTCTTTGTTAGACAGTTTTGTGGGACTGCACAACACCACAAGTGGAACTTTTTAAAATCCTGCACAGATGCCATCCATATTGCCACAAGAGCACCAGCTCTTCATTCCAAGGTTATTACTGTTTGAATCAAGGATAACATACTTCTTCTACAAGTGGTCATGTAAAACTCTCCATGATGTTTCCATTATATTGACATTTTTTCTATTGCCCCGAGATAATTTCTCTCTCCCTCTAGTGGAAGCATTTCAGCAGCAGAACTGTTTAAAGCTTTTGCCAATAGACATGCCTGCAATGAAAATCCGCCACAGCAAATATTTGAAAGCAGTTTCCAACAAACTAGGTACGCAATTTGGGCAATTTGGTGGCATGTGTGACAGTCTGCAAAGCCATGAGAACCTCTTATAAGGCTAAAAGTGTACCTGACCCTTTTCTGAAATTCATTTAAAAAAAAGAGAGAATGTTTATGTTCCTGTAAAGTTTTTTTAGTGGAATTGAGGTAGTTGTAAAATTCTGGTCCCTAGCTCAGCTAAAATTTGGAAAAATGAAAAATATTCAGCTGCCCTATATGCTGTGGCTCTCAATATAAATCAATATTTACTTTAGACTACCAACTGAGAAGTCAGTAATTCATATCAAAAGAAAAATTCTTGTCATCTGGACATGAACATTGGCATCTTCATCAGCTCCCTTCATTTTGGCCACGATTCCAGCTATATCCACCCTCATTTATCAGAATCAGGTTTATTATCACTGTTTCTACCAAACAAAATCCTTTACCCATTACTGTGGTTCATTTGAAGCAAAATGAGAACCCTAAGACCATTTGGAAATATTTCTCAGGACAACATGGATTACCCATATTCTCAACATCAAACCTGGCCTGTGAAGTTTATAGTAGGACTGACGGTTTCCTACTTAAGTGTTGAAATAAGAATCCATTTTCCTGTATGCTCTGCCTCTCCAATAATGCAATAGTTACTTTACTCGTGTAGCCATTGTGCAATACAAAGTCTTTAGCTCAGTCGGTCCATGCTGAACATGGTGTCCTTCCAGCTGGTCCCAATTTCTTGTATTCAGTCCATATCTCTCGAAGCTTTGTACCTATCCAAGTGCTCCTTAAATGATACTATAGTACCTGTCCAGCCACTTTCTTTGGCAGCTTATTCCATATATTCACCAACCTCTGTGTGCAAAAAGTTGCCCCTTAGGTCACTTTTAAATTACACTCCCCTTCCCTTCAACTTATGCCCCTAGTTTTGGACTCCCCTCTCCTCAGGAAAAGACCATCCACCATATCTTTTCCTCTCCTAATTTTAAAAATTTCCTGTAAAGTCACCCCCCATTTCTTCTATGTCGAAGGAAAAAAGGCCTAGCCCAGCCAACCTCTCCTATAACTCAAGCCCTCGAGTCCCAGAAGCATCCTCATAACTCTTTTCTGCTTGCTCGCCAGTTTAACCACATCTGTCCCATAATGGGGTGACAAAAACTGTACATAGTACTCAAAGTGTGACCTCATCAACAACTGATACAGCTGAAACCTACTGTCGAAACTCCTATGCTCAATCCCTGACTGATGAAGGAAGCACGGTGGCCTTCTCCAAGAGAACTTATTGAGAACTCTTACATTTTGATATTTTCTTCTACTTCCATATTGAGCAAATACATAACATTTAGTGCAATAAAATCTAAAGTCAAAACTTAACGAACATGAAATATATTAGCTGCAAGGAAACCGACTCAATCCATTTGGAACACTCAGCCTTATGTTAATAACCTGAAGAAAACTTTTCCAAAGCTGCTGCCAATTTAAGGTTTTAATGTTTTTATTTTATATTCATATTTTAGGCCAACTAGTTCTAAGAAAATTGAAGATATTTCAAAATCCATTTCTGTGCAATTGTATTAGTGTTCATCACTCTCACACATTAACTCCTTCATTATAGCATCTACTTAGTTTTAATAAACCTAGTGTCAATATTTAACTTCTTCAATTAATTGCAAAGTTTCACTTGAAAATAGAAATTATGTTTTGTTTTCAAGGCATTGCACACGGCAGTAAAGAATGCTGACCAATTGCTTTTATAGGAAGCATTCACCGGCCAGTGGCCTGATGTTTAGAATAAAGGTGTGAATGAAAATGCAATGAGAAAAACAAATTATATGCATTTAAAAAATTAAGATTTTGCCAAAAAAGTAATTAAGGGAAAGCCAGAATGGAAAAAAAAACTGTAAATATTGGTCAAAGGTATTTGAAAATGATTCATGAAATATAGCAAGTATGGTGAGAAATAAAAAAGATAATTACCCTTGATGATAACTCTTTGATGCAGGGCAGTCCAGCTGTAGAGATCAGTTTTCTTTCTGATAACAAGAATAAAAATGGGAGGATTACTTAAATATTCAGAATTGAAACAGTACATAGACGCAAATATTTTTTCCAGCACTATTGCATGGAAAAGTTCTCAACATGTTGTATGAAAAGGAAGCAAAAGATGAACTCCGATTATATAAAAACAAATCTGAGTAGAATAATAAGTGTCAGTAGTTCTGGGAAACTTTATTTTTAAAATATAATAAAATTGGGAATGGTTACCAGGTCAAATTCTATTGCCCTAGAAATTTTTTAGACAGTATTAATATCCCTTTACAGCATAAATATCACTTACATTAGGGCCCATTCCAGTTTTCAATTTATATGAGATTAGTAGGCCTAAATATTCCCTCTTCCCTCATTTCAGAAGCATTCATATATTTTATTTTTGTCTTTTTAGTTTTCCTTCCATTTAATCTATTTATCAAAGTTTAAAAATGCCGTTTTACTTTCTATTTGCTCATGATTAATTTTACACTTTCTATAATTTTTCTTGCCTCTAATTACTCCACACTTGTAATATTTTCCTACAGCTAAGTTAACTTTTTAAGTTTGTAATGCTCAGATATGACTGATGGGCCAGTAGTATGAATATGAAATTACCTTGAACACAGCAGCAAAATCATTTATTTCTGAGTGGCCACTAGATGGGAGTCTATGTGCTCATTTTGAAATTGTATTAGAACCAACTTACATAAAAAAAAGCACATAAACATTTTAAGAGTTGTTAGACTTGGCATCACCTTGAATTCGTATGCAACATGTATTCTCTGTAAAATGTTTCTTCACTCGATGAATTACATTTAGTTGTAGTTTTCAAGGCCTCTATCCATTTCCCATACTTACACTGTCTATCTTTCTAAATATTTCCATACTTTGACAAAGTACAATTAGGTATTTTCCTCCTTATTCTACCTCGAAAGTATTTGCAAACTACATCTGTTAAAGTTAAACCACTGGAAATACTGAAGAGTTCATACTGCTTATCAGAGAGCCTTCAAGCTGGAAATGGCCTAAGCTCGCCGCATTTAGAGTCATAGAACACTACAGCACAGAAATAGGCCCGTCTAGTCCATGCCGAGTTATTCACCTGTCTAGTCCCATCAAATTGTACCAAGACTTTAGCCCTCCATATCCTTCTTATCCATGTACATATCCAAATTTCTCTTAAATATTTAAATCAAACCCAAACCCACCACTTGTGCTGGCAGCTCGTACTACACTCTCACCACCCTCTGAGTGAAGAAGTTCTCCTTCATGTTCCTCTTAAACATTCGATCTTTCACCCTTAACACATGAACTCTAGTTCTCGTTTTACTCAACCTCAGTGAAGAAAGCCCACTTGTATTTACCCAATCTATACCCCTCATAATTTTGTATACCTCAATCAAATCTCCCCTCATTCTCCTACACTCCAGGTAATAAAGTCCAAACCTGTTCAACCTTTCCCTATAACTCAGGTCCTCAAGAACTGGTAAATTTTCTCTCCACTCTTTCAATCTTATCGATACCTTTCCCATGGGTAGGTGACAGAACTGCACATAATACTTCAAATTAGACCTCACCAATGACTTATACAACTTCAATAGAACATCCCAACTCCAGTACTGAATACTTTGAACTGTGAAGGCCAATATGCCGAAAGCTTTCTTTACAACCCGATCTACCTGTGATTTGTTGTTGTTTATTTGTATATTATTCATTGCCAACTTTTAAGCGCCAAAAAAACTGAAAAGGTTCAAAGTTCAAAGTAAGTTTATTATCACCATATACTACTCTGAGATTTACTTTTTTTTGCAGGCACTCACATTAAATACAAAGAAATGCAATTGAATCAATGAAATACCACACAAAACAAAGACAGACAAACAATCCAATGTGCAAAAGACAACAGACTGTGCAAATACAAAAAAGAAAAATTACGAATAAATAAACAAATAAGCAATAAATATCAAGAATATGAGTTGTAGAGTCCTTAAATGTGAGTCCATAGATTCTGGAATCAGTTCAGTTTTGGAGTGAGTGAAGATCCTATTGGTTGAGCAGTAATAACAGCTCCTGAACCTGGTGGTGTGGGACATAAGACTCTTGATGGCAGCAGCGAGAAGAGAACATGGCCTGGATGGTGGTGGGTGTCCTTGACGATGAATGCTGCTATCCTGCCACAGCGCTTCTTGAAAATGTGGAGATATCAATGGTGGAGATTTACCTGCAAAGGACATGCATGTCGCAGGTTGCATGTGCATTGAAATAAATGTAGGTGAGATATCTTCACCAGAGACACACATATAATGCCATCAAATAATTACGGTTACAGATCCCACAACCAGCCTGGGAGGAAGGGACACTGTATACATGAGTGCTGCACCAGTTGCCTCTATCATTCATGGTTGTGGGCGAGTGCCTGGGTTGCAGCAAAACTCTCTTCGGTCCACTCTGCAATGTTGTCTGTCCTTTTCTTCCTTTGTCTGCGCCTTTTTCTTTTCCCCTGCACCGTCTCCTGAAGAATGGTCTTTGAAAGTCCACTTGATCTTGTAATGTGGCCATACCATCTCAGTTTCCTTTTCTTTACTGTGGACAGTAGATCTTCATAGTGTCTCATGTGCTGAGTGATGGTTCTTTGTACTTCTTCATTTGAGACATGGTCTGTATAGGAGATGCTGAGGAGCCTTCTGAAGCATCTCATTTCTATTGCCTGGATCTTCTTTTGCAGTTCTGTTGTCAAAGTCCATGATTTGCATATGTACAAGAAGATGGAGAGCACAAGTGCATGCAGGAGTTCCAACTTGGATCTGAGAGTGATGTTATTGTCTCTCCAGATTGGTTTTAATTTAACCAGCATTGCTGTTGTTCGGGCTGTCCTTGCAAGGACTTCAGGTTTTGATCCTTCTCGGTTGATGACGGTGCGAAGACACTTGAAGCATTTAACAGTCTCCAGTTCTTGTCCACTGACAATGGTTTTCATTGTGATTGGCTCCTCACTGTTTCTCATCAGCTTGGCTTTTTCTGCACTGGTCTCCATGCCATATCTGGTAGATGTATCGTCCAGACAGTTCACAAGGCAGGCCAGTTCATCCTCACTTCCTGCCAGCCCATCAATGTCGTCGGCGAACCTGAGCTTGGTTATGGTCTGTCCTCCGATGCTGACTGTGCCGATATGGTCTTCCAGGGCATCTGTTATTATTTGCTCAAGGGAAATGTTGAACAGTGTGGGTGAAAGGAGGCAGCCTTATCTGACTCCAACTGATGGGTGGAACCACTCTCCAACTGTGCCTTGAACAAGTACCACACTGTGAGCTTTGGTATGGAGCTAACTGATGGTCTGGATCAGCTTCTGGCCCAGGCTGTATCTCTTCACTGTGGCCCAGAGCGCATCATGCCACACCCTATCAAATGCCTTCATGAAATGGAAGATGTCCTGTTGATGTTGGTTGTATTCCTTGCACAGTACTCTGATGTTGAATATCTGTTTTGTTGTACTTCTTCCACTTCTGAATCCAGCCTGTTCTTCAGCAATTATTTCTTCTCCCTGTAGTTTCACTCTGTTCAAGGTGACTTTCAACATCACTTTGCCTGCATGGCTGATAAGAGTTATGGTTCTATAATTCTGGCACTGCTGAAAGTTGCCTTTCTTTGGGAGACAATTGAGAGAAGATATAACAGTGCTGCGAAGATACCCATGACTTTCTCGCGGTTTATTAATTTCAATATCTATATTTCCCTCCTCTTCAGAAAAAACTGCTCATTCATCATCGCAGAAAAGAACGCTGACCTAGGAGCTCGTGCCGCTTGTCAGAAAGTCTTCGAACTGGAGGTGGCCCGAGCTCACCGCGTTTATTTGTGTTTTATTATTCATTGCTTGGATGAACCTCTCGGTCGCGCCAGCCAAAGGTTGTCGTAGTAAATCACCCACATGCTGGGCTGGAGTTGTGTGTTTTTCTTGGCTCTTAGAGTCAAGGAGCAGTGCAAACAGAGGCCGTTTCACAACTGCAAATGCGGGCTTGAGCTTTTTAACAAGCTTCCGATAATTTGCCCACTCAGATACATTGTAGTATCATTTTCAGTTCATTCTCGTCTAATTCCAAGAAAATTATTTATGTCAACAACTTTTAAGACTTGTCAAGTGTAGGGGCTTGAGTCAATGGAAAATACCACACACGGTGAAAATTGATTTTGTTGGTTATATTCTATATCAACTGCCGATGACGAAGTCTATCGCTTATATTTGGAGAATCATTTAATTTTACAGGCAGTAGCTTTATTCCAAAGCAACCCACAAGTATGCCACTGTTAGTTTACAACCCCATTTGATTGTGGGATGACTGAGCACTGATTGCTGGTCCCGCCTGCCTTCCCTATATAGGCAGCGAGCAGCGGGATCACCTGACGACTACAGTTGCAGCAACACTCTCGTTAACTGCTCCTGGAGGGTTTGCAGTTCGCTCTTCTGTTATCAGTTTGGGTATTGTGGTTAGCCTGTGAACCTGCAGAGGGAGCAACACCACTGCCGCACAAGATCTTCCTCATAAACCACTGCAAGTCACATACAGCACTCAGCACTGCTCTCCCCAGCAACTGATTTAAAAAAACAGCTAAACTCGAACAGAGAATTTTAAAGAGCTGTGAAGTCCGCTGTCATTAAAGGTAATACAAATATATTTCTATAACGTTTAAATAAATGAATAAGATAAATATAATTTAGATTCTGGTTGTAATTCCATGTGCATCAGCGTTTTACTTTTATGGGTGTTTATTTTCATTTTAACTATCTGGTAATCTCTTTCTGAATGTACCTAAAATATGGTCATGGATATTCACAAATACATGTATGGAAATGAAAAAAGATAATTATCATATGTGAAAATCAAGTGGTTAAACATAGAAGGAATTTTGAAATCACTGAATGAGTGAATATTTTTGAATCATTAATAATCTGATATGAATTTGGAAAACCATGAATATTTGCTTTTCCTTACTGTTCTTTGCTGCTTGTCAAGACTTGTACAAATGTTGTTAGATTAAACTTGAACTCATTCCAAAATATGTGTTAAAAAGTCCTTTATGTTTATCATGCATTCTCAAGTGATAAATGTAGACTCAATAGAAAAACACTGCAGAACTTGTATTTTGTTAGTGATTATAAATTATTGTTGTTATTTAGATACAAGATGCTGCATTGGTGTTTGCTGGTCACATTTATTTTGCACAGTACATCCTCACAAGAAACTGGTGAAACCATCACATATACGGTAAGATATCTTGAAGAACTGAACGTTAAGGACCACATAAGATTTATTATAATTAAATCAACTACTGAGGAGGACACATTTGTAGTCATTTATAATTCAATAAACTTACACTTTTAACGCACTTGATCGTTGATCCTTTCTGAAAACATTGCTGACTTAGTGGATGGCAGTTCTCTTGATTTAAGTTTTTTTGGTATGTTGCAAACAATTATTATTAACCAATTAATGCAAATGTGTGCTGAACTTTGAAACTCTTTTTGCCTACAGCAGTGTACAGATGGTTATCAATGGGATCCTGAAAAACAACAGTGCAGAGGTAAGATAGTAAAATAAGAAAAACTGGGATTTCAAGTTTATCTCCATTTCACTTTGTTTTCCTTTTCCATTTTTCTGTAATTTTCATATCATATAGTAATGACATCAGAACTAATGATGATGAAGTATTTGACAATATTTATGAATGACCAGTAATAAACATTACTGAATTCTAGAAGTCAATAATTGTATCTGCAGAAATTTAACAAAGGTATTGGAAACATATTTAACATTATCATTCAATACCCATTTTAATACTTAAGAAAATAAATGACAGTTTTTCAAAAAAAACCTGAATAAAACTTAACATTGCTGATGTGTATTTTGATCAGCATCTTGAAACCAAAACAAGATCTGTCTTTCTTCTTGGCTATTTGTCTTGCTTCCCTGTTTTGAAGTTGAAGTACCCCACTTCCTTGGTCCTTCCACTGCTTATTTCTTCATCCTTTAGTCTCCTTGGTTACGGGGACTGTTCCATCAAGTTTAGGTTTATTGTCATCTGACTGCATGTATATACAACCAAAGGAAACAATGTTCCTTCAGACCACGGTGCACCCACAAAACAATCATCACCCACAGAACATAAAACAAAATATTACCACAAATAAGTTAATAAAATATAATTCAAAGTGCATGTGGTTTTCAGCACAGGTAAACAGCTTGCTGAGCCGTTGGTAGTGGCAGGGTATTCATTAGTCTCATAGCCTGAGATACCTAGTCTGGCAATCCTAGTCCTGATGCTCCTGTACCTCCTTCCTAATGGGAGTGGATCAAAAAGATTGTGGGATTGGTAGGAGGAATCCTCAACAATCCTTCAGGTCTTTCACCCAGTAACTGGCTATCAATGAGTCTAAAATTTCATTTCATTTATGTTTTCTGGAGGTCTACCACATTAAAATTTTGTTCTGCATAACCCAAGGTGCTATGTACAGTTGAAGAGGCTCACATAATTACCTACCCTGCACTTACTCCACTACAGAGGAAAGCAGGTAGGTCAAAGGTCCAGATCAAGAATATCTGGGAGAGACGTGAAAGTGATAGAGAGGGAGAGAGAGGTGGTAAATTATGGAGATTGGGACCTTGAAAGTTGTTGGGCATAACTTGGAGTCTTGATCATCTGCTGAAGACTGTAGGCTTGCAGTTGGATATGGAGGTCAAAATCTAAAGAGGAATTGCATGAAGGGAATGGTACTGCAAAGAGTAAGTTTTTATATTAGAGCTTTATGAAGCCTAAGACTGCTTGCTGGAATCTGGTCAAGTAACTTACTCTGAAACAGGACTTGCATGTCTTGAAAAGACCAAGTTCTGCATGAATGTCCCAAGAGTGACATGAGATATATGCAAAATGTACATGTGGAAATCACATAAATATTGCATTATACACATCATAACTAAGCCTCTTTTTTCCTAGGTATGCTAATTCAAATTTCCGTCAACATTATGGACATGCATTTTTTAAAAACTTATCTAAGCAGAAGATGCACACTCCCACCGTTGGACCGGGGGTAATGGGGCTGATCAGATTTCTTCTTGTGCACCATTAACTTTTCTGTGATTCTGTGCAGTAATATTTGACCTTTTTTTTTAGAAAATAGTCTTTCACTTTTTAAGTGTTTTTTTTTGTTTTATTGTTTTTCAGATATTGATGAATGTGAGACTATTCCAGGTGCATGTAAAGGAGAAATGAAATGTATAAACCATTATGGAGGATACTTGTGTCTGCCTAGATCAGCTATTATTATCACAAATACTAGTGTTGAAAGTAGGAATGTACCCACAACCACTCTTGCTCCTGCTCGTGTCCCTGTTCCAACTCAACGGGTCTATCCAAATCTACCTCAGTTCCGGCCGTGGAGATGTGCACATGGCTTTGCACTTAATGATCAAAACCAGTGTAAAGGTAAGACAGCATTGTAGACATTTCATTGCAATTGGATGCTGTTTGAAAAAGAATGGTGCTGGTTATTTAATGTAACTATTATTTAATATAAACAAATATACGATATTACATTTATTGAGTATTTGATTATTATTCCAATGCAATGAGTTCAGTGGGAAATGTTATAATATAATCATTTAAATTTATTTCATATTTCCACAGAAAGTATTATTGCTTTTGTTATCTTTCACATTCTGCTTTTCACTGATTTAGGAAACTCATTTTACTTCATATTCTTGGCAATTACAGAGTTCAGGAGCACTTGGTGATCTGTGAGAATCCGGCAGGATGCAAAATTCAAGTAGGGAGGTTAGGCAATATCACTGACCTTTTCCTTGTAAATGTTTCTAAGATTTCTAATAGTACAGATGCTTTGTACATTTTACACAGTCGATTGTTCTTCTATACAGGATAGTGACAAGTACCATCTTGAGAGGTTTCCAATGACCAGAAGCTTAATTGCTATGACTACAAGAGCAAATCAAAAGCAGAGTGGCAACTGTCTCTGCTTCTGACTCCACAATGCTTCTTCACCATCTTTAGGGCATAAATGATGAATTCATCGTAGTGATTTGCTTTGATGAGTACTGTTGTAGCAATACTTCAGAAGCCCACTTAAGCAAGGGGCTTCTAAAGCAGCCCACTTAATGGGGATCCACATTCTTGTGTAAACAATAATTCTATCTAACTTCTTCTACCCAAGCGCCTGCAAAATACATTGTTTAGTGCCATGCCATGGTGTTTCCACAACTAATGAACTCCAGAAGAAAGACAACAGGAAATCCCCAAAAAGTTCTCCTCCAAGTCACATGCCTTCTTGACATGGAACTATAGTGCTAATCCTATGATCTTTGCATTTAACTATTCGTGCACTCCACCTAATTGCATTGTTGGAGTAGCTTCATCACAAGGTCTACGATTGTTCAACAATATGGCTGTTATCACCTTTTCCAGAGCTATTCAGGACGATTAACAAACTGGTATCTTATGAATGAAGAAAAAAATGCAATATATCCGTATGAAATACCTATTAATTGTTCTGAGACTAAATGACGTGACATTGGTTTGAATTGACGGACAGGATGTGCTTAACATTTAGCAAGGCTTACAAGCAAGTCACATACTTTTTGGGCCACAGTTGGTCCATTGGCTGAATGGAATCAAGAAAAATATAGTGAGATTTTTTAAATAAGTAACTGTTAGAATCTAATTGACTAGTTCAGGCAAAGTCAGACATGAACTCTGCTGCACTGAATTAAATAAACATTTCAATACAGCTGACTGCAGAAAGAAAAGGTTCAAAGGTTTCCTTAATTAAATGCTCAAATATTATGTAAGTCTACAGTAAACAAGTGTGCAATTGCATTGAGGAGTCTGTCACCAACTTGCATGTGGATTTACACTTTGGTGAACCTATCCTATTCAGCAGCAAAACAATGAAAAACTGCCTATTTGTGTACAAAGCAATGGATTCACATTAGTTTATTTTTAAAGACAAGCCTCCCTCCTCTCTATCTTTTTGCTGCAGACTGTCCTGCTGTCTGTGCATGCAGTATGCGGAAATAGGCAGATGATCTTGTAGCACATCTAGAGATAGGTGGTATGGCGTTGTGGGCATCACTGAGTCGCAGCTGAGAGAAGATCATAGTTGGGAGTAAAGTGGGTAGAGTTAACAAACTGCACATTCCTCAGAACAGTTGTCAGGATGTGGGATAGAAATTACAATGGAAGGTAGAAAAGGCAATGTTATGATAGTCATGGGGATTTGCATATGCAGGTAGAGAGGGAAGATCAGGTTGGTGTTGGATCCCAAGAGAGGGAATTTGTAGAATGCTTATGAGATGCCTTTGTAGAGCAGCTTGTGGTTGAGCCCACTAAGGGCAAAGCAATTCTGGTTTGGGTGTTGCATAATGAAACCGATTTGATTAGGAAGCTTAAGGTAAAGGAACTCTTGGGAGGAGGCAGTTATCATAATATGATAGAATTCACCCTGCGGTTTTAGAGAGAGAAGACAAAGTTAGATGCATCAGTATTACAGTGGAGTAAAGGGACATACAGAGGCATAAGAGAGGAGTTAGCCAAAGTTGATTGGAAGGAGACATAGAACATAGAACATAGGACATAGAATAGTAAAGCACAGTACAGGCCCTTCGGCCCACAATGTTGTGCCGACCCTTAAACCCTACCTCCCATATAACACCCCTCCCCCCCTTTAAACTCCTCCATATACCTGTCCAGCAGTCTCTTAAATTTCACTAGTGTATCTGCCTCCACCACTGACTCAGGCAGTGCATTCCATGCACCAACCACTCTCTGGGTAAAAAACCTTCCTCTAATATCGCCCTTGAACTTCCCATCCCTTACCTTAAAGCCATGTCCTCTTGTACTGAGCAGTGGTGCCCTGGGGAAGAGGCGCTGGCTGTCCACTCTATCTATTCCTCTTAATTAGTGAGGATGAAGGTAGAACAGCATTGGCTGGAGCTTCGGGGGCAATCTGGAAGGCACAGGATAGATAACATCCCAAAGATGAAGTAGTATTCTAAAGAAAGGATGAGGCTACTGTGACTGTCAAGGGAAGTCAAAGACAGCATAAAATCCAAAGAGAGGACATATAATTTAGCAAAAGGTAGTAGGAAGTTAGTGCATTGGGAAGCTTTTTAAAAACAACAGAAGGCACATTGACATATATAATGAAATTTGTTCTTTTGTGGCAGCAGTACAATGCAACACATATAAATTATGATCATTATAAAAAATGAACAGAGTAATAGAGGAATAGTGAGGTGCTGTTCGTAGTCCATTCAGAAATCTGATGGCAGAGGGGAAGGATATATTCCCAAAGCAGTGTGTGGGTCTTCAATCTCCTGTAGCTCCTCTCTGATGACAGTAATGAGAAGAGGGCATGTCCTGAATAGTGAGGGTCTTCAGTGATGGATGCCGCCCCATAGAGGTGCCGCCTTTTGAAGCTACCCTCGATAGTGAGGGGCTTGTGCCCATGATGGAGCTGGCTGAGTCCGCAACCTCTTTTGATCTTTTATATTGGAGCCTCCGTACCGGCAGTGAAGCAACCAGTCAGAATGCTCTTCACTGTACTTGTGTAGAAATACTTCATACTTTATATTTCATACTTTATACTTTATTGTCGCCAAACAATTAGTACTAGAATGTACAATCATCACAGCGATATTTGATTCTGTGCTTCACACTCCCTGGATTACAAATATTAAATATTAAAAATATTAAAAATAGTTAAAATTGGTAAATATTAACAATTTAAATTATAAATCATAAATAGAAAATAGAAAAATGGGAAGTAAGATAGTGCAAAAAAACCGAGAGGCAGGTCCAGATATTTGGAGGGTACAGCCCAGATCCGGGTCAGGATCCATTCAGCAGTCTTATCACAGTTGTAAAGAAGCTGTTCCCAAATCTGGCCGTACAAGTCTTCAAGCTCCTGAACCTTCTCCCGGAGGGAAGAGGGATGAAAAGTGTGTTGGCTGGGTGGGTCGTGTCCTTGATTATCCCAGCAGCACTGCTTCAACAGCGTGCGGTGTAAAGTGAGTCCACGGACGGGAGATTGGTTTGTGTGATGTGCTGCGCCGTGTTCACGATCTTCTGCAGCTTCTTTCGGTCTTGGACAGGACAACTTCCATACCAGGTTGTGATGCACCCTAGAAGAATGCTTTCTACGGTGCATCTATAAAAATTAGTGAGGGTTTTAGGGGACAGGCCAAATTTCTTTAGTTTTCTCAGGAAGTAAAGGCGCTGGTGGGCCTTCTTGGCAGCGAGCTCTGCTTGGTTGGACCAAGACAGGTCATTTGAAATGTCTTAGTCTTAGAGACGTACCAAATCTCCTCAAACTCCTAATGAAGTTTGAGTGCTGTCATGCCACCTTTGTGATTAAAGATGATTAAATTACATGGTGTTTCTTCCAGTTTTATTCAGAACAACTTTTAAATCACAGCATCAATTAAAAACCCATAAAACTTTCAGGTTATTGGTACTATGTTGTCAGTGGAGAAATGAAACTGTGAATAATGCAAAATGGGCTGCTTTCCATATCTGTTTCTTTAACATTTTTGATGTGGCCATTGTGAGGTGACTGCTTTGTGGCTGAATTGATGAATTTGAGGTTTAAGAACTGGAGTTTTGACAAGACAAGCTTCGGCAAAGCGGATGAGCAATGCAAGGCAAGGTAAGATGAATTACTTTCTCCGTGGTCTTGATGATTTAGAGATGGCAGTTAGGGTAGTTTCGTGATCCTCCTGCAGAATATGAGAGATCCAGGAAACTTCCAGATTCTCTGGTGACTATGTCTATGGGAAGTTTGTCTAGTACAAGCTCTTGACTGACTACATTAGGCAACTAACTGGAGCTGCAGCTGGACTCACACAGGAGCATCCATGGTGCTTAGAGTATCATAGACAGCAACTTTATTGAGTTTGTCATTCTGAAGGTACAAGTAACAGGCAGTTAGGTAACCACCAGGAAGGAAGAAGGTGTAGACAGTGTTTGCAGGATTACCCTGTGGTCATTACCATCAGAAACAAGCATATTATATTGACGGGAGACCAGGATGGTGCATTGTCCCCTGGGTGCCAGGGTCAAGGGTGTCTCTGAACATTTGCACTGGATGCCCTCATTATTTTATATTGTCTAATGCAAAACATGTATACTATAAATGAATGGAAAATTGTGGTTGTTTTCCATTGTCCTTAAAAGAAGCTTGGGATTATCTTCCATCTTAACTTTTCTAACATTTCTGTGACTTGACTGTGGCAATAAATTATATTTTTAGTTTAAAAAGAAATGGGGGGGGGGGACCACAGTAGCATAGCAGTTAGCACGGCGCTACTACAGTTCAGGGTGTCAGAGTTCAGAGTTCAATTCCTGCCCCATCCGTAAAGAGTTTGTACATTCTCCCTGTGACCACATGGGTTTCTTCCTGGTGCTCCAGTTTCCTCACACGGTCCAAAGATTTACTGGTTAATAGATTAATTGTTCATGGTAAGTTGTCCTGTGATTATGCAAGGGTTAAATAGGTGGTTTGTTGGGCTGGAAGGGCCTGTTCTGTGCTGTATCTTTAAGTAAATAAATAAACACCCTCAAGGGGAAGAACAAGCAGCCAGAGGTTGTTGTACATATTGGTACTAATAACATGTACAGAAAAAAGCACGAGATCCTGCAGAGTGAATCTAGAGAGTTGGACATGTTAAAAGGTAGGACCTCTCGGGTCGTATTCTCTGGATAACACAGTGCCATGCACCAGTGAGGGTATGATTAGGAAGATGGGCGAATGAATGTGTTGCTGAACAGATGGTGCAGAAAGGAGAGATTCAAGTTCTTGGACAAATGGAATCTCTTAAAGGGTAGGGGTGAGCTGATCTGGAGGGATGGGTTGCACCTGAAATGGAGGGGAACCAATACCCTGATGGGGAGACTTGCTAGAGGTTCTTGGGAGGATTTAAACTAATCTTGCAAGTGGGTGTTGGGGGGGGGGCGCACAGTGGGACCCTAAAGTAGTACTGCAGCAGATGAAGTTAAAGCAAATGCAGAGGCTAAAATGAGTGTTTGTTTTGTCGAGTACCTCTGCTCCATCTGCAAAGTGCGAAATTTCCTGGGTGACCAACCATTTTAATTCCTATCCCCATTTTCATTCAGACATGTCAGACCATAGCCTCCTCTTCTGCCATGGTGAGGCTACACTCAGGTTGGAGGAGCAACACCTCATATTCTGTCTAGGTAGCCTCCAAACTCATGGCATGAACATCAATTTCTCCAACTTCCGGTAATTTGTTTTCCCTCTTTTTCAGTTCGTCAGTCTGTTCTCTTGCCTCTTCTCCTCACTTGCCAAATCCTCCCTCTTGTAACCCTCCTTCTTACCTTTCTTCCATGGTCCCACTCTCCTCTCCTAGCAGATTCCTTCTTCTTCAGCCCTTTGCCTGTTACGCCTATTACCTCCCTGCTTCTTACTTTGCACCCCCTCCCCAACCTCCCAACCCCCACCTGGCTTAACCTATCACCTTCTAGCTTGTCCTCCTTCTCCTCCATCCACCTTCATATTCTGCATCTTCCCTTTTCCTTTTCAGTCCTGATGAAGGGTCTTGGCCTAAAACATTAACTGTTTATTCATTTCTATAAATGCTACCTGACCTGCTGAGTTCCTCCAGCATTTTGCGTGTGTTGCTCTGGATTTCCAGCAGCTGCAGAATCTCTTGTGTCTGAAATGAGCATGTCCAGTAGACAGAGGCAGGACATGGAGCTCAGTGGGTCTGATAGGCAAAGCAGCATGTATTTTAATGAAGAAAATTGATGAGTAAGGCGGATAAGCTCAGGGCACGGATTTACACGTGTGATTGTGATACTATAGCTCCAGGTCCTCCCATCTTGTGTAAGCCCAACTGAAGTACAGCCCGTACATAACAATGAGCAATTGGGAGTACACCAATGTGGATTTGCCAGCTGCAGTCTTCTACTGTGTAGGAACTCAGTTCGTGGCCATATTCCAAGTTGAAAACTGTTTGGATTGCAACCAGTTCACAGGAATGGACTCTGCTACAAGGGCCTGTATTACGGAAATGTGGCTGACAGATGGCTAGGACTGACAGCCCAGTGTTCCAGGCTCCAGCTATTTCTGGCATAATAGAGATAGAGGTAAGAGAGGAGGAAAGTTACTATATTGGTTAGGGAGAAATACTTATTAAGAATATCTTGGGGGTGAGGGGTGGGATGTCCAGCAAGGCTATATGAGTTAGAACTTAGAAACGAGAAAGGGGTGATCACCTTGATGTGATTATGTTATAGATGCCCACACTAGTCAGTGAGAATTAGAAGAACAAATATGTAGGGAAGTTACAGATATGTGGGAATAATAAGGTTCTTAAGGTTGATTTTAACTTAACTTCCCTAATATTAACTGAGACTGCTATAGTGCCAAGTAATGAGATGAGGCAGAATTTATAAAGTTTGTCCAGGTGCCTTTGAGGCAATATCTAGATAACCCTACTAGAGAAGGGACTACACTAGGCCTTCTGTCAGCACCTGGGCAAATGGCTGATGTGTCAATGGGAGAGCACTTTGCAACCAGTGATCATAATTCTATTAGGTTTAAATTAGGCATGGCAAAAGTTGGGACCAGTTCATAAGTTTTAGTACTAAATTGGGATAGGCTAATTTTGATGGCATTAGATGGGAAATTGCAAAGGTTGATAGGGGGTGGTTGTCAATGGGTAAAAGGACATCTGGAAAGCAGGAGGCTTTTAAAAAGAAAAATTCAGGGCCAGCAAGAGCAAGGAAACATATGTCGGGTATAAGCAGCTGAGTTCAAGTAAGTCCCTTGAGGACTTAAGGGTTATACACTTAAGAAGGAAAGTAAAGGAGAATCCTAAAATATTTTTTGTGTATAGTAAGTGTGAAATGGTAACTGGGGAGCCAGTAAGTACCTTTAAGAGTGAGTGTGAGGACACAGGAGACCGGCAAGGACTTAAATGAATACTTCTCATCTATACTTTGGGAAATGATGTACTTGGGGAAATGCACAATGGAAATGTGAAGTTGTTTCGGGAGCACTTGCATGGAGTTCTGCATAGGTTTGTCCCACTGAGGCAGGGAAATGATGGTCTGGTCAACAGGAAGAAAGAAGCATTCTTAAGGGTTAGGAAGCAAGGATCAGATAGGGCTCCAGAGTGTTACAAGGTAGCCAGGAAGGAGCTTAAAAATATATTGAGGAGAACTACAAGGGGACATGTGAAGGCCTTGGCAAGGAGGATTAGGAAAACTCTAAGGCATTTTACATGTATGTAAAGAACAGGAAGATGACTCTTGCCTGAAAAATCTGTTGCAACTCTCTGAAGAAGCAATAGGCAGGATAGACAAAGGAGAATTGGTTGATGTTGTGTACTTGGATTTTCAGAAGGCCTTTGACAAGGTGCCACATGTGAGACTGCTTAACAAGCTATGAGCCCATGATATTACAGGGAAGATCCTAGCAGTGGCTGATTGGCAGAAGGCAAAGAGTGGGAATAAAGGGAGCCTTTCCTAGTTGGCTGCCAGTGACTAGTGGTGTTCCACAGGGGTCAGTGTTGGGACCGATTCTTTTTAAATTATACATCAATAAGTTAGATGATGGAATTGATGACTTTGTTGCAGATGTTACAGACAATATGAAGATAGGTGAAGAGCAGGTAGTTTTGAGGAAGTAGAGAGGCTACAGAAAGACTTGAACAGATTATCAGAATGGGCAAAGAAATGGCAAATGGAATATAGTGTCGGGAAGTGTATGGTCATGCACTTCGGTAGAACAAATGAAAAGGTTGACTATTTTCTAAATGGAGAGAAAATACAAAAATCTGAGGTGCGAAGGGACCTGGGAGTCCTTGTGTAGGATTTCCTAAAGGTTAGTTTGCAGGTTGGGTCTCTGGTGACGAAGGCATATGTTGCATATATGTTAGCATTCATTTCAAGAGTTCTAGAATATAAAAACAAGGATGTAACATTGAAACTTTATAAAGCACTAGTGAGGCCTCACTTGGAATATTGCGAGCAGTTTTGGACCCCTTATGTTAGAAAGGATGTGCTGAAACTGGAGAGGGTTCAAAGAAGGTTCACAAAAATGATTCCAGGATTGAATGTCTTGTCATATGCAGAGTGTTTGATGGCTCTGGGCCTGTATTCATTGGAATTCAGAAGAATGAGGGGTGACCTCATTGAATCCTATTGAATGGCAAAAGACCTTGATAGAGTAGATGTGGAGAGGATGTTTCCTATAGTGGGAGAGTATAAGACCAGAGGACACAGCCACAGGATTGAGAGGTGTCCTTTTAGAATGGAGATGAGGAGGAATTTCTTTAGCCAGAGAGTGGTGAATCTGTGGAATTCTTTGCCACAGGCAGTTGTGGAGGCCAAGTCTTTATGTATATAAGGCAGAGGTTGATAGTTTAGTGATTGGTCAGGGCATGAAGAGATATGGGGAAAAGACAGGAGATTGAAGCTGAGAAGAAAATTGGATCAGCCATGATGAAATAGTGGAGAAGACGCGATGGGCTAAATGGCTAAATTCTGCTCCTTTACCTTATGGTCATATGACTATCTTGACGGTAGGACCAATCAGGGATAAGAGAGGAAATGTGCTGGAGCTGGAGGAGGTAGAGAAAGTCCTGAATGAATGTTTAGCCTCAGTATTCACCAGTGAGAGGAACCTTGATGAATGTGAGGTGAGTGTAGAGTATGGTAATATGCTGGAATATCTTGATGTTAAGGAAGAGGATACACTGGAACATTAGGATAAGACCCCAGGGCTGGACAGGTTACTGTGGAAAGTAAGGGAATAGATTGCTGTGCCTTTAGTGATGATCGTTGCATCCTCACTGGCCAGAGGAATAGTACCAGATGATTGGGGAAAGAAAATATTATTAATTTATTGAAGGTAATAGTGATAATCCTGGGAATTATGGACCAATGAGCCCTAGGCCAGTGGTGGGTAAACTGTTGGAGAAGATTCTTAGAGGCAGGATTTACACACATTTGGAGAAGCATGGCCTGATTAGGGATAGTCAATATGGCTTTGTGAGGAGTAGATCATGCCTCAAGAGCCTTATTGAACTCTTTGAGGAATTGACAAAACATTTGACAAGGTTCCTCATAGTAGGCTCATTCATAAAATCAGGAAGCATGGGATCCATGAAAACTTGGCTGTGTGGATTCAGAACTGGCTTGCCCACAAAAGGCAGAGGGCGGTAGTAAGATGGAGCATATTCTGCCTGGAAGTCCGTGATCAGTGGTGTTCCACAAGGATCTGTTCTGGGACCTCTGACCTTTGTGATTTTTGTAACTGATTTGGCTGAGGAAGTACAAGGGTGGGTTAGTAAGTTTGCAAATGACACAAAGGTCAATGGCTTTATAGATAGTGTAAAAGGGTGTCTTAGGTTCGACAGGACATTGATAGGATATAGAGCTGGGTTAAGAAGTGGCAGATGGAATTCAATCCAGAAAAGTGTGAAATTATTCACTTTGGAAGATCAAAC
Source organism: Mobula hypostoma (assembly GCF_963921235.1). NCBI lineage: Eukaryota > Metazoa > Chordata > Chondrichthyes > Myliobatiformes > Myliobatidae > Mobula > Mobula hypostoma. The sequence goes on along the minus strand of NC_086104.1, from coordinate 58,271,836 downwards.
TATAAGGTAGAATAAAGAGTTAATGGCAAAGTTCTTAGTAGTGTGGAGGACAGAGGGATATTGGATATAGATCCCTTAGTGTCACAGAGCAAGTTGATAGGGTTTTTGAGAAGGTATAAGGTGTGTTTGCCTTCATTAGTCAGTAATTGAGTTCAAGAGCCATGAGGCAATGGTGCAGCCTATAAAACTGATGAAACCACCCTTGGAGTATTGTATTCAGTCTGGTCAATTCATTGTAGGAAGAATGTGAGAACTTTAAAAGTAGTGCAGATGAGAGTGTGCTTTCTAAGGATAGGTTGAGCAAGCTGAGAATGATGAGACAGAATTTCATAGAGGTGTACAAGATATTAAGAGGTATAAATAGAGTGGACAGCTTTAGACTATGTCCCAGGATGAAAATGACTAATACAAGGGGGCATAACTTTAAAGTGTCTAGAGGAAAGTACAGAGGAGGTGTCAGAGGTAATTTTTTTAGACAAAGTGGTAAATACTTGGAATGTAGTAAGGGGTGGTGATAGAGGTAGATACATTGGGGATATTTAAGAGACTCTTGGGCACCTGGATGAAAAAAATGGAGGGTTATGGGAGGGAAGGATTAGATTGATCTAAGAGTAGGTTAAAGGCTTGGTACAACATCATGGGCCAAAGGTCCTGTATGCTGCTATACTGCCTTCCACGATCTCCATCAGCAAGGTGCATCACAAGGTTGTGTGGTTCGCCCCAGCTCTACTTGCTTTGTAGTTGTGTCTGTGAGACTAACCACAGCTCCAGTGTCATACCTAAGTTTGCTGATGACATCACTGTTGTTGACCAAATCAAAGGTGGTGACAAATCAGCATACAGGAAGGAGATTGAAAATCTGGCTGAGTGGTGCCACAACAATGACCTCTCACTCAATGTCAGCAAGACCAAGGAGCTGATTATTGACTTCAGGAGGAGGAAACTGAAGGTTAATGAGCCATCAGAGGTGGAGAGGGTTGGAACTGTCAATTCCTCAGTGTTATTATTACAGAGGATCTGTCCTGGGCCCAGCACAAAGTGCAATTATGAAGAAAGCACTTCTACTTCCTTCGAAGTTTTCAAAGACTTGGCTTAACATCTAAAACTTTAACAAACTTCTATATATGAGTGGTGGAGAATATATTGACTGCTTGCATCATGGCCTGGTATGGAAACACTAATGCTCTTGAACAGAAAATCCTACAAAAAGTACTGGGTACAGCCCAGTCCATCACAGGTAAAGCAGTCTCCGCGGCCCCCCCACCCCCGGCCACACACACCCGCCCATTGAACATATCTACCTTGAGCATTGTTACAGGAAAGCAGCATCCATCATCAGCAACCACTAACAAACAGCCTGGCCACCATGAAGAAGGTACAGAAGCCTCAGGACCCACACCACCAGGTTCAGGAACAGCTATTAATCCTCAACTATCAGGCCTCTGAACCAGAGCAGATAACTTCACTCACAGCAACACTGAACTGATGCCACAACCTATGGACTCACTGTCATGGACTCTTTGTCTGTCTGTCTATCGTATCTTGTTGTCCTTTGCATATTTGTTGTTTGTCTGTCCTGTTGGCTGCAGTCTTTCATTAATGCTATTATGTTAGTTGGAGTTACTGTGTATGCCCACAAGAAAATGAATCTCAGGGTTGAACATGGTGACATGTATGTACTTTTATAATAAATTTACTTTGCACTTTATACTCTTTATCTCTATCTGTGTTTCCCATGGAGGTGTATATGGAAACCAGTGAGTTCAGGGAAGAGAACAATGTTATCCTGAAACATATCAACATTATGAAAGAGATGGTGTCGATTGATTTTTACTTAAATCTTTTAGTGGCAGTTGATATAAAGATCTAAGAACATTGCAGGATTTCACAAGAATTTATTATGATAATTTAAAAATTTCTGCTACGAAGTCAGCTCAGTTACATTTTAGGATGTGAGCATTTGTAATGACGTTTACCTTCTCTTGAACTGGGTGTAGTCCTCTCAGAAGGAGTAATTACCTTCATTCACCAATAAAGATCTCCACTCAACTCTCCTTTTTAAACCTTTCCCCTTTCACCTTAAAGTTATGCCATGGAGTATTTGATATTCCACCTTGGAAAAAAGACTCTGACCCTCTACCCTCCCTTGGCCTCACACTCCAGGGGAAAGAGTCCCAGTCTGTCCAACCAGAAATACTTCCTAATTCAGGCAATATCCTGGTGAGCCCCTTCTGCATCTTCTCCAAAGAGTCCACATACTTCCTGTAGTTTAGCAACCAGAACTGCAAGCAATAGTCTAAATGCGGCTTAACCAAAGTTTTGTGCAACTGCATCATTAACTTCCCAACTTTTATACTCACCCTGACAGATGAAGGCGAGTATACCATATGCCTTTTTACCACCCTATCAACTCGTGTTGTCACTTTCAAAGAGCTATGGATATACGCCCCAAGATCTCTCTATAAATCAGGTGCTCCTAAGGATTCTGCCATTTACCCCACTCTTTCTCCTTGTATCTGACCTGCCAAAGTGCAGCACCTCACACATGTCCATATTAAATTCTATCTGCCATTTCTCTGCCTACATTTCAATTGGTCTACATCCTGCTGAATCCTTTGACAAGCTTCCTCAGTATCCACTACTCTGTCAATTTTTGTGTCATCAACATACTTACTAATCAGCCCAACTCCTTTTTTTTAGACCATAATATGACCATAAACATAGGAGCAGAATTAGGCCACTCGGCCCATCGAGTCTGCCCTGCCATTTCATCATGGCTGATTAATTATCTCTCTCAACCCCATTCTCCTGCCTTCTCTCCATAACCTTTGACACCCTGACTAACCAAGAATCTATTAACCCTTTAAATATACCTAATGACTTGGCCTCCCAGCTGTCGTCACCAAGAATTCCATAGACTCACCAGGCTTAAGAAATCCCTTCTCTTCTCTGTTCTAAATAAACATTCCTCTATACTGAGTCTGTGCCCTCTAGTCCTAGATTCACTCACTATAAGAAACATCCTCTCCTCATCCACTCTATCTAGGCTTTTCAATATTCAATTGGTTTCAATGAGATGCATCCTCATTCTTCGAAACTCCAGTGAGTACAGGCCCAGAGGCATCAAATACTTCACGTATGTTAATCCTTTCATTCCTGGAATCATTCTCATGAACCTCCTTTGGACCCTCTCCAAAGCCAGCACATCTTTTCTTAGACAAGGGACACAAAACTCCTCACAATACTCTAAGTGCAGTCTGACCAATGCTTTATAAAGCCTCAGCATTACATCCTTGCTCCTATATTCTAGTCCTCTCAAAATGAATGCTAACATCACATTTTTCTTTCTTGCCACTGACTCAACCTGCAAGTTAACCATTAGGGAATCTTGCACAATGACTCCTGAGTCCCTTTACACCACTGATTTTTGGATTTTCTCCACATTTAGAAAATAGTCTACACTTTTAATCCTTCTACTAAAGTGGATGACTGTACACTTCCCTACACTATATTCCATCTGCCACTTTTTGCCCTTTCTCCCAATCTGGCAAAGTTCTTCTGCAGACTCCTTGCTTCCTTAACATTACCTGCCCACCATCTTTATTTGCATCATCCACAAACCTGGCCACAAAGTCATCAATTCCATCATCCAAGTCATTGACATAGAATGTGAAAAGAAGCAGTACCAATACTGATCCCTGCAGAACACCACTAGTCACTGGCATTCAATCAGAAAAGGCCCCCTTTATTCTCATTCTTTGCTTCCTGCCAGTCAGCCAACCTTCTCTGCATACTAGTATCTTTCCTGTAATACCATGGGCTCTTGTCTTGTTAGGCAGCCTCGTGTGTGGTACTTTGTCAAAGGCTATCTGAAAGTCCAAATAAACAACATCCACTGACTCATCTTTGTCTATCCTGCCTATTATTTCCTCAAACAACTCCAAGGGATTTGTCGGGCAAGATATCCCCTGAAAGAAACCATGCTGACCTTGGCCTCCTTTATCCTGTGCCTCCAAGTACCCCGAAGTTTCACCTTAATAATGGACTTCAAGATCTTCCCAACCACTGAAGTCAAGCAAACTGGCTGAAATTCATTTATTTTGCCTTCCTCCCTCCCTTCTTATACAGATTAGGAGAATGGGCAAGAAAGTGGCAAATGAAATACAATGCTGGTAAATGCATGGTCATGCACTTTGTTAGTAGAAATAAATGTGCAGACCTTTTTCTAAACGGGGAAAAAAATCCAAAAACCTGAGATGCAAAGGGACTTGGGAGTCCTTGTGCAGAACATCCTCAAGGTAAACTTGCAGGTAGAGTCAGTGGTGAGGAAGGCAAATGCAGTGTCAGCATTCATTTCAAGAGGTCGGGAATACAAGGGATGTGATGCTGAGGCTTTATTTGGCACTGGTGAGTCCTCAACTTGAGTATTGTGAACAGTTTTGGGCTCCTCATCTAAGAAGAGATGTGCTGGCATTGGAGAAGGTTCAGAGGAGGTTCACAAGAATGAATCTGGGAATGAAAGGGTTATCATCTGAGGAACATTTGGCTCTGGGTTTGTACTTGCTGGAATTTAGAAGGATGAGGGGGGATCTCATTGAAATCTTTTGAATGTTGAAAGGTCTAGGCAGAGTAGATGTGGAAAGCATGTTTCCCGTGGTGGGAATGTCTAGGACAAGAGGGCACAGCCTAAGGATAGAGGGGCATCCATTTAAAACAGAGATACAGAGAAATTACTTGAGCCACAAGGTGGAGATTTTGTGAAATTTACTACCACAGGCATCTATGGAGGCCAGGTCATTGGGCGTATTTAAGGCAGAGCTTGATAGGTTCTTCACTGGACACAGCATCAAAGGTTACAAGAGAAGGCTGAGGAGGGGAAGAAAGGATCAGCCACGATTGAATGGCAGAGCAGATTTGATGGGCCAAATGGCCTAATTCTGCTTGTATGTTTTATGGTCTAAATAGAGTGACATTTGCAATTTTCCAGTCCTCTGGAACCATTCCAAAATCTAGTGATTCTTGAAAGATCATTACTAATGCCTCCACAATCTTTTCAGCTACCTCTTCAGAACCCTGGGGTGTAGTCCATTTGGTCCAGATGATTTATCTACCCTCACACAATTCAGCTTCCCACACTTTTCCTTAGTGGTAGCAACTACAATCACTTCTGCCCCTGGACACTCTCAAATTTCTGCTAATGTCTTCCACAGTGAGGATCAATGCAAAATACTTATTAAGCTCATTCACCATTTCTTCATCTTCCATTACTACAGCATCATTCTCCAGTGGTCCAATATCTACTCTCAACTTTCTCTATTTAAAAAAAACTTTGGGTATTCTCTGATATTATTCACTAGCTTACCTTCATTTTTCATCTTTTCTCTCTTTATGACTTTTTTAGTCGCCTTCTGTTGTTTTTAAAGCTTCCTAATTCTTTAACCCCACTAATTTTTGCTATATTAAGTGCCCTCTCTTTTGCTTTTATTCTGCCTTTCACTTCCTTTGTCAGCCATGATTGCCTCATCCTCCCTTTAGAATACTACTTCATCATTGGGATGTATCTATTCTGCACTTCTGAATTGCCCTGTGAAACTCCAGCCATTGCTGATTTGCCATCCTCCCTATAGATGTCCTCTTCCAATCAACTTTGGCCAACTCCTTTCCCATGCCTCTGTAATTGCCTTTACTCCACAGCAATGCTGATACATCTGACTTTACCTTCTTTCACTCAAACTGCAAGATGAATTCTATCATATTATGATCAATGTTTCCTAAGGGTTCCTTAACCTTAAGCTCCCTAATCAAATCTGGTTCATTGCACAACACCCAATCCAGAATTGCCTTGCCTTTAGTGGGCTCAACCACAAGTTGCTCCAGAAAGCCATCTCATAGACATTCTACACTCTCCCTCTTGGGATCTAGCACCAACCTAATTGTCCCAATCAACTTGCATAATGAAATTCCCAATGACTATCATAACATTGCCCTTTTCACATTCCTTTTCTAATTCTTATTGTAATTCCAATCCTACATCTTGGCTAAGCCTGTGTGTGTAAGTCCCATCAGGGTCTTTTTATCTTTGCAGTTTCTTAACTCTACCCACAAGGACTCTACATCTTCTGAACCAATGTGACCTGTTTCTAATAATCTGATTTCATTTTTTACCAACAGAGCTTTATGTACTCACCTATCCTTTCGATACAAAGTGTATCTTCAGATGTCAAGCTCCCAACTATGATCTTCTTTCATCATGTCTCAGATGTCCACAACATCATACCTACCAATCTTTAAATGCACTACAAGATCATTTACCTTATTTGGTATACTGCATGCATTCAAATGTAACACATTCAGTCCTGTATTCAAAACTCTTTTTAATTTTGCCCCCATGTTAATTTTGCCCTATCATCTGCCTGTCCATCCTCACTGTCTTATTACACACTGCATCCACTTGTATACCAACTGCCCCAGCCATATCACTCTGGTTCCCTTCCCCCTACCAACTTAATTTAAAACCTCCCCAACAGCTCTCGCAAACCTACCCACAAAGATATTGACCCCCCTCTCATTCAACTGTTGCCCATCATTTTTGTAGAAGTCGTACCTTCCCCAGAGGAGATCCTGCTGTTCCAGAAATCTGAAACCCTGCCCCCACAGCACTTCCTCAGCCATTCATTCATCTGTACTGTCATACTATTCCTGCCCTGACTAACGGATGCTACAGGGAGTAATCCAGAGACGACTACCTGGGGGTCCTGCTCTTCAGCCCCTTCCCTAACTCCCTATACCCGCTGCACAGGAACTCTTCCCCATTTCTACCTACAGTATGTGCACCATGACCTTTGGCTGCTCACCCTCCCTCTTGAGAATTTTCTGCAGCTGCAATCTTTTGTCCAAATCATTTACGTATTACAAGCAACATTGGTCTCAGCATGAGTTTGCAGAACCCATTTGCCACAGAACTCCAGTCAGAATAACACCCCTCCAACATAATGCTCTGTCTTCTTCAGCTAAGCCAATTTTAAATCCAATCTCTCAAGTCTCCATGGATCTCAAGTACCTTAATTGTCTGGGTCTGCCTACTGTGAGGGACCTTTCTTTAAACCCATGTATACAACATCATTGTCCTCCCCTCATGAATTATCTTTATCACATCCTCACTTAAGTTTGTAGCATGTTTCCATGCTAGCTATCCCATAGTCTATGCTTTACCAGATGCAGGCAGATTCTATCCCGAAGAATCTTTCCAATAAATTTGCTACCGCTGATGTAAGCCCCACCTCATGTCCCCCACAGCCTCTAGTTTTCTATGTTGCCTCAAGAACCCTTCTTACACAGAGTATCAACATTGGCTATTTTCCAGTTCTCTGGACCTTTGCCTGTGACTAGAGAGGACAAGATTACCTCTGTCAAGGCCCTCGCAATCTCCTCTCTTGCCTCTTACAATAAACTGAAATGTGTCTCATCAGGCCTTCCATTCTACCTTAATGTTCCTCAACACTTTCTACCCACTCTCCAAAACCTCTACGTCCTTCCTATAGTGGAACAACCAGAAATTAATGCAGTATTTCCGATGCAGCCTCAGAAGAGAGGTATCTGCAGTACTGCATGTAATACAAAATAAAAAAGCTACAACAGCCTGACTCATCAACTTAGTGCCTCCACAAGTTTACCATCTGCTTTCTTTACCACGCAATCAAACTGAACAGCCACTTTCAGGGAGCTAATGACTTGGACCCCAGAATCCCTCTCCCCATCAAAACTGTTTAGGTTCTTTCCATTAAATGTGTATCTTTACATTTGATCTCTTGAAGTCCGATCCCTCACACTTAACTATCCTTGGCAATCTGTTACACTATCCACAAAGCCAATCTTTGTCTGTAAAATTACTAACTCACTTGTCCGTATTATCATCTACCGTTGTATCGTAGTGGCTATTTTATTAGGTACACTTGTACACTTGCTCATTAATGAAAATATCTAATCAGCTAATCATGTGGCAGCAACTCAGTGCATGAAAGCATTCAGATAAGGTCAAGAGATTCAATTGTTATTCAGACCAAACATCAGAATGGAGAAGAAATGTGATCTAAGTGACTTTGACCGTGGAATGATTGTTGGTGTCAGAAGGGGTGGTTTGAGTATCTCAAAAACTGCTCATCTCCTGGGATTTTCATGCACAACAGACTCAGTTTACAGAAAATGGCAGTGAGTGGCAGTTCTGTGAACAAAAACACCTTGTTAATGAGACAGGGCAGAGGAGAATGACCAGACTGGTTCAAGCTGATAGGAAGGCAGATAACCATGCATTGCAATGGTGTGCAGAAGAATATTTCTGAATGCATAACATGTCAAGATGGGCTACAGCAGACATACACCCAGTGGCCACTTTATTAGGTACAGTCACTGAGTGTATGTATATGTGTGTGTGTGTATATATATATATATATATATATATATATACACACACACACACACACATACATATATATCAGATAACAGGTCCCAGTACACATCTCTAAACATGGACTTGTAGCCAAATAATGTCCCATTAACCACTGCTCTCTGTCTTCTATGGGCAACCAATTCTGAATCCAACTAGTGGAATGGCCATGGATCCCATGCATCTTAATCTTTTGGATGAGCCTACCATGAAGGTTGAATAATTTAAAAACTGAACTAAGAACGGTAAATGCTGAAACATGTAGCAGATCGAGCAGCATGTGCAATAAGGCAACAGGTCAGGTTTAAGGCCCAGGGAGCAGCATTTTCTGGTTTTATATAGATTTTATGAATTTGTTGAAGAATAACTTTAACCCAGCACCAAGCGCTATCATGCAAAGTTTCATGTTTACTTTGCAATTAAAAGGCAAATTGAAGTAAGCTTAAAGGCAATTTGAGGAAGTTATTGCAGGACTATAAATGTGGTGACACATTCTCAGAAATGCTAAGAGACAAAATGGTGTGCAGAATCAGTGGTGATCAGATTCAGAGGCATATGTGACAGAGAATGCACTGAAAATCGCTCAAGGAGTGGAATCATCAAATAGAACTAAGCAGGCATTGCAAATGAAACTGGCCCTTTCATGCAAGGCTGGGGTTGTGATGCAATACACACTGTTCTGAAGCAAACTGAACATCATTTTCAAAAGGTAACCAGAGACTTTCCTATCTTAGAGGGAAACATAAGCCTTCTGAATGCAGATTCAAGCAAAATCTGTCACATTAACCTAGCTTGTCAAAATGAATATAAAATAAAATTGAGTTAATATTAAGAAAAGAAATGCTGAAGGAGATGTATGGAAATGCTGAAGGCGACGTATGGAAATGCTGAAGGCGATGTATGGAAATGCTGAAGGCAATGTATGGAAATACTGAAGGCAATGTATGGAAATGCTGTAGGAGATGTATGGAAATGCTGGAGATGTATGGAAATGCTGAAGGAAATGTATGGAAATGTCGAAGGAGATGTGTAGTTTGCTTGCCTTTATTAGTGGAGGCAATGAGTTCAAGAGTCAGGAAGTTATGTTACAGCTTTATAAAACTCTGGTTAGGTTGCGTCTAGAGTTTGCAATCAATTCTGATCTCTCCACTATAGGAAAGTTGTGAAGGTTTTGGAGGAGGTGCAGAAAGCTGTCTGAATTAGAGGGCATGGGCTATAAGGAGAGTTTGGGCAAACTTGGATCATTTTTCCTGGAGTAGCAGAGGCTGAGGGGAGACCTGATGGGATTTCAAATATTGTGAGAGGCACAGCTGGAGAAGAAAGCTGGTAACCCAGGGTCGAAATGTCCAATATTAGAGGGCACACATTTAAGGTGAGAGGGATTAAATTCAAAGGAGATGTATGGGGCAAGTTTGTTTTCAACAGAGACTCGTGGATGACTGGAATGCATTGTCAGGGGTGATAGAGGAGGCAAATAGGACGGAGGCATTCCGAAGGTTTTTAGAAAGGCACACGAGTGTGCAGAGGCTGGAGGAATTATGGGCATTGTATAGGGAGAAGGGATTAGTTTATTTAAACATTTAATTACTGGTCTAATTATTTCAACACAGCATCATTTTTCTGTACTGTTCTTGACGTGCCAGAGAACAAAACAATAGCAAACATCCCCAAATCACCATGACCCCTACTGAACTGGAAGAGAACTACTATCAATTATATTCAATTAATTTATTTCTGTCGATGTTATTAGTGTACATGGTTGAGAATTATAATTGAAATGTGGAGCTGCAGTTGTACCTGGGATGAGAGTATTGGATTTACTGCAGTGCAAAAGAATGAGAAGACCTTGTAATGATTTGATAAGGTCAAAAATTGTGCCTTTCTATATGGAATAGTTCATTCCTTCAATATTAATTGCTCAACTTATTTTAATTAATATCAAAAATTAGTCATTTAAAATAATAGTTAAATGTCAATTTATTAAAGCCAAAAAGATCACTCATCAACATCAGCAGGCAACAATATATAAACTTTTGTCTTAGTACACCGAGATAAGTTGCATAGAGTAAGCTAAGTGAAGCTGAACCTAATTTTTATTGGTTCATATCAGATTTCAGTTCACTAAGGGTTTACTTTATACACAAAGAGGTTCAAGAAGTGAACTTGTACACAACACAAATATTTGAGTCGGATATCGAGGAAGTAGTGGTACTAACAGCTTGGATTATTATATTGTATAATGAGAAACAGGACAATTTGAATTGCAAAACTCCGAGGAAGCCAGTCACAGCAGACCAGAATAGAATACCTGAGAATTGATAAGCCTTGCTGAAGAACCTGTGAGAGCATAAATCTGATGGCCTCCTTCTGAACTGTGTTTTCTTGTGAAGAAATAGAATGCAAGTGAGGATTGACCACTGGGGAAATCTTTGTGTTAATGGAAAAAGAGTCATACAATCAGCTGTCAACTGCTGCACAAATGGAGTGATTTGGGAAAAAAAATCTGGATAATTTACAAAATTTTTTGGTGAGAGGCCATTTGATGTTAATTTGTTTCAAAGTGTCTAGTTCCAGATCAAGTAAGAAAAAAAGAAATTAAGCCAATGAAAAACATTTGACTAAGAGGGAAGGGGGGGGAAACAAGGTGAAAGCTGGAGGCAACGTTAATGAAATTGAGGTCAGAATGGGTGCATGAAGCAGCACCAATGCAGTCGTCAATGTAGCACACCCCATCCACCCACCACCTTAATAGGGATAGAGTTCCTCTTGTCTTCACATACCATTCGATCAGCCTCCGCATCCAACACATCATTCTCTACAACTTCCACCATCTTCAATGGGACCATACCACCAAACACATCTTTACCTCCCCCCCGATTCTTCACTTTCCACAGGGATTGCTCCCTCTGTGCTTCCCTTGTCTAGTCATTCACTCCCTGTCAATCTCCTTCCTGGCACGTATCCCTGCAAACAGTAAAACTGCTACACCTACCCATTCACCTCCTCCCTCATCTCCATTCAGGGGCCCCAAACAGTCTTTCCAGGTGAGGCAAAATTTCACCTGAGAATCTGTTGGGGTCATCTGCTGTATCCAGTGCTCCCGATATGGCCTCCTCTACATTGATGAGACCCAACATAAGTTAGGAGACCTCTCTGTCAAGCACCTCCACTCCATTCACACAAAGCAGAACTTCTCCGTGGACAAGCATTTTAACTCCTATCTCCATTCCTGCTCCAGCATGTTGGTCATCGGCTTCTCTTCTGCCATGATGAGGCCATTCTCAGGTTAGAGGAGTAACACCTCATATTCTGCCTGGTGGCCTCCAACCTGATGGCATGAACATCAATTTCTCCTTCCCTCTTCTTCTATTCCCCACCCTGGAGCCTTATCTCGTCTCCTCACCTGCCTATCACCTCCGCCTGGTGCCCCTCCTCCTTCCCATTCTCCCATGGTCCACTGTCCCCTCCTATTAGATTCCTTCTTCTCCAGCCCTATACTGTTACCGATTATTACATCCTAGTTCCTTTCTTCATCTGTCATCCCTCCTCCACTAACCACCTGCCTTCACTATCACCCTCTCCCTTGTCCTCCTTCCCCTCACTTCACCTTATTCCAGCATCTTCCCCTTCCTTTCTAGTCCTGATGAATGGTCTCGGCTCAAAATGTTGATTATTAATTCATTTCCATTGATGCTGCCTGACCTATTGAGTCCTGTGTGTGTTGCTCTGCATTTCCAACATCAGCAGAATTCCATTTGTTTCTGAATCAATAAATAGAGTTAATTTCTCAAGCCCATGACTTTTTATCAATGACAAACAGACTTAAGGGTCCACTGGGAACAGTTTTTTTTAAGAGTTACCACAGCGTGCAGTCTGAAAAAATGCACTGCAAGCATTCTCTCCTGATAGCAATCAAAAACTTGTATAGCACAATAAAAGGATATGGTTTTAACAATGTTCATAGCTGAAATAGAAAGGAAAATGCACCAAATATTACTTTTTTTCCTGTTAAGACTGATATCAGTGTCAAGTGTGGAATTGCTCTGGTCAGTATGTCTCAGTTACAGTATGCAACTTTTGGGAATCAAAATATTCAAAATGATCAAAAGTGAAATACAAAAAGCTAAGGCCATAAGACAATTTAAGGAATGTTCCAGTAAATCATCTTGTTGATCTATGGACAAAATATAGAATTTACCACCATTTATAATGTACAAAATTAAGAAATTGTATTTTAAAAAACATAATTAACATAAGCTATTAATTTTCATTTGTTGATCATGCGTATGTTGAGATATTTTAAAAAGGCAAGTGATATGATCAGGAGTATTATCCCTAAAAGTCTTGCTGGGACCGCATCAGGCACTGTATTTACATGAATAAAAATGCATTTACTGACTATGATGATGTAACACCAGTTTTCTTTGACAGTTCAATCCTTAAGATTATCAGGTTGAGCAATTGATCTGGCATGGCTGGATTTACAGTAATGCACAATGGAATGGGGTAATAATAAGTATATTTGATGAGTGTGAAGAATTGTCACATAAGCACAATAGTGAGTATTTTAAGAATGATGTTTGAAATAGCAGAAATAATAGCCATCACCACATTGTGCATTCATAGCCTAATGATATTTATTCCTAAGGTATTATAGTATTTTTACGTTATTGAAATGATTCAGAAACTTTAGTGATAGAGTAGGTTCAACGAAACGCATGTCCATCTTCTGTTCCTATTCAAATAAGCAGGTTAAGATTTTGAAATAATTTCCAGGTTTTAAATGGTTTTATACTGTATATCTTTAAAAAGTGACATTCGTTTGGTTAATAGATAATTTCATGCAGATGCTTGTGGTTTATTTTTCCAAACCAGCAGGCCGTGTTCTTTAGCTGAGTGTTTTTGAAATTTTTTTATGCAGGCACCATTGCGTGATCAAACTTGGACTCCAAGGGCTTTTTAATGCTGACATCATTGAAAAATCTGGAGATATTTTAGGTGGAGATTAATGAAAACTCCCATGTGTGCTACGCAGCCAGAACATGTTTGTACGACCACATTTATCAGAGCCAAATTAGCCAGATAAACAAGGTCACTAGAGTATGAGTCACATGTACAAATGTAATAATTACATATTTCAACAAAACACAAGTAAAAATAATTGGAATCATTATGGAACTGGACGATCTAGCATGTAAGTTCCCTATTTTTTAAGTGATTAACAATTTTCATCAAACATTTCTTTTAATTCCACTGTACATTCCACCTGCTATTGGGAACATCAAAAGAGATTTTCTTCTATAGAACAAAATATTCTCCAAGTATATTTTATGTAATCACATCCTTTCCTTTACAGGCCCTCACAGGTGTAAATCACATGGATAATTTAAACTAGCTAATCAAGTCCATGTATCATTTCCACATTCATATTTTCTTAAGTGCTGAAAGGTGGATCACAGCAATAAAATTAATTAAAAACTAAATTTAACATATTGTTCATGATGAGATTTTTCTCTTCCTATTTTCCACCGTAAAAGCTATGGTTATAAAAGAATAAAGGATACAGAATTAAATTCTAATTTTAATATAAAAATAGAGGGCTATGCGGTAGGGTAATTCTAGGCAGTTTCTAGAGTAGATTACATGGTCAGCACAGCATTGTGGGCCGAAGGGCCTGCAATGTGCTGTAGATTTTTATGTTCTATGTTCTAAAATTACTGGTAAACCAATTAAAATGAAAGAGAAAATAAGGGCATCCATGAGATAAAAATGAAAAGAGCTGAATGGCTCCTGCTGCTATGTACTAGAATCAAACAGACCTGGAATGCAACATGGAAGTTATTAAGTACCTTTTGAACAACGGTAATTTTAAATTTGAAATGATCAAAAGTAATAGTTTTGGCACAAGGTTTCAGAAGAGCGGTTTTAAAGCAGTGAAGAGGGTCTGCATGTAATTGAACAGAAAATTAAATACCTTTTAATATTTGGTAAAAGAAAATAACAATATTTCATAAAAAGCAAGAATAAATACTGTATGAATACAATGGTTCATTAAGAAGATTTGAAAGAACTGCAAACAAGTGTAATTATCAAAAGCAGGGAGCAGGGAAAGTCAGATAGAAATTCTTTCTGCTGGCTCATTGTCATTTCAGAGACAACCAGTTGGAAGGAATGGAATGAAAATGTGGGCACTGTTAAATGCAAATAACACCAATATGTTATACATTATTATCATACCAACATAGATTTACCAGTGTCTTCTGATTGTTATTGAGATCACAGACATTCCATCCAATTTGAAAAAATTAAAATTTTAAAGACCCATATGAATATATAGTCTCCAGGAATCTTTGTCAACAGAAAACTTTATAATAAAATAATTCTCAGCCAGCCCAGAGGACTGGCATGAATGCTGTGCTTTGAAGGCCACAAAAGCACATATAAACAATTTTCTTCCCACTCACAAAATATCCCATGACACAAGAGAACAATTATTGTATGAGCCTAACCAACTTACACCAAACTAGTGGCAAATCTATGCTGTGGGCCTTGTTGTGTATTTAATATTTCAGTAATATTTGAGTCATATTGTAAATATATTGTTTGATTGGGTATTCTTTGCTGTTTACATAATTCATTACAGTATATATGTAAAAGTGCATGAATGGCATACGTCAACACGTCACCACATCGTAAGTGCATGCCTTGCTAAAAGTAAAAACGAAGAGTACATGGGTTATCCCTGGCTCTGTATTTTTCTTTCAATTAGTTTTTATGTTTTGAAGTTACAAAACATAATAATGGTGATGAGGAAGTTTTAAATTAACCTGAGACAACTGCCTACCTGTTGAAGCACAGCGAGAGGCCTGCGTTTTAATAAAGAGCACAGTACGTTTTTTTTTCTTCACAAAGGGACAGACACAGTTCTTTTTAAAAAAAGACAGAAAGTGAATGAAATTCACGGGTTCAGAAAGTGAATGCCAGGTGATGATAATTACAACTAAAAGAAAAGCAGAAATGGCTTGCTATATTGGAAAGATAGGCACATTCGATTGCACAAAAGATGACTGGGTGATGTGTACTGAGCGAATTCAACAGTATTTGAAAACAAATGGAATAGACAATGAGAAACAAGTTCCAGATTTGCTGAGTGCATATGGTGGAAGAGCATATCGTTTACTTAGAAGTTCCACCCAAGGCAAACAAAATTAGCTTTGTTGATATTGTAAAAGTAATGCAGCAACATTTAGAACCAAAACCACAATTGATTGCAGAATGATTTAGGTTTCATGAGCAGAATCAAAAAGAAGGGGAATCCATTTCAGCTTATGTGGCTGAATTGACAAAATTATTCAAGCATTGCCAGTTCATTCGTGGGTTTAATGACGCACTGAGAGATCATTTAGTTTGTGGAATCTTACAAGAAATCATTCAAAAACAGCTCCTAACTGAAGTACAACTCACATGTAAAAAAGCAGTTGAAATTGCTGTGTCAATGGAAACAGTGGTCAGTGGTGCAATTGAGTTGTAGTCAGGAATAAAAGTGAACATGAACAAATTTGCAATCTCTGACGGAAATCTCCCAGGCCAAACAAATTGTGTTACCTTTGTGGCAAGGGATGACTTACACCACAGCAATGCAGGTTTAAAGGTGATACTTGCAGAAAATGCAACAAAGTAGGACATGTACAAAGAGCAGGTCAGGCAGACAAAAATAAATGGGCTGCACAGGGAAGAGAAAAAGCTAAAACGTCAAGCTGCACTTTCAAAAAGAGCACTAATCTGCATGCTGTTGTTGAGTAATCTGATAATGATGAGAGTGACACAGGACTAGGTAGCCTTGACATTTACAATGTGAAAAATAACAATTAGAAAACTAATATGGCTTACACTAGAAGTGAATGGCAAATCAATTAAAATGGAATTGGACACTGGCTTGGCTGATTCAGTCATTCGACAAAATGAGTTTGAACACCATTTCTAAGATACTAAACTGAAGCCTGCAGATATCCAAATAAAAACTTGTACTGAAGAGAAGGTAGCTCCTGTGGGATTGACATTTGTAACAGTGAAATACAACAACCAACAAGCTACATTGAGATTATATGTGGTAAAATTAGAGAACCAGTATTGGTGGCTGAGACAACTACAACTTGATTGGAGATCAATTCACCATCTGCATGCCACATCCCCTGCAAAGAGTCAAAAGAAAGCAAGTTAAGAAAGGTAATGTATGATGCCACAGCACTGTTCAAGGATGGTATTGGAAAACTGAAACATATCAAGTGTAAAATAGCATTGAATGAAAATGCCACACTGGTTTTACAAAGCCCATCTGGTTCTTTATACCATCTGTGATGAAGTAGCCAATGAACTAGATCACATGGAGGCTAAATGAATTCTTTCCAAGGTTGAGTGGAGACCATGAGCAACACCAGTGGTCTCAGTAGCCAAGAAGAATGGATCTGTTAAGATCTGTGGTGATCTTAAGGTCACCGTCAACCCAACACTGAAAATAGATCAATACACTCTGCCCAGGATAGAGGATATCTTTACAAACCTTTCTAGAGGAAAATATTTCAGCAAAGTGGACTTAGCTGAGGCCTACCTACAGATGGAGATAGAAGAAGAATCCAAAATGTTTCTTACCATCAACACTCTCAAAGGGCTTTATTGCTATAATAGGCTTATTTTTGGGGGAAAAACTGCACCTGCACTCTGGCAGAAAGCTATAGACCAGGTGCTACAAGACTGCCCAGGCACACAGTGTTACCTGGATGACATCATTGTAACCACTAACGATGACAAGGAACATCTCCACAATCTCAAGGTAGTGTTAAAAAAGATTAGAAGATTATAGGCTCAGAGTATGATGTAACAAATGTGAATTCTTTCAACCAAGCATCACTGACTGTGGTCACACCATTGACACACAAGGATTACACAAGTGTACAGAGAAAATTCAAACGGGGTGGATGCCCTAGGGCAAAGGACATGTCATAATTACTATCCTTTTTAAGATCTGTTAATTACTATAACAGGTTTCTGTCAAACGTGGCTACTGTGCTCCAACCCTTGAACTCATTACTACAAATTGGGAAGAAACAGCAATGGACAAAGCAGTGTGAGGTGGCTTTCCAAAAGGCAAGGGAAATGGTGATATCAGATACTGTTCTCACATATTATAATCCACATCATCTAGTGAAGCTTGCCTGTGTTGCCTCGCCATATGGTATAGGTACAATCATGTCACATATTATGAGTGATGGACGTGAACGCCCCATAGCCTTTGTATCACATTCTCTTCCCACTGAGGAGGAAAATTGTGCACAGATTGACAAAGAGGCCTTAAGTCTGGTTTAGGGTGTTAAACTTTTCAACCAGTACTTATAAGAGAGAGTTTACCCTCATTAGTGAACATCAACCACTCGTGTCCATCTTCAGTCCACAGAAGGGTGTTGCACAAATGCAGAGATGGGCTCTGTTTCTTGGAGGACACAACTACAAAATCAAATTCAAGAGGACAAGTAATCATGGAAATGCTGATGGATTGTCCTGTTTACCCTTGGAAAAGGAAATACCTGAAAAATTTACAAAACAGGACACTGCTCTTGACATATTCTCCCTAATGCAAACTGAAAGTTTCCCTATTATGGCAGAGATGATCCAATGGGAAAAAGAAAAGATCACACACTGTCTCAGATCTACGTAGCAACCCAAAATGGCTGGAATGTGAAGCAGAAATTGTAGTTATCCACTTTTACCAGCCCTGGGATGAACTTTCCCTTGACGGAGATTGTTTTATGAGGGGATTGAGTGTGGTACCATCCAAGCTGAGAGCTGAAGTGTTGGAGGAGCTACATGCTGTCATCTAGATGTGGTCAAAATGAAAGTGTTGGCTTAAAGCTTTGTCTGGTGGCCTGGAATAGATCAGCAGATCGCACAGCTTGCCATGTACTGTTTGGGATGCCAACAGCTGCGGAAGATGCCATGAGCTGCACCATCACTGGGAATGGCCTGCATTGCCCTGGTAGGAGATTAATGTGGATTTTGCCAGACTATTCGTGGGCACCAAGTTCTAGGTAGTGGTGGATGCAGCTACAAAGTGGTCAGAAGTGTTCCCAGTAGCCTCCACTACAGTGTCATCCACTGCTGATGTGTTGAGTAGCCTTTTCTCAATGATTGGTGTTCCAGAACACTCGGTCAGTGACAATAGACCACAGTTTGTTGCAGAACAGTTTCAGTCATTTCCGAAAATTAATGGAATAATATATAGTACATCTACACCATACCACCCAGAAACAAATGACTTGGAAGAAAGGTTTGTCCAGAATCTAAAGAGGGCACTGCGAGCAACATCAGCAGAACACACTACACTGACTCTGAATCAGAAGATCACCAATCTCCTCCTTGCATATCGCAATGCAGCACCCTCCACAACCAACGACTCACCAGCTATGCTGTTCCTGAGTCGTCCCTCACACTCACGCTTGGATCTCTTCAAACCCAATCTCAGAACGAGCATGTAAGATAAACAGCAGAGACAAATTGAGGGCTCCTCAAACAAGGAGGTTTGATGTTTCACTCCTGGACAAACAATCCTGGCAAGGGACTACAAAAGCAATCAAAAGTGGAGCTTGGAAAGATACAGAACTGAACCACTCTTCTACACAGTGGAGATTGCGTCTGAAATCATCTAGAGACAAAACATCAATCAGTTGAGGACAGCAAAGTCAATTGTTACAGAAGAACCGAGTCCAGGGACGTCATAAAAACTTCCTGCAGTCCCAGAGTCAACTCCTAAAGCCACCAGGGAGGAGGCCCAGAACCTGAGATCTGATATTGTTTTACAACCACAAGTCTCTCCTGCCAAGAACAGTGAACCACACCCCCTACCCTCCCAGGTCAGGAAAGACATTATCCCAGAAGAGTAAGAAATACACCATAGCAATTAAATCTTTAGGTCTGTATGAGACAATTTAGAATTTACTTTATGCTGTAGATGTCTATATAGTAGTTGTATTATATGGTATATTGTGTGTACATATATGTGTGTGTGTGTGTGTGTGTGTATGTTGAGATGCATCCTATATTGAGTTAGAGTTTATAGCTAAGCAGGGAGGAATATTGTGTATTCTATATTTCAGTAATATTGTAAATACATTGTTTAATTGGACATCCTTTGTTGTTTACATAATGCAATGTGGGTTATACATAAAAATATGTGAATGACATATTCACATATCATTACGCCACCACATCGAAAGTGCGCCAAGAAGAGTTTTAAAAGTAAAAATGCAGAATACATAAGTTACCTCCAGCTCCATACTTTTCTTTCAATTAGTTTTTATGTTTTGGACTTACAAAACATAACAGGTCCCTATTTTAATGCAGAAGTTCAAGGAAATCATGATGTGAGCTGTCGATTGCATGCCATAATTTTCTGCAATTTTAAGTCTGCTCAATTGAGACCCTCACCAAAACAAAACTGTCAGCTCATTATTTGGATTCTGGCCCTTGAAAGTCATTTGCAAATTTGAGTTTGTTGAATTAAGGGATTATTTTACACAACTGCAGAACAGAGGTAGGATACTTAAGTTTCATAATCAATCTTAGTTTATTGTTCATGACAAAGCATAGATTGCAGCTGGAAATGAGAGATAGCTAGGAAGCACATGCTGTTTAGAAGCTATCCCCAATACAGAAAGCCTCCTTTTGGATGTCAGATTGTATATTTATACAATAGTTTCAATTCAAGCTCACTAATTTAATACAGTTAAACCCACAGTAGATGTCTGTGTACATCTACTGTGACACATTTACATGTTTTCTGCTCTAGAGATGGAAGGAGAAGCTCTCTACCCCTAAACTTGTGCTTAATCCAGCCTGAAGTAAGTACACAGTTGTATGTCGAACGTATTTGGAGAAGGTCAGAATCATCTTCATAGGAATTGAGAATGGCTTGCTTGTGCTCTAGTATGTATATTCTGTAATTGCTAATGAGGCCAATCTGGGACGGTCGGACTCTTCCACTGATGAAGTAGAAGGTGATGTGAGCTTCCGAGTAGTCCATAGGCTGCTGAGCAACGCCCACTTCCCACACCACCTCACAACACAACTCCAGTTTCGAAGTGTTCTAACTGCAAAGGCTCAAATTTATCAATACCTTTATACTTCCACCAATTTAAGTGGTTGTGAACCGACAGTTTCCAGAAGGTAATGGGTATGTTGTATTTCTTTATGGAAACTTCAAGTATATCCTTGAGTCCTTACTTCTGTCTTCCTTGTAACCTCCTCTCATGTTTGTTTCAGGAGACTGGTGTCAGGCATGGGAATAGGCTTAGTCATTAGAGCCTGAATGCTGTGGATACTGATCCGGAAGAGCTTGCATACTGATCCGGAAGAGCTTGCATACTGTCGTTCATTTGTCCTCCCAGTGAATTTGTAGCCAGAATGTTGGTGGAATGTTTTCCTTTGCCTTGAGGCACCGAATATAGGTAGTTGAAGTCTTAAGCATTTCAGAAGGCAGATGAAAGGAGGAATAACCAAGCTTTTGCATTAATGATTTATGTAAATGAAAACCAGGGAATGTGGAGCATCACAAACAGAACTAAATGCACATTCTTACCAATTTGCGGCCCGAAACATTGAATGTACCTCTTTCTACAGATGCTGCCTGGCCTGCTGCGTTCACCAGCAATTTTTATGTGTGTTGCTTGAACTTCCAGCATCTGCAGATTTCCTCGTGTCTGCGAATAATAACAGAACTTGTTCAGCTCAAAGAAATAATGCAATGAATAGCTATTTAAACACACAATTACTAAAACAATCTTGATAATTCTCAATTCATCCAAAATTCTATTGCCTATATCTTTTCTCTTCTAGCTAATCTTCACTGATTCTTGGCCCTCCAGTGCATTTAAATTAAAATTGTCTTCAATGTGTTTAAGTCCCTTTAGAGTCTTCACCTTTACCATCTCTGTAACTTCCTGTGCTTCTGTGCTCCTTCAAATCTTTATTTTGGTATCTTCTGAATCTTTGAAATGCTCACCTGAACTTCCCTATCTTGCTATTTCCATTTCCTCCTTTAAAAGCATCTTTAAAAATACATCTTTGCAGCATAGTCTTCATAAAATACATAGATAATTTCATCAAATAATATTTCGATGAAGCACTTTATTGAAGAGGCAATATGAATATAAATCATTGATGTTCCCAAACTGACAAACCTCAACATTCAAATAAGTCAGTCAGAACTCTTAAGGTAAAACTATTAATGGAAAAAGAACAGAATTGAGGGCACTTTAAGAGCCAGATTTTCAAGGCACGTATTTGGCCCTGGTTTGCATGTTGGATACCCTTGGGCCAAGCAATAGCACATACAGAAGTTGCCAAAGAATATGTAACACAGAAACTGGAAGTATAAAATATCCACAAGGGGCCAGACTGGATGCTGGCTAAAGTCATCAATAATTAAAGCAGGAAATTAATGATGCTTTTTTAATACATTTCAGAGGTCCTTAAAGACTAAAGTAGTACCTGAGGACTAGAGGGTAGCAAAGTAATTAATCTCTTTAGAAAGACAAGTACTGTGGTAGTTATAAAGCAATTAACCAAAGCCTGTATTTGTATAGAAAGTGTTTAAGAGCAATATGTAGCTGTGCACATTTTAAAAATCACAAAGTGGGGAGTAACATGTAGGATTAGAAAGTAAAAGAAAAAAAGTCAAACTTTAATTCACGTACCACCACTCACCGAGGACTCCCTGAAATGCTTCCCACACAATTAGATACTTTTAAAGTGGGTCAAGGTTATACTATAGATAATGGAACTTTAATATCTTACATTCACAAACAAGAGAAAATCTGCAGATGCTGGAAATCCGAACAACACACACAGAATGCTGGAGGAACTCAACAGGCCAGGCAGCATCTATGGAAAACGGTATGGTCAACATTTCGAGGAAAAGCCCAAAATGTTGACTGTACTCCTTGAGATGCTGCCTGGCCTGCTTATTTCCTCTTACAATCTGTGTGCTTTAACATCTTCTATGTTGATGTTGTTTTCGTAAAACTTATTGAAAGGCAACTTGTTGAGTATTAATCTAGAAGCATTGAAACTAATGTGTGCAATGCTAAACAAAGGAACATTCAAGAAGAACAGTAAAGGTATGAATTAATCTTTCAAAAGTAGTGTTACAGAGGTTGAAATAGGCAATTCTTGGAATTGCATAGATGTTTCTTGGAGTTAATAGCCACGTCAACTTCAGATATATAACATTTGAAAGGATAAACATTATGGTCAGTGGATTTGGGTGGAAATGAAGACAATGGCTTCAGTTTTCCCAATATTGAATAGAAAGAAGTGACATAAGGTCAGAAGGTGTTGAATCATTCTGGGTAGACCTAAGGAAACGGAAGGGTAAAAAGAACTTGATGGGAATTGTGCATAGACCCCAAAACAGTAGTAAGGAAGTGGTCTACAAATTACAATGGGAGATAGAAGATGCATGCCAAAGGGGCAATGTTACAATCGTCATGGGGAATTTAAATATGCAGGTAGATTGGGAAAATCAGGTTGGTGCTGGATCCCAAGAGGGTAACTTCTAGAGTGCCTATGAGATGGCTTTTTAGAGCAACTTCTGGTTGAGCCCACTAGGAGATCAGCTATTCTGGATTGGGTGTTGAGCAAAAAACTGAAATTGATTTGAGCTTTAAGGTAAAGGAACCCTTAGGGACAAGTGATCATAATTCAGAAACAAAGGTTCTGAACTTAAAGAGGGGTAACTTTGAAGGTATGAGACATGAATTAGCTAAGATAGACTGGCAAATGACACTTCAAGGATTGACGGTGGATATGCAATGGCAGGCATTTAAAGGTTGCATGGATGAACTACAACAATTGTTCATCCCAGTTTGGCAAAAGAATAAATCAAGGAAGGTAGTGCACCCGTGGCTGACAAGAGAAATTAGGGATAGTATCAATTCCAAAGAAGTAGCATACAAATTAGCCAGAGAAAGTGGCTCACCTGAGGACTGGGAGAAATTCAGAGTTCAGCAGAGGAGGACAAAGGGCTTAATTAGGAAGGGGAAAAAAGATTATGAGAGAAAACTGGCAGAGAACATAAAAACGGACTGTAAAAGCTTTTATAGATATGTAAAAAGGAAAAGACTGATAAAGACAAATGTAGGTCCCCTGCAAACAGAAACAGGTGAATTGATTATGGGGAGCAAGGACATGGCAGACCAATTGAATAATTACTTTGGTTCTGTCTTCACTAAGGAGGACATAAATAATCTTCCAGAAATAGTAAGGGACAGAGGGTCCAGTGAGATGGAGGAACTGAGCGAAATACATGTTAGTAGGGAAGTGGTGTTAGGTAAATTGAAGGGATTGAAGGCAGATAAATCCCCAGGGCCAGATGGTCTGCATCCCAGAGTGCTTAAGGAAGTGGCCCAAGAAATAGTGGATGCATTAGTGATAATTTTTCAAAACTCGTTAGATTCTGGACTAGTTCCTGAGGATTGGAGGGTGGCTAATGTAACCCCACTTTTTAAAAAAGGAGGGAGAGAGAAACCGGGGAATTATAGGCCGGTTAGCCTAACGTCGGTGGTGGGGAAACTGCTGGAGTCAGTTATCAAGGATGTGATAACAGCACATTTGGAAAGCGGTGAAATGATCGGACAAAGTCAGCATGGATTTGTGAAAGGAAAATCATGTCTGACGAATCTCATAGAATTTTTTGAGGATGTAACTAGTAGAGTGGATAGGGGAGAACCAGTGGATGTGGTATATTTGGATTTTCAAAAGGCTTTTGACAAGGTCCCACATAGGAGATTAGTGTGCAAACTTAAAGCACACGGTATTGGGGGTAAGGTATTGGTGTGGGTGGAGAATTGGTTAGCAGACAGGAAGCAAAGAGTGGGAATAAACGGGACCTTTTCAGAATGGCAGGCGGTGACTAGTGGGGTACCGCAAGGCTCAGTGCTGGGACCCCAGTTGTTTACAATATATATTAATGACTTGGATGAGGGAATTAAATGCAGCATCTCCAAGTTTGCGGATGACACGAAGCTGGGTGGCAGTGTTAGCAGTGAGGAGGATGCTAAGAGGATGCAGGGTGACTTGGATAGGTTGGGTGAGTGGGCAAACTCATGGCAGATGCAATTTAATGTGGATAAATGTGAAGTTATCCACTTTGGTGGCAAAAATAGGAAAACAGATTATTATCTGAATGGTGGCCAATTAGGAAAAGGGGAGGTGCAACGAGACCTGGGTGTCATTATACACCAGTCATTGAAAGTGGGCATGCAGGTACAGCAGGCGGTGAAAAAGGCGAACGGTATGCTGGCATTTATAGCGAGAGGATTCGAGTACAGGAGCAGGGAGGTACTACTGCAGTTGTACAAGGCCTTGGTGAGACCACACCTGGAGTATTGTGTGCAGTTTTGGTCCCCTAATCTGAGGAAAGACATCTTTGCCATAGAGGGAGTACAAAGAAGGTTCACCAGATTGATTCCTGGGATGGCAGGTCTTTCATATGAAGAAAGACTGGATGAACTGGGCTTGTACTCGTTGGAATTTAGAAGATTGAGGGGGGATCTGATTGAAACGTATAAGATCCTAAAGGGATTGGACAGGCTAGATGCAGGAAGATTGTTCCCGATGTTGGGGAGGTCTAGAACGAGGGGTCACAGTTTGAGGATAGAGGGGAAGCCTTTTAGGACCGAGGTTAGGAAAAACTTCTTCACACAGAGAGTGGTGAATCTGTGGAATTCTCTGCCACAGCAAACTGTTGAGGCCAGTTCATTAGCTATGTTTAAAAGGAAGTTAGATATGGCCCTTGTGGCTACAGGGGTCAGGGGGTATGGAGGGAAGGCTGGGTTCTGAGTTGGATGATCAGCCATGATCATAATAAATGGCGGTGCAGGCTCGAAGGGCCGAATGGCCTACTCCTGCACCTATTTTCTATGTTTCTATGTTTCTATAATCTGATCAAGTTTACCCTGAAATTTGAGGAGGAGAAGCTAAGGTCAGATGTATCAGTATTACAGTGGAGTAAAGGGTATTACAGAGGCACAAGGGAAGAGTTGGCCAACATTGATTGGAAAAGAACACTGACAGAGATGACAGCAAAGCAGCAATCCCTGGAATTTCTGGAAGCAATTCAGAAGGCACAGGATATATACATCCCAAAGAGGAAAAAGTATTCTAAAGGCAAGATGACACACCATAGCTGACAAGAGAAGTCAAATCCAACATAAAAAGGCAAAGAGAGAGCATATAATAGAGCAAAATTAGAGGGAAGTTAGAGGGTTGGAAACCTTTTTAAAACCAACAGGAGGCAACTAAAAAGTCATTAAGAAGGAAAAGATGGAATATCAAAGTAAGCTAGCTTATTGAAGAGGTTACCAAAGTTTCTTCAGATGAATAAAGTGTAAAAGAGAAGCGAGAATGGATATCAGACCAATGGGAAAAGATGTTGGTGAGGTTGTGATGGGAGACAAAGAAATGGTGGATGAACTGAATAAGTATTTTGCATCAATCTTCACTGTGGAAGACACAAGCAGTATGCCAGAAGTTTGAGAGTGTCAAGGAGACGAAGTGTGAGAAGTTGCCATTATTAGAGAGAAGGTTCTTGGGAAACTGAAAGGTCTGAAGGAAGATAAGTTACCTGGACCAGATGGTGTACACCCCAGGGTTCTGAAAGAGCTGGCCAAAGATATTGTGGAGGCATTAGTAATTATCTTTTAAGGATCAATTGAATCTGGCATGGTTCAGGAGGAATAGAAAATTGCATATGTCACTCCACTCTTCAAGAAGGGAGAGAGGCAGAAGAAAGGAAATTATAGGCCAGTTAATTTGACCTCAATAGTTGGGAAGATGTTGGAGTTGGTTGTTAAGGACGTGGTATTGGGGTACTTGGAGGCACATGATAAAATATGCCGCAGTCAACGTGGTTTCCTCAAGGGAAAATCTTGCCTGATAAATTAGGTGGAATTCTCTGAAGAAATTCTCTAAAAAGGATACCAAAGTTTCTTCAGATGCATAATGTGTGAAAGGGAAGTGAGAATGGATATCAGACCAGTGGAAAAATATGCTGGTGATGTACTAATGGAGGACAAAGAAATAGTAGGGGGTGGGAACCAAACTGAAGTGACAAAGGAAAAGGAGGCTGGCTCACAAATAGAGAAAGCTTGGAAACAGTGCGAGAGGGAGGATAGGCAAGTGATAGAGAAGGGACTCGCTCAGACCAATGGTTTGAGATGTGTCTATTTTAATGCAAGGAGTATTATGAACAAAGCAGATGAGCTTAGAGCATGCATCAGTACTTGGAGCTATGATGTTCTGGCCATTACAGACACTTGGGTGGTGCAGGGGCAAGAATGGTTACTTCAAGTGGCAGGCTTTAGATGTTTCAGAAAGGACAGGGAGGGAAGCAAAAGAGGTGGTAGCGTGAGATAGTGTCATGGCTGCAGAAAAGGAGGAAGTTATGGAGGGATTGTCTACGGAGTCTTTTTGGGTGGAAGTTAGGAACAGGAAGGGGTCAATAACTCTACTGGGTGTTTTTTATAGACCACCCAATAGAAACAGGGACATCGAGGAGCAGATAGGGAGACACTGGAAAGTTGTAATAATAACAGGGTTGTTGTGCTGGGAGAATTTAATTTCCCAAATATCCCTAGAGCGAGGGGTTTAGATGGGGTAGAGTTTGTTAAGTGTGTTCAGGAAGCTTTCTAGACACAATATGTAGATAAGCCTACAAGAGGAGAGGCTGTACTTGATCTGGTATTGGTAAATAATCAGGTGTCAGATCTCTCAGTGGGAGTGCATTTTGGAGATAGTGATCACAATTCTATCTCCTTTACCATAGCATTAGAGAGGGATAGGAATGGACAAGTTAGAAAAGCACTTAACTGGAGTAAGGGGAAATATGAGGCTAACAGGCAGGAACTTGGAAGCATAAATTGGAAACAGATGTTCTCAGGGAAACATACGGAAGTAATGTGGAAAATGTTCAGGGGATATTTTCGTGGGGTTCTGCATAGGTACGTTCCAATGACACAGGGAAAGGATGGCAGGGTACAGGAACCATGGTGTACAAAGACTATAGTAAATCTAGTCAACAAGAAAAAAAGAGCTTACGAAAGGTTCAAAAAACTAAGTAATGATGGAGATCTAGAAGATTATAAGGCTATCAGGAAGGAGCTTAAGAATGAAATTAGGAGAGCCAGAAGGTGCCATGAGAAGGCCTTGGCGGACAGGATTAAGGAAAACCCCAAGGCGTTCTATAAGTATGTGAAGAGCAAGAGGATAAGACGTGATAGAATAGGACGAATCCAGTGTGACAGTGGAAAAGTGTGTATGGAACCAGAGGAGATAGCAGAGGTACTTAATGAGTACTTTGCTTCAGTATTCACTGGAAAAGGATCTTGGTGATTGTAGGGATGATTTAGATTGGACTGAAAAGTTTGAACATGTAGATATTAAGGAAAAGGATGTGCTAGAGCTTTTGGAAAGCATCAAGTTGGATAAGTCACCAGGAACGGATGAGATGTACCCCAGGCTATTGTGGGAGGCGAGGGAGGAGATTGCTGAGCCTCTGGCGATGATCTTTGCATTATCATTGGGGACAGGAGAGGTTCTGGAGTATTGAAGGGTTGTGGATGTTGTTCCCTCATTCAAGAAAGGGAGATAGCCCAGGAAATTATAGACCAGTGAGCCTTACTTCAGTGGTTGGTAAGTTGATGGAGAAAATCCTGAGAGGTTTTGCCAAAGGCAGATTGTGCCTTACAAGCCTGATTGAATTTTTTGAGGATGTGACTAAACACGTTGATGAAGGTAGAACAGTAGATGTAGTGTATATGGATTTCTGCAAAGCGTTTGACAAGGTATCCCATGCAAGGCTTATTGAGAAAGTAAGGAGGCATGGGATCCAAGGGGACATTGCTTTGTGGATCCAGAGCTGGCTTGCCCACAGAAGGCAAAAAGTGGTTGTAGATGGGTCATATTCTGCATGGAGGTTGGTGACCAGTGATGTGCCTCAGGGATCTGATCTGGGACCCCTACTCCTCGTGATTTTTATAAATGACCTGGATGAGGAAGTGGAGGGATGGGTTAGTAAATTTGCTGATGACACAAAGTTTGGGGATGTGGTGGATAGTGTGGGGGGCTGTCAGAGGTTACAATGGGACATTGATAGGGTGTGAAACTGGGCTGAGAAGTAGCAGATGGAATTCAACCCAGATAAGTATGAGGTGGTTCATTTTGGTAGGCCAAATATGATGGCAGAATATAGTATTAATGGTCACACTTTTGGCAGTGTGGAGGATCAGAGGGATCTTGGGTTCCGAGTCCATAGGAGACTCAAAGCTGCTGTGCAGGTTCACTCTGTGGTTAAGAAAGCATACAGTGTATTGGCCTTCATCAAACGTGGAATTGAGTTTAAGAGCTGAGAGGTAATGTTGCAGCTATATAGGACACTAGTCAGACTCCACTTGGAGTTCTGTGCTCAGTTCTGGTCGCCTCACTTCAGGAAGGATGTGGAAACCATAGAAAGGGTACAAAGGAGATTTACAAGGATGTTGTCTGGTTTGGGGAACATGCCTTATAAGAATAGGTTGAGTGAACTTGGCCTTTTCTCCTTGGAGCGGTGGAGGATGAGAGATGACCTGATAGAGGTGAAAAAGATGATGAGAGGCATTAATCATATGGATATACAGAGGCTTTTTCCCAGGGCTGAAATGGCTAGCACAAGAGGGAACAGTTTTAAGGTGCTTGGAAGTAGGTACAGAGGAGATGTCTGGGGTAAGTTTTTTACGCAGTGTTACGTATCCCGTAATGGGTTAAAAGAACCAGCAGAAATGGAACACACCTGGAGTCTGGTTTTGCTGTTAATTAATTCTATTTTATTAGTAACTATGTAATAAAGTAACATAAAACCAGATATATCAAACAGGTTAGCAGAGTTTATGCATATATAGGTGTGGAATTATGAAACCCAAACTTCTCCAAACTTAGGTGGTAAGTGATATTTTCTTACAATGGTAGGTAAACAAAGTCAGTTCAGTTCGTGTTATTGAGTTGAGTAGAATTGAGGAGAGAGAGAGAAGTTTGTTGTCCACGTGAGCCGATGCCGTCAATTCTTCCCGTTGACCTCCGAAACTTCCAAGTTAGCCAAACTTGACCAACTTAAGAGCGCCGTCTTCAAGTGATAATCGACCAACCCAGGCAAGGCTTAGACACACTGGTAGACTCCACAGGATTGCTCTTTTGTGCACTAGTAATCACAGATCGATTTCTCTTAATTGATCCTCAGTCCCACACTCGTGGGCACCTGAAAGAGTAGTGGTAATTTCACCACACCTTAGTGCGTATATGTGTCTCTTCTTCTGTGCGTCCTGTGAAACAAGCAACTACGCTGGTTTAAATACTGTTGTGCTGAACACTAGCTGTCCATCATGTAGCTCCACATTTTTTTCTCTCTCTCTCTCTCTCTCTCTCTCTCTCAGCTCAAACAGTGTCCAAAAGTCAGTCTCATTCTCCTGACGTTTCAAAGTGACAGTCCACAGAAAATATGAACCCTAGGGGTACATAACAGTAGAGAGTGGTGAGAGCGTAAAATGGGCTGCTGACGATAATGGTGGAGGTGGAAACGATAGGGTCTTTTAAGAGACTCCTGGATAGGTACATGGAGCTTAGAAAAATAGAGGGCTATGGGTAACTCTAGGTAATTTCTAAGGTAAGGACATATTCAGCACAGCATTGTGGGCCAAAGGGCCTGTATTGTGCTGTAGGTTTTCTATATTCTACATTTCTAAGTTTCTAAATAACAAGCAGGATAGACAAAGGAGAATCAGTGGAGGTTGTGTACTTGGATTTTCAAAAGGCCTTTGACAAAGTGCCACACATGAAGCTGCATAACAAGTTAAGAACACAGGGTATTATGGGAAAGTTACTACCATGGTTAAAGAATTGGCTGGTTGACAGGAAGGAAAGAGCAGGAATGCAAAGAGCCTTTTCTGGTTGACCACCAGTGACTAGTGATGTTCCATAAGGGTCTATGTTGGGATTACCTCTTTTTACATTATATGTCAATGACTTGAATGATGGAATTGATGACTTTGTTGCAAAGACTTGGCAGTCCTTGTACAGGATTCCCAAAAGGTTAATTTGCAGACTGAGTTGATGGTGCGGAAGATAAATCAATATTAGCATTCATTTCAAGAGGACTAGAACATAAAAGCAAGGATGTAATGCTGAGGCTTTATAAAGCACTGGTGAGCCTCACATGGAGTATTGTGAGCAGTTCTGAGCTCCTTATCTAAGAAGGGATGTACCGAAACTGGAGAGGGTTCAAAGGAGGCTCACAAAAATGATTCCAGGATTGAAAGGGCTTGTCACATGAGGAGTGCTTAATGACTCTGGGCCTGTAATCACTGAAATTCAGAAGAATGAACGGTGACATAATTGAAACCTATCGAATGTTGAAAGGCCTCAATACAGTGGATGTGCAGAGAATACTTCCCATGGTGGGGAGTCTAAGATCAGAGACATAGCCTCAGAATAGAGGGACGTCCATTTAGAATGGAAATGGGGAGGTATTTTTTCGCCAGAAAGTGGTAAATCTGTGGAATTTACTGCCACAGGTGGCTGTGGATGCCAAGTCATTGGATATGCAGTATTTAAGGCAGGGGTTGATAGATTCTTGATTGTTCAGGGCATGAAGGGATACAGGGAGAAGGCAGGAGATTGGGGCTGAGAGGAAAAAATGGATCAGCCATGATGTAATGGCGGAGCGGACTCGATGGGCCAAATGGCCTAATTCTACTCCTATATCTTGTGGCTTTATGGTTTTACATGAAATTAATGCCAAACAAAGCAAAGCCTGCACACTGCAATTATTATTACATAAGTGGTCTGCTTTCAAAACTCAAAACTAAGTGGACAGCGCATTTAAAAGAAAACATTTTGGAATAGATTAGTAAAATCTGAGTCTTGGAATGAGCAAAGATATATTGGGATTCAATAGGCATGTCCGCTTAAAGTTTAAAAACAGTAATTTTCCCAGAATGGATGGTCTATTACTATTAATAAAGCAAAAATAACAAAATAACAAAATGGTATCATAACTAATCTGGAGTCCTCTGGAAGTAATCAACAATAACAATGAAAATAATGAACCAGTAACTTGAATTCAGAAAATTGATTCCAGGATTGAATGGCTTGTCACATGAACTCCGTTTGATGGCTCCGGGCCTGTATTCACTAGAATTCAGAAGAATGAGGGGTGACCTCATTGAAACCTATCAAATGGTGAAAGGCCTTGATAGAGTGGATGTCGAGAGGATGTTTTCTAAGGTGGGAAAGTTTAAGACCAGAGGATACAGCATCAGAATAGAGGGGTGTCTTTTTGAAATGGAGATGAGGAGGAAATTCTTTAGCCAGAGAGTGGTGAGTCTGTGGAATTGTTTGCCACAGGCAGCTGTGAAAGCCAAGTCTTTCTGTTATTTACGGCAGAGGTTGATAGATTCTTGATTGATCAGGGCATGAAGGGATACAGGGGAAAAGCAGGAGAATGGGCTGAGTGGAAAATTGGATCTGCCATGATGAAATGGCGAAGCAGACTCAATGGGCCAAATGGCCTAATCCAGCGCCTGTATCTTATACCATGACAGTAATTACATTCTATGCTCTCCAGTTAGAGAAAGGAAGCCAGAGAATTTTGAAATTGACAGGTCTAGCATAGTTAACAGCTTGGTTGAGTTGATGTCAGTGTTACTAGACAGTCTTTATGTCATCCATTTTTGGTTTTCAGAGATGTTCCACGTTACTGCTCAATAAATGCTATAGGGTTTGGAACTGGAATCAGATTGGTTTCCATGACCATAAAATGAACATAACTGCAGGGGTTCCTGATCACTTTGCAGAAGACACTGATGAATAGGCAGAACAGCGCAAGTAAACAGATCCCATGCAGATGTTTGTTGAGCAATCTTAACAGTCAGTGATGCAGAACTGAACTGAAATTCTTTATCTCCTCAGTGTATATTCTTTCAAAGCCAGAGGCCTGCTGATCTTCATTCCATTTCAGTTGTGAGAGTGATCACTAAAGTTGTCCTCTTTATGCCTTTCTCACTGCAGTTTCTTTATCGGCTGTGGGGGATGGACATGAGTGTTGTCCTGTCTGAGCATTTGATGTGAACTTCCAAATCGTAGTGTTGCTCACCTTCTTTTATGCAGTAGTCACATTGGAAAAACGGAAAGCTCCTCAGAAAACTGGAACTCATCAGAAACTATACATACAATAGACATTGAATTGTGAAAGGAGCACAGTGTGTGGTTCTTCAGAAAATAAATTGGAGAATGGATAAAATAGAAAAGGAACAGGGAAAAGTTGCTGTTTCAGGACTGAAGTTTAGCTTTGAGGAAAGTGGTGGCGGTAATTAAGTGTTTGGTGTATGAGTTCCTTGCAATTTTGATAACTTAAAGTCTGAATTTCTGATAAGTATATTGTATTTACAAAGATTACATAGTTTAGTGATAAAACGTAACAGGTTATAGCGTACAGCCCCACACATTGAAACCCTGAATTACGTCTATGCCTATTAAATAATATTAAAACATTTTGATCAAAAACCACAAACATGAGAAAATCTGCAGATGCTGGAAATCCAAGCAACACGCACAAAATGCTGGAGGAGCTCAGCAGCCCAGGCAGCATCTATGGAAAAGAGTACAATCGATGTTTCAGCCCAAAACGTTGACTGTTTACCTTTTTCCATAGCTGCTGTCTGGCCTGCCGAGTCCCTCCAGCATTTTGTGCGTGTTGCTTTTTCTGTTAGGTGTTAATAAACCTAGCTGCAGTATTTACAACTGTTATCTAAATACCCATCAAGTCTGGAGATGTGAAATTGAATCTAATCGTCCTAGAATCAAAAAGACTACAAAAAAAAGTCAAGATGCAGAGTTAGTATAAATTGCTTGTTATATAATTTTGCAAGCATCTTATCAAGTTCCAGATTTTCATTTGGATCAGAGAAATACAATTCTGTGATTTATTGAATAACGTTCATGTGTTGAAATTAGTTTGATTCTATTCCAATTAATCCTTTTTATCTCTTCAATACCAAAAGATCTAAGAATCATCATGAGACAAAAGAAATAGTCTTTCCATCTTCCAGGCACAAACTGATCATAACTCCATAATAGGTCAAATTTTAAAAAAAACAAATGCCTCACAAGTTCATAGAGGGGTGTAAAGTGAGGGTAGAAGCAAAAAGTAGTAAGGAGAAAAGTAAAAGTGGCAGGCCTACAAATCCAGGGCAAGCATCAAAAAGGGCCACTTTTCAACATAATTGTATAAGGGCTAAGAGAGTTGTAAAAGAGCGCCTGAAGGCTTTGTGCGTCAAAGCCAGGAGCATTTGTAATAAGGTGGATGAATTGAAAGTGCAGATTGTTATTAATGATTATGATATAGTTGGGATCACAGAGACATGGCTCCAGGGTGACCAAGGATGGGAGCTCAACGTTCAGGGATATTCAATATTCAGGAGGGATAGACATGAAGGAAGGGGAGGTGGGGTGGCGTTGCTGGTTAAAGAGGAGATTACCACAATAGAAAGGAAGGACATAAGCCGGGAAGATGTGGAATCGATATGGGTAGAGCCGCATAACACTAAGGGGCAGAAAACGCTGGTGGGAGTTGTGTACAGGCCACCTAA
The DNA here is from genome assembly GCF_963921235.1 of Mobula hypostoma. NCBI lineage: Eukaryota > Metazoa > Chordata > Chondrichthyes > Myliobatiformes > Myliobatidae > Mobula > Mobula hypostoma. The sequence goes on along the minus strand of NC_086104.1, from coordinate 58,237,669 downwards.
CAGTAGTAGTGAGGTCGGGGATGGTATTAAACAGGAAATTAGAAATGTGTGCAATAATGGGTGACTTCAATCTACATGTAGATTGGGTGAACCAAATTGGTAAAGGTGCTGAGGAAGAGGATTTCTTGGAATGTATGCGGGATGGTTTTTTGAACCAACATGTCGAGGAACCAACTAGAGAGCAGGCTATTCTAGACTGGGTTTTGAGCAATGAGGAAGGGTTAATTAGCAATCTTGTCGTGAGAGGCCCCTTGGGTAAGAGTGACCATAATATGGTGGAATTCTTCATTAAGATGGAGAGTGACTAGTTAATTCAGAAACAAAGGTTCTGAACTTAGAGAGGTAACTTTGAAGGTATGAGACATGAATTAGCTAAGATAGACTGGCAAAAGACACTTAAAGGTTTGACGGTGGATATGCAATGGCAAGCATTTAAAGAATGCATGGATGAACTACAACAATTTTTCATCCCAGTTTGGCAAAAGAATAAATCAAGGAAGGTAGTGCACCCGTGGCTGACAAGAGAAATTAGGGATAGTATCAATTCCAAAGAAGAAGCATACAAATTAGCCAGAAAAAGTGGCTCACCTGAGGACTGGGAGAAATTCAGAGTTCAGCAGAGGAGGACAAAGGGCTTAATTAGGAAGGGGAAAAAAGATTATGAGAGAAAACTGGCAGGGAACATAAAAACTGACTGTAAAAGCTTTTATAGATATGTAAAAAGGAAAAGACTGGTAAAGACAAATGTAGGTCCCCTACAGACAGAAACAGGTGAATTGATTATGGGGAGCAAGGACATGGCAGACCAATTGAATAATTACTTTGGTTCTGTCTTCACTAAGGAGGACATAAATAATCTTCCAGAAATAGTAGGGAACAGAGAGTCCAGTGAGATGGAGGAACTGAGCGAAATACATGTTAGTAGGGAAGTGGTGTTAGGTAAATTGAAGTGATTAAAGGCAGATAAATCCCCAGGGCCAGATGGTCTGCATCCCAGAGTGCTTAAGGAAGTAGCTCAAGAAATAGTGGATGCATTAGTGATAATTTTTCAAAACTCGTTAGATTCTGGACTAGTTCCTGAGGATTGGAGGGTGGCTAATGTAACCCCACTTTTTAAAAAAGGAGGGAGAGAGAAACTGGGGAATTATAGACCGGTTAGCCTAACGTCGGTGGTGGGGAAACTGCTGGAGTCAGTTATCAAAGATGTGATAACAGCACATTTGGAAAGCGGTGAAATCATCGGACAAAGTCAGCATGGATTTGTGAAAGGAAAATCATGTCTGACGAATCTCATAGAATTTTTTGAGGATGTAACTAGTAGAGTGGATAGGGGAGAACCAGTGGATGTGGTATATTTGGATTTTCAAAAGGCTTTTGACAAGGTCCCACACAGGAGATTAGTGTGCAAACTTAAAGCACACGGTATTGGGGGTAAGGTATTGATGTGGATAGAGAATTGGTTAGCAGACAGGAAGCAAAGAGTGGGAATAAATGGGACCTTTTCAGAATGGCAGGCAGTGACTAGTGGGGTACCGCAAGGCTCAGTGCTGGGACCCCAGTTGTTTACAATATATATTAATGACTTGGATGAGGGAATTAAATGCAGCATCTCCAAGTTTGCGGATGACACGAAGCTGGGCGGCAGTGTTAGCTGTGAGGAGGATGCTAAGAGGATGCAGGGTGACTTGGATAGGTTGGGTGAGTGGGCAAATTCATGGCAGATGCAATTTAATGTGGATAAATGTGAAGTTATCCACTTTGGTGGCAAAAATAGGAAAACAGATTATTAACTAAATGGTGGCCAATTAGGAAAAGGGGAGGTGCAACAAGACCTGGGTGTCATTCTACACCAGTCATTGAAAGTGGGCATGCAGGTACAGCAGGTGGTGAAAAAGGTGAATGGTATGCTGGCATTTATAGCAAGAGGATTCGAGTACAGGAGCAGGGAGGTACTACTGCAGTTGTACAAGGCCTTGGTGAGACCACACCTGGAGTATTGTGTGCAGTTTTGGTCCCCTAATCTGAGGAAAGACATCCTTGCCATAGAGGGAGTACAAAGAAGGTTCACCAGATTGATTCCTGGGATGGCAGGACTTTCATATGAAGAAAGACTGAATGAACTAGGCTTGTACTCGTTGGAATTTAGAAGATTGAGGGGGGATCTGATTGAAACGTATAAAATCCTAAAGGGATTGGACAGGCTAGATGCAGGAAGATTGTTCCCAATGTTGGGGAAGTCCAGAACGAGGGGTCACAGTTTGAGGATAAAGGCGAAGCCTTTTAGGACTGAGATTAGGAAAAACTTCTTCACACAGAGAGTGGTGAATCTGTGGAATTCTCTGCCACAGGAAACAGTTGAGGCTGGTTCATTGGCAATATTTAAGATGGAGTTAGATATGGCCCTTGTGGCTAGGGGGATCAGAGGGTATGGAGGGAAGGCTGGTGCAGGGTTCTGAGTTGGATGATCAGCCATGATCATAATAAATGGTGGTGCAGGCTCGAAGGGCCGAATGGCCTACTCCTGCACCTATTTTCTACGTTTTCTATAGAGGATATTTGTCGGTAGCACAAGCAATTTCATTGCGATTTAATCTCAAGATTCTAAATGAAAAGCCAATTTATAATGCAATGGAAATTTTACTTTCATCTACTAATTTTAAAAAAATCAAGTTTCTCTTGATTTGTACATTAAGGAAACAGTGTTTTGTTTTAAGGTACCATTAAAAAGACTTCTAGATACAGTCAACAACAGGAATTCTGCAGATGCTGGAAATTCAAGCAACACACATCAAAGTTGCTGGTGAACGCAGCAGGCCAGGCAGCATCTCTAGGAAGAGATACAGTCGACGTTTCAGGCCGAGACCCTTCTTGGCCTGAAACGTCGACTGTACCTCTTCCTAGAGATGCTGCCTGGCCTGCTGCATTCACCAGCAACTTTGATGTGTGTTGCTTGTCTAGATACAGTCTATGCTTTTTTTGTCATGAATTCCAGGTAATCATTTCAGATGCTATGATCTTTCTCATCAAAAATAGAAAATTACAAATTATGAACCTCAGGTCTTGATTTAGATAATGGGGAATATATTCTGAAAAATAGCTTTTTGATACATTCACCCTGTTTGTTATGTTTTATAAAATCCTCCGTCACTTTCTTGAGGTAGTTTACAGGCAGTTACACTACTGAAATTTTCTAGTGTTGGCAGTGACTATATTGGAAACCAATGTAAGATTACATTCTTCATATCAGTTCTGAAAAGAGCAGTGTTTCTATCAAAAGGCAGTTATCAAGTTAATTTTTTGAGTGTAACTGAACAGCTCAAGGCACAGGGTTTTCTTTGACTCAGATGATACATATTTTCTTGTTTTTTTTAAGAGTAATGTCATCATCTGCAACCTTGAAATGTCTGAGAATGGTACTTTGATCATCTCAGTGAAAGCATGCAAAGCCACTTACATATAAAAATATAAAATGTTGCTATTAGCCAACAATGGCTGATAGTGTTTTACATAGCATTGTGTGGGTGGAAGGGGCTGGTAGTGAAGGAAGAAATGCAATGATGGGCCAAAAATATGTAATGGACAAAAATATGTGTGCTGCTGATTGAAAAAGTATATTTTTAGGATATTTTAAAGACCAGATCACTATGGCTAAATTGGTCTAGATGGCAGCTCCAAATTCACAAATTTAAATACCCAATCTCAAAAGGTGAGGGAGATATAACTAAAGATAAGCCAACTGTGTACAAGGATAAAAGTCTGGGATCAATTATTGAGATAGCACAGTTAATGTTGGTTGTCCACGACGATGATGTTTTTCTGTGCAGCTTACCAATTGTGCATCTTACCAGGGCACAATATCCAGTCCAGTCCTGAGCCCTCCACTCAGGCTGCTTAGGTACAACGTCAGCATGCCTGGGGTTGGCTTTCACACAATCCTTAAACCTCTTACGAGGTTACTGCCTGTCTCTTCATCCTTGCAACAGCAATTGTTTGGGTATTCTGGAATCCCTCATGCGTATAACATGCCCTTGTCCAGCAAAGCTAGGCTTGCAGAAGCACAGTGATCCTTCCAGGCTGGTGACACAGTCCTGCCAACGGATGCCCAGCATTGATCTCAGGCTACAAGTATGGAAGAGTTCCAGCATTTTAAGGTGCCCTCTGTATATCGTCCAGGTTTCACAACGATATAATAGACTACTAGACTATGGAACATAGAACATAGAATACTACAGCACAGTACAGGCCCTTTGGCCCACAATGTTGTTCCGACCCTTAAACCCTGACTACCATATAACCCCTCACCTTAAACTCCTCCATATACCTGTCTGGTAGTCTCTGAAATTTCACTAGTCTATCTGCCTCCACCACTGACTCAGGCAGTGCATTCCAGGCACCAACCACTCTCTGAGTAAAAACCATCCTCTAATCCCCCTTGAACTTCCCACCCCTTACCTTAAAGCTATGTCCTCTTGTATTGAGCAGTGGTGCCCTGGGGAAGAGGCGCTGGCTGTCCATTCTATCTATTCATCTTAGTATCTTGTATACCTCTATCATGTCTCCTCTCATCCTCCTTCTCTCCAAAGAGTAAAGCCCTAGCTCCCTTAATCTCTGATCATAATGCATACTCTCTAAACCAGGCAGCATCCTGGTAAATCTCCTCTGTACCCTTTCCAATGCTTTCACATCCTTCCTATTGTGAGGCAACCAGAACTGGACACAGTACTAAAGTACAAAGTATTAAAGGTACTAAAGTACTAAAGATTAGTGCCAAAGTACTAATCGCTCTGTACATCTTGAGTTTCATGGCTTTTCAGATGTTATGCTGGATCAGTACACGTGAACGCTAGCGGCCGAGGGCTTGACTGGCCTTGCAAATCCTAGCACTGATTTCTTTGTCTAGTGAGCCATCACTAGAAATAACACTTCCAACATATTTGAATACAATAGTATTAAGAATCTAGTGCAGAATTAGAGCCAATTAAAATTAGCATATACCATCCATGACTGTGAATTAACTTAAGTCTGAGAAAGAGAAAAATAGTAAGTGAGCATGCAGAGTATAGAAGTCAAGCCTCAAACAATGAAGGATGGCATGAAGATTACAGACCTGGATAGGATATTAAAGAGCCCATTCTTAGCAATAAACTCAACCTTAAGTAAAAAGTTCATTTCATACTTATCAATTGAGGCTGGTGAAATTTTACCAGAAGCAAATAACCACTACAGAAGAAGAGTAAGAAGGCATTCAATTTTAAAACAAAATAATTCTGAAAGTAGCAAATCATAAAGAGAAGATTCTGCAGATGCTAGAAATCCAGATTAACACACTCAAGTCGTGATGATGGGTCTCAGCCCGAAATTCCTTTCCATAGATACTCCTTGACTTGCTGAGGTCCTCCAGCATTTTGTGAGTTTTAATGCTGGAAGCATTCTGCAGATCAGGCAGCATCTGGGAAAAGAGAAATAGAATTAACATTTCCAGAGACTGTGTCAAAATTGGAAAAGAATGATTAAAGAAGGCTAAGTAAAATTACAGATAAGGTACCAGAAGAATGGGTGAGAAAAAAGGAGCGGGATTAGATTTGTCATTTTTGAGATGTATCCAAATGGGAGTCGTTAGAAGAGACATGAAGGGCAGATATAACCAGAGTAAGATGGGGAAAGAGGAGGAGAACTGGTGGGTCCTCTACTCTTCTCCTGATGGCTCCAGTTATCACTTCACTTACCGGTACTGGGTGCCTTTGCATTCCAATTTATCACCTTCCTAGCTGTCTCCACCTTCACCTTCCCCTCTCCCCTCCCTCATTAAAGCTGCCTCCCTTTTTTTTGTCTGCCTCCATCTATCATCCTCTTGCTTCTGCATCCCAACTGTACCTCTCCCTCTCCTCTACCTACCTCCACCTGCCTGCCATCCTTCACTCCTCCTCAGTCAACCAATCACCTCAGGCTCCTCCACATAATACTGGCTACCTCACCCCTCCACAATGCTGATGCAAGAGTTTTACCCAAGCAATGAACAATTCCTCTCCTCCCATATATGCTGTTCCTTTCGCCAAGTTCCTCCAGCAGCTAGTTTTTTGCTCCAGATTCCAGCATCTGCTATCTCTTGCATCTCCACTTATCTAAATCTAAATGACACTGGTGGGTGGGTGATTTGACAAAGAATCAACAACAGATCTACTCTCAATGCAGGTAGCAGTCTATTATGACACACTTGTAATACTGATGTATCTCAGACAGTTATAATCCAAGTATCCAGTTACAAATATTAAAGTTTTACTTTGCTCTTGTACCAGTATGAACATGGAAAATAGATTTCATATAAGCAAGGAGGACCACAGTTTTGGCAATATTGGCATAAAATACAAAACATCAGCTAGATTAAGTAAGAAGTTTGTGCATAAATATTATTTGAATGCAAGAGATTAGAACATACACAAACAATTATCTGAGGTTTAATGACTAAAACATTGTGATACGAATGAACACTAACCAGAATGCCCTAACAACCTAAAAATGCCAGAGTTGTACAAATTCTGGGATAACCTTATGTGGACAGTAATGTCAATTTGTATCGCTGTCATTTTGATTTCTGTGGGCAGTCTCAGTTCAGCTGCCGCAGGAGTTCATCTTCATCTCACACAGACATTCTTTTCAGTCTTTTTCTCTGCAGTGCTACATCTCACCTCCAACAAGGTTTTCAAGCATTCCAAAACTAATTTACAGGACTAAGGGGAAACTATGTTACTCTCACTCCAGAACTAAAGTCACCATAATTTCAGAATTCAAGCTGTGGTAGACAGACAATATTTATGCATACATGAATTTATAAGGTAAGCTCCCCATCAATGTCTATTCATACACTAAAGCATTGATAGGATAAGCCTTACAGTAAAGCTGCACAAAGGTGTCCTTTACCAATCTCCCTCCACAGTTCAACAATAATGATTGAAATCTTGGGAAATGTGGCCTCTTCCCTGTATCTTGGGAGTTATCCTGCTGAGATTCCTGATGAAATTCACTCTGTTTCACTGTACCCGCCCTTGGTTGCCTGGGGACAAGAGTGTTTGAAGACAATGACTTTAAACCAGTAAAAAGAAGCTGAGTTGCTGAGCGATAGTAATTCCTACCCTCCAGGCTGATACAGACTATTTATTATTGCATCTCAGAACATTGTTGAAAGACCAGCAATATGGCCTCTCTGCAAAATATTCCAAATCCATCAACAAGATAAGCAAAGCAAGCACAATCCTTTCACATGTTGCTATCACTCACATAGCCAAGGCCAGACTCTTCATTTCAAAGGGAAGGACTAAGGATAGGACTCAGCCCATGTGACAGAATGCACAGAACTGCAGTTATATGATTCAGAGATTGCCAAGGTAACACCTGGATAAAAGTGTGGTCAAAGCAGATATATTTGTGATGTTTCCTAAACATTTAGATACATATTTAAAAGAGAAAATAGGAAAATAAGGCTATGTGAGAAAAGAGAAAAAAACTAGAATCAATTGGAGCTGGCAAAGGTACAATGAGTTGCATGGCCTCCTTCATACTGTTTGATTAATCATTCGTACCCCCTGAAAGAGCAGAAATCCAACAAGTTCATTATAATTCATCTCCGGGTGATGAACACTCAACTCCTGAACACCCATACATACAAACAAGCTTCCATAATATTATTAAATTCAAAAGGTTGGTCTATTTACACATGTGTGAATTTCTTCTCTTTCCACTTTTAGTAATTGTTCTTATCAGTTTTATGTACTTTCAATGCTATTCTTTAAAATACAGAGGAGATATGACTAACATATCGAGTGATTTTGATATATTTTCTAACTTCTGGACAAAGCCAACTTGTGGACAACTGTAAAAATGGAACCCACTCATTATATTAGGATTATTTTCTATTCTGACTTGCGTAGCAATTATCCCAAATGCATGTTTTTGCTCATGCTTTTCATTCTTTCAGCCTGAAATTCCTTTTGCAGGAAAATGCACCTTGGTCAGCAGTTGTGAAATTTGTAGGATGGCTGTTTGTCCCCTGGCTTTTGTCCCCCGTCTCAGTATTCCATAAACTGTGGTGTAGCAGTATGAAGAGATTCCCTTGTCCACTCATCCCTCTCTACAGATCTCTTCCTATCACTTATCCCGGCAAGCACAAGAGCTACACCTGTCCCTTCACCACGATCAGGCCCCAAACAGTCCTTCCAGGTGAGGAAACATTTCACCTGTCCGGGTCATCTATTGTATCTGGCGCTCCCAGTGTGGCCTCCTGTACATCAATGAGATCTGATAGAGATTGGGGGACAGATTTGTCCAGCACCTTCATTCTGCCCACCACAAAAGGTAGGATCTCCAGGTGGCTAACCATTTCATTTCAACTTCCCATTCAGCCTGAGTTCGTGATATTTTAAGTTGCAAAAGTAATTATTTTTCTTAATTTTATGCATTTTATTCATGCCATTAACTATCACAAGTGTGAGGTTTAATTTCTGCAGATTTTACAATTAAAGGAGATTTTAAAACTGTCACAGACAAATTCCTTTCAAGCTCTGAGAAAGCAGGTTCACATGGGAACTGCATGAGTATGAGTGGCTTGAGACATCCAAAGGCCATGTAGCAAGGCATGAAAACTGTTGCAGCATCCAAGCAAATGGTGTTGCCACTGCACACATCTAGATAGGTCCCTGACTAAGTCCACCAAACACATGGCACAAAGGATAATATTGGATTCCATGCAGCATACACACTAAATTGGTATGATTTTCTGATGAACCTGTACTGTGTGTTACACATTAAATTTTATTTGCAGTAGAATTTATAGATGCGCAGGTTGGTTGAGAGCTCAATTGTACTGGCAATGATCCATTCCATTGTTAAATGACTAGCCATCTGTACTGTAAGATTCCAGTCAGAATTTCACATGATTTAAATATCTTAATTAATTTCACAATATTTTTCTTTTGCTTCTAGTAAATCAAAAGAGATACTAGTTCATGCTGTAAATTACTGTGTAACTTAATAAATGCCAGACAAACTCTCATAGATATCCAGACAGTGGTTATAAAATATTACACATACATGACTGAACAACATACCAATGTACCATGCCATTATAGTCCTATGTAAACATAAAACCTTTGAAGTACAGTGGAAATATTTTAGTAATCCAGATGAAAAGAAACGATATCAATGAATGTACATAGTGAGCAAAGGGACTCCTACTCCTTTAATTACTTTAATTTCTCTATTTTATTTTTACAATGCACACAGACAAATGAACCAAGAAGCAAACAGTTTATTTGAATATTTCAGTTTTTGTTAGATCATTTCACAAAAATAACTTTGTGATTTAGTTCAGAGACTGTTGCCTCCAAACATTTTGATCAATCATGATTCATTGTCAATTATTTTAGGTAATTCTTAACATTTCTCTCGTAGAACTGTATTTATGTAATCATTCAAAACCATAGAACTAGAAGTTTTTAGCCTTTGTTCAATATATTATGGAATATTTTAAAACAATCCTTTAAATTTTATTAAGTAGGAAATATAATTTTGTATTTCAAACATAAAAAAACTACAGGAGCATTTAATTCTAAATAATAAAGTATTGTGTAAAATAAGACATTAATCCTTGCATGTTTGCTGTTAAAGATTAAATGAATATTGTGTATACCACATGGAGAATCATGATGTAATTTAGAATTTTATGCTTTTGAAAGATTTTGGTAAAAATTTTGAGGTATTCAGCATTAATTATACTCATTTAAAGTGCATTAAATGAAGGGAGCAATTTATTTTGCACTTCCTACCAAATTTAATGCTCTCGTCTGTCACGGTTGACCAATTTGCTGTTGATTACTCCCATTGTGTGTAGTGTTTTGCATCAATTTCTAACAAATCAGATGTAAATGGCTTTGCTTTATATGCCTGAAAGCTATGATGGAAGAAGGTAATGGTTATGGCACTGAACTAACACCCCAGAAGTTATTGCACTACACAGAACAACCATGAAAACTCTAGTTCTTCCATTAATAAAAGCAATTGATTCACTGGGGAACCTGTCAGCCCAAACAGTATAGTCTAAATAGGACTCCTGTCCAAACTATTAGTCAAAGGAAGAATAGGAAAAAGTGCTGGGCATGTCTGAGGAGTAATGGGAAAAGACATAGTAACCATGCCAGATGCATTATTGGGTGGTTGCAAAGTTGAGTACAGTATGTTGGAGAGTGAAAGAAATGTGGGTACCAATTCACAGGACAAATTTCATCCTACTTTTATGTACTTAAGAATAAACACAACAGTTGGGCAAACTGACTGAATGGTTTTCAAACTGAGCGTGGAGTGGAGCAGGAGAATTAGTTAAAAAAAAATGTTATCCTGAACAGAAAGCCATCAACATTATTATTTAGGGCAGTTACGACCATCTGTACATTCTGAAACATTTGGTGTCAAATATGTTCACTTTGACAGGAAGCACTCCTTTGAATAGCCATGTCATTTCCTTGTGTATACACATCTATTGATGTAACAGCAAGTCAACTTCTGAGCCTTCACAGGATTCACAGAAAACTCTTTATTGTTTCAGATTTATAGTTTCGGATTCACCCACTGCCTTATTTGTCTTATAAAATAAATGGATAATGACATTTATGTGACTGATATACTGATGATGCATGAATTGTTTTCTCCTCTTTCTCTGATGTCAAAACAACTTTCATATGACATTCCATTTCATTACCTTATAAATTACATTAACTTGGGAAAGAGGTTTCACGAGAAACAAGCTGCGATAGGAATATGCATGATTTTGTTTTTAAAAAGGTAGGAAGAGAAGGTATCTAAATGTAGCTAATCCTAACTTGGTATTCATTGTGATTTTTGTGTAAGGTTTTGTATGAAACCAAGCAGATGTTACATATAAATGAACAAATTCTTAGAGAAACGAACTAGCAAAACAAACCATGGCATTCTTAAATTGGTTTTTCATTCCAGTTATGAAGTGGACACCATGATTATAATAAAACAGCCTAAATTATGTCAAACAGAGAAGCTGTAGGGTAACCTAAGGAGCATCCTGCTGAAGTCCATCAGATGAATATTTGACGGGAAAGCAAACAGTAAACTTCAGTTTAGATTGGGGTACAGCACAGTGGGATGGGATTTGTAAACCAATTATTCTTGCAGCATCCACAGGAGTTATCATTATCTTCCTGACTCCATGTAAATTATTGAACTATTACAGTATATTTTCTGAGCCTTTCTTGGAACTGATTAGAGAGTGCACACTAATTAGTTCTTAATTAAAATGGCTATGTTAGGTAGAAACTGAGCACAAAGATATTGACCAAGAATCAGTGCTAAATGGTAAGCCATCACAGCTATTTATTCATTTAGAGATACAGCAGGATGATAGGCCCTGCTGGCCCTGCTGGCCCACCCCACCCAATTACACCATGTGATCTATTAGCCTACGAACCTGTACTTCTTTGAGATGTGGGAGGAAACTGAAGCACCTGGAGGAAACCCGAGTGGACATGGAGAGAATATCCACATTCCTCACTGACAGCAGCAGAACCGAACCTGGATTGCTGGGGCTACAACGGCATTAGGTTAATACTCTACGACTGTGTTACTTGCTGGCTGAGCTTGAGGAAAATTTCCCATGTGAATCTTGGACAAAGATTTCCTCTTTCTTTGATAGATGCTGCTAGGAGGTGTCAATTCAAAAGGCTTCAAGCAATTGTAATTCTATAAGGATAGCAGTTTATCGATCATGTTAAAGAAATTCAATGATGTAAAGAGAAACAAAGAATATAGTGTTATTTGTTAAATATTATGAAATTTAATTAAAATTAGAATATACATATATGTTTGATAAAACTAAAATATCATAAATTGAAGAGACCAGATACTCTGCTAAACTATGAGATTTCAATGGTAAACACCAGCAGTTCTACAGAAAATGGTGTTTGTGTGTTTAAACGGCAGCAAATACGGGATATGCCAATGGTGAGGCTCTTTCTTGCTGAGATTCCCAAGAATTCCAAAGACCAATTATTTTGCTCCAGCTTGGGCGATACAAATACTCCCGTTTTCCTGAAACTAAATGACCCTGTAACCCACGACAATAATAGACCTTTGCTGTAATTCTTGTGAAGTTTCACATCACTAAGACAATGGGGATTAAATTTATTGGAGCCAGTAGTAATCTTAACCAGACTGATTACGGATTCCTTGGGATTGGAACTGTGTGCTTTCCCCATTGCCACCTCTAATTACTCTCTACTTGTATTGTAAACGAATAATAACCAAAGGACCACCAGTGGTGAGCAAAAAACATTATTCTCACAAGCTCACAAGGCAAAGGAGCAGAAGTAGGCCATTCGGCCCATCGAGTCTGCTCCGCTGCTCCACCATTAGCTAAACTATTCTCCCATCTAGTTCCAATTTCTGGCTTTTTCCCCATATCCCTTGATACCCCGACTAATTAGATACCTATCAATCTCCTTCTTAAACACCCTCAATGATCGGGCCTCCACAGCTGCCTGTGGCAACGAATTCCATAAATCCACGACCCTCTGGCTAAAAAAATCTCTCATCTCTGTTTTAACTGGGTACCCTCTAATTCTAAGACTATGGCCTCTTGTCCTGGACTCACCCACCAAGGGAAACAACCTTTCCACATCCACTTGTCCAACCCTTTCAACATTCGAAACGTTTCTGTGAGATCCCCTCTCATTCTTCTATACTCTAATGAATACAGTCCAAGAGCTGACAAACGCTCCTCATATGTTAGCCCCTGCATTTCAGGAATCATCCTTGTAAATCTTTTCTGAACTCTCTCTAACATCAGAACATTCCTTCTAAGATAGGGGGCCCAAAACAGCACACCATATTCCAAATGAAGTCTCACCAGTGCCCCATGGAGTCTCATCACACCTCCTTACTCTTAAACACTATTCCTCTTGAAATGAATGCCAACATAACATTCGCTTTCCTTACCGCCAATCCAACGTGGTGGTTAACCATTAGGGTATCCTGCACAAGGACCCCCAAGTCCCTTTGCACTTCAGATTTTTGAATTTTCTACCCTTCTAAATAATAATCTGCCTGATTATTTCTTC